>NC_136380.1:210213372-210833944 GCF_965140285.1 Lepidochelys kempii | reverse complement strand
GGTGAGGCCTCATCTGGAGTACTGTGTCCAGTTTTGGGCCGCACACTACAAGAAGGATGTGGATAAATTGGAGAGAGTCCAGCGAAGGGCAACAAAAATGATTAGGGGTCTAGAACACATGACTTATGAGGAGAGGCTGAGGGAACTGGGATTGTTTAGTCTGCAGAAGAGAAGAATGAGAGGGGATTTGATAGCTGCTTTCAACTACCTGAGAGGTGGTTCCAGAGAGGATGGTTGTAGACTATTCTCAGTGGTAGAAGATGACAGGACAAGGAGTAATGGTCTCAAGTTGCAGTGGGGGAAGTTTAGGTTGGATATTAGGAAAAACTTTTTCACTAGGAGAGTGGTCAAACACTGGAATGCATTACCTAGGGAGGTGGTAGAATCTCCTTCCTTAGAAGTTTTTAAGGTCAGGCTTGACAAAGCCCTGGCTGGGATGATTTAATTGGGGATTGGTCCTGCTTTGAGCAGGGGGTTGGACTAGATGACCTCCTGAGGTCCCTTCCAACCCTGATATTCTATGATTCTATGATTCTATGAAATGGGGGACCAAGGAGAGCCCCAAGGATATGGGGGTGCACCACCATTTGACCACTGAGGTTTTGATGGGGGGGACCTAGAGGACTGGCCAAGCAACCCCCATACCGCCCTGGTTGTGACCCGTAGCCAGAACCGGTGAGGGGCACTGCGCCCTGACCTTGGGGAGGGTGCCCCACCAGAAGCGCAGGACCCTACCCTGGTGGGAAGGGAGCACCGAGGGGCACGGCTCAGAAAGGCTGTGGCCTCAGACCCGGTCAATGAGAGGAAAGCGGGCCCCATCCCTTCCCCAGCCGCTGAGTTCCAGTCCGAGTTGCAGAAAGATCCCTCCTTGCAGAAGCTCAGGGACCTGGCTGACCTCAGTGTGGTACGAACCATGAGGAGAGGTTGCCAGGAGAGGTTCCTGTGGGAGAAGGGGTTCCTGTACCGAGAATGGGCTCCCCCAGGGGAAGTGGAGTCCTGTGGGATCAGGAGGCAGCTGGTGGTACCCCAGAAGTATCGCTGCAAGCTACTATACCTGGCCTATGACATCCCCCTCTCAGGATACCAGGGAATCCAGCGCACCCGGCAGAGGCTGCTACAGAACTTTTACTGGCCCGGGGTCTTTACCACTGTCCGGCAGTATTGCCGATCCTGTGACCTCTGTCAGAGGGTGAGGAAGGCCCGGGACAAGGGGAAAGCAGCTTTGAAACCTTTGCCTATCATAGAGGAACCTTTCCAGAAGGTGGCCATGGACATAGTGGGACCTCTCAGCAAGACGACCCGGTCGGAGAAGAAATACAGTCTGGTGGTGGTAGATTTTGCCACCCGCTACCCCAAGGCACTGCCCTTAGCTTCCATTGAAGCAGACACCATGGCAGATGCGCTCCTGACCATTTTCAGCCAAGTGGGGTTCCCCAAGGAAGTTTTGACAGACCAAGGATCCAACTTCATGTCGGCCCTGCTCCGGTGCTTATGGGAGAAATGTGGGGTACGGGACAACTGGGCCTCAGCTTATCACCCCCAGTCCAATAGGCTGGTGGAGAGGTTCAATGGGACACTAAAGATGATGCTGAAAACCTTTATGAACCAGCACCCGCAGGATTGGGATAAGTACTTACCTCATCTGTTGTTCGCGTACAGGGAGGTACCCCAGGAGTCTACCGGGTTCTCGCCTTTCGAATTGTTATATGGAAGGAGGGTAAGGGGCCCCCTGGACCTGATGAGAGATGAATGGGAGGGGAAGGCCACTCCCAATGGAGAGTCAGTGGTGGAGTATGTCCTGATCTTCCGAGAGAGACTTGCTGAACTCATGGGCCTGGCCAGGGAGAATCTGGCCAGAGCCCAGAAGAAGCAGAAGGTCTGGTACGACCACACAGCGCAGGCCCATGCCTACGCCGCCAGGGATCAGGTGATGGTTCTCATCCCTGTGAGAAAGAACAAACTACAGGCCACCGGGGAAGGCCCTTTCAAGGTTGTCAAGCAGTTAAATGAAGTAAACTATGTGGTGGAGCTGTTGAACCGGGTGCACCACCGCTGGGTGTACCATGTGAATATGATGAAGCCATTTTATGCCAGGGGGAATGTGGTGTTGGCCGTGTGTGGACATTGGGAGGAGCAGGGAGATGACCCTTTAGTAGATCTATTTCCTGGGATCACAGCTGGTTTACCCCTGGAAACAATTCCCCTCTCAGATCAGCTAACCCTTACCCAGCAAGCTGAGATCAGGGGGGTGCTACATCCGTACCGACAGCTGTTTTCCAACCAGCCTGGATGCAATAATCTGACTGTCCACCGGGTGCAGACAGGGTCACACCCGCCGATAAGATGCTCCCCCTTCCGAGTCACAGGGCAAACTGCTCAGGACCTGGAAAGAGAGGTCCGGAACATGCCGGCTTTGGGGGTGATCCAGCCATCTGCCAGCCCTTGGGCCTCACCGGTGGTGCTGGTCCCCAAAAAGGACGGGTCGATCCGGTTCTGTGTGGACTATCGGAAGCTCAATGCCATCACTGTATCTGATGCCTACCCCAGGCCCAGGCCTGATGAGCTCCTAGACAAGCTGGGAGGAGCTCGATACCTTACCACCATGGACCTTACAAAGGGCTACAGCCAAGTGCCACTGGATGCAGATTCCCTTCTGAAATCGGCCTTTATCACCCCTCTGGGGCTCGGTGAGTTCCTGATCCTGCCTTTCAGCCTCAAGGGAGCGCCGGCCACCTTCCAGTTCCTGGTGGATCAGCTACTGAAGGGGATGGAGAGTTTTGCCGTGGCGTATATTGATGACATCTGTGTTTTTAGCCAGACCTGGGAGGACCATGTGTCCCAGGTTAGACAAGTGCTGGACTGACTCCAGGGGGCTGAGCTGACTGTAAAAGTTGAGAAATGCAAGGTGGGGATGGCTGAAGTATCTTGCCTGGGCCATCGGGTGGAGAGCGGCCGCCTAACGCCGGAACAAGCTAAGGTGGAGGTGATCAGAAACTGGCCTGCTCCCCACACCAAAAAGCAGGTCCAAGCCTTTATTGGGTTGGCAGGATACTATTGAAGGTTTGTGCCCCGCTTTAGCACCATAGCCACCCCCATCACTGAGCTTGCAAGAAGGGGAAGCCAGACAAGGTGGTCTGGACCGAGCCGTGCCAGGAGGCTTTCCGGGCGCTGAAGGAGGCTTTGGTCAGTGGCCCAGTTCTGGCAAACCCAGACTTTGACAAGCCCTTTATGGTGCTCACCAACGCCTCAGACATGGGACTGGGGGTGGTGTTAATGCAGGAGGATGAAAAGGGGGAGAGACACCCCATCGTGTATCTGAGCAAGAAGTTGCTACCCCGGGAGCAGAACTATGCTGCCATCGAGAAGGAATGCCTAGCCATGGTGTGGGCCCTCAAGAAACTAGAGCCATATCTCTTTGGGCTACACTTCACCGTGTACACCGACCACTCTCCCCTGACCTGGCTGCACCAGATGAAAGGAGCCAACACCAAACGCCTGAGGTGGAGCCTGCTCCTGCAGGATTACGACATGGACGTGGTCCACATGAAGGGAAGTGCCAAGCAGATAGCGGATGTGTTGTCCCAGAGAAGGGGCCCTGAACTTCCCCAGGTCACTGGTCAGAGTGACCCTGCTCAGTTCAGTCTCGAAGGGGGGAGAGATGTGATGCAGCAGGGAGGGGGGAGTGTTGACCTGGGAATGTGGCAGGGGAGTTTCACTGGGAATGGGAGACCTGAGAGCCTGTAACCTGAGCCAGGAGGGGGAGGGGGAAGGTAACACCTCTGCCTGGGAATGTGGACAAAGGCTGCAGGAGAGAGCCTGCTGCAGGGGCGGGGTTTAGTTTCAGTTTGGTGCTGGGTGGTGGAACGCAGGGAACCCCAGGGCTGGGGTCTAAGCTCCCTGCTGTCCCAGAAGGACTTGACTGAGGGGTCCTGGTTGTACCCACAAGCTCTGTTTTTAACTGTGTTCCTGTTGTCCAATAAACCTTCTGTTTTACTGGCTGGCTGAGAGTCATGGTGAATCCCAAGAAGAGGGGTGCAGGGCCTGGACTTCCCCACACTCCATGACAACTCTATCTATTATTCCTGCTTAGGAACCTTCACCAGCTACAACAAATGTGTTTGTAATATTAATATTTCTTTCTGACAGCTGTGATGTATAACAAGCTCATTATAAACAATTATTTTTATGTGTGCAGTAAAAGTGTAAGATGAAGAATCTGTGTACAATAAGATTACATGTGGAAATAGATTAGCTGTGAATGTTATGCTATTTTTGGAGACATTGTTATATTAAGACAGTATGTATATATCCCGCTCACAAATGTAGGCTACAAGCTCATTTTAATTTTCTAGTTTATGGTGTATATATAATTCCATAGTGTATTCATGTGAGGTGGGTTTATTTTTGGCATTTTTTTATGAGTTCTGCATGTTCTCTAAAAATTGCACAAATACTAATGTTTGCATACTATGACTCTGTCAATGATGGCAGGTCATGAACACTGTGCGCGGTACACACTGTCTGTTATACAGAACTATTTTGATGTATAAAGGTTAGTTTTAGACAAATACCACTGAGGCTCATTTGTCTGAGCAGCATTAACAGAATAGCTGTGTTGATCTCTTGGGTGTCTATTACTTTGAGGTTTTTCCTATCTGAAAGACACATACATTCTTTCTCACATCATTTCATGGGGAACAGAGTGTGACATTGCACCCCCATATTCATCATATTCATCACCATATTCATCATAGTGTCATGATTATGACATAATTATGATGCATTTTGTACAAGATGTATCATGTGAGGTCTCATTGGAAAAGTTATGATCTGCTGTATATGATTATCCTTTTTGTGTGCATGTATCATTTTTGTATCTGAAGTTCTGAACATTGACTATATATCTGTATTTCAAATGTGCTTACTCTGGGTAACACCCACAACCAGACTTTCAGGTACAACAATGAAGAAGCTAGACAGTGCTAATGGACAGTGGAACATGAAGGAGCTTAGCCTTCCTGTGAATATTTCAGCCAGCCTATGAGTAATGGCTGCTATGACCCAGCAAGGCATGCAAGGGCATGTGACCAGACCACATGACACTAAACTCCATTTTAGTATCTGTATTTTTACACAAACTGGACTGGGAACTTAGCTTGGAACAAAGGGTTCCCACCATATGGAAAAGCTATATAAGGTGGGGAGTGACATCATCTCTGGGCCTCACTCCCCACACAAGAGAATTCCTGGAAATACCTGAGGAACAAAGACTGAACTGGAGGAAGTGCTGGTCCCAGGCTAAAAGGATTTCTAGCCTCTGTATCATCAGTCAGGGTGATAAATTGCTAATTCAAATCCTATCTATCTAGTATGTTAGGCTTAGTTTGCGTTTTTGTTTATTTGCTATATAATCTGCTTTGATCTGTTTGTTATCACTTATAATCACTTAAAATCTATCTTTCTATAGTTAATAAATTTGTTTTTTGTTTTATTTTAACCAGTGTGTTTTGAGTGAAGTGTCTGGGAAAATCTCAGCTCTGTAAACAAAGGCTGTTGCATATCTTTCCAATATCAAGGGGAAAGCTTACTATATTAATGAGCTTGCATTTTAAGCTGTGCAGTGCAAGACAGTATAATACTCCAACAAGTGTGCAAGGCTGGAAAGCTGGGAAATTGGCCGTTGCCTTTTGTCTGTCCTTGAGTGGCTTAGGTAAAGCACTCAGCAAACTCAGTTGGATGTGTGGCACCACCAGCTGTCATTTTGCGTGATAACAGGGCCTTGAGAGGCTGGCTGAATCACCAGCAGAGCAGTGTGAAAGAGACTAGCCCAGCTGTATGGTTAGGGGGCAAAGTGGTTCCCATGGCTCCCAGATTGCATCCCGGGGTGACAACCTGTCACAGAGAGTTCAGGTTGTCTGGGTATGAACTTTGTGGTTGAGAAAGGTAGATTTGTTATGGCAATGGAAAGTGACTATTATCTAGAGCTAGGCAGAACATTTTTGACTAAATGAACTTCTGTGAAGCAGAAACATTTAACAGCCAGGTACTTTGTTGGGAAGGAGTTTTGGGTTCAGAGATTGCTGGTCACTTCTGACATACATAGGAGAGAGAGTTGATGCCAATGTGGAACAAAACCTAGAAATTTGTCACAAAATGGAGTTATCATCTGCCAGCCTGTTTCAACAAAATTGTGGTTTATTTGAGTTTCCCTGATTAAAATAAATAAAAATTATAGTTTCAATAGGGTTCACACATCATCTCCATATTGGTGCACATAACAAAATTCCTTCCGCATATGGGTGGGAAAAAATAGAGGGAACACTGATCACAGGCCATTACATTTCACCCAGAGACCCTTGTATCAAGCTCAAAGATTTTGATTAGGCCAAAGAATTACAGACCCCAGAAGACTAAACTGTTGTGTGCCACAGGCACTGAACTAGAAAGCCTGAATGGCAGGGAATTGACTGGATGAGATATGCCCAGATGAGCCCAGTAAGGAAATCACACCCCATACAGGAAGGCAAAAACTCCCTAAGGTTCCTACCAGTTTGATTCCTTCCTGACCCCCAAAAGAGACAAGACACTGATAGTTTACCTCAGGGATACATTCTTGGTTTACCTGATTCTATCCCTCATATATAGGGGAGGTCCTCTGTGGTCACTTTGCACCAGCTATGCCATGTGAATGGTTGTAAAGGCACCTAGAGTCTCTCCTCTGGTGAGTTGTTCCCGCACAACAGCCTCCGATAAGTGCGGGGCTGATAGGGCCAGGCACCTCTATAGCATTCCCTGTCACAGGCTCTGCTCAGGCAAAAGGAAGCATGGAAGAGGCAGAGCCAAGGCAGTGCTGCACGTTAGTGGTGTCCCATTGCTATCACAGCCCTGGGGTGACGGCAGCAGGGAGCACACGTTGAGGCAACGGCCTTCAGCTTGTTGTCATCTGCTCTTGGGACCAGTCAGCAGCCCCCACAGAGTACAGGCACAAATCCTGATCAATTCCTGGGCTAATTTAGGAAGGCTGAAGTACTGTTCTCTGCGTTAGCATTCCCATTACTTTTCTCTGCACATAGTCACTAGAACAAAACCAGCGCTTCATGACTTTGGAAAAAGATCTGAAGGCCGGGAAGAGCAAGTGAGGCAGCAAAGCTCACAGCTCTTCTCCAATGTCATCTCCAGCACTCGGGCTGGTTCTGTGACAAACATGTTGTTTTTGACAGAGCACTGGAGCTAAGCTAAAACTGCTTTGCCCTTTGTTGACGTGCCTCTGGTCCCTCAGCTCTGCTCCAGTGCCATCTACAGGAACAACGCTGTCTCCATTTAAAACATGACAAAGGCTGTAAGACAGTAGCCAGTGTTTTGTTTCAGATGTTGAGGTCGTAGTTTGTTAAAGTTGGGATTTTAGTGTGATTGGTTCAAATTGGCATGGGTGCCCCCTTGCGCCAGGTCGCAATGTCACTCACTGATATTTGGCCTGGCTGCCCTTCTGTGATTTTCTTACAGCCTTAAACATAATTGTCTAATGACAAAGCTGCATCTGCAGGTGCTTCAGTGACAACAAGTTGAGCCAGCCAGTCCCTCTGTCTAAGGGCTTCATATGATTCTTCTTGTCATTCAGTCCTCTTAATCGCTCTCGGTTTTAGCTCTGTGCTAAACTAATGTCCTTTGGTTTGAGTTACTAGTTTGGTTAGCACAGGTGTTGTATCATTTTCAAGGAATTGCAGGCAGAGAGTAAACTGCTTGAAACATTGTGTCATATATCGCTTGTGAATAAAACTCTGTCACAGTAATGCCTGGTTCTGAAACATTGTGGAATAGTAATTCCAGGCTCAAAACCCACAGTCTGTCATCACACAATGATGCTAACTGAGTCGTCCCCTTGTGTCCCTCCCCCCGTCCCATTTTGTGTTGTTGCAATAGGCAATAGTTTTATTAACCAATGTGAATTCTTTCCTATGTATACATTTTCAGGGGGGTCTTCTTGCCATGGTCTTTAAAAGATTTTTTTTTGAGACTCCTTGTCTGAAAAAAGAAAAGGAGGACTTGTGGCACCTTAGAGACTAACCAATTTATTAGAGCATAAGCTTTCGTGAGCTACAGCTCACTTCCTCAGATGCATATCGTGGAAACTGCAGCAGGCTTTATATATACACAGAGAATATGAAACAATACCTATTCCCACCCCACTGTCCTGCTGGTAATAGCTTATCTAAAGTGATTTCCAGCACAAATCCAGGTTTTTGCGAATACAGACTAACACGGCTGCTACTCTGAAACCTGTCTGAAAAAAGTGACTTATAAAACACTAATTTAAAAACAACATAATTTTTTCCAAAAGGGCCTTCAAAAATTCAAAATGATAAAGTGTCTAATGCCAAGTACTTTAAAAAAATAGTTAAGACTAGGGCTGTCAAATGATTAAAAAAATGAAACATCATTAATTGTGCAATTAATCTCACTGTTAATAATAGAATACCATTTATTTAAATATTTTTAGATGTTTTCTACATTTTCAAATATATTGATTTCAATTACAATACAGAATACGTGTGCAGTGCTCACTTTATATTTATTTTTATTACAAATATTTGCACTGTAAAAAAACAAAAAAATAGTATATTTCAATTCACCTCATACAAGTACTGTTGTACAATCTCTTTATCATGAAAGCTGAATTACAAATGTAGAATTATGTACAAAAAATAACTGCATTCAAAAATAAAACAATGTCAAACTTTAGAACCTACAAGTCCACTCAGTCCTACTTCAGCCAATCACTCAGACAAACAAGTTTGGTTACAATTTGCAGGAGATACTGCTGCCCGCTTCTTGTTTACAATGTCACCTGAAAGTGAGAACAGGCATTCACATGGCACTGTTGTAGCTGGCATCACATGATATTTACATGCCAGTTGCGCTTAAGATTCATATGTCCCTTCTTGCTTCAACCACCATTCCAGAGGGCATGCGTCCGTGCTGATGACAGGTTCTGCTCAATAACAATCCAAAGCAGAGAGGACTGACACATGTTCATTTTCATCATCTGAGTCAGCTGCCACCAGCAGAAGGTTGATTTTCTTTTTTGGTGGTTCGGGTTCTGTAGTTTCCACATCAGAGTGTTGCTCTTTTAAGACATCTGAAAGCATGCTCCACATCTCTACCTTCTCAGATTTTGGAAGGCCCTTCAGATTCTTAAATCTTGGGTCACGTGCTGTAGCTATTGTTAGAAATCTAACATTGGTACCTTCTTTGCGTTTTGTCAAATCTGCTGTGAAAGTGTTCTTAAACTGAACATGTGTTGGGTCATCATCTGAGACTGCTATAACATTAAATATATGGCAGAATGTGGGTAAAACAGAACAGGAGACATACAATTCTTCCTCAAGGAGTTCAGTCACAAATTTAAGTAATGCAATATTTTTTTAAAGAGCATCATCAGCATGGAAGCATGTCCTCTGGAATGGTGGCTGAAGCCTGAAGGGGCATATAAATGTTTAGCATATCCGGCACGTAAATACCTTGTAATGCCAGCTACAAGAGTGGCATGTGAACTCCTATTCTGACTTTCAGGTGACATTGTAAACAAGAAACTGGCAGCATTATCTCCCATAAATGTAAACAAACTTGTTTGTCTTAGCTGTTGGCTAAACAAGAAGTAGGTCTGAGTAGACTTGTGGGCTCTAAAGTTTTACATTGTTTTATTTTTGAGTGCAGTTATGTAAAAAAAATCTACATTTGTAAGTTACGCTTTCATGACAAAGAGATTGCATTATAGTACTTTTATGAGGTGAATTGAAAAATACTGGTTCTTTTGTTTATCATTTTTACAGTGCAAATATTTGTTATAAAAAAATAATAATATGAAGTGAGCACAGTGCACTTTGTATTCTGTGTTGTAATAGAAATCAATATATTTGAAAATGTAGAAAAACCATCCAAAAATAGTGAATAAGTGCCAGTTGGTATTCTAGTGTTTAACAGTGCAATAAATCACAATTAACTTTTTTAATCGCAGTTATTATTTTTTTTAGTTAATCATGTGAGTTAACTGCAATTAATCAGCAGCCCTAGTTAAGACAGAACTAGAAGATTGCAAATGTCTCATTAAAAGGAAAATCCTGGTGCAATTTTCCCTATGGAGGCACCTCTATACTACTGACAAGTTGAAGGCACTCAGAGAAGAACCACACAAACATTCAGGAGGCAAAGTACAGCAAAGCTGTTAAAAAATCCAAAATATGCCCAGCTCAGCAGGGGGAGGGGAACATCATGGAACTCTGCCAAAGGCTATGGGGCATGGGCTTGATCTGTGTGTTGTAGGCCAACCAGCCCTGCTGGCTTCTGAGAATCCCTTTCTTAGGTTCCCAGCTCTCCCCATGCACTGTACGGGGAGCTTGGTGCCTAACGCCTCAGCACCCTGTTGCCTTATGGAAGGCTTAGGCCTCAGTCAGGCGCATGGGGTGAGTTGGGCACATAAGGGAGTCTCAGATGCCAGCCAGCTGAGCAGGGAGCCACCTAAACGAGCCAATAGAAAATGCCCAGGAGTGGGGCCGAGATAGGGCCCAAATTCACAAAGGTAATGAAGCACCTAGGTCCCATTGATCTGGGCCTCATGGCACCTGGCTCCACTTTGGATGCTCAGCCATGAGTCTTCTCATGGAGTTGGGCACTTAAGCCAGGTCAGAGCAAGACAGCAGTTAGGACACTCACCTGGGAGGTGGGAGCCCCAGATTCAGCTCCCTGTTCTGCCTAATTTGGGGCGGGGACTTGACCTACCGTCTCACAGGAGAATGCCCTGACCACCAGACTATTGGGTTGAATCAGTTCAACTTATATAAATAATTAAATATTCACTGGAGCAGGGATTTGAATCTGGGTCTTCCATGTTTGTGTGTGTGTGAGGCAAAGCACATGCCGGGAGGTGTTCGCAGTGCACACCTGGGGAGCTAGGTAGAGAAATGCCTAGTTTGAAAATCCTGCCAGGGTTTAGTCATGAGCAAGGGCTCCAAGCCTCCAATGAGCTGTGGGGTGGTATCAGGACACATACGGCTTTGTGCATACCAACCAGCAAACATTTAAGTGCCTACAAGGTTAGGTGGCAGCTGAGCAGTGGTTTGGCGAATGGCAGTGGTGCCTAAATGCTGGCCTTAGTCCTGGTCCACACAACAAGTTTAGGTCAATGTAAGTCACCCTGCTTGTGCTTGTGTTTACACACAAATTTGTCTCCAGCTGCCATAAGTGTTCCATTATGTGTGATGCAGTAAAATCATCTCCCCAAATGGCCCAGAGCCAAGATTAACCTATTGAGGCCAATCAGTGCACGTGTAGGCACTGCAGTAGTCTATCCCACAATGCCCCATTCTCTGCAACAGTGAATGCAGAATTGTGACCTCCACTAGCCAGGAGTCATGGAAACTGGAAGTCAAACCCATCCCCTCCTCCCCTGACATCTGTATATTTTAGAAATGCCTTTTCCTGACTGCCCAGCTTGGTGAGCACACCTAGCAAGCTCTCTCTTGTTATGTGCAACTGAACATGCTGGCTCCATGCACTTGACATACTCTTGTCTGGAGTAGCAGGAATCATAGAATCATAGAATAACAGAGTTGGAAGGGACCTCTGGAGGCCATCTAGTCCAACCCCCTGCCCAGAGCAGGACCAATCCCAACTAAATCATCCCAGCCAGGGCTTTGTCAAGCCTGACCTTAAAAACTTCTAAGGAAGGGGATTCCACCACCTCCCTAGGTAACCCAATTCCAGTGTTTCACCACCCTCTTAGTGAAAAAGTTTTTCCTAATATCCAACCTAAACCTCCCACACCGCAACTTGAGACCATTACTCCTTGTCCTGTCATCGGCTATCACTGAGACTAGTCTTGATCCATCCTCTTTGGATCCACCTTTCAGGAGGGATTAGATCTTATGGGCATGTGGGGAGAAGAGCTGTGCAAGCTCAGTTATGGACCTGCTGAAAAAAGTGTGGCCATCTATGACTAGCTTGCACAAGGAATGCAGGAAAAGGGATATGAAAGGGCTCCCAGCAACCCCTCCCCCCCATTCCCTCCCCAGCACACTGCCGACAACTGTGGATGCCTTGGAGGTTGCCCAAGACAGAAATCCTGCTGTGAATAGTGAGGTTGGAGGAGAGAAGCAGCATGGAGGCTCCAGCCAGGACACAAGCCAGGACCTGTTCAAGACCGCCCTATAATCTAGCTAGTCCTGCCAGCCAAGCACAGGTGAGCCTGATGAAGGAGAAGGCACCTCAGGCATGTGTGTGCATGAGTCTTTCCTTATAACATTTAAATGTAAAGATGGCACCCAACCCATCCCCTGGTTAACAAGACACAGCTATCGACTTCTCTTTTCTGTGTTTTACTCCTACAATAAGAGGTTATAACAAACAGAGGCAGAGGTGTTATTGGCTTTTAGTAACTCAGACTATCTGTGAAATCTATTTTCAGTGGCTTATAAATTTGCCAGACTTTAACTGTTCAGACTGAAGTTGTCCATGCCTGAGGTTGAAGCATTTTCAACCATTCCAGCAAAAACAATTCCAACATTTTCAAGAACAAGTGTAGGGGAAAAGAGATCATTTTTCCCATGTAAAAAAAAATGTGGCTGCTTCTTTTTATTTAAAGACATAAAAGTCCTGGGTTGCCAAAGAGTGCCTTGCACTAGCTGCATGCAAATCCATAAAAAAAAGTGGCCAACATATAAATATACACAGAAAAAAAAAGTCACCATTTACACCTGGTATCAGTAGAACTTGTTTCACTTGGTCCTTAATTTTCTGACCATTAAAAATATACTGTGCATACCTGCAAGCCAGCCACCATCAAATTATCCTTGCAGAGACAGAAGTGGAATCCAGGAATCTTGCTATCTCACCTGCCACTGCTGTTTAGAAAGCAGTTCTGTAACCCATTGGCAATGTGTGTCACAGCTCCACGGAGACAAACTCTGTACTACTATTAGTTAATAGATTCATAACTGCCAAAGCCAGAAGGGACCGCTGTGATCATCTAGACAGACTGCCTATATAACACAAACCATACACCTCCCCCACAATAATTCCTTTTGAGCTAAAACTTTTTTTTTTAATCTAAACTTGATTTAAAAATTACCACATCCCTTGGTAAATTGTTCCAATGCTTAATTACTGTTAAACATGTACACCTTATTTCTAGTCAGAATTTGTCTAGCTTCAACTGTCAGCCATTGAATCCTGTTATACCTTTGCTAGATTGAAGAGTCATTAGCAAATATTTGTTCCCCATGTAGCTACTTACAGCCTGTGATCAAGTCACCCCCCAACCTTCTCTTTGCCCTGGTCTACACTAGGACTTTAGGTCGAATTTAGCAGCATTAAATCGATGTAAACCTGCACCCGTCCACACAATGAAGCCCTTTATTTAGACTTAAAGGACTCTTAAAATCGATTTCCTTACTCCACCCCTAACAAGTGGATTAGCGCTTAAATCGACCTTGCCGGCTCGAATTTGGGGTACTGTGGACACAATTCGATGCTATTGGCCTCCGGGAGCTATCCCAGAGTGCTTCATTGTGACCGCTCTGGACAGCACTCTCAACTCAGATGCACTGGCCAGGTAGACAGGAAAAGAACCGCGAACTTTTGAATCTCATTTCCTGTTTGGCCAGCGTGGCAAGCTGCAGGTGACCATGCAGAGCTCATCAGCACAGGTGACCATGATGGAGTCCCAGAATCGCAAAAGAGCTCCAGCATGGACTGAACGGGAGGTACGGGATCTGATCGCTGTTTGGGGAGAGGAATCCGTGCTATCAGAACTCCATTCCAGTTTTCGAAATGCCAAAACCTTTGTCAAAATCTCCCAGGGTATGAAGGACAGAGGCCACAACAGGGACCCGAAGCAGTTCCGCGTGAAACTGAAGGAGCTGAGGCAAGCCTACCAGAAAACCAGAGAGGCGAACGGTCGCTCCGGGTCAGAGCTTCTATGATGAGCTGCATGCCATTTTAGGGGGTTCAGCCACCACTACCCCAGCCGTGTTGTTTGACTCCTTCAATGGAGATGGAGGCAATACGGAAGCAGGTTTTGGGGACGAAGAAGATGATGATGATGATGAGGTTGTAGATAGCTCACAGCAAGCAAGCGGAGAAATCGGTTTTCCCGACAGCCAGGAACTATTTCTCACCCTGAACCTAGAGCCAGTACCCCCGAACCCACCCAAGGCTGCCTCCTGGATTCAGCAGGCGGAGAAGGGACCTCTGGTGAGTGTACCTTTTAAAATACTATACATGGTTTAAAAGCAAGCATGTGAAAGGATTACTTTGCCCTGGCATTCGTGGTTCTCCTAGATGTACTCCTAAAGCCTTTGCAAAAGGTTTCTGGGGAGGGCAGCCTTATTGCGTCCTTCATGGTAGGACTCTTTACCACTCCAGGCCAGTAACACGTACTCGGGAATCATTATACAACAAAGCATTGCAGTGTATGTTTGCTGGCATTCAAGTAACATCCGTTCTTTATCTCTCTGTGTTATCCTCAGGAGAGTGAGATATAATTCATGGTCACCTGGTTGAAATAGAGTGGTTTTCTTCAGGGGACACTCAGAGGAGCCCATTCCTGCTGGGCTGTTTGCCTGTGGCTAAACAGAAATGTTCCCCGCTGTTAGCCACAGGGAGGGGGGAAGGTTGAGGGGGTAGCCACACGGTGGGGGGAGGCAAAATGCGACCTTGTAACGAAAGCACATGTGCTATGTATGTAATGTTAACAGCAAGGATTACCCTGAAAGAGTGTAGCCACTGTTTTATAAAATGTGTCTTTTTAAATACCGCTGTCCCTTTTTTTTTCTCCACCAGCTGCATGTGTTTCAATGATCACAGGATCTTCTCCTTCCCAGAGGCTAGTGAAGCTTAGAAAGAAAAAAAAACGCACTCGCGATGAAATGTTCTCCGAGCTCATGCTGTCCTCCCACACTGACAGAGCACAGATGAATGCGTGTAGGCAAATAATTTCAGAGTGCAGGAAAGCACAAAATGACCGGGAGGAGAGGTGGCAGGCTGAAGAGAGTAAGTGGCGGGCTGAAGAGAGTAAGTGGCGGGCTGAAGAGAGGATCAAATGTGGCAGCAGCGTGATGAGAGGAGGCAGGATTCAATGCTGAGGCTGCTGACGGACCAAACCAGTATGCTCCAGTGTATGGCTGAGCTGCAGCAAAGGCAGCTGGAGCACAGACTGCCACTGCAGCCCCTGAGTAACCAACTACCCTCCTCCCCAAGTTCCATAGCCTCCACACCCAGACGCCCAAGAACGCGGTGGGGGGGCCTCCGGCCAACCAGCCACCCCACCACAGAGGATTGCCCAAAAAAAAGAAGGCTGTCATTCAATAAATTTTAAAGTTGTAAACTTTTAAAGTGCTGTGCTTAAAGTGCTGTGTGGCATTTTCCTTCCCTCCTCCACCACCCCTCCTGGGCTACCTTGGTAGTCATCCCCCTATTTGTGTGATGAATGAATAAAGAATGCATGAATGTGAAGCAACAATGACTTTATTGCCTCTGCAAGCGGTGATTGATGGGAGGAGGGGCGGGTGGTTAGCTTACAGGGAAGTAGAGTGAACCAAGGGGCGGGGGGTTTCATCAAGGAGAAACAAACAGAACTTTCACACCGTAGCCTGGCCAGACATGAAACTGGTTTTCAAAGCTTCTCTGATGCGTACCACGCCCTCCTGTGCTCTTCTAACCTCCCTGGTGTCTGGCTGCGCGTAACCAGCAGCCAGGCGATTTGCCTCAACCTCCCACCCCGCCATAAATGTCTCCCCCTTACTCTCACAGATATTGTGGAGCACACAGCAAGCAGTAATAACAGTGGGAATATTGGTTTTGCTGAGGTCTAAGCGAGTCAGTAAACTGCGCCAGCGCGCCTTTAAACGTCCAAATGCACATTCTACCACCATTCTGCACTTGCTCAGCCTGTAGTTGAACAGCTCCTGACTACTGTCCAGGCTGCCTGTGTACGGCTTCATGAGCCATGGCATTAAGGTGTAGGCTGGGTCCCCAAGGATACATATAGGCATTTCAACATCCCCAAAGGTTATTTTCTGGTCTGGGAATAAAGTCCCTTCCTGCAGGTGTTCAAACAGACCAGAGTTCCTGAAGATGCGAGCGTCATGTACCTTTCCCGGCCATCCCACGTTGATGTTGGTGAAATGTCCCTTGTGATCCACCAGAGCTTGCAGCACTATCAAAAAGTACCCCTTGCGGTTTATGTACTCAGCGGCTTGGTGCTCTGGTGCCAAGATAGGGATATGGATTCTGTCTATGGCCCCACCACAGTTAGGGAATCCCATTGCAGCAAAGCCATCCACTATGACCTGCACATTTCCCAGGGTCACTACCCTTGATATCAGCAGATCTTTGATTGCGTGGGCTACTTAGAATCATAGAATCATAGAATATCAGGGTTGGAAGGGACCTCAGGAGGTCATCTAGTCCAACCCCCTGCTCAAAGCAGGACCAATCCCCAATTTTTGCCCCAGATCCCTAAATGGCCCCCTCAAGGGTTGAACTCACAGCCCTGGGTTTAACAGGCCAATGCTCAAACCACTGAGCTATCCCTCCCCCCCAAATGATGCTACTTGCATCACAGCTGCCCCCACAGTAGATTTGCCCACTCCAAATTGATTCCCAACTGACCGGTAGCTGTCTGGTGTTGCAAGCTTCCACAGGGCTATCACCACTCGCTTCTCAACTGTGAGGGTTGCTCTCATCTTGGTTTTCATGCGCTTCAGGGCAGGGGAAAGCAAGTCACAAAGTTCCATGAAAGTGCCCTTACGCATGCGAAAGTTTCACAGCCACTGGGAATCGTCCCAGACCTGCAACACTATGAGGTCCCACCAGTCTGTGCTTGTTTCCCGAGCCCAGAATCGGTGTTCCACGGCATGAACCTGCCCCATTAGCACCATGATGCATGCATTGGCAGGGCCCATGCTTTCAGAGAAATCTGTGTCCATGTCCTGATCACTCACGTGACCGCGCTGACGTTGCCTCCTCGCCCGGTATCGCTCTGCCAGGTTCTGGTGCTGCATATAATGCTGGATAATGCGTGTGGTGTTTAATGTGCTCCTAATTGCCAAAGTGAGCTGAGCGGCCTCCATGCTTGCCTTGGTATGGCGTCCGCACAGAAAAAAGGCGCGGAACGATTGTCTGCTGTTGCTCTGACGGAGGGAGGGGCGACTGACAACACGGCTTACAGGGTTGGCTTCAGGGAGCTAAAATCAACAAAGGGGGTGTCTTTACATCAAGGAGTATTTCAGGCAGGACTTCACGGAGGGTTCCAATAAGAAATGGTGCACCTAAGTTATTGTTCTTATTGGAACAAGGAGGTTAGCCTGGCCTCTGATTGATACATGGCTAGATTCACCTCGCTGCACCTTCTCTGTGAGTGATTGCAGTGTGACCTAGAGGAATGAGTCCCCTAGACAGGGGAGGGGGGGAAGCAAATGAGTACAAAACAAATCTGGTCTATTTCTTGTTTTGATCCACTCCATCTATCTTTTACATCTTTGCCTGGCAGCAGACGGTGCAGAAGGACTGCATGCCATCCACATCTCATGGCTGCTCGGCAGAAGATGGTACAGTACGACTGCGAGCCATCCTCATCTCTTGCCTGCCTGGCAGAAGATGGTACAATACGACTGCTAGCAATCCTCATCTCTTGCCTGCCTGGCAGAAGATGGTACAGTACGACTGCTAGAAATCCGTATCGCCTGCCTGCCTACCATAAGACGGTTCAATAGGACTGACTGCAGGACTAAAGAGAATGACCTGGTCAAGTCACTCCAAATTTAGTCCCTGCGCCCATGTCTGTCCAGGCGCTCCCAGCCGACGTGGCCAGGAGCACCTCGGACATGACGATGACGGCTACCAGTCGTACTGTACCGTCTGCTGCCACAAGGCAATGGGTTGCTGCTACTGTGTAGCAAAGCCGTACCACGTCTGCCAGCACCCAGGAGTCATAGGGTGACGGTTACCTGAGCAGGCTCCATGCTTGCCGTGGTATGGCGTCTGCACAGGTAACTCAGGAAAAAAGGCGCGAAACGATTGTCTGCCCTTGCTTTCACGGAGGGAGGGAGGGAACGGGGGCCTGACGATATGTACCCAGAACCACCCGCGACAATGTTTTAGCCCCATCAGGCATTGGGATCTCAACCCAGAATTCCAATGGGCAGCGGAGACTGTGGGAACTGTGGGATAGCTATCCACAGTGCAACGCTCCGGAAGTCGACTCTAGCCTCGGTACTGTGGAAGCACTCCACCGAGTTAATGCACTTAATGCACTTAGAGCATTTTCTGTGGGGACACACACACTCGAATATATAAAACCGATTTCTAAAAAACCGACTTTTATAAATTCGACCTTATTCCGTAGTGTAGACATACCCTTTGTTAAGCTAAATAGATTGAGCTCCTTCAGTCTATCACTACAAGGCATGTTTTCTAACCCATTAATCATTCTCTCCAATTTATCAACATCCTTCTTGAATTGTGGGCACCAGAGCTGGATACAATATTCCAGCAGCAATTGCACCAGTGCCAAATTTAGAAGTAAAATAACCTCTCTCCTCCTACCTGCGATTCCCTTGTTCATGCATTAGGCCTTTTGGCTACAATGTTGTACGGGGACTTCACGCTCAGCTGATTATCCTCTCACTCACAACTCTTTCAGAGTCACTGCTTCCCAGGGTAGTGTCTTCTCTTTTCAGTATGTTCCACTTGTTCCTTTAGTTTAAGGGATAGAGGTCTGTGCTGTGTATAGCATATAGTGCTGGCTATACTTGACTGACACTTCCCATTATAATAATCTGTTTTCAGTTGTTCATTAACCATTCAGACTGAAACTTCCTATGCCAGCAATCAGGCACCAGCTGAATTTTTTCTGGAAAGTTTGAAGAAAAATGATTCAGTCATTTCCAAGAACAAAATTAGGGAAAACATGTTTTTGCCCACATTAAAATCATTTCTTCGTTAAAGCCTCTGTACTTTAGAGTAATGGTGTGAAACTGGAGTTGGAAGCAGCGGGGTCTTTAAGGTTCAGGGTTTTGTTTTTCCGATGAAAAATCACTTGTGTTTGACCAAGTTCTAAGTTGCTGAAGAATCTGTTTGCACATGCTCAGAAGAGACTTATTTGGCAGCTAAATTTAACCAAAGATGCTCTCTGCTTTGGGCATGCTCCATCCCAGGGGACAAGCAGGACTTTCCCTGCAATTGCTCACCCAGTCCCCAGGGCAGGCAGTTTTCTGAGCCTACACTGCTCCTCCTACACTGGCACCCAGACATCCTGGAGAACAAAGGTAAGCCTTGGGACAAGGCACCCAGAAGGTTGGGGTAGAGAGAATAGGGAAACTAGCTGCGTAAAGAGCAGGGGTAGAGAGTAAGGTGGGATAAGAAGCCAGAGGGGTTCGGGATAAAGATTGGGAGGAAGACCAAGGCTCAGGCAGGAAGCAGAGACTAACTAGCCAAGGAAAATGGGGCAGGGCTAAGGAGCTGGGGGTTACAATCATAGAAGATTAGGGTTGGAAGAGACCTCAGGAGGTCATCTAGTCCAATCCCCTGCTCAAAGCAGGACCAACACCCACTAAATCATCCCAGCCCGGGCTTTGTCAAGCTGGGCCTTAAAAACCTCTAAGGATGGAGATTCTACCTCCTCCCTAGGTAACCCATTCCAGTGCTTCACCACCCTCTTTGTGAAGTAGTTTTTCCTAATATCCAACCTAGACCTCCCCCACTGCAACTTGAGACCATTGCTTCTTGTTCTGTCAAATCCCCCTTCACTCTTCTCTTCTGCAGATGAAATAAGCCCAGTTCCCTCAGCCTCTCCTCGTAAGCCATGTGCCCCAGCCCCCTAATCATTTTTGTTACCCTCTGCTGGACTCTCTCCAATTTGGCCACATCCCTTCTGTAGTGGGGGGGACCAAAACTGGACACAATACTCCAGATGCTGAATAGAGGGGAATAATCACTTCCCTCGATCTTCAAAATGGATTCCTTGAGGACCTACTCCATGATTGTGCCAGGGACTGAAGAGAGGCTGATCGGTCTGTAGGTCCTCGGGTTCTCTTTCTTCTTTTTTATAAACATGGGCACTATATTTGCCTTTTTCCAATCATCCAGGACCTTCCCCAATAGCCACGGATTTTCAGTGGCTCTGCAATCACATCAGCCAACTCCCTCAGCACCCTTGGATGCATTAGATCTGGACCCATGGACTTGTGCATGTCCAGCTTTTCTAAATAGTCCTTAACTTGTTCTTTCACCACTGAGGGCTGCTCACCTCCTCCCCATGCTGTGTTGCCCAGCACAGCAGTCTGGGAGCTGACCTTGTCTGTGAAGTCCAAGGCAAAAAAAGCATTGAGTACTTCAGCTTTTTCCACATCATCTGTCACTATGTTGCCTCCCCCATTCAGTAAGGGGCCCACACTTTCCCTGACCACCTTCTTGTTGCTAAACTACCTGTAGAAACCCTTCTTGTTACCCTTCACATCCCTTGCTAGCTGCAACTCTGATTGTGCCTAGGCCTTCCTGATTACACCCCTGCATGCTCTAGCAATATTGTTATACTCTTCTCTAGTCATCTGTCCAAATTTCCACTTCTTGTAAGCTTCCTTTTTGAGTTTAAGCTCACCGAAGATTTCACTGTTAAGCCAAGTTGGTCGCCTGCCATATTTGCTATTCTTTCTGCACTTCAGCCTGGTTTGTTCCTGTGCCCTCAATAAGGCTTCTTTAAAAGACAGTTGTAGGGAAGGAGTAGGACAAGCTAGAAGAAATGAGCAAAAGGGACAATGACTGTTAGAGCATTCTCTCTTCCAAACATCTAGAGGGGAATCTAATATTCCAGAGTCTCTTTATTCCTCCACTGCCACAAAGAAGCTGTGAAACTTACTGGCAAACTGTTTTATCCACCTCCACTGCCAGATAACGGCTTGTTACTGGTATCACTTACCTCACTACCTCAAGTGAAATAATTTTTCAAACCACTCCACTGACCCTATCCTGTTAATGAACCACATGGATAGTAATAAGAAAAGGAGTATTAGTGGCACCTTAGGGTATGTCTACACTATGAAATTAGGTCGAATTTATAGATGTCGGTTTTGTAGAAAGCGTTTTTATACAGTTGATTATGTGTGTCCCCACACAAATGCTCTAAGTGCATGTAGTCGCAGAGTGTGTCCACAGTACCGAGGCAACTGTCGACTTCCGGAGCGTTGGCTATCCCACAGTTCCCGCAGCCTCCGCTGCCCATTTGAATTCTGGGTAGAAATCCCAGTGCCTGATGGGGCTAAAACATTGTCACGGGTGGTTCTGGGTACATATCGTCAGGCCCCGTTCCCTCCCTCCCTCCGTGAAAGCAAGGGCAGACAATTGTTTTGCGTCTTTTTTCTTGAGTTACCTGTGCAGATGCCATACCACAGCAAGCATAGAGCCCACTCACCTCACCATCACCGTTTGTCTCCTGGGTGCTGGCAGACGTGGTACTGCATTGCTATACGGCAGCAGTTTATTGCCTTTTGGCAGCAGACAGTGCAGTATGACTGGTAGCCATCATCGACGTAGTCCTGGGTGCTCTTTTAACTGACCTCAATGAGGTCAGGGGTGCCTGGGCAAACATGGGAGTGACTCAGCCAGGTCATTTCCCTTGTTTCATCTCGTGGTGATTCAGTCCCGCACTGTCTTTTAATCTGCAGCTAGCAGAAGATGATGGCTAGTCGTCATACTGCACCGTCTTCTGCAGAGCACCCAGGTGTTGACGATGGCTAGCGGTCGTACTGCACAGTCTGCTGCCAGCAAAATGTATAAAGATAGATGAAGTGGCTCAAAACAAGAAATAGACCAGATTTGTTTTGTATTCATTTTCTCCTCCCTCCCTCCCTCTGTGAAATTAACGGTCTGCTAAACCCAGTTTTGAGTTCTATCCTTGAGGTTTTGAGTTCTATCCTTGAGGGGGCCACTCAGTTTCTCGCAAAACCACCCCCTTTGTTGATTCCCTGTAAGCCATGTCGTCAGTCTCCCCTTCCTCCATCAGGGCAAAGGCAGACAATCGTTCCGTGCCTTTTTTCTGTGCAGACGCCGTACCACGGCAAGCATGGAGCCCACTCAGATCACTTTGGCAATTAGGAGCACATTAAATGCCACACGCATTATCCAGCGGTATATGCAGCACCAGAACCTGGCAAAGCGATACCGGGCGAGTAGGCGACGTCAGCGCGGTGATGTGAGTGATGAGGACATGGACACAGACTTCTCTCAAAGTACGGGCCCTGGCAATGTGGGCATCATGGTGCTAATGGGGCAGGTTCATGCAGTAGAAAGCCGATTCTGGGCTCGGGAAACAAGCACAGACTGGTAGGACCTCATAGTGTTGCAGGTCTGGGACGATTCCCAGTGGTTGCAAAACTTTCGCATGCGTAAGGGCACTTTCATGGAACTTTGTGACTTGCTTTCCCCTGCCCTGAGGTGCAAGAATACCAAGATGAGAGCAGCCCTCATAGTTGAGAAGCGAGTGGCAATAGCCCTGTGGAAGCTTGCAACGCCAGACAGCTACCAGTCAGTCGGGAATCAATATGGAGTGGGTAAATCTACTGTGGGGGCTGCTGTGATGCAAGTAGCCAACACAATCAAAGATCTGCTGATATCAAGGGTAGTGACCCTGGGAAATGTGCAGGTCATAGTGGATGGCTTTGCTGCAATGGGATTCCCTAGCTGTGGTGGGGCCATAGACGGAACCCATATCCCTATCTTCGCACCAGAGCACCAAGCTGGCGAGTACATAAACCGCAAGGGGTACTTTTCAATAGTGCTGCAAGCAGTGGTGGATCACAAGGGAAGTTTCACCAACATCAACGTGGGATGGCTGGGAAAGGTACATGACGCTCGCATCTTCAGGAACTCTGGTCTGTTTGAACACCTGCAGGAAGGGACTTTATTCCCAGACCAGAAAATAACCTTTGGGGATGTTGAAATGCCTATATGTATCCTTGGGGACCCAGCTTACCCCTTAATGCCATGGCTCATGAAGCCGTACACAGGCAGCCTGGACAGTAGTCAGGAGCTGTTCAACTACAGGCTGAGCAAGTGCAGAATGGTGGTAGAATGTGCATTTGGACGTTTAAAGGCGCGCTGGCGCAGTTTACTGACTCGCTTAGACCTCAGCAAAACCAATATTCCCACTGTTATTACTGCTTGCTGTGTGCTCCACAATATCTGTGAGAGTAAGGGGGAGACGTTTATGGCGGGGTGGGAGGTTGAGGCAAATCGCCTGGCTGCTGGTTACGCGCAGCCAGACACCAGGGAGGTTAGAAGAGCACAGGAGGGCGCGGTACGCATCAGAGAAGCTTTGAAAACCAGTTTCATGACTGGCCAGGCTACGCTGTGAAAGTTCTGTTTGTTTCTCCTTGATGAAACCCCCCGCCCCTTGGTTCACTCTACTTCCCTGTAAGCTAACCACCCGCCCCTCCTCCCATCAATCACCGCTTGCAGAGGCAATAAAGTCATTGTTGCTTCACATTCATGCATTCTTTATTCATTCATCACACAAATAGAGGGATGACTACCAAGGTAGCCCAGGAGGGGTGGTGGAGGAGGGAAGGAAAATGCCACACAGCTCTTTAAGCACAGCACTTTAAAAGTTTACAACTTTAAAATTTATTGAATGACAGCCTTCTTTTTTTTGGGCAATCCTCTGTGGTGGGGTGGCTGGTTGGCCGGAAGCCCCCCCACCGCGTTCTTGGGCGTCTGGGTGTGGAGGCTATGGAACTTGGGGAGGAGGGTAGTTGGTTACTCAGGGGCTGCAGTGGCAGTCTGTGCTCCAGCTGCCTTTGCTGCAGCTCAGCCATACACTGGAGCATACTGGTTTGGTCCGCCAGCAGCCTCAGCATTGAATCCTGCCTCCTCTCACCACGCTGCCGCCACCTTTCAGCTTCAGCCCTCTCTTCAGCCCATCACTTACTCTCTTCAGCCCACCAACTCTCCTCCCGGTCATTTTGTGCTTTCCTGCACTCTGACATTGTCTGCCTCCATGCATTCGTCTGTGCTCTGTCAGTGTGGGAGGACAGCATGAGCGCAGAGAACATTTCATTACGACTGTTTTTTTTTCCGCCTTCTAATCTTCGCTAACCTCTGGGAAGGAGAAGATCCTGTGATCCTTGAAACACATGCAGCTGGTGGAGAGAAAAAAAGGGACAGTGGTATTTAAAAAGACACATTTTCTAGAACAATGTGTACACTCTTTCACGGTAAACCTTGCTGTTAACATTACATACATAGCACATGTGCTTTCGTTACAAGGTCGCATTTTGTCTCCCCCCAGCATGTGGCTAGCCCGTCCCCCCTCCCCGTGGCTAACAGTGGGGAACATTTCTGTTCAGCCACAGGCAAGAAGCCCAGCAGGAACGGGCACCTCTGAGTGTCCCCTTAAGAAAAGCACCCTATTTCAACCAGGTGACCATGAATGATATCACTCTCCTGAGGATAACACAGAGAGATAAAGAACGGATGTTGTTTGAATGCCAGCAAACATACACTGCAATGCTTTGTTCTACAATGATTCCTGAGTACGCGCTACTGGCCTGGACTGGTAAAGTGTTCTACCATGGTGGATGGAATAAGGCTGCCCTCCCCAGAAACCTTTTGCAAAGGCTTTGGGAGTATATCCAGGAGAGCCACTAATGCCAGGGCAAATTAATCATTAAACATGTTTGCTTTTAAACCATGTATAAGATTTTAAAAGGTATACTCACCAGAGGTCCCTTCTCCACCTGGCGGGTCCAGGAGGCAGCCTTGGGTGGGTTTGTGGGGTACTGGCTCCAGGTCCAGGGTGAGAAACAGTTCCTGGCTGTTGGGGAAAATGGTTTCTCCGCTTGCTTGCTGTGAGCTATCTACAACCTCATCATCATCATCTTCCTCGTCCCCAAAACCTGCTTCCATGTTGCCTCCTGTTAGGGGGCTTATTCCTTCACCCACTTACTTCCCTGGTCCTTCTCGCATGAACAGAGAGCAACAATACCCGAAGTCCAAAGGTGCAAACAATTCGATGTTTATTGGGGTGAACTTCCGGGTCTGAGCCCCAAACATGCCGCTTCTATGATGAGCTGCATGCCATTTTAGGGGGTTCAGCCACCACTACCCCAGCCGTGTTGTTTGACTCCTTCGTCCCCAAAACCTGCTTCCGTATTGCCTCCATCTCCATTGAAGGAGTCAAACAACACGGCTGGGGTAGTGGTGGCTGAACCCCCTAAAATGGCATGCAGCTCATCATAGAAGCGGCATGTTTGGGGCTCGGACCCGGAGCAGCCGTTTGCCTCTCTGGTTTTCTGGTAGGCTTGCCTCAGCTTCTTAAGTTTCACACGGCACTGCTTCGGGTCCCTGTTATGGCCTCTGTCCTTCATGCCTTGGGAGATTTTGACAAATGTTTTGGCATTTCGAAAACTGGAACGGAGTTCTGATAGCACAGATTCCTCTCCCCATACAGCGATCAGATCCCGTACCTCCCGTTCGGTCCATGCTGGAGCTCTTTTGCGATTCTGGGACTCCATCATGGTCACCTCTGCTGATGAGCTCTGCATGGTCACCCGCAGCTTGCCACGCTGGCCAAACAGAATACTGAAATTCAAAAGTTCGCGGGCCTTTTTCTGTCTACCTGGCCAGTGCATCTGAGTTGAGAGTGCTGTCCAGAGCAGTCACAATGGAACACTGTGGGATAGCTCCCGGAGGCCAATACTGTCTAATTGCGTCCACAGTACCCCAAATTTGACCCAGCAAGGCCAATTTCAGTGCTAATCCCCTTGTCAGGGGTGGAGTAAGGAAATCGATTTTAAGAGCCCTTTAAGTCGAAATAAAGGGCTTCGTCATGTGGATGGGTGCAGGGTTAAATCGATTTAACACTGCTAAATTCGACCTCAACTCCTAGTGTTGACCAGGGCTTAGAGACTAACCAATTTATTTGAGCATAAGGTTTTGTGAGCTACAGCTCACTTCATCGGATGCATTCAGTGGAAAATACAGTGAGGAGATTTATATACACACAGAACATGAAAAAATGGGTGTTATACACACTCTAAGGAGAGTGATCACTTAAGATGAGCTATTAACAGCAGGAGTGCGGGGGGCTGGCGGGAAGAAAACCTTTTGTAGTGATAATGAAGGTGGGCCATTTCCAGCAGTTAACAGGAACGTCTGAGGAGCAGTGGGGGGTGGGGGAAATAGCTATGGTCACATAAACACCACCCTATACCGGAAACCTACTGACCGCTATTCCTACCTACATGCCTCCAGCTTTCACCCAGACCACAACACACGATCCATCGTCTACAGCCAAGCTCTACGATACAACCGCATTTGCTTCAACCCCTCAGACAGAGACAAACACCTACAAGATCTCTATCAAGCATTCTTACAACTACAATACCCACCTGCTGAAGTGAAGAAACAGATTGACAGAGCCAGAAGAGTACCCAGAAGTCACCTACTACAGGACAGGCCCAACAAAGAAAATAACAACGCCACTAGCCATCACCTTCAGCCCCCAACTAAAACCTCGCCAACGCATCATCAAGGATCTACAACCTATCCTGAAGGACGACCCATCACTCTCACAGATCTTGGGAGACAGGCCAGTCCTTGCTTACAGACAGTCCCCCAACCTGAAGCAAATACTCACCAGCAACCACACAACAGAACCACTAACCCAGGAACCTATCCTTGCAACAAAGCCCGTTGCCAACTGTGTCCACATATCTATTCAGGAGACACCATCATAGGGCCTAATCACATCAGCCACACTATCAGAGGCTCGTTCACCTGTACATCTTCCAATGTGATATATGCTATCATGTGCCAGCAATGCCCCTCTGCCATGTACATTGGTCAAACTGGACAGTCTCTACGTAAAAGAATAAATGGACACAAATCAGATGTCAAGAATTATAACATTCATAAACCAGTTGGAGAACACTTCAATCTCTCTGGTCACTCGATTACAGACCTAAAGGTTGCAATATTACAACAAAAAGACTTCAAAAACAGACTCCGATGAGAGACTGCTGAATTGGAATTAATTTGCAAACTGGATACAATTAAGTTAGGCTTGAATAGAGACTGGGAGTGGATGTGTCATTACACAAAGTAAAACTATTTCTCCATGTTTATTTCCCCCATCCCCCACCCCCCACTGCTCCTCAGACGTTCCTGTTAACTGGTGGAAATGGCCCACCTTGATTATCACTACAAAAAAGTTTTCTCCCGTCCCGCTCTCCTGCTGGTAATAGCTCACCTTAAGTGATCACTCTCCTTAGAGTGTGTATGATAACACCCATTTTTTCATGTTGTGTGTGTATATAAATCTCCTCACTGTATTTTCCACTGAATGCATCCGATGAAGTGAGCTGTAGCTCACGAAAGCTTATGCTCAAATAAATTGGTTAGTCTCTAAAGTGCCACAAGTACTCCTTTTCTTTTTGCGAATACAGACTAACACGGCTATTACAATGAAAGTTTTGTTTCCCTTCTCGCAAGCCTAGGAAAATTGCAACCCCACTTTTCAGTATAGCTGAGCGTGTATCGTTATGCACTCAGATGGTAGGAAATTCCAGAATTGAAGTTACATGTGACCCCCACCCCCACCCACAGCATCAAATCTTTAATTACATGATTAGATACTAATTTTTCCACAGGACCCCAGCCTCGGTCAGTCAGACAGTCATGGATGTGTGATGAATTAGACTAGGCTGTAGAACGCCTTCCTTTCACAGGGCAGGCAGTTCTTCCCCTCATACGCTTAATTTGAGATCTTGGGCTCTGATCTGCAGAAGTGCTGAGCACTCACTTCTGAGGTCAATAGGCACTGTGCTGGGCACATAGAAAGTGAAAGATAATGTTAAGTACTCTGAAGATTCAAGACTCAGGTGAATGAAATCAGGTACCCAAAATTAGTGGATATATTTTGCCTTAAGCTATGCCTCACTAGCCCTTCTTTGCAACATGAGCATAGTAATATACCTCTTAGCTCACATGTGAGCTGTGAAAATAAGTTATGTTTTCAGGGCATGGTTTGGATGGTGGATAGTAAATGAGGCCAGGAGCTACTTGTGTAACTAAGATAAGAGAAATACTATCTAGCAGCTCTATATCTAGGTGATCATACAAATTTAAACTACACTAATACATATGAACAACAGGACCAAATATTACAAAGGCAACTTTTTCTAGTTGGGATGATTGACTTTGGAATGTTATAACCAAATAAAGCGACAATACCTAGCTACATGATATATTGTACTGTCCTCCCATCTCACGTCTTACACAGGATGGATCGTGATCGGGGACTGAGCATGAAATATTTAATAGCTGCTTGTTTCCATTGCAGAGGTAGTGCCACATCCTTAATCATACACCATCCAAACCTGACACTGAACATCTTTTAGTTTCATGACACCCACAATAGCCAAGTGTGACATTGCATTCCATATGATTTTATAAAAATATGCTAATGGGTGTGAATATAATGTAACTGGAATATGCTTCATGCAAAAAGTCTCTTGAAATATCATTACAAAGCTTATAATCTACTGAGTGTGGTCATCCTATTTGTATAAATGTATCACTCTTGTATCTGAAACTAGAAATATGAAGCATAACTCTGAGGTCCTATTGTAGTTATGCAAAGTGTGGGCCATTGATGGTTGGTTTGGAATCTTAATGGCTTCCATTAACCAGGACAACTGACTGTAGATGGCTCTGTTTACTTGTAAATCTTCCTGTATACCTGTGGTCTGGTAAGTGGGTAATGAAGTCTTACAGTGACATGTGACCATGTCACCTGAACTGGAATCCATCTTTAACCTGGTGCTTTTCCATTGAGGAGGGGTAGGAAACCAGAGGGACAAAGGATTCCTGCCTTATGCAAAAGATATATAAGTGGTTGGAACAGAACAAAGGGGCGGCCATCATGAGAAATCCCCTAGCTCCCACCTGAGCTGGAACAAGGGCTGTACCAGGGGAAAGGATTGTGCCCAAACTCGGTAGGCATCCAGTCTGTGAAAGAAACTTGTTGAGACATCTGAGGATGAGATATTATCTGTATTCAGTTTTATTACTGTACTAGACTTAGACTTGCGTGTTTTATTTTATTTTGCTTTGCTGGGTTATTCACTTTGTTATTACTTAGAACCACTTAAATCCTACTTTGTTTTTAATATAATCACTTTTTACTTATTAATTAACAGAGTATGTATTAATACGGGGGGGGGGGCAAACAGCTCTGCATCTCTCTCAATCAGTGTTTCGGAGAGTGAACAATTTATGTGTTTACCCTGTATAAGCTTTATACAGGGTAAAACAGATTTGGGGTTTGGCTCCCATTGGGAGTTGAGCATCTGAGTGTTAAAGACAGGAACACTTCTTAAGCTGCTTTCAGTTAAGTCTGAAGCTTTGGGGCAGCGTGGTTCAGACCCTGGATCTGTGTGGGAGCAGACTGGGGTGCCTGGCTCAACCAGACAGGGTGCTGGAGTCCCAAGCTGGCAGGGAAAGCAGGAGCAGAAGTAGTCTTGGCACATCAGTTGGCAGCCCCAAGAGGGTTTCTGTGATCAAACCTGTCACACAAAGTACTTCACCCCATTAATGAATTTACTTCCCTGCTTTCTAGCAGTATTAAGGCAAGTATTTTAGAAGGCAACTGAGAAAAAAGATGAAGGCTAAATATTTGTATAAGTGCCCAACTTGGCAGACCCAGGGTCTGATATTTCCCAGAACTGCTAAGCACCTGCCACTCTGACTTCAGTTAGTTGTTCAATCAATACTTCTGAAAGTCAAGCTTTCCTTGTCAATTGTGATACTGACAAGAACACAATTAGCAGCCACCCCTGAAAGTTAAGGCCCAGCATTACACAAGAACTGTAGTAAAACTTCATTCATACAACCCCACCTCATCTATTGTTCATGTGCTCTGAATGAACGAAGCATAGGGCTTATGGATTAAAAAAGGCACTATATATGATCATGTAGCTTGACTATCATTAAAAGGCAGATTTAAGGTTCCCTGCATAGTAGGAAGAAAGCCTGAAACATAAACCCTTGTATCAGAGGCCTGGTAGGAGGCAGGGCCTGCTCACAGAATCTGGCAAGAACATGGCTTATATCGCAAAAATACACATTCCTAAGAAGTGCTAGTCACAAAGTACTCTCAAACACATCCTGATATTAAGGGGTACCAAAACATCCTGATATCAAGGATGGTACAGAAACATTCCTCAAGAATAGCAGGAACACACTGACCCCTGCTAAAAGATAAGGTCAGGCGGATAGTATGTAATAGAAGTGTTTTAATTAAACCAACACATTCAAGGTAATGGGTAATAACTAGCCACATTAGGGGCAGTAACTACATTAGAGGGGGAGTACTAACTTGTTTGCATCTGGATATAAAAATGTATCTCAGAGGGAGTATCTTTGTCTGGCCTAGGGAGGAACAGAAAGTCCCGCCATTCACTGAGCTGGTCCATTGTTACAGGCATACGTTACAGGCATACGTGCATTTAGTAGTCTGTGGGACACTAGTACTATGCTTCATTGACAAACCTGGCTGGGTGCTTCCATTGCTTAACAGATCTTGTGGTCATTGGGCAGTTTCCTCGAAGTCTACCATGCCAGCTGTGTGTACAGGACTAGGGCAGCCTATAGAGGGGACACCACCCCACCTCTCAAAAAAAAAAAAAAAATCTAACCACACTCTGCACAACCTTTCTTCTGCCATTTCCCAAGTTTTGACTGCTTGGATTAAACCTTAATTTTAGTCTTGTATGAAATATTCTTAGTTTACAACAGCTGTATTTCCTGGCCAGTAGCTACCATTTGGGGTGGTGGAAAAGTCCCAGGCTATATCAGTGGCCACAGCAACACATGCTATGAGCCCTTTGTGGTCTCTCCTGACAGACAGACAGGAATATTTTAGGATAGCTATTACTTTATTTAAGAAAATGTGGTATAGAAACAGGTCAGCTTCTGTTAGCCTCTCCACCTCCCCCAAGCTTCAGAGACAAAGTAGAGGAATGGGGAAGACAGATGGAACAGAACTGGCTTCTTGCTGCAGAGCTGAGTGGTGGTGAGGAGAGGGTGGGAGGAACAAGGGCCTCTAGTGATCCTTTTCCCCCACACCTCATTCCCCAGGCACAGGCTGATCCATGCACCTGGTTTACTCCTTAGATGCCATGTGAACTAACAAGTCCACAACACGGTTGCTGTATCCAAACTCATTGTCGTACCTGGTGACAGAAGCAGAGAAGGAGCAGTTAGGGGTGGGCAGACCCCTTATGCATTCCCACAGGGAGTTCCCGCCCCCCCCCCCCCCACCAAGTTCCAGAACAACCTCCCTTCCCCCAGCTGGGAAAGATTGGAAACTGCTGTTGTTCATACAGAGTGAAGTTGACCCCCTAGTATCTGAGGTCTTCCTAGGCAGATACTGCCTCTTTGCCAACCAAATTCTGCTGCCAGCCGCAAAGTGTTCTCCACCTAAAATTCCATCTGGAGGCAATAGAGGGATAGAATGCAAAGCTTGCCCTTAAGTGCCCCCAAAGTCTCCCCTGGATTCCCAACCTATCCCAGAGAAACAACCCTCCAAATCTGGCATCCCCACAGCCTCTCTTCTCCATACCAGGAGACCAGTTTGACAAAGTGATCATTGAGAGCGATGCCAGCAGCCGCATCAAAGATGGATGAGTGGGTCTCGCTGTTGAAGTCAGAGGAGACAACCTACAAGTGGGGAGGGAAGATGGAAAGACTGACACACCCCTTTTGTCCTCAACTCCATCCCCCCCATCCCACAACGATGTTATTGACACCCTGATCCATGAACACTCCCAGGGGGAGGAAAGGTTATTGAGTATTTGATGTCCCAAAAGGTTGCTTCCCTTTTCCCATCATGTGAGGAGGTATTCACTCCATTTCCCCCCCCCACCCCAAATCTGATTAAACAATGGTGAGAGTTTACCTGGTCCTCTGTGTATCCCAGGATGCCCTTCATAGGCCCCTCAGAGGCACTTTTCACCACCTTCTTAATGTCATCATACTTGGCCTGAGAGAGTGACAAACGGAAGTCAGAGCATCCCAGGCCCCATGGAGTGGTAGCTGCTTCCCAGGGAAGGTTGCAGCCACAGTTTTAATACGGCACAGCAGAGATGCATAGCTAGGATCTAGTTATGCCAGGTACTACACCAGACAGGGGCAGCCCCTTGCATAATCTCTCAGAGCCACAACAAGCAAGCAACAAGGGGCTAGTTCCAAATAGGATGGAGACTGAAAAGCAGCTGCTCCCTTCCCCATAGGTTGAGGATCTGACAGAAGCGTTGGGGGTACAGGGAAGTTGCTCCAGGGCCTGCCTGGTCCCCTTCCTGCAATACTCACTGGTTTTTCCAGGCGACAGGTAAGGTCCACGACAGAGACATTGGGAGTTGGAACACGGAAAGCCATTCCAGTGAGCTTCCTGAGAGAGAGAGAGAAATGGATCAGAACAGGCTTCTGCCCCCGATCAGGGCTTCCGCATATCCTACTAGGGCAAAGTGGGCCAGCTGCAGGTTCCTTGCCCCTTCTGATGTCCCTGTGCCCCAAAACAAGGGATGCACGGAACTGACACTCACCCATTCAGCTCCGGAATGACCTTGCCCACAGCCTTAGCAGCCCCAGTAGATGCTGGGATGATGTTCTGGGCAGCACCTCTGCCATCACGCCACAGCTTTCCAGAGGGGCCATCCACAGTCTTCTGTGTGGCTGTGATGGCATGGACAGTGGTCTGGAAGTTAAAAGGGGGTGTGGGGGGTTAGAATAGAATCAACATCCACACAGAGCCTCATCACACTAAACTAAAGTATTCTTCCCGCCAACCCTCCCTTTTCCTCTATTCCAGGCAGCATAGGGAGGCTGTCTCTCCTGCTCTATGGTTCACAGCCACCATCCCTCTCCACCCAAACCTGTGGGCTGGGGAAAGTCTTGGGAGATAGGCATCCTTCAGAGCTCTGTGGTTTGCCCCACAAACAGAGCTGGTGTGGGGGGTTTTCAGGAATAAGGGGTTCTGTGCCTCCAGATCACCTACCATGAGACCCTCCACTATGCCATAGTTGTCATTGATGACCTTGGCCAAAGGAGCCAGGCAGTTGGTGGTGCAGGAAGCATTGCTGGAAGAGATAAGAGGCACAGTCAGCCAGAGGCAGTCAGGGCCCACCCCACAGAAGGCAGTCCCTCTGCAGGATCACTCAGCTCCCCCACACATGCTCACATGAGAAGGTAATAGTCAGCTCTGCACCTCAGGTTCAACCCTAATCCCCCCCATCCTCACCTGACAATTTTCAGAGACTTGTCATATTTCTCATGGTTGACACCCATCACAAACATAGGTGCATCGGCTGAGGGAGCAGAGATGACGACACGCTTAGCACCACCCTTCAGGTGAGCCTGAGGGAGACAGACCAACATTAACAGAGTCCTCTACAGCGCCAGTAAAGCAGCACATTTGGGACACCTTGCCCTCCCTGCCCCCCCCAAATCCTACTGCAATACATCCTCAGGCAGGGATAAGTCTGTACATACCCACTTGCACCTGCAGGGGAGGGAGTGATCCCTACACCTTTTTCCTCCCACACCCAAGCCAGATGTGACCCATCACTCACGCCCGCCTTCTCCATGGTGGTGAAGACTCCAGTGGATTCTACAACATACTCTGCTCCAGCATCTCCCCACTTGATGTTAGCAGGATCACGCCTAAAAGGAGACAGACAGTTTAGGAACTGCAGGGTTGTCAAATGCCCTCTCCCATAGCTCCAAAGGAAAGGGGAGGAAGAGTCATACTCACTCCTGGAAAATGGTAATTTGGTTTCCATTTATCACAAGTTTTCCATTTTCAGCCTTGACAGTGCCATGAAAACGACCATGAGTGGAGTCATATTTGAACATGTAAGCCTAGGAGTAAAAACAGATGGAAGTCGAGCGCTGGCTGCATTCTCAAAGCTCCCCTATTTCAATCCTCAAAACCCACCCATAGCTCTGTTCATGCCCCTCAATCCTGATTTATAGCCACGGGACCCGGCGGCTGTAGTTTGCTGCAACCTATAGTGACCTTGCTCATCTGAGCTTGGCTCAGTTGAGAATTCCCTGTCCTATTAATCTGATCTCTCATCCCCTGGGTTTCACCAGGAAACTATATAATCCATAGGTCAGATAATTGCATTCCTTCCCCACCCTTGGGGTACTGCGGTAGAGGACCAGCACAGGCCACGCACAGCAAGCTCAGAGTTAGAGATCAGGGTCCCACTCACCATGTAGTTGAGGTCAATGAACGGGTCATTGATTGCTACAATCTGGATTTTGCCAGAGATGAAGGCAGCTCTGGTGACCAGGCGGCCGATACGGCCAAATCTAGGAGAGGAACAGAATTGGTTGGTGCACACCCTGGCTCAGGAAGGGAACCCCTGTTCTGATGGGGAGCTCAGACTTGGCTTCATTCCAGCAGCTGCCCCAGATTCAGACCCGGGGCTACAAAGGAGACCCCGACGCTCTGCTGTTTCCCAGCCCGGAGGCGCAAAGGCCATGAGGTAGGAGGGGTCCCCAGGGCGCTGCAGCCCTGCAAGGGGCGAGCAGAGATTAACACAGAACCGCAGCCCCCCTCCCCCCGCCACTTGCTCCAGCCCGCGCCCCCAAAGGTCGGGCGCTAAATTTACCCCGGGCCCTGGATCCCGTTACTCCGCGGCGCGGCAGGAAAAGGTCACATTCCCCGGGCCCAGCGGGGACACGCGATACCCTGGCGCCCTTCCCGGGCGGAGACTGGAGCCCGCCGTGCAGCGGCGCTTCCTGCTCGAGGTGACTCACAGCCCCCCTCCCCCCAGCAGCCGCAGGGAGACGTGAGTCACCCGGGCTAGCACCGCCCCGCCAAGGGCCCACAGCCGCTGTCCAGCCCGGCGGTCAGGCCGCTGCAGGGTGGGGCCGGGCAGGCTAGCCGCGGCCCAGGTGACCTTGCCACGCCCTTGGCGCAAGGGGGCAGGGGGTGGCCACGGCGGCTGCCGCCCACGGACCCCCAGCGCTGCCACAGAAAGAGACCCGTGCCCCTCCCCTCCCCGCCCACACCCTGGGGCCTTACACTGCCCCTAGGGGCAGCCCCGCCGAGACTCACCCGTTAATTCCGACCTTCACCATCGTGTCTCTGCCGCGATGCTCCTGCGGAGAGGGCGGGGGTGAGACACCCTCGAAGGACAGCGGGACCCGCACCCCCCAGCCACGCGCCCGGCCCCAGCCTGCGCCTCCCCCCGCCGGGAGGTGGAGGTCTCCAGCAAACTGGCCCTTAAGCCGCGGCGCCGGGCCGGAGAGCCCCTCCAGGCGGGGACTGGGTGTGTGGGGGTCGGAGCACCGGAGCCCCACGCGTGCGTGCGGGGCGGGACCCAGGCGCCCTGCTGGGGCCTCCAAACCCACTTCCCGCAGAGAGCAACTCGGTCACAGGGCGACTTCCTCCTGCCTTGGCCAGCACCAGCTCCCGCCACGCTCCACTCCCGGCTCGTTTGCAGCGCACGTCGGGCAGTTACCCCCCCCCCGCCGCCCCCATCGGGTTTTGTCGCCTCGCCCCCCTTCCCAAAGCCCCCCTTGGGACACCAAGTACCGGTAACAGAGCCCTCCCCCCCCCCGGCCCCTGCTGCGCCTCCATTTTGCTTGTCCCGTCTGAGCACAAAGGAGACTCCGGATTCAGCCAGAGCCTCACGTGCACCTGCCCCTGCAACTTCTCAGCGCCCTCCGACCTAACGCCGGCCCCAGCCCCCTTCCCAGCAGGGCAGCGAGATGCTGCCTGTCCCCAGAATCCAGCCGCCCCCGCTCTTGGCCAGCACGTTCTTTATTCCTCCAGCAGCCCGAGACCCGCACTCCGCCACCCCAGAGCGGCCAGCCTTGCTGCCCAGGAGCGCAGCGGGAGGCCTCCCCAGTTGCCGGCTCCACATCGTGGTGAGCCCTTTCTTACCTGGGGGCTGCCTCTGACCTGCACGCCTGCAGTAAGGGGAAGGTAAAGGGAGGAAGGCTCGCTGCCCTGGCCTTTATAGATCCCCGTATGGTAATTGCTGGGCCCAGCCTTTTGAGAAAGTATCAAATCAGAGGCGGAGGGCAGCACAGAGCAGTGTACGTGCAGCCCTAATGCTGCTGGGTTGCGCGCCTCCCTCCTCCCACACCCATTTTTGGCTGTTCTCTTGCACTCCCTATCCTACAAAGGAAAGGCAGGGGGTGGGGGCTCCCCCTCTCTCGCCTCTCGCAAGCCCCAGACAGCCAATCGCTCACAGATCTTTCCTGTGTCCCCCACTTGCTGTGCAAGGCGGAGGCAGAGGGGGACTCCAACCCATGAATCCCGTGCAAGTTTGTGAGACGAGACACAGGAAGTTGGATTCACCAGCTACACTGAGAGGTTTCAGAGTAGCAGCCCTGTTAGTCTGTATCCGCAAAAAGAACAGGAGGACTTGTGGCACCTTAGAGACTAACCCATTTATTTGAGCATCCGATGAAGTGAGCTGTAGCTCATGAAAGCTTATGCTCAAATAAATGGGTTAGTCTCTAAGGTGCCACAAGTCCTCCTGTTCTTTTTACCAGCTACACTGTAACCGCAAACATAGATACCGCAAGGCACCCAGGGCACGGGCCCAGCCATCAAGGCTGAGGGGTACTAGGAGAGCTACAGAGGCAGGGGCTGACTGGAATAGAAAGAGGATTGTCGCTATGTTCAGTGCCCAGCACAACGGACCCATGGTCCTGGCTGGGCCCTCTGGGTGCTACTGTAATACAAATAATAATAAGTAGCATGCCCTATGTGTCTGGGAATGGGGGACGCTGGTGAGTGAAATCGCCGGAGGGTTGCAGATTACCCCTAATAGGCATAGTTAGAGCTGTATGTGAGGAGCTGTATTCTATGAATGTAATAGTTGAGTATTATAAACCAGGATTGAAGGGCTATGGCAGGGAGGGGGATCATCACATTTCTCAATGGGGTTTATTCTGTACCTGCTTGTTTGGCTCCTGTGAACCCCCGCATGAGCCCCTCTGCTGTACAGTGGGCTGGAAAAGGTCAACAGCATGAAGACAGAATCCCCCAGGAAGCTGGAGACACAGTGGGGAGAAGAATGTGGGGAGGGGAAGCACACAGGTGTCTGAGGGGATCCCTCTATTGGGGGAACCTGTTTTCAGGGGCTCTGACATTTTCAAGCAGGGAGAGGGCAAGGGCTCTGGAAGCCCCTCCCGATCCCCCTCAAAGGCCCTGCGTGGGGGATGGGCCCCCTGGGTCTCTCACTGATGTGAGCCAGGGGGTTGTCTCCACTCAGGCTGAGTTACACCTGGTACACACTCCCTTCTATCCCGCTCACCGAAGACTGGTATATGTGTATGCACCTCTATCACAAACACTATGGTAATATGGCAAGTGGCCAAGCCCAGCAGCTCCGCTCTGAGTTGGGGGCTGGGTTGGAGTTGCACAACCACCTACCCCCTTTGCCCCCGCCGCTGGAAAGAATAGGGAACAATTGTCACGTGGACTGAGCAATGAAGGGGCTCAGACAAGCTACCAGCTGGAATCAGAGGAAATAAATCCCCCAAATCAGCTCCAACCCTCACAGGAGCTTGCCAGGATACTACTATAGGGAGGATCCTACCACCGCGGGCACCTTTCCCTCAGCTCAGCACTGCTGCAAGGAAGCTGACAGTGCTGCTGGCCCCGAGCCCTCCTGAGCTAAAATTGCCCTGGACTTTCATTGGCTCTGTTTCCCCTGAATTGCTCTAGCCAGACATGCTTAGAATGGGACTGTGTTTCCCAGACGCTGGCTGGCCTGGCATCCCCCACCCTCGGGCCAGGTTCCCATCAGGCTGCGCTCAACAGCGTGAGTAACATTTTAATAAGGCACTGGGAGGCTCCTACCCGCGGGACGTGACTGCGGACATCCTGCCTACCACCTGACTAGCCTGCTCACATCAATGGTGTCAGGGCATTTTCATTGGCTGGAGAACAGGCCAGGGCCTGGTAATGACACAATTGTGTGTGTGCGCGGGGCGGTGGGGGGGGGGGAGCGCCCACAGCACGAACAACTGGTCTTTGGTGGTGCCCTGCCTGGATACAATGCCTGCTGCACATCAGTTCACTGCACCTGCCTAGCCCAGGTTGGGATCCTTGCAGCATGAGCTTTCCCACGGCAGCGCCCTGGCTATGCCCAGCCCAAGTTGGAGTGCCCGCTATACAGGCTTCATCTCAGCAATGCCCAGCATGGGACAAGATGCCTGCAGAATAGGCATCCCATTTTAGGATTTAGAGGTGGAGGGTATTTGAAACTACATTTGAAATCCCTTTCATGAGAATGTGTGGGTTATGGAGATGTATATGGCTAGTAAATGAGGAGCAAAATCTTCCCCAGCCCTCATATCAGAGCTCAGTCTTCCAGGACTGTGTGGGTCAGCAGAGCAGGATCTGTAGGACGCAGCAGCGGAAAGCACAGATGGGAATGGGTAGCAGAGCAGATACGGGGCGGGGGTGGGGGGCAGAGACAGGTCACCTGGCTGAGGAGTAATCCAACTCCCCTTATCCAGCTGCTATTCCCAGTGCTAGGAAAGTGGGAGGGAGCTAAGTTTAGCTCCAATTTAAGTTATGACCTTTAATTAAAGGCCACAGCGATGGTTTATACCAGTGCTTCTCAAGCTAACTGATGTGGGGGACTGGCAATTTTTTTTCCCAATGTGCGCGCAGACTGGCAGCCGATGGTGCCGGTCCGCGGACCACCACTTTGAGTAGCACTGGCTTATAGCACAACAGTGAAGAGGAACCAGGGAAGTGGGAACAATTTGGCACTTCTGCCTCATCAGGAGATAGGCTAGATCCTGGGCAAAACTTTATAGAGGAGTGAGGAAGAAGAGGGGACAGAGGACCTTTCTGGGCCTACTTGAGCATTTGCACAATCACAAGACCCTGTGTTTGCTGAGTAAACACAAACATTGGGAGGACTCTGTGCAGAAGGGAGAGGGCAAGTAAGACCAACCACCACAACAGCTGCAAACCGCTACACCCCCAAGCCTGCACGCCAGTGGCCAGTGAACACTCTCCCCCCAGCCAATACTTCTGCCTTGCTCTTCATAGTGTCACCTGTTGGGGGAAACCAGAACTGGAGTAGCTGAGAGATAACCCCCCTTGCCAACACTCCTGCTCCCCTCTACAGCACCTAGTCCTGGTCTTTCCTAACAGGAGAATATACTGGAGGTACATGTGGTTTGGAATATGCCATCTCCTTGTCTCTGTCAAGGCCTCTGGGACTGGAAAGCAGTTTCCTCTGAGGCTGCCAGGAGGGAAGGGTTGAACGTGAAGCTAGTAGACGGGCACAGGGAGATGGAGGGATTTGTTCCCAGTCATCTCCTAATTAGGCTGCCAAGGACCTGCGTATGAGAGTCTAACAAGAGGAATGCATGATCAGCAGCCAGTTCATTAGGAACCTCTCTGGAAGGCTCTGACTTTTCTGTGACTTTGCTGCTATTGGGAAAGGAAAGGAGGGAAGGCAGATTCATATGTGGGGTTTGGCAAAGGCAAGACAAGGGAATGAGACTTGAATGGCTGTTACATAAGTGTTAGGTCAGGCTGGGACAGCCAGTAGGGTGAACACAACAGAACAGTGTCTATCTGAGGCTAAGAGCAAGAGACAAGAGAGTGAGAGAGAAAGATTTTATGAGGCAATACAGGGCTGGGAAGTCTTTCCCCAGCAAATAATGTGTCTGGATTCAGCCATTCTTTTAAAGTGGTGGTGAGATGGGGAATAATCATGATTAGTACACTGGAAACACTAGAGCCCCTTGACTGAAAAGGGAAACTGGAGCATGAAAGAACTTGTCAGTAAACTGACACCAGAAGGTTGCACCATGCCTAGGATGCTGCTGCCACCTCCTGGCAAAGAAACACCAACCAACCCAAATGAAGATTCATGGGGCAGGAGAATAAAAATGGACGTGGGAGGCTCCAAGGGGTTCAGGGGCTTTTTACTTTTAGGTTAGTGGTTCCAGTTGATTCCAGGGCAGGGCACTGGCTGTCTCAGGGGCTTGAGGAGCAGAATACAGGGGTCTTTCACCTCTATAAAAAAAAAGGAGTACTTGTGGCACCTTAGAGACTAACAAATTTATTTGAGCATAAGCTTTCATGAGCTACAGCTCACTTCATCGGATGCATTCAGTGGAAAATACAGTGGGGAGATTTATATACACAGAGAACATGAAACAATGGGTGTTACCATACGCACTGTAACAAGAGTGATCACTTAAAGTGAGCTATTACCACCAGGAGAACGGGGCTGGGGGGGGAACCTTTTGCAGTGATAATCAAGGTGGGCCATTTCCAGCAGTTGACAAGAACATCTCAGGAACAGGGGGGGGAGGGGGAGGAAGGGGGATAAACAAGGGGAAATAGTTTTACTTTGTGTAATGACACATCCACTCCCAGTCTCTATTCAAGCCTAAGTTAATTGTATCCAGTTTGCAAATTAATTCCAATTCAGCAGTCTCTCGTTGGAGTCTGTTTTTGAAGTTTTTTTGTTGAAGAATTGCAACTTTTAGGTTTGTAATTGAGTGACCAAAGAGATTGAAGTGTTCTCCAACTGGTTTTTGAAAGTTATAATTCTTGACGTCTGATTTGTGTCCATTTATTCTTTTACGTAGAGACTGTCCAGTCTGACCAATGTACATGGCAGAGGGGCATTGCTGGCACATGATGGCATATATCACATTGGTAGATGTGCAGGTGAACGAGCCTCTGATAGGGTGGCTGATGTGATTAGGCCCTATGATGGTGTCCCCTGAATAGATATGTGGACACAGTTGGCAACGGGCTTTGTTGCAAGGATAGGTTCCTGGGTTAGTGGTTCTGTTGTGTGGTTGCTGGTGAGTATTTGCTTCAGGTTGGGGGGCTGTCTGTAAGCAAGGACTGGCCTGTCTCCCAAGATCTGTGAGAGTGATGAGTCGTCCTTCAGGATAGGTTGTAGATCCTTGATGATGCATTGGAGAGGTTTTAGTTGGGGGCTGAAGGTGGTGATGGCTAGTGGCGTTGTTATTTTCTTTGTTGGGCCTGTCCTGTAGTAGGTGACTTCTGGGTACCCTTCTGGCTCTGTCAATTTGTTTCTTCAATACCGACCTGCTGAAGTGTAGTTGTAAGAATGCTTGATAGAGATCTTGTAGGTGTTTGTCTCTGTCTGAGGGGTTGGAGCAAATGCGGTTGTATCGTAGAGCTTGGCTGTAGACAATGGATCGTGTGTTGTGGTCTGGATGAAAGCTGGAGGCATGTAGGTAAGCATAGCGGTCTGTAGGTTTCCGGTATGGGGTGGTGTTTATGTGACCATCGCTTATTAGCACAGTAGTGTCCAGGAAATGGATCTCTTGTGTGGACTGGTCCAAGCTGAGATTGATGGTGGGATGGAAATTGTTGAAATCATGGTAAAATTCCTCAAGAGCTTCTTTTCCATGGGTCCAGATGATGAAGATGTCATCAATGTAGTGCAAGTAGAGTAGGGGCATTAGGGGACAAGAGCTGAGGAAGTGTTGTTCTAAGTCAGCCATAAAAATGTTGGCATACTGTGGGGCCATGCAGGTACCCATAGCAGTGCCACTGATCTGAAGGTATACATTGTCCCCAAATGTGAAACAGTTATGGGTGAGGACAAAGTCACAAAGTTCAGCCACCAGGTTTGCCGTGACATTATCGGGGATACTGTTCCTGACGGCTTGTAGTCCATCTTTGTATGGAATGTTGGTGTAGAGGGCTTCTACATCCATAGTGGCCAGGATGTTGTTTTCAGGAAGATCACCGATGGATTGTAGTTTCCTCAGGAAGTCAGTGGTGTCTCGAAGATAGCTGGGAGTGCTGGTAGTGTAGGGCCTGAGGAGGGAGTCTACATAGCCAGACAATCCTGCTGTCAGGGTGCTAATGTCTGAGATGATGGGGCGTCCAGGATTGCCAGGTTTATGGATCTTGGGTAGCAGACAGAATACCCCAGGTCGGGGTTCCAGGGGTGTGTCCGTGCGGATTTGTTCTTGTGCTTTTTCAGGGAGTTTCTTGAGCAAATGGTGTAGTTTCTTTTGGTAACCCGCAGTGGGATCAGAGGGTAATGGCTTGTAGAAAGTGGTGTTGGAGAGCTGCCTAGCAGTCTCTTGTTCATATTCCGACCTATTCATGATGACAACAGCACCTCCCTTGTCAGCCTTTTTGATTATGATGTCAGAGTTGTTTCTGAGGCTGTGGATGCCATTGTGTTCTGCACGGCTGAGGTTATGGGGCAAGTGATGCTGCTTTTCCACAATTTCAGCCTGTGCACGTCGGTGGAAGCATTCTTTGTAGAAGTCCAGTCTGTTGTTTCGACCTTCAGGAGGAGTCCACCCAGATGAAATCCACTTCTGATGAAGTGAGCTGTAGCTCACGAAAGCTTATGCTCAAATAAATTTGTTAGTCTCTAAGGTGCCACAAGTACTCCTTTTCTTTTTGCGAATACAGACTAACATGGCTGCTACTCTGAGCTCTTCAACCTCTATGGTTCCTATCACCTTCATTTCTCAACATACCTCTTTTTCACAAATAATATCAGTCAAAAAAGGTCTTTTGCAGAGAAGGTTTTACTACTACTGATGTTGGGCTAATTTAACTCTACAAGACAAATCAATTACACATCTTTTTAATTACCAAATGTGTCCTTAAACACAGAAACTACTACAGAAACTAAAACTTTGTTCATACAGATAACAGAACAACTGGGGCACGAGGATTTCTGTAAGGTCAGACTTGAGGAGCATGGGCAGAGCTGTCGAGCAGCAGGTGAGGATTGAGGGGTATTGACAGAGGTGCAGGATTGCACAAGAAGGGGGCACTTTTGGACCAGACTGGGAGGCAATGGCACAGTTGTGGGGTTGTTCTGTTCAACCATCTTCACAAGTTATAGCCCCCTTGTCCCAGTTTCCAGTTTGGAGCACAAGACAAAAGGAGTTGAAGGGTTTCAAGTGCATATATACTGGGCACTTTGTTTTGAGTTGTCCCAAATGACAGGCTGAGTGTCTGTAACTCCTGTGCCTAGGGAAAAACAATATACGTCAGCCACACAGCAATCTGGAGCCATCCTGCCATCTGTGCACCACCCACCCCTACTATGATCATACAAATAATAAATTAAAAAAAAGACCCATCTCCACAAGGCTCAGCCTCACCACATCTCTCACCACCATGTCCCATGAAGAGAGAAAGTTAGCTCCACAACCCCTTGTTCCTCTGCTCCCACACCCCACCCCAGCACTCATATGTCCTCAACTCTGGCTCCCACCACATCCTTCATGACCCACTGCCCTTTGGTCCCATCCACCTCCATGCCCCCATCTCCCATCACTCCTGGTACCCCATCCCCCTTACCTACCTGTTCCCCTCATTTCAATGCTCGCTCCTTTGTCCCTCTCCAGAGCTAGCATCCAAGGCCACTGAATGTTTCAATCCGATCCAACTTCAGCCCAAAACAGCCTGTGGGTATTGCCTAGTGTGACCTCTCTCCAGATGATGCCCACTTGCGATTGGCCAGGGTCCTATGCCAAAGGGCTACCCAGACAGCATGTGCTCTGGATAGAAGGAGTGGTGGGGCTGAGGGGAGCAACTGAGGTCCAAAAGTGGATCCCTCCCTCATGTTATCTTCAGCCAGCATGGCTTCAGAGTCCAAGAGCAGCAGCTGGGAAAGGAACCTCTAAGAAAAGGAGACAGGAACAGACAGAGACACAGAAAGGAGACAGGGTGAGATCCAGAGTGTCCTATTCCACCCTGATTCACCTCCCTGTCTTCCCTGCTCCCTCCCTTCAGTTCATCCAGGTGATTACCCTGCTTCCTCCCATCAAGTGCTGGAGTGTCACTCCCCATCCACACTAACCCACCCAGCTTCCAGCAGAGCCAGGCTTGAGAAGAATCTGGAGAAAGGGAGAAGAGGAACTAGTACCTCCAATCCAGGAAGATGGCATCTCTCAGGGAACAAGACCTTTGCCTTCTGCCCTTGCACTGACTCAGTGCAAAAACAACAGGATTACAAATAAGGAATTTTAGTGTATGTGGATCCAGATTAGATTAAACTGAGTTTTAAAACACATTAGATTATTTTTCACTTTTCCCTTCCCCTTCTGGCAGCACTATAGGACAAAGGTTGTTCGTGTGACCTGAAATTGCTTGTTTGGCTTTCTTTGAAATTAAGGCTCCCATAACCTGTTAACTCTTAATTTCCTGAGTTTAACATTTAGTTTTGAGAATATTGCAACATCCCTCTCTACCCTTAATTACTGATATATACTCTCAATTTTAACTTCATTTTAATGTGTTTTGTCTCAGATTTCCCTTGTTGGTTGTTAAACTTCATTCATAAACAGTAAAAAACCTCAAAGAATGTTAGCATGCAAATTTCAAATGATCTAAAGATATGAATGACTTTAATTTTAACGGTTAACACCAGATTCTCCCACACTTTCTAACTGCTTTACCTTATTATTGAGCAGCACAATGCAACTGGAAAATATTGGCCAGCTAAAGTGAGTGTATAGGTGCTTTGTTTTGCCAGAGCCGTGCAAAACAGCTGGAGCACATATCCTATTTTCCCCACCTCCGTCCTCCAAAATCCTCATTTCTTGAACCTCCCTACACCTCCTTATGTTACCATGTATGCACTCATGCCCCTCCCAATGTGTCCCCTCTGCTCCTGGCCTACCTGTTCAGTGGTTCTCGGGCAATGAGTGGCTTTTGAAAAGATATTTAAAATAATATATGCAGTGTAGTTGTAGGTGTGTCAGTCCAATCAAAGATCTTACCTCTTACCCACTTTGTCTCTCTAATTTAAGACAATGCCAATGGTCATTTTTTGCTATTATTTTTCATACTGAAAGTTTAGCTATCATGAACCATATCCTATTGTTCTCAGTTGGGCTGAAGTTACAGCTGCCCTGAGTGAAAAGGGTAACCCCACCCCCTGTTTTGTGAGGAGATGGAAACACTCCATTCCACTGTGGAAAAATAAGAAAGGGAGAAGGGGAAAGAGATTTCTCAAAATGGCCACCAACTGAGGGCTCCAGTGGCTTCAGTCTCAGTGAGAAGAATGGGAGACTGGCAGCCATTTTGAAAGAGGGCAGTTCTTCATACTATTCTCTATAGCAAGGGTGGGCAAACTTTTTGGCCTGAGAGCCACATCAGGGAATAGAAATTGTATGACGGGCCATGAATGCTCACAAAATTGGGGTTGGGGGTGTGGGCTCTGGGGTGGGGCTGGGGATGAGGAGTTTGGGGTGTAAGGGAGTGCTCTGGGCTGGGACCGAGGGATTCAGAGGGCAGGAGGGGAATCAGGGCTGGGGTAGGGGTGTAGGAAGGGATGCAGGTTCCAGCTGGGAGTGCAGGCTCTGGGGTGGGGCTGGGGATTGAGGGATTTGGAGAGCAGGCGGGGGGATCAGGTCGGAGGAGGGAGTTGGGGCATAGGGAGAGGCTCAGGGGTGCAGGCTCCGAGTGGTGCTTACCTCAAGTGGCTCCCGGAAGCAGTGGCATGTTCCTTCTCCGGCTCCTATGCTTGGAGCAGCCCCTGACCCTGCTTGAGAGCCAAAGTGGGGCCATGCAGCTGCTTCCAGGAGCTGCGTGGTGTGGCCCCTGACCCTGCGCCCTGGAGTGGGGGCGCCCCAGCTGAAGCGCCGGAGCAGGGCCGAGCAACGTAGTGCAGCCCCCGACCTGGCACCCCTGGCTGGGCTGGAGCGGGGCAAGCCCCAGACCTGCTTCCTGGAGGGAGCTCGCGGGCCCCTGAGGGTCCCATACCAATGCTGCCTGGGCCACGCTGGGGCAATCAGGAGGACCCAGCCCTTGTCCGTCTTTATCTTCTCCAGGATCCTGCTGATTAGAGGGAACAGGGGAAGGTGTAGAGAAGCCGGCCTGACCAAGACAGGATAAAGGCATTGGAGATAGCACCCCTCCCCGGGGCCCCCCTGGAGCAGAACTGGGGGCATTGCCGGTTCTGCTGAGTCTTGAATAGGTCCACCTGGGGAGTTCCGCACCTTTGGAAGAGCCGGCGGGCCACCTCCAGGTGGAGGGACCACTCGTGTTGAGAGGAAAAGTCCCTGTTCAAGCGATCCACCCTCTCGTTCCGGGCGCCCAGTAGGTAGAAGGCCTTCAGGTGGATGTCGTGGGTTATACAGAAGTCCCACAGACTGAGGGCTTCAGGGCAGAGGATCAGGCCCCACCTTGTCTCTTGATATAGAACATTGAGGCCGCGTTGTCCGTGTGAAAGTAGAATGAATTATATTGAAATTATAATTCATTAAAGAAATGCTACTTGAAGGGTTTGTTGAAATATAGTTGTCAGGAAGAGAAACATTAAGGAGTGTGAGACAATGGGTCCTCAAACTAATTAACTTAGAGCTCCTACTGAGCTAGGAGATTGGTAAACGTTAGTATGCAAATAAGATATGTATGTATATTTGTCAGTTTCTGCTTTATTTTGTCTCTTATGTTAAATTGGTTTTGGTTTAGCTGTATAAATAAGTTATCTTGGGCCTCAGAGAGGGGCTCACATCTGGATGCATTAGCAAGGCGCTTTGCTAATAAACAGAGTGGTCTGACAAATTATGTGAGTCCTGAATCTCACTTTGACATCTGCGGGGACCCTGACTACCTTGCCCTCCAGGTGTGAGCAGAAGGCCATACACGCCAGCTGCACCGCCCTGAGCTCCTTGATGTTTATATGTAGGGTCAGGTCTTGAGCCAGCCACAGGCCTTGGGCCTGAAAGTTCCCCACATGGGCCCCCTAAACCAGGCCCAACGCATTGGACACCAGCTCCAAGGATGGGGCCCTGTCCCTGAATGGAACCCCTTGGAGCGTGTTGTTTGGGGCGGACCACGACCGGTAGGGAGGTAATCACAGAGTCCAGCACGGTGAGGACCTTGTCCATCCTGTCCGTGGCCTGGGAGAACTTCGAGGCCAGCCAGAGCTGGAGGGGCCTCATCCTGAGTCCGGCGTGATAGACCACGTACATGGACGCCGACATGTGACCCAAGAACTGCAGGCAAACCCTGGATGTTGTCATTGGGAACCTTGTGACCAAGTCGATGAGACCTTTCAGGGTCTTGAATCTGTCTGGCGGGAGAGAGGCCCTGGCCAACGCTGTGTCCAGGAGCGCCCCGATAAACTCTATGCATTGGACCAGGACTAACGTGGACTTGGTGTTGTTTACCAACAGGCCCAAGGCGGTGCACGTGGACAGGAGGAGCGCCACGTGATCCCTCACCTGCGACCGGGAGGTGCCCTTGACAAGACAATCAGCCAGATAGGGAAATATCTGGACCCCATGCCTTCTGAGGTAGGCCGCTACCACCAACATTCATTTTGTAAACATCCTGGGGGCAGTGGACAGACCAAATGGGAGGACCGTGAATTGATAATGATTCTGTCCCACTACAAAACAGAGGAAGTGCCTGTGCCCCTCAAACATGTGGATGTGGAAGTATACATCCTGTAGATCGAGGGCAGCGTACCAGTCCCCGGGATTCAGGGAGGGGGATGATGGAGGCCAGGGAAACCATGCTGAACTTGAGTTTCACCATGTACTGGTTCAGACCTCGCAAGTCCAGGATGGGCCTGAGCCCCCCTTTGGTCTTTGGGATAAGGAAATAACGGGAGTAATACCCCTTGCCCATGAACTCCATGGGCACCGCCTCTATTGCTCCTAGTCCTAGGAACTGCCCCACCTCCTGCTCTCGCAGAGCTTCGTGCGAGGGGTCCCCCAAGAGGGACAGGGTGGGGAGTGGTTGGGCGGGGAGGAAGTAAACTGGAGGGTGTAACCCCGGGAGATGGTGTTGAGGACCCATCGGTCCAAGGTTAGCTGCGACCAATCCAGGAGGAAAGCACACAACCGGTTGGAGAAGGGGAGCTTTATTGGGGGTGGATCCCTGATGAGGACTGGCAGGGTGCCCCCAAGCGTCCCATCAAAAGCGCCTTTTCCCTGCCTGCTTGCCCTTGGAGGACCCAGGCTGGGAGCAGGCCAAGACTGCCTCTGAGGGTGTCTCTTATAGTCCCGCTGCTGCTTATGGGCGGCCCCATATTCAGGAGGGCGGCCTGTGTGGAAGTCTGCTGCAGCTTGAATTTAGGTTTTGCCGGAGCCTGGACATAGAGGCCCAGAGTCTGGAGGGTCGTGCGGGAGTCTTTCATGCCATGCAACCTTGTATCTGTTTCCGCCGCAAACAGAGCTTTCCCATCAAATGGGAGATCCTGCATGGAAGACTGCGCCTCGCTGGACAGCCCAGAGAGCAGGAGCCATGATGCCTGTCTCATGGATACCGCGGGGGTCATGGATCGTGCGGCCATGTCCACAGCATCTGAGGTTGCCTGCAGGGACACCCTAGCAGCCGCTGCCCCTTCCTCCACTAGCACCTTGAACTCCTTCCTATCTCGCCCCTGGAGGGAGTCCTCAAAATTGGGCAGGGAGCCCCACAGACTGAATTCGTACTGGCCCAGGAAAACCTAATGGTTTGCCACTCATAACGGGAAGCTCGAAGATGAATAAATTTTCCTTCCAAAAGAGTCCCGTCTCCAAGAGTCTTTGTTCTTTGGGGTCAGGACTAGCTGACCCTGCCGTTCCCTGTGGTTGACTGACTCGACCACCAGGAAGTTGGGCGCCGGGTGGGTATACAAGTACTTATGCCCCTTAGTGGGTACAAAGTACTTGCGTTCCGCCTTCTTAGAGATGGGGGGGCGAACGAGGCCAGTGTTTGCCACAGGGCATTAGAAATCTTAGCCACCCCTTCATGGAGAGGCAAGGCCACCCTACCTGGTGCCGATGGGGACAGCACGTTAAACAGGGAGTCTGAGGGCTCCTCCATCTCCTCTGCCTGGAGGTGGAGGCTTGCTGCCACCCTCTTTAAGAGTTCTTGATGGGCCCTGAAGTCCTCCTGCGGGGCGGAGTGGGGCGGGGCCGCAATCATGTCCTCCAGGCAGGGCGAGGAGGCTGGTGCAGTGCTCTGGGTATTGGCTGGCACCGGAGGGTCCACCACCTGGTCGGACTCCGGGCATCGTGCCAAGGACGTACGTCCCACCGACTCCTTTCTTGGGGGTCTGGGGAGGGAGGCCGACGGTGCTTCCGAAGCTCCGGCCACCAAGCGAGCTCCCACGGGGGGCTGTGCTAGAGAACATGGTGCCCACTGGTACCATTGGACCGGCCACGATGATCAGTGCCACTGCATCTGCTGTGGCACCGGCTGGGCTGGCTGTTCAGGTTGGCTGGCCTGTCCCCTCGAAGGATGGCTACAAATGGAGGCCGGGCTGGTGTAATATCTGCTGCTGTTTCTGGACCGGGAGGAGCGGTGGTGCCAGGATCTACGTTGGCCACTGGACCGCAATCTCAACATGGAGGACTGGTACTGACAGTAACTGCTGCTCCGCGAATGGCCTCAACGGGCAGACCTGCGTCAGCGAGATGCCGGCGATCGACGCCCGGGTTTGCAATGTCTTGGCGGAAACTTGGAGCGGGAGTCCGAGCGGGAATGGCGTCGACAACCGTGCCGTGACTGATTGCAGTACCTGCTCCAAGATGAGGACCGTTGGCAATGCCTGCCGCAGTCCCATTGCTATTCGGTCCTTGAGGATGAGCAGTGCCGAGAATCCCGGCTGGACGGAACCCAGCTAGACAGTCTGGTCGGCATCGAGGGCGATCAACATGGACTCTGCCCTGAATGGTCGCTGGGCGGTGAACGGTGTCAGAAACGTTCCCTCAACCAAGAAGAATCTCCTTCCTTAGAAGTTTTTAAGGTCAGGCTTGACAAAGCCCTGGATGGGATGATTTAATTGGGGATTGGTCCTGCTTTGAGCAGGGGGTTGGACTAGATGACCTCTTGAGATCCCTTCCAACCCTGATATTCTATGATTCTATGATTCAGCACCAGGCTGGAGGTGACTGCGGAGATCCCACTTGCCTCTGGAGTGTGGGGCTGACATCGGCGGCGCTCTGGGCACCGGCATGGATATAACGTCCCGGGCCGCCTGGAGGGCTTCAGGCATGGATGGCATCCGGACATCCAGAGAGGCCTGTTCTGAAGGGGCCTGGCTACTCCGCTCAACGTGAGTCGGAAGCCTGGGGCCCGGTGTGGATTGAGGACTGCCTGACATGGGCCTAGCCTCTGTCCAAGACTTCCCTCGGTGCCGCTGTGAAGAGGGAGTCTTCCTGGCCCTCTTGGTGTGCCCCGTGGATGGGGACTGGTGCTGACTGGTAGATGGCACTGGAGGGTCGCTGCATATCGACGCCGCAGTGCCGGGTACCGGTTCGGAGCGGCGTGCTGGAGTCAGGGTCAGCACTGACTCCATCAGGATGGCCCGAAGCCTAATGTCCCTTTCTCTTTTGGTCCAAGGCTTAAAAGACTTGCAAATCTTGCACCTTTTGTTGATATGAGTTTCTCCCAAACAGTGCAGTCTGTATGCAGGTCACTTCTTGGCACAGAACGCCTACAAGAGCCACATGACTTAAACCCTGGGGCGTGGGGCATGCCCTGGCCCGGGCTCACTGACTAACTAAACTAACTAAACAGCCAACTAACTACAGGTACTAACACTGAACGAACAAACATTTCTGGGGACGAGCTACAGCAAAGCTGGAGCAGAGTAGTTCTGACGCACTTTCACTGGTGGCTAGAAGGAACTGAGGGTGGGGGGAGTGCACAGCTCCCCTTATACCGTGCCAGGCAGGCACCACTCCAGGGGCTGCGGGGGGCACTCCCCCCCCTTACGGTACTGCGAGGGGAAAAACTTCTGGCACTGATGCACGTGGTGAGCACACACACCTATTGTGAAATACACATGAGCAATCGAAGAAGAACTAATGGGCTTGTACCACTAGGAGGATCCCATATGGTAATTCCTACATTCCTGGATCCTGTTGTGAACTGAACTGAGACCACGCTCCACAAAGCTTGCTTCACACATAGGACACCAAATGGCTGACCCTTTTCTTTATTACTGACATGGGACTGGATTGAAACCAGTGTCCTAGAGGTGAAAGGCTCTGTGTGTGATGCCCTAACACCCTTCAGCCAGCCAGTCCCCACTGACTGTCTTCCACATAGAGATCTTGGTCCTCCTCTTCTTGGACAGAAGATCTGGGTATGTCAAAGCTGGTAGGCTGGAAGGGTAAGCTAATGCCTGAAAGGTATGAAGGAGGGGGATAGCATCTTCCACACATACCTGGCAGGAGTAAAGGGTGGTTTAGTTTCTGGCAGCTGGGATTCTGCGCCTTTCCAATTACTCCCATTTAGAGCCCAGACATGATCTCCATGAGTTGTTCTTGCCACTTTAAAAGCCTCCCTCCGCTCCACCCTGACAGCTCCTAGCTGTAGCTGCCATTCTGGTAAGAACACAGCTTGGACACTGGCAGAGAGAAGAACCAAGAGGACAAAGAGAGAGTAGGGCCAAGACTGGAGGTTCAGCATCTTCAGCTTCTCCCAGGATTTGTGGGAGGTGAAGTAGGGTGGGATATTTAGCATCTGTACTAGCTGCAATCTCTCTCGCTCTCTGGCCATTCCCTTTATAGCCTTAGCTCTGGCTGTCACTTGCCCCCCAATTTCCCACTCAACTATCTCCTGGAGCTCATTAACCTTCCAGCCACTTTGTACATGATGATATAGATCAGGGTGAGCACAGCAACCCCTTCCTCCAAAGAAAAGGGACGAAGATGTTTATTCAGTGTCAGGAAAGACAAATGAGACCACAGCGGCAGCTGGCCAGTAGCTGGTGGTATTTAGATGCTGGCCAGAGTCATAAGCAAGGTGGGCTGGTGTAGCACAGAGTCAGAACTGGAGTCACTTCCTAAGGAGGTAGCAAAAGCATCAACATGTAACAAAGCTTTTCGGTGTCAGGATGCAGTTAAAGTTATACCATGTGTCAACTCTGGTGGTGGTGATGGGAGTGTGACTCAAATTCTTCTACTGCCAGTGGCTGTAGCTGCCACTGAGTTCACGGGGTGACAAAGTGAACTTCAATACTAGTATTTGAAGGTGCAGATTTTGCTGAACTTGTGGGGCTGAGAGCATAAATACCAGTTAATGTCCCACAACACATATCTCACTACTGGATGTATAAATCCCAGTGATATTACTCTGGGGCATAGATCCTGCCAGACTAGAGGGGGCATGGTGGAACAGGAAGCCCAGTGCTAGTGCCCCAAGGGCCATATAGCTGCAGACATTAAACATTTCTAAATCACCAGCACCAGATAACTTGCATCCATGAGTTTTAAAAGAACTGCCTGATGAGCTCACTGGATGGTTAATGTTGATTAGGAAAGTTCCAGAAGACTGGAAGAAAGCTAATGTTGCATCAATTTTTAAAAAAGATTAAATGGGATGACACAGGTAGTTATAAGCGTGTCAGTCTGACATCGATCCCAGACAAGATAATGGAGTGGCTCATATGGGACTAGATTAATAAAGAATTAAAGGAAGTTAATAAAATTAAATAAAAATTAAATTAAAAAATACATAAAAAGTGGAAGTACTCAATGCTTTTTTTGCCTTGGTCTTCACAGACAAGGTCAGCTCCCAGACTGCTGTACTGGGCAGCACAGTACGGAGAGGAGGTGAGCAGCCCTCAGTGTTGAAAGAACAGGTTAAGGACTATTTAGAAAAGCCGGACATGCACAAGTCCATGGGTCCAGATCTAATGCATCCAAGGGTGCTGAGGGAGTTGGCTGATGTGATTGCAGAGCCATTGGCCATTATCTTTGAAAACTCATGGTGACCAGGGGAGGTCCCAGATGATTGGAAAAAGGCAAATACAGTGCCCATTTTAAAAAAGGGAGGAAGGAGAATCTGGGGAACTACAGACCAGTTAGCCTCACGTCAGTCCCTGGAAAAATCATGGAGCAGGTCCTCAAGGAATCCATTTTGAAGCACTTGGAGGAGAGGAAGGTGATCAGGAACAGTCAACATGGATTCACCAAGGGCAAGTCATGCCTGACCAGCCTGATTGCCTTCTATGATGAGATAACTGGCTTTGTGGATATGGGGAAAGTGATGGATGTGATATATCTTGACTTTAGCAAAGCTTTTGATACGGTCTCCCACAATATTCTTCCCAGCAAGTTAAAGAAGTATGAATGGACTATAAGGTGGATAGAAAGCTGGCTAGATCATCGTGCTAGAAGAAGTGATCAATGGCTCAGTGTCTAGTTGGCAGCGGAGTGCCTCGGGGTTGGTCTGGGGCCGGTTTTGTTCAACATCTTCATTAATGAACTGGATGATGAGATGGATTGCACCCTCAGCAAGTTTGTGGATGACACTAAACTGGGGGGAGAGGTAGATATGCTGAAGGATAGAGATAGTGTCCAGAGTGACCTAGACAAATTGGAGGATTGATCCAAAAGAAATCTGATGAGGTTCCAACAAGGACAAGTGCAGAGTCCTACATTTAGGACAGAAGAATCTCATGCACTGCTACAGGCTGGGGACTGACTGGCTAAGCAGAAGTTCTGCAGAAAAGGACCTGGGGATTACAGTGGATGAGAAGCTGGATATGAGACAACAGTGTGCCCTTGTTGCTAAGAAGGCTAACGGCATATTGGGCTGCATTAGTAGGAGCATTGCCAACTGATTGGGGGAAATGATTATTCCCCTCTATTCAGCACTGGTGAGGCCACATCTGGAGTACTGCATAACAGTTTTGGGGCCCCCCACTACGGAAGGGATGTGAACAAATTGGAGAGAGTCCAGCGGAGGGCAACAAAAATTATTAGGGGGCTGGGGTACATGACTTATGAGGAGAGGCTGAGGAAACTGGTATTATTTCGTCTGCAGAAGAGAAGGGGGACAGGGATTTGATGGCAGCCTTCAACTACCTGAAGGGGGGTTCCAAAGAGGATGGAGCTCGGCTGTTCTCAGGGGTGGCAGATGACAGAACAAGGAGCATTGGTCTCAAGTTGCAGTGTGGGAGGTCTAGGTTGGATATTAGGAAACACTATTTCACTAGGAGGGTGGTGAAGCACTGGAATGGGTTACCTAGGGAGGTGGTAGAATCTCCTTCCTTAGAGTTTTTTAAGGCCCGGCTTGACAAAGTCCTGGCTGGGATGATTTAGTTGGTGTTGGTCCTGCTTTGAGCAGAGGGTTGGATTAGATGACCTCCTGAGGTCTCTTGCAACCCTAATATTCTATGATTCTATGATTCTTCTAATGCCAATCAACATAGTTTATGGAAAATAGATCCTGTCAAACAACTTGATGTATTTTTTGATGAGATTACAAGTTTGATTGATAAAGATAAGTGTTGATGTAATATACGTGGCCCAGATCCACAAAGGTACTTAGGTTCCTAAGTCCCAATTTAAGCTCCACTGCAATCCACAAAACTCCTGCTGAACCCTGTAGGTGGCTAAATTCAGCCAGTGCCTAAATTTCTGCCTCTGGGCATGTGCACTATTAGGTGCCAGGAAGCCTATCTCCCATGTAAGGCCCAGAGCAATTCATGAACCCAGGAAACATTTGGCTGCCTATCTCACACGTGGGATCCAAGCCAGCAAGTGTGCTCAGAGGCTGCCTACCAGCTCAGGTCCCTTTCAAAATCTAGCAGAAGGAGAAGTGGTGGTGGTACCTTGTAACTTTTAGCCCAGTTGTTAGAGTACTCACCTGGGACTCATTCTCTCCCTCTGGCCCATGTTCAAAGAGAGAATGTGACTCTGAAGTCGAGTGGTTAGGCACCCACTGACACAGGATCCAGTCCCTCTTCAATTATTTATCCACAGTGCCACAGCTTTGACAGGAGAGACAAAGGGAGCCCTACATCAGGCTATCCCATAGCTCAGATATTAGTGCACATGCCTGAGAGGGGTAGGAGACCCTTGTTCAAATCCTTTCTCTACCTGAGGAGGAAACTGAACTCAGGTCTGACCCATCCCAGGTGCGTGCTCTGATCACTGGGCTAAGAGTTATAAGGTGGCCACTATCTCCTCTCCCCACTTTTGTGTGAAACAAGGCCGGCACCTAATTCATTTTCACAAGAAACAGCTTAGGCTCCTAAGTTGTCTGACTCCAGGTAGTGGGTTCCCTTGTATAGATTGCTATGCAAAGATATGGCACTTAAGCCCAGGCTGCAGGGAGGTGCCTACCACTGTGAGAGGGGGAGGGGTGAGCAGACACCCCTGGCATTTGCATCTCCCATTGGATAGTTTAGGCAGCTCCCCATTCATCATGCTAGCTTTTGTGGATCACATTTTAAGGCCCCTCTGTCCTCCCATTCATTGTATAGGAGTCTAGGTGCCTAACTCAGGCTTTACGGATTACACTGTTGTTCCTGTGATTTTCTCGGCCTCTAAAAGTTATGCACCACAATGCTCAGCATTGCAGTGGCTAAGTCCCTTTGTGGCTATGGGCTTTAAACTTCTGTAAGGCATGTGACTTGGTACTGCATGATATTTTGACTAAAAAACTAGAATACAAAATTAATAGGACACACATTAAATTGATTTAAACCTGGCTAAATGATAGGTCTCAACATTTAATGGTAAATGGGGAATCATCACTGAGTATGTGTTTCTAATGACGTCCTGCAGGGGGCAATTCTTGGCCCTACAAAAAACGGTTACCTACCTTTTCGTAACTGTTGTTCTTCTAGATACATTGCTCATGTCCATTCCATTCTAGGTGTGCGCGCGCCCACATGCATGGTCGGAGATTTATGCCTTAGCGATAGCCATGGGGTTGGAAGTGGAGCGCTCTGGAGTGCCACACTCATGTGTTGGTATATTAGGCGCCGCCAGCACTATGCCCTCTCAGTTTCTTCTTGCCAGCAACTCCAACAGAGGGGCAGGAGGGCAGGTAATGGAATACCTCAAAGAACAACAGTTACCAAAAGGTAGTGTAAGCAGGGTCTGAATGAATGCTTCCCTGGCAGCTAGCTGGGAAGGGAAGAGACTTTGGATTTGTTTATGTAAATATAGTTTACTCCTGCTCTGCTTAGATCTTCAGCACATAGAGCAGTGTCAAAGTAATCAATTTTGGCTGGTATTGTGCACAAATCACTTTAGTACTGAATACAGGGGTAGTGAAATGCTGTTACCAAAATGTTGTAATTATTGTAGGAATACAGGAAGCAGGACTGTGCTTAACATGTCCCAAATGAGGGGGGGGTCACTTTCAGCTGAAAGAACCTTGAAAGGACCAGGGGCTCGAATGCTAGAGCCCTGTGAAAGTAAGAGGTGGGTGGACAGATGTCCCAGCCAGGAGGTGTTGACGTTCCCTAGAAGTCCCCACACTGATTTGACTTGTTCCTCCCCACTGTTCAAAGAAAGAACTAAATAGGCTTCATTAGGAGCCTCTTAGTTATTTTAAATGCTCAATCAGAGCTAAAAATCAGTTATGGTGGGACTGTTTCTGCCCTGCCTGCCAAGAGCTAAAAATCACTAAGAGACTGATGTGCAGAGGTCACAGCAGAGGGGCAGGTGGCAGCAGAAGATGACTGACAGTTGGCTGGAGAATGAGAGGTGGCGAGGCGCAGCGAACAGCCAGCAGGGCGGCTGGCGGAGAGCTGCAGTGAGCAGTCAGCAGACGGCTGGCAGAGAGGCATGGCGGACAAGTGCCCAAGCAGTGGAGTGAGTAAGGTACCTCCTTACCTTCACGCAGCGTAGGAGGTGAACTTTGCAGATGCACCTGGATCTGCACTGACCAAGGACAGCAACTGTGAGTGGGGTGCAGAACAGGGATGGGTATCCTAAAGGGAATTTTGGGTTGCAGGACTTAAGAACCTGAGGGGGAAAAGGACACTGCCCAACTTACATGAGCAGTGGGTCTTCTGCTGATGGTTTAGGTTTATGAACCCTATTTGTGGTATTTTCCCAAATTAATGCCCAGTTACTTCCCTCCTTTTATTAAAAGTTTTTCTGCTACACTCAGACTCTGTGCTTGTGAGTGGGGACGTATTGTCTCTCAGAGGCACCCCAGGGTGGTGTGTAATTTTCTCAGGTTACTAGGTGGGGGCTCAAGCTGGTTCTATGTTGTATCGATGGAAAGGAACCCCTAGATTTTGAACCCGGCCCTAGTTGCTGCTGGCTTTGCCTGGCAGAAAGGTTACACATTAACCATTTTTTCTTCTTTGAGCAGCGTGCCGAACCGGTGCTGGCAAGGCCACACAGGGGCTATTAAGGTAACCTTTGCCCTGTCCTGTTTGATCTTCACTAGGACTGGCGGGAAGGCATACATCAGAGCCCTTGACCATGGAAGGAGAAATGCATTTGACAGGGAACCCTTGTCTGTCCCCCAGATTGAACAGAACATGTGGCATTTCCTGGTCTGTCTGGATGCGAACAGGGTCCACCTGGGGAGTCCCCCACTTCCTTGAAGATTGCACTGACAGGCTCTGAGTGGAGCGACTGCTCATGGCGAGATCAGAAGGTCCTGCTGAGGCAATCTGCTAATATGTTCCTGGTCCCTGGCAGGGGCGCAGCTACCAGATGAATGGCATGCCACACACAAAAGTCCCAAAGGCGGAAAGCTTCTTGGCAAAGGGCCGATGACCTGGCTCTGCCCTGCTTGTTGATGTAATACATTGCAGTGGTATTGTTCATCAGGACCTACAACCAATGAGTCCCTGCCCTTCAGGTGGGGCAAGAAAGCCTGGCAGGCCAGGTGAACCCTCTGAGCTCCCTGATGTTGATATGGAGAACCAGATCATCCCACAACCAGCGGCCATGGGTACTGAGCTCGCCCAGGTGGGCTCCCCAGCCCAAGTCCAAAGCATCGGAGACCAGAGTCAACGATGGGGCCGGGGCCATGAAAGGAACTCCCTCCAACAATGACCTGGGGTCCAACCACCAATCCAATGATGACCGGATGTGATCCGGCACCCTGACTACCCGGTCTAGGTCATCCCTGTTGGGGACGTAGACTGATGCCAGCGACACTTGCAGTGGCCGGAGAAGGAGCCTGGCATGACTGACTATAGTACATGCGGCCATGTGGTCCAACAACCACAGGCAGATGTGAGCCACAGCGAGAGGGTGGTTCTTCACATGGGAGATCAGGTCTGACATGGCCTGAAAACGCGCTACCAGAAGGAAGGCTCTGGCTCGTGTGGAGTCGAGAATCGCCCCAATAAACTCTATTCACTGGACCAGACTTAAGGTGGATTTTTTCTCGTTTATTAAGAAACCCAGGTCGTGGCAGATGGCATGCACCAGATCGAGGCTCCCTCTGCACTTGTTCCCGAGACCTGCCCTTGATGAGCCAGTCGGCAAGATACGGGAAGACCTGGACCCCTCAACATCTCAAGTAAGTAGCCACTGGTGCCATACATTTTGTGAACACCTTTGGGGCCAATGAGAGGCCAAGGGCAGTGCTGTGAATTGAAAATGGTGTCCGCCCACTATGAAACAGAGGAAACATCTGTGACCTTGGAATATGGAAATTAGCATCCTTCAAGTCGAGGGCAGAGTATCAGTCTTCCGGATCCAGGACGGGGATGATGGAGGCCAGGGAGACCATGCAAAACTTCAACTTCCTGAGAGACTTGGTGAGGCGACACAGGTCCTTACTTTTGCTTTCGGGATTAGGAAGTAGCAGGAATAGACCCCTTTCCCTCCATATCCTGAGGGACTTCCTCCACTGCCTCCAGGTGCAGGAGGTTCTCAACGTCTTGAACAAGGAGTTGCTCGTGAGAAGGGTCCCTGAAGAGGGATGGGGAAGAGGATGTGTGGGAGGGAGCGGCGGACAAGAATTGCAGAATATAGCCCCAAGATACTACATCCAGCACCCAGCGATCCGACGTGACCCACTACCAGGCCAAATGGTAGGGAGGCAGACGGTCAAGGAAAGAACCAGGTGGATCCGGGGAGTTGACTGGGGTGTCAATCTCAAGCACACCTTCAAAATTAGCACTTGTGGCCGCCAGACTGCCGGGCCACAGGCCGGGCTGCGCGGGTGAGCAGGAGGAGAAAGGGTGGCGACGACTAAAGCTTGTGTCTCTATCCCTTCTCCTGGCCTGATGAGGCTGCCAAGGCCTTGGTGGCAGGGACGGCTGGAACTGCTTCCTTGCAGACTGCGGCGTATGCATACCCAGTGAGTAAAGGGTGGCCCGAGTGTCCTTTAACCCACACAGCCTCACATCCATCTGCTCCGCAAAGTATTCATTCCCATTGAATGGAAGGTCCTGAATTGAGGTCTGCATTTCTTGGGACAGGCCAGTGGTTTGAAGCCAGGTGCTGTGCCTCATGACCACCATTGATGTGACCACCCTAGCCTCCGAGTCTGCCAAATCCCATGCCATTTGGAGAGAGCACCTCACTGCCGTGGTACCCTCCTTCACCAGGGTGCCACATTTCTGGGCCAACCCTTGAGGGAGGGACTCCTTAATTTATGGGACTCTTTCCGTAAGTTCAAAATTGTACCTGCCCAAGAGGGCCTGGTAGTTCACCACCCGGAATTGCAGGCTGGCAGTTGAATAAATTTTCTTCCCGAAAATGTCCAGTCTTTTGGCATCTTTATTTTTGGGAGTTGAACTGGTGAGTCCCTGCTTGTCTGTCACGTTGGCCACAGAGACGACCAGCAAGCCTGGAGATGGGTGGGTATGAAGGTATTTGAACCCTTTGGCTGGGATGAAGTACTTCTTTTTGGCCCTTTTGGAGGTGGGAGGGATGGACAACAGGGTTTGCCAGAGGGCCTTGGCTATTTTCAGGACCCCATCATGCACTGGTAGTGCAACACGGGCAGGGGTAGAACCCGAGAGAACATTGAACAAGGTGTCTGCCTGCTCGGCCATCTCCTCCACCTCCAGGCCCAAGTTCTCGGCCACCCCTTGAAGCAGGGCCAGGTGTTCCTTAAAAAAGGCCCTCAAGGGTCCTGCCACCACCTTGTCCAGGGATGAGGACGACGATTGTACTGCCAGGAGCAGGCCCCAGGACATCATCTCCCGTGGGGGAAGGAGAGTTTGGGGTTGGCACTGTCTCCTCTCCCCTGACCTCCAAGTGCATTTCATGCACCAAGCTTGGTGCCGCTGGTGCCGTCAACTGTTGCTCTGAGGTGGTGGCAGCTGAGCAGTGTGAAGGGGACATCAGCATCACCGGCATGCCCCATGCACTCCAATAGGACCACTGCGCTGGCCACTGGCCATGCTGCGCCATAGATGTTGATGTGGCCTCTGGTGCCCAGTCATGCCGGTGGAGTCTCAGCGAGGGGCTGAACTGCCCTTCTGTGCCAGAGAAATCCCCTTCTGGTGACCACAAAATCATAGAATATCAGGGTTGGAAGGGATCGCAAGAGGTCATCTAGTCCAACCCCCTGCTCAAAGCAGGACCAGTCCCCAATGTTTGCCCCAGATCCCTAAATGGCCCCCTCAAGGATTGAACTTACAACCCTGGGTCTAGCAGGCCAATGCTCAAACCACTGAGCTATCCCTCCCACCCATGGAGGGGCTCTCAACGCCTGTGTTTGCCTGCTGACTGTCGCTGCTGGAGGCAGGTGCTTGGAGTGGGAAGACAAGTGCTGGTGTCGGGGGTACCGGTATCGCGACAGGGAGCGCTCCCACGGGGCAGGTGACAGAGATCTGCGCCGGGAGGATAACCAGCGGGAGGGCGAACGGTGCTGTTAGGTGACTGGCACCTTCCCCTAGGCGATTCGCATTGAGATGGCAGGGACCGTGAACGCAGTGCCGGTGACCAAGGGCGAGGCCCAGAGGATCTGGGCTGCGATACCAGAGATCTGCAACGTGGAGATGGGGAACGCTGCCTTGGCTCCAGGGGATCAGCAGTGCTCCACTGTCCTCTGGGGGGTCTTGGCAGCTGGCTTGCCCTCATACGGAGCCTTTGCTGCTTCCTGCAGCACACATGGTGCCGTCGGCAGTGGTGGAGGCCTCTGCTCTCTCGGCGCCGGGGGAGCTTGGGAAGGCATCAGTGTCACCACAAGTTTGGTTCCCCTGCTGCTCCCGGGAATCGGTGGTGGATCCTTTAAGGGGCTAAGGGCCCTGACTGGGGAGGCACATCCGCGTGGCTCTGACATGCGTCCTTTGCCTAATGGCCTTTCTTACCCGGTGCCGGGGAGCCATGCTTCTTAGTTTTCTTTCTGAGCACCGGTGCCGGGGAGTGGTGCTGGGCAAAGCCCAGTGCCGGAGGTGTGCTATGCAATGGGGTACTAGGAGTTGAGTCCGGCCGGGACGGCTCAGAAGCTGGTTGGAGGGCAGCCTCAATGAGGAGAGTCCTCAAATGAATATCACACTCTTTGTGAGTCCTGGGTTGAAAGTTTTTACAAATATGACACTTGTCCTTCACATGCAATTCCCCCCAAGCACTTGAGGCAGTTGCTGGGGGGGGTCACTTACAGGCATAGCCCTGTTACAGTCTGTGCAGGGCTTAAACCCCAGAGAACGGGGCATGCCCCGCCTGGGGCAAAGTCCCCGATGGGACTCTAACTACACTTAACACTAATTACTATAAACAACTAATTTACAAGGCTCTAAAGCTCAAAGTTAGAAGAGACTAAACTGCTAGCCCAGGGGTGGCCAACCTGTGGCTCTGGAGCTGCATGCAACTCTTCAGAGGTTAATATGCGGTTCCTTGCATAGGCACTGACTCCGGGGCGGAGCTACAGATGCTAACTTTCCAGTGTGCCGGGGGGTGCTCACTGCTCAACCCCCTGCTCTGCCCCAGGCCCTGACCCTACTCCACCCCTTCCCCCAAGGCCCCTGCCCCTTCCCCCAAGCCTGCCATGCCCTTGCTCCTCCCCCTCCCCCACAGAGCCTCCTGCGCATGCAAAACAGCTGATTGTGGCAGGTGCTGATTGGCAGGGCTGCTGGCAGGCAGGAGGCACTGGGGGCTGGAGCTGATTGGGGGCAGCTGACGTATTACTGTGGCTCTTTGGCACTGTACATTGGTAAATTCTGGCTCCTTCTCAGGCTCAGGCTGGCCACCCCGGGCTAGCCCTTGCTATGCAAGGAAAGGCATGCCAACTAACCACCATGGGCAGTAAAAAGGAACTGAGAGGGCGTAGGGCTGGCACCACCTGATATACCAACGCATGAGTGTGGCACTCAAGGGGGCGCCCCAGCAGACCCACAGGGTACCGCTAAGGCAAAAATCTCTAACGCACAGGCACGTGGGCATGCACACACCTAGAATGGAATCAACATGAGCAAGCACTCGAAGAAAAACATTTAACGTTTTTATCAATGCCCTGGAAGAAAACATAAAATCATCACAGATAAAGGCTGCAGGTGACACAGAAACTGGGGGAGTGGTAAATAATGAAGAGGACAGGTCAATGCTATAGAGCAAGCTTGATCGCTTGGTAAGCTGGGTGCAAAGCAACAATGAGTTTTGATACACCTAAATGTAAATGTAGGAACAAAGAATGTAGGCCCTACTTATATGCTGAGGGACTCTCTGCTGGGACTGAAAAAGATTTGGGGGCCATGGTGGATAGTCAGCTGAACACGTGCTCCGAGTGTGATGCTGTGGCCAAAAGGGCTAATGCAATCCTTGAATGCATAAACAGCGGAATCTTGAGGAGTAGAGAGGTTATTTTACCTTTGTGGAATACTACTGGAATACTGTGTCTAGTTCTGGTGTACACAATTCAAGGATGTTAATAAAATTGGACAGGGTTTAAAGAAGAGCTACGAGAATATGATTAAAGGATTGGAAAACATGGCTTATAGCGATAAACTCAAGGAGCTTAGCCTAGTTAGCTTACTAAAGAGGTTAAGGGGGGGGACTTGATTATAGTCTACAAGGGCAACAAATATTTGATAAGGGGCTCGTCAATCTAGCAAAGGTATAACAAGATCCAATGCCTGAAAAAGTTGATAGACAAAATTCAGACTGGAAATAAGGCATAACAGTGAGGGTAATTAACCATTGGAACATCAAGGGTGGTGGTAGATTCTCCATCACAGGCCATTTTAAAATCCAGATTGGATGTTTTTCTAAAAGCTATGCATTAGGAATTATTTTGGGGAAGTTCTAAGGCTTGTGTTATATGGGAGGATGGACTAGATTATCACAATGTTCCTTTGGGCCTTGGAATCTATGAATGTATGTTCCTTTGAGCTAGTGTTCAGCATGCAACATCTGCAGGAACCAGGCTGTTTCCAGAGGAACAAGCATAGCAAGAGTCTCAACTAGGAAAGCACTAGGTCAAGCTGTCACTTTCTCAAGCTCAGACACACAACGCAGGAGACAGCAAGAGGCAGATTCCCATCTCCTAAATCAGCAGCCTCACTCTCCCCTCATTTGTTTATTTTCCCCCATTTTATTATAGTTTCTCACCATCTGAATGTGGCACTGAGATCATTGTTTGGAGACCAGGGCGCAGAAGTCAGCCAGGGGGCGGGTGGGCATGCATGCGTGAAGGCAGAAACTAATCAGCAGAGCCAGTATAGAAAAATGAGACCCAGTACAAGAACAGCAGCCACACTGTGAAACAGTACTGAAGGGCAGCTTAGAGTTGGGTGAGGTTAATAGTACCTCTATCTTACCTTAATCTAATTGCTCACTGCTGAAATAATTGACACAGAAGTTGAAAGAAACAATCCATTCTAACATCCGCTATTCGCTTCTTTTGTTGAGGACATCAGTGAAATAGTACCTGGAGACTTGTGCTGCAGCTATTAGCCCTAGTTCAAATATTTGCCCTGCACTGCCTCAGATTCTCTTCCCTTCTCACAATTATACCTCAATGGTTGATACAGCTTCTAGGGCTCCTTCTCAGCCCAAAGAGCCAGGAAATGTCTATCCACTTCATTGCATCCATTCTTCCCCATACACATTCCATGAAAAATTATCATGGGGGCTTTTGTCCACAGCACTGAAGTGAGGTTTTTTTGGGGGCAGGTTGTGTGAGTGAGTGAGTGAAGTGCAGTAGGAATTTTGTCCTGGGAGCAGCTTACTTTGTCACTCAGCACCAGAGACTTTGCCAAGCCCCAACTGATTTAATTTAAATTTTTCTACAGTGCAAAAGAACCACCTGAAGGCACAAGCCACAGCACCAGGTTGCAGGGATCCAGCTGAAGAGGGAAACATTCAGAACATGGGGCGCTACTGTAAGTAATGCAGCTTGGGAAATGTTTGATTTGAGTCATACTAAAGCTTTAGAAAGGGCCCAGATGTTTTGGTGATTGAGCATCTGAAAATAGATGCAGCCACATTTTCAGAAGGAGCCACCATTTCTTGGGTACTTAACTTGGAACTTTCAGGGCTCTCACAATAGGCTCCAAATACTGAGGTAGTCAAGGATAGTGAACACTTGAAAGTATTAAGCTAAGCACCTTGTGAAAGCCTAAACCAAGATGGCCAGCACCAGGCCAGACCACGAGAACGCCCCAGGATCCTAGGTGAGAACCATTGGTGCCGACTCCGTGGGTGCTCCACCTACTCAGAGAACCTGCTTGAATACAAGGGAAAAAACCCCTCCAGCTACACCCCCTTAGTTGTCACCTACCACCCTACATTGGAAACTGTACAGGGTATCGTAATGGGTTGGATCACAGAAAACCCCTTGGGAACTGCCTACTGATGCGCTGGATCTACCTCTAAAACTGTTTTCCCTGGTAGCTTGGGACTTCAGAACCCTGCCTTATCTAAGCCAGATACACTAGCCTGCTACCAAACACAGACCCAGGTCTGAACCATGTCCCCCAACAACTGCAGGCTTAACTGAAAACAGCTTAAGAAGTGCTCCTGTATCCAACACTCAGATGCCCAGCACCCAATGGGGTTCAAACCCCAAATAAATCAGTTTTATCCTGTATAAAGTGTATACAGGATGAACTCAAATTGTTCAACATCTATAACACTGATAGAGATATGCACAGCTGTTTGCTCCCCCAGGTATTAATACATACTCTGGGTTAATTAATAAGTAAAAAGTGATTATTAAATACAAAAAGTAGGATTTAAGTGGTTCCAAGTAATAACAGACAGAACAAAGTGAATTACCAAGAAAAATAAAACAAAACATGCAAGTTTAAACCTAGTACAGTAAGAAAATGATTACAGATGAAATTCACCCTCAGAGATGTTCCAGTAAGTTTCTTTTACAGACTAGTTTCGTTCTAGTCTGGGTCCAGCAATCACGCACACCCCTGTGGTTACTGTTCTTTGTTCCAGTTTCTTTCAGGTATCCTTTGGGGGTAGAGAGGCTCTCTTGAGCCAGCTGAAGACCAAATGGAGGTATTTCCAGGGGCTTAAATAGACTTCCTCTTGTGGGTGGACACCCCTCCTTCCCACTGTGTAGAATCCCACCTCTACGATGGAGTTTTGGAGTCACATGGGCAAGTCACATGTCCATGCATGACTCAGTTCCTTACAAGTGGCAGCCATTGTTTACGTGCTCCCTTGAACATCCTCAGGCGGACTTCTTATGTGGATCAGACTCTTCCACAATCCATTGTCCATTAAGTGTCCAATCAAGAAACACTTAACTTGCAAATCTCTTTCTAAAGAAGCTGACCAAATGCCTTACTAAGGCTACTTAAAATCAAACAAGTACACAGTCAATATTCATAACTTTGAATACAAAAATGATACATACAAACAAATAGGATGAATAGATACAGTAGATCATAACCTTTGCAGAGATATGTTACATGGCATATGTAGAATAAAACGTATTCCAGTTATGTCCTATATACATTCATAAGCATATTTCCATAAAACATTACGGGGTGCAACGTCCCAGTATGATGTGGAATTAACAGGTGGTGCCATAAGCCTGTAGGCAAGGTGAAACAATTGTACAGTACACAAAACGAGCTAGTGTACTTTTTTGCACAGTTCCTGAAACACTATAACATGACTACAGTTCTTACTAGAAGATAAAATGTGTAAGATATCTTTTATTGGATCAACTTCTCTCGGTAAGAGAGACAAGCTTTTGAGCTACACAGAGCTCTTCCTCAGGTCTGAGAAAGGCACTCAGTGTCACAGCTAAATACAAGGTCTAACATAGCGGTTCTCAAACTTCACTGCACTGTGACCCCCTTCTGACAACAAAAATTACTACATGACCTCAGGAGGGGGAACTGAAGCCTGAGCCCACCTGAGCCCTGCTGCCCTGGGTTGGGGGCCAATTCCAAATCCTGGTGGGGCCAAAACTGAAGCCCAAGGGCTTCTACCCCAGACGGGAGCTTGTAATCTGAGCCCCACCACCCAGGGCTGAAGCCCTCAGGTTTTGGCCCTGTGCCCCAGCAAGTCTAATGCTAGCCCTGGTGACCCAATTAAAACGGGGTCCCAACCCACAGTTTGAGAACTGCTGGTCTAACAGCTAGTTTAGCATAAGTAGTTAGCACATATTCTAATGGGACCATTCAAGGTGAAGTGGCCCATTAACACCCCTGTAGTAAAAAAAGGGGGCTTAGTGGGTTACTGATTGTTGTGATTGGGCTATCAAGCTATTAAAAAAAATAATTGTGATTAATCACAGTTTTAATCACACTGTTAAATAATAATAGAATACCATTTAAATATTTTGGATTTTTTCTACATTTTCAAATATATTTATTTCAATTACAAAACAAAATACACACTGCTCACTTTATATTATTTATTACAAATATTTGCATTGTAAAAAACAAACAAAAGAAATAGCATTTCAATTCATCTCACACAAGTACTGTAAAGGCTGGTGCAGGGAGGCTGACCTCGCCAGGCCCCTGTTCTCTATGCCTCCTGGAACAAGTGGCCAGCCGGAGGCAATAGGGCATGATGCAGGGTGGTCCCTAGAGCGAGGGGCCGGCTGGAGGCAATGGGCTGCAGCAGGGTCAGGATCCCCACCTCTTTGCCAGAGCCAAGAGCCACTTCCTCTTCTCTCCTCTCCCTCCGGTGGAGGATTGGGTTACAGTACCTGACTGGACAGTCCACAGCCAATGCTTCCCTCCCCATCCAGAGGTATGCAATTTAGAGTTAAAATTAACACTTTTTTATTTTCAGTTGATTGCAGCTGTTAACTGCAATTAATTGACAGTCCTAGTCTAAATTATCTGAAAGAAAGATCCTGGAGTCATTGTGGATAGTTCTCTGAAAACATCCACTCAATGTGCAGCGGCAGACAAAAAAGCTAACAATGTTGGGAATCATGAGGAAAGGGATAGACAACAAAACAGAATATCATATTGCTTCTATATAAATCCATGGTGCGCCCACACCTTCAATACAGCGTGCAGTTCTAGTCACCCCATCTCAAAAAACATTAGAATTGGAAAAGATACAGAGAAGAGCAACAAAAATGACGAGGGTATTGAACAGGTTCTGTATGAGAAGAGATTAAAATGACTGGGACTTTTCATGATAAACCTGTATAAAATCTTGACTGGTGTGGAGAAAGTGAAGGAGGAAATATTTACCGTTCCACATAACACAATTAGCAGGGGTCACCTAATCAGATTAATAGCAACAGGTTTAAAACCAACAAAAAAAGGAAGTACTTCACACAAAAGTCAACCTGTGGAACTCATTGCCACAGGATGTTGTGAATGGCAAAACTGTAACAGGGTTCAAAAAAGAACCAGATAAATTCATGAAGAATAGATTTGGCTATTAGCCAAGGTCAGGGATACAACCCCGTACTCTGAGTGTTCCTAGCCTATGTTTGTCAGAAGCTGGGAGTGGACGACAGCGTGGATCACTCGATGCTTGCCTGTTCTGTTCGTGCCCTCTGAAACACCTGGCATTGGACACTGTCAGAAGACAGGATACTGGGGTAGGTGGACCATTGGTCTGATCCATTATGGATGTTACGTTCTTAAGTACACAATGTAATGTGGCCTAGTAGAGAAAGGCAGAACTTGATGGTGATTTGTGGTCTGAAAGTGACCTGTCTTATTAAATTGTTCATGGTCTTGAATCTTTCCATAGGGAGGTAGGCCCTTGCCGAGATCAAATCTATGATTGCTTCTATAAAAGTTGTTAGATCTTGCAGGAGTCAAAATGCAATTTTCTTTGTTGATGCAGATTCTCAAGGTTGTAATTTGATGGAACAAGAACAATCGCCAACTGCACCTCCTGACAGGAGTCATTCATCCACATATGGAAAGACTGTGTAGCCTGGATGTGATGGGTTGGGTCGGGTCACAGAAACCCTTTTGGGACTGCCACCTGATGTGCTACCTCTGAGCCGGTTTTCCCTGCCAGCTTGGGACTTCAGTTCCTTGCCTGATTGAGCCAGACACACTTGCCTGCTGCAAAAACAGATCCAAGACTGAACCACATCCCCCACAAGTTGCAGGCTTAACTGAAAACAGCTTAAGAAGTGCTCCTGTCTCCAGCACCCAGATACCCAATGCCCAAATAAATCCGTTTCACTCTGCATAAAGCTTATCCAGGGTAAACTCATAAATTGTTCGCTCTCTATAATAGAGAGAGAGATATGCACAGCTGTTTGCTCCCCCAGGAATTAATACTTACTCTGGGTTAATTAGTAAGTAAAAAGTGATTTTATTAAATACAAAAAGGAGGATTTAAGTGGTTCCAAGTAATAACAGACAGAACAAAGTGAATTACCAAGCAAAACAATAAAACACGCAAGTCTAAGCCTAATATAGTAAGAAAACGGAATACAGATAAAATCTCACCCTCAGAGATGTTTCAATAAGCTTCTTTCACAGACTGGATGCCTTCTTAGTCTGGACACAATCCTTTCCCCTGGTACAATCCGTGTTCCAGCTCAGGTGGTAGCTAGAGGATTTCTCATGACTGCCACCCCCATAATCTCTTTTGCATAAGGCAGGAATCCTTTTTCCCCTCTCTCAGTTCCCACCCCTCCTTCTAAATGGAAAAGTGCCAGGTTAAAGATGGATTCCAGTTCAGATGACATGATCACATGTCACTGTAAGGCTTCATTACCCACTTGCCAGCACACACATATACAGGAAGACTTACCAGTAAACAGAGCCATCTAGAGTCAATTGTCCTAGTTGACTAGAGCCATCAAGATTCCAAACCACCATTAATGGCCCACACTTTGCATTATTACAATAGGACCTCAGAGTTATGCTTCATATTTCTAGTTGCAGATACAAGAGTGATACATTTATACAAATAGGATGACCACACTCAGTAGAGTTACATTATATTCACTTATTAGCATATTTTCATAAATTCATATTGAGTGCAATGTCATGCTGGACATCTCATTTATGCTGCCACCACTAAGAAAGCTCTGGGTGCTGTCGCTAACCCAAATGGGAGTACTTTTAACTGGTAGTGTTCTTGTCCTACCAGAAACAGAACTTTCTGTGGGATGGATGAACATCGACATTAGAATAAGCATCTTTTATGTCAAGAGCTGCAAACCACATTCCCTCATGGAGGGAGGGGATTATTGATGTCAGCATAACCATATGGAATTTTGATTTGCAAGTAAAAATGTTCAGTTGCTCAAGGTCAAGAGTCTCCATCCTCCAGTTTTCTTGGGACTAAAATACGGGGAGTAGAACCCTTTTCCTTGGTGCTGATGTGGCAATCATTCTATGGGTTGTTTTAACAATTGGGCCTACAAATTTATCCTAGTTGTGAGCTCAACTGTGGAAAGTGCATGAAAATTAATAACATGTCACAATAATCTATAACAAGTGTTGATTGGAAAAGGTATAAAAGAGAGACAAATACTGAATTAGCCCAAACACTAAAGCCTACGGATATAATTCAAGGGCTGTGTTATGATCAGGAACCCTAGAAATCCACTTGCTGCAGAAAAAATGGGATTTGTGTTTTTACAGAGAATCTTTAATTTTTACATTTTGTGAAAAAATAAAAAAACCCCATTCACTAAATTTTATTGAAAGTACCAGTGTCACTTATTCAATGTGCGCACCACCCTCCTGTGGTTGATTTTTGAATGCTTTAAAATTTACAGTGGAACCCCCTTTTGCCAATCTAATTGGGACCGGAGCCACATAGAATAATTAAAAACAAGGAGAATGGGCAAAGAGCTTTCTATGACTTATTTTAAGATTGTGGGAGGGGGGCCCTGACTGACAGTTTGGTTAATACAGAGAGCTGGAAAAATGGAGGCTCGGGGGTCTGATGAGATCCCCAAGGTGCAGCCTGGGACCACTGTGCCCCCTTAACTCTCCACCCTGGGCTGTCTCTCACAATGCTTTGCTAGTGGCAAGCAGCAAGCACCTCCACACACTGTTATCACTCAGCACAACCGCATGCAGAGCCCCACACCCAGCTAGATCGCATGAATGCTCCCAAAGTTATTCATGAATCACACAGAGTAAGGTATCAGCCAAATTCCCCCAGCTCCCAACCTTGTACTTCAGGAATATACCATCTTGCACTGCTCAAGACGAGCAGTGCAAATTAATTAGTTCACCACTTCATCAATGGAAAGTGGATATACACCAGCCTTTGCAAACCTGAGCCAATTTACCAAAACTTCAGGCAAACTCACCAGTAAAGATAAACAGATAAACAAATTTATTGACTACAAAAGATAGATTTTAAGTGATTATAAGTGGTAGGCAAAAAGTCAGTTAGTTACCAAAAATAAAATATAAGCACACAGTCTAAACTCTCAACCCTATTAGACTGGGCAACATCTAGATTAAGCAGTTTCTCTCACCCCACTGGATATTGCAGCCCTTAATATACAGGTTTGTTCCTTAAACCTGGGCCAGTCTCCTTTGTTGGAGTCTTCTGAGTGTCTTTGTTGCTTGCAGCATGGGTGGGGCAGGCCTGGCCTGTGTTCTATGCCAATGCTTCTCAAACTATCTGATGTGGGGGACCAGCAATTTTTCCCCCCCAGTGTGTGTGCAGACCACCAGCTGATGGCTCGCAGACGGGCACCGGTCCGCAGACCACCACTTTGAGTAGCACTGTTCTATGTTATATCCTAAGTCCATGTGCTTGGAGAACACAAGTCCGGGCACGTCTGGTGGGCATTGCTGAGTCCCCAAGCAAGGTTGAGCAATTCCCCGGGTGTGGCCTTATGCAGGTGAGTCAATGAATTGTAGCTACCTTGCTGGACAGTCATATAATCATAGGACTGGAAGGGACCTCGAGAGGTCATCTAGTCCAGTTCCCTGCACTCAAGGTAGGACTAAGTATTTCTAGACCATCCCTGACAGGTATTTGTCCAACATGCTTTTAAAAATCCCCAATGATGGAGATTCCACAACCTCCCTAGGCAATGTATTCCAGTGCTTAACCACCCTGACAGTTGGGAAGTTTTTCCTAATGTCCACCCTAAACCTCCCTTGCTGCAATTTAAGCCCATTGTGTCCTGTCCTATCCTCAGAGGTTAACAATAATTTTTCTCCCTCCTCCTTATAACAACCTTTTATGTACTTGAAAACTGTTATGTCCCCTTTCAGTCTTCTCTTCTCCACACTAAACAAACCCAATTGTTTCAGTCTTCCCTCATAGGTCATGTTTTCTAGACCTTTAACCATTTTAGTTGCTCTTCTCTGGACTTTCTCCAATTTGTCCATGACTTTCCTGAAATGTGGCACCCAGAACTGGACACAATACTCCAGTTGAGGCCTAATCAGCACAGAGTAGAGCAGAATAATTACTTCTCATGTCTTGCTTACAATACTCCTGCTAATACATCCCAGAACGATGTTTGCTTTTTTTTTTTTTGGGCAACAGGGTACACTGTTGACTCATATTTAGCTTGTGGTCCACTATGATCCCCAGATCCTTTCTGCAGTACTCCTTCCTAGGCAGCCATTTCCCATTTTGTATGTGTGCAATTGATTGTTCCTTCCTAAGTGGAGTACTTTGCATTTGTCCTTATTGAATTTCATCCTATTTACTTCAGACTATTTCTCCAGTTTGTCCAGATCATTTTGAATTTTAATCCTATCCTCCAAAGCACTTGCAACCCCTCCCAGCTTGGTATCATCCGCAAACTTTATAAGTGTACTCTCTATGCCATTATCTAAATCATTGAAGATATTGAACAGAACCGGACTCAGAACCGATCCCTGAGGGACCCCACTCGTTATACCCTTCCAGCTTGGCTGTGAACCACTGATAACTCTCTGGGAATGATTTTCCAACCAGTTATGCACTCACCGTATAGTAGCTCCATCTAGGTTGTATTTCCCTAGTTTGTTTATGAGGTCATGTGAGACGGTATCAAAACCCTTACTAAAGTCAAGATATACCACATCTATCTCTTCCCCCCTATCCACAAGGCTTGTTACCCTATCAAAGAAAACTATCAGGTTAGTTTGACACTATTTGTTCTTGACAAATGGCTGTTGATGGGTTGTTTGACACCCAACCGGGCATTAGTTACTTTCCTTGACATTGTTTCTGGAGAACTAGTATCCAGGCGCTTCCCAAACCCACAGCACATTTTAATGACTATCATACAGCACATTCTCATAACCTTATATGTATGGATTATATACATATTTAGATGGAACCTTTCCCATGATACCTCACATGGTATGCTTTATATGCAAGGTCACAATTATATATAAATGAGGAATATGGGGGTTACATGGCATTCCCCCATGGTATAGAATGTCACAGGGGGTATCAATAAAACATTGTGTTCAACTGATACCTATATATATTGTGGCTAGGGAAAACTTCAGCATTTTATTTTATTTGCAGAAAATCATGGATTTTTTTTTAAATCAGAGAATTTTTTTTTTAAATCACAGAAAATAGGATCCCTGGTTATGATCATACTTGCTAAATAAAAATATTGGATCAAAAATTAATAAGCCAAAATTGGTGTTGGACATTAGGCCTAATTAGTGGACAAACTAATGAGGGGATGGGCTATTCTACCCACCATTCCCAGGTCCTTAAAGAAAGACATGAGTGTGTGTGTGTGGGGGAAATTGGCTACTAAAGCAAGCTTCACCATCATGGTTGCCACCCCCACTGTATCCTGGGACCACAGGCCTCGATCATTCTGAGATATTTTCTGACCAGGCAGGGCCAGAGAATTGGATTCAGGTGACATTGCCACTTCTACTGGCTCCAGCTGAATCCTAAACACTACCTGGGATGAAATGTTAACAGCAGCTCCAGCCCATTTCAACTAACTACTCTTTTCCCCAAAGGGACAGTTGTTACCATCTAAGACTGTCAAACATGTGTGTGATTTCCTTCTAAAACTCTCTCCAGCTATAGGAAAAGGGAACAAGGGATGTTGTTAAAATGAAAGCCGTATTTAATACTTTACATTTCAAATACATCACCTGTTTTTCCTTTTCTTTTAAATAAAAAGTTAAAAGGATTTTTAATGGTGTGCATGCCACGGTACTAAGTAGATGAAGGTCTCTGTATACAAAACCCTGAATTTTGTTTAACAGTGTTTAGTAGTCAACAGTAACTGGGTTATATTAACATCTGTATTAATTTAGATGGAATAAAGTGAGCCAAAACAGGCCCCTCGGAGGAGAGACTCTCCATGTAAGAATAGACCCTGAAGAGGGACTGTGACAGGGGGCACTCACCTCTTGAACATCTCCTGCTGCTGCATCTGTTACTGCAGGCTTTTTCTTGCCCCAGGTGTCCCCCTGTAGGTTGTCAACATCACCCGGCAGGTCTTCAGTGGCTCAGCCCTCCAGCCAAGTCACAGTCAGAATAAACCCCTTCCAAGGTAGAAAAAATCCAACAAAAAACTATCTGACCTCACAGGTCTTGAGACCTGTCTCCGGACCCTTTAAATTCAAGCCTTGTCCCCTTTGTGGGGCTTAGACCACTTTGCCAGAGGCGGGGACCCCCTGACCCACTCACTACTCCAGCCTCCAACCCAGGGACCTTATACACAGCAGTCATTAACTGCTGCCTTCAACTAGCAGCTGCTACTTCCCTAGGCCTCTTCCCACATGACCCTTTTATCTTTATCCCTTATCTTGAGCGTTCAAGCTCTCAGGTCCCCTTTCTCCCAGCTTAAATAAACGCAGACAGTCAAGCTCCTATGTCCAGAGAGGAACACCCTTCCTTCCCCCTCTGGTCCAAGCCAAGAGCTGACCTGCTCAGGCACTGCAGCTCCTTTTATCTGAGCCTGCTTGGGCTCTGATTGGCTCCTTCCACGAGGCCTCTGCTGCTCCTTCCTGGGGAAAGGTGCAGTAGGACCACAAGGCCTCTAGAAGGGGGCCACAAAGGGCCAGGTTTACCCCATCACAGGGGCCAAAAAGGGTTTGGGGTGGCCAGGGGAGGAAAAGGACTCTACAGAGTAGTTGCAGTGGATAATCTCTAGTACCCATTTGCCTAAGCAATTTCCCCCAATTGTGGATGAAGAGGGTAGGGTGGCCACTAAAGATTGGAGGGGGTGAGAAGCAAGGCAGTAGTGGATGGTATCAATAAGTGTAGGCAATTCTGGATCGTCCTGTCAAAAATAACCCATGGATGATGGATGAGGCTGAGTAGTTGCAGCAGAGAGAATTGCATATCTAGGTCTTCGTACCTTCTGGCATTTTTTGAATGAGCACTAGTGGTAGAATGGTTGGGGAGACAGTCTTGGCCAGTACACCAGTGTATGGTATTTTCTGTTTGGGGTGTAAAATACCCACAGAGTGGACTACTGTTCTTTTAATTGAGTATAGAGATTATTCAGTCCTCATTAAATAAATTAGACTCACTGAAAGACAAGTCTTTATGATATCTCGCACCTCCTGGAGAACCCCAAGGACGGCAGCCACCTCATGACTATTTCTGTGGCTATCCTTCTAGTTGCAGTGTCAACTAGAACCACTGCAGCTTGAAGGGACATTTTAGCTTCCAGTTTGCTTTCCTCAATGAGGGCCTGGAATTACACGGTTTTCTGAAGGGAATTTGTCCTTGAAGTCCAAAGTCTTCAAGTAATTGTTGAAATCATTTTGCGAAAAAAGCTCGGTAGTTAGCAATGTGGGACTGAAGACTTGCAGAAGAAAACATCTTCCTCCCCAGTGGGTCAAAGTCATTTAGAGCCCTTATCTCTGTGTAGCCTTGGGGTGTTGTATCCTAGGCCTTTTAGTGGCTGCTTGCACCAGCAGGGAGTTGGGTGCTGGGTATGTGAAGAGAAACTACTTCTTTGGCTGGTACAAAATAGCATGTCTCAGATCTTTTTCAAAGTGAGGGAGCAGGAGGCTTGAGTGTTACCGACTCCCCATGCTGGTTCCTTGATTGCCTCGTTTACTAGGAGAGCCACCTACTGGGACCAGAAGTTTATCAAACATCAAGGAGCTAATGCTGGGTATTCTCCTCTAGTGGAAACTGGAGGTAATTTGCCATTCTTTTTAGAAGCTTGTGATTGTCAGGTGGGGATGGCAAAGATGTTTTATTAGGAGGTAGCTTCCTCCTCTGGTGTCTCAATCTCGCTCAGGAGGGTTGGACCTGAAGGAAAAGGAGACTGGAGGATAAGAAAGCGTGAAGATATCCTTTGGTTAGGTGCAAAATTTGGTTCATGCGGGAGTCAGACATTCTGGTAGTCAGGACCAACGAATCCAGCACTTCATGGCCAGGATTCATGGCCATTGTGGACAGCAAGTCTTTACGGTGATGGGTTGGTACCATCAAAGAGTCTATTAAGGAGCTCATACATGGTGTCACTGAGTGACTCTCCTACAGTTTAGGAATCAGTGCAGATGTTGAAAATGGCAGCTCCTCGCTCCTTCACCCCTTGCCCTCATGACAGGAAGCTTTAAGTGAACTTAAGTCTTTAGGACCCATGTGCAAGGACATACCGGACTTGGACAGTCGGGGAGGGATCCCTTTTCATAGATATTTAGGGCAGATGGGACCATTATGACCATCTAGTCTGACCTCCTGCACAACGCAGGCCACAGAATTTCACCCACCACTCCTGCGAAAAACCTCTCACCTATGTCTGAGCTATTGAAGTCCTCAAATCATGGTTTAAAGACTTCAAAGAGCAGAGAATCCTCCAGCAAGCGACCCATGCCCCATGCTACAGAGGAAGGCGAAAAACCTCCAGGGCCTCTTCCAATCTGCCCTGGAGGAAAATTCCTTCTCAATCCCAAATATGGCGATCAGCTAAACCCTGAGCATATGGGCAAGATTCACCAGCCAGATACTACAGAAAATTCTTTCCTGGGTAACTCAGATCTCACCCCATCACAGGCCATTGGGCCTATTTACCATGAATATTTAATTACCAAAACTATGTTATCCCATCATACCATCTCCTCCATAAACTTATCGAGTTTAATCTTAAAGCCAGATAGATCTTTTGCCCCCACTGCTTCCCTTGGAAGACTATTCCAAAACTTCACTCCTCTGATGGTTAGAAACCTTCATCTAATTTCAAGTCTAAACTTCCTGGTGGCCAGTTTATATCCATTTGTTCTTGTGTCCACATTGGTACTGAGCTTAAATAATTCCTCTCCCTCTCCGGTATTTATCCCTCTGATATATTTATAGAGAGGGATCATATCTCCCCTCAACCTTCTTTTAGTTAGGCTAAACAAGCCAAGCTCCTTGAGTCTCCTTTCATAAGACAAGTTTTCCATTCCTCAGATCATCCTAGTAGCCCTTCTCTGTATCTGTTCGAGTTTGAATTCATCCTTCTTAAAACATGAGAGAGCAGGACTGCACACAGTATTCCAGGTGAGGTCTCACCAGTGCCTTGTATAATGGTACTAAAACCTCCTTATCCCTACTGGAAATACCTCTCCTGATGCATCCCAAGACCGCATTAGCTTTTTTCACAGCCATATCACATTGGTGGCTCATAGTCATCCTGTGATCAACCAATACTCCAAGGTCCTTCTCCTCAGTTACTTCTAATTGATGCATCCCCAGCTTATAACAAATTCTTATTAATCCCTAAATACATGACCTTACACTTCTCACTATTAAATTGCATCCTATTACTATTACTCCAGTTTACAAGGTCATCCAGATCCTCCTGTAGGATATCCCTGTCCTTCTCTAAATTGGCAATACCTCCTAGCTTTGTATCATCCATAAACTTTATTAGCACACTCCCACTTTTTGTGCCAGGTCAGTAATAAAAAGATTAAATAAGATTAGTCCCAAAACCGATCCTTGAGGAACTCCACTGGTAACCTCCTTCCAGCCTGACAGTTCACCTTTCAGTAGGACCCATTGTCTCCCCTTTAACCAATTCCTTATCCACCTTTCAATTTTCCTATTGATTCTCATCTTATCCAATTTAACTAATAATTCCCCATGTGGCATGGTATCAAACGCATTACTGAAATCTAGGTAAATTAGATCCACTGCGTTTCCTTTCTTTGGAAACGGACGTGGAAGGAGATCTGTCCTCCTGCTTGTGTGTGCCCCTTATCCAGGGCTTCTGATGAGAGTAATTCCTTGGGTTTAGCAGCTCTAGCTTCTATTCCTGAGTTTTGGCTTAAAAGAGCACAGCTTATCAGTTGAGGTTGATGTACCATGGTGTGGAAGAGGGAGTCTCACTGGCCCGGTTCTGACTGAGGTCTCAGCCTTCTCCATATGTTTTCTTAGCTGGAATTCTTGAGCCTTGTAGGTTCGTGGGGGAAACAAATGGCAAATGCTGCACTTAGCTGAGATATGCGCCTGTCTCAGACTATAGAGACTGCATTAGTGCTCATTGCTCACACAGAAGGAGCAGGGACAGGAGACAGTTCTTAAGCCCTGGAACTCTGGGCATAGGGTTTGTCCACAGGGAGGGAAAAACAAATTTAGTTATACTAACTATACTATACTAAAATACTAAAAGCTATTTACAACATGTTTGCAGGTTTGTTAAGACAAAAAGAAACGCAGAGAAATCAGGCCATGCAGTGGTAAAAAGGAACTGGAGAGGCATCAGTCCACACCACCTCTTATACTCTTGGGTTTAGAGCACAGGGAGAACAACTGCACAGGCAGAGACCAACAAAACACAGCTTGCTAGAATCTCTGATCTCAGGCATATAGTACACATGCATTCCCACATCTGGAATACAGATTGGACCGCACTCTGAGAAGAGCTGTATGTTCAGAAAGTTTATGACAAGGGAGATGCAGCATGCCATCTCCAAGGTGATGTATGACCCTGCAAACTGAGCTCCTGTAAATCTCAGCTCTGCCATTTCCTCATTTACATGGTCAAAAGGCTACATGGTTGGTTTAACACAGAAGACAGCAGAGGAAATAAAACCAGTTTTATTTCTTATTAATAACTAAGACATTTGTGAGATATTTTGTCACAGAGCATGGCAAGCAGAAGTTCGGGAAATGGGAGTCACTTTGCTTGGGGTTTCATCCTCTATCAATTCGGCACAGAGTTCTAAGAGGGAGGAAGCAGAGTATCAGTCACTAAGGAGACAGCATACCCATAGTATCAGAGGACATAAACAAGGGGCCAAGGCTACTGGTAACCCAGAATATAATCTGCAGCTCCCTGCAGTGAGGGGGCGTGGCCTCCTTCCCAGATGGACAACTGCAACTGCCCCCTGGTGGGCAGACCCAGGACACCCATGCCTGCCTCACCAGAAGCAGAGGCCAGAGGAGGGGGGACAGGAACCCGAAGTATAAAAGGCAGGCCCCTCCAGCTCAGTTGGAGGAGCCACTGCAGGAGGACGTCACTCATCCGTTGCTAGAGGTCAGTCCCGACAGCAACTGCTGCAGCTCCCAAGATCTAGAGGGAATGCCAGAGCTGTGTTGCTGACTGACAGCCATCCAGAGTGTTGCGGCCAGATTTCCCTGCTGACCCAGTGGCAGGGCCCTGGGCTTAGATGCAGTGGAGTCAGTGGGTGGGCCAGTGTCCCTGTACCCCAGCCACCTCACCCATGGCGGCAGCCTCCCCACCATAGACCAAGAGGCCTGCATTTTTCAGCGGTCCACCCTGTTTGAAGGCCTGGGCCTATAGATTTGCTGCCCAGTCCTGTCTGAGGGCTTGGGCATAGAGACTCATTGTTCTGCCCTGCCCAAGGGCTGGGGCTTATAGACATTACTGCTCTACCCCGCTGAGTGACAGAGACCCCAGTGCTAATTCCACCCTGAACTGTGCCCTCCCTGAGGCCTTGTAGCAAAAGGTCATGGCCTCCCTTCCAGACGGAGAGCTGTGAATGCCTTACACCCCCAAGAGATGATGGGACTATTTGGGATTGGGAACCTAGGAGGAACATGCAAAGAATGCCTGAGAAGAACTTTATTATTAGAGCTGAGTGAATAATTGATTTTTCAGTTCGATGGTCTAACGGAAAAATCCATAAAAAATTCAGTTTGTATTGAACTGAACAGAATTTTTTGTTTTTCTTGATTAAACAAAAATTTTAAAAAAATGGCCAGGATGAAGAGAGTGTTGACATTTTCAAAGCGAAATATTTTGAAAGTGTCAGTTCAAAGTATGCCAACATTTGACATTTCCACTTTCCCCCCTTAGCTGGAACTATTTGCGAAATTTGACCCAAATTCAAAAAATAAATAGTTTGAGGTTCCAAAAAAGAAAACAAAAAAAACCCACACACACACACCCAACAACAAAAAAAAAAGCCAGCTCTCATTACAACATGGGCCTTAGCAGCGGCAGCAACAACCCGCAGGATTCCATTAAAGGGCAGTCCAGGCTTCTTCCCCCACACCTCATAGCCTTCTAGCATGCGCAGAGTCCTTACCATCCTCAGAGCTGTTCTCCTCATCACTAGAGAAGGTGATAGCAGGTTTCTGAGATGAATGGCGCTGCGTGGCACCCCGGCAACGCCTGGGCACATGGGGTTGAGGTGTGATGAAAGAAGAGTCTGCATCTCTGTTGGCTATGCTCATGGGACGGCGGCAGGAGCCTGCAAGAGAAGCAGAGAGGTGAGGGGTGAGAAACCCACAGCTGCTCTGCCTGGATTGCAGAACAGGCGGGACAAAGAGGCCAGGACTATGCTGCCTTTAGGAAGAACATACCAGTTACTTGTCTCTTCTTTCCTGGTTTTAGCAGGGGAGTCTTGCCTCCCTCCTGGCATAGAAGCTCCTTGGGAACCTCTGTAGAATCCATACCATGGTTGTGGCAGGCATGGAGTTTCTGCTCCATCTCCTCAATCAGAGCCTGATACAATGAGACAGAAGCTGATAAGTGGGGAGGGATTCCATGCTGCAGCCCAGATTCCCCCCGAACCCCTCAGCAAGCTCAGCAAACCCACCTGGGGAGTTCCTGGGGAGTTCCCTACATCTTAAGCTTTGTGATCCTTCATCATGGCCTAGAAGCAGCTATATCTAGTCTTCCAGCTCATCCTGATTTTGGCCATTCCCATACCTACAGTACTAGTATGGAGAAGTACTCTTCCAATCTCGGAATTAGTTATCAGATTCTCACCTTGATCTCCGGTTTGGTGACCGACCTGCGGAGTCGGCCCAGTGCAGCTAGGAAACAGTTACAGACAGTCAGGTCATGGAGCTTGTCAGCAAAACAATCAAAATTATCTTGCATCTTGCGGAGGCCTCGTTCAGAGAGAGGAAGCAAAGTGAGACAGTGAGAAAGGTCTCGATACTGACGCTCTGTTCTGGGGAAAACAAAGATTGTCTTCAGCTTCAGAGCGAAGGAGCACCTACTAAGCAGAGTTGCTCTATAACAGGTGTAATCTTATAAAAATCAGTTAAATTCTATGAATCCTATACATTCAGTTAAAAGGCAGAAGGAACCATTAGATCACCTAGCCCAGTGGTTTTCAACCTGTGGTCTGTGCACCCCTGGGAGTCCACAGGCTTTGACTAAGATTTCCAAAGTAGTCTGCTCCTCCATTTGAAATTTTTTTAAGGGTCCGCAAATGAAAAAAGGTTGAAAACCACTGATTTTGTCTGACCTCCTGTATATCACAGCCTATTAAGTTTCACCTAGTTATTCATGTTGAGCCCAATAGCTTGCTTGACTAAAGACATCCAGTCTTGATCTGAAGGTATCAGGAAATGGAGAACAGAAAAATTACTTATCTTACAGTAACTGTGGTTTGAGATGTTCTAGTCCGTGTGGATACCTCATGCACCCGAGCTCAGAATCTTTAAGTAGTAGTGTCAGTCAGAGCTCTGGATACAGCCAAAGCGGGTAGCTTCTTCCCTTGTGTGAAGTGTCATTTTGGGAAGAAAGCAGATGAGCTGATTGAGTTCCACTTAAAATCAAACTACTTTGGGAATTAATCTCATACGAGGTTTGAGTACCATCTTGTCCTTGTAAAACTAGGTATATATAGGCGTTTAGATCCGAGTGCCTGAGAGCACATTCACTTTTGGCCAAGGTGATGGCCACCAAAAAGATCAGTGTGGGTGATATGATGGATACAGCACTGAGTGGAGCTCAAGAGAAAACTTTCATACAGTGCCCTAGGAAGATGATATTGAGATCTCATGAATTTCAACAGGAGTTTGAATTTGTGGGTGATTCTTCCCCAGACAATAATGTGGTTGTTACTTCAGCTTCATCCCCCTCTGATAATGCTATCCAATTCCACTATAAACTTTGCAATTGCTTTCACTAGCTTTGGAAAAAGCCACTCATCGGATTTTCAACATTTTAGAACGTTAGAGACAAGATTGGAGAGGTAATATTTTTTTGGACCAACTGCTCTTTTTTGATAGTTGTTTTGGGTTTCTTGATGATCTCCAGGTAGGTTTTCCTTCCAGGGCGTGGGAGCATCTGATTTCTTTTTTGAGGTGGTTCCTTCTGGAATATCTTAGAAAATTATTGGTTTCCCCCTGGCTTCTCTGAGTAAGAGTGGCCAATTATCAAGCAGCAATGTTGAGAGATCAATTTCACCTTTTGGAGAAGATTTCATTTTTCACCAGAAATCTTTCAGAGGATTGATGGAAATTGATGTCCTCAATAGAAAAAGTCAGAATGTTGAAATACATGCACTTAAGAGTGCCTTCTGATATTTCAGACACTGCTTCCAGATTGATTGCTTCCTCAATGCCGCTCTATAGGTGTGCATGGTTAAGATCTTTGTTGTTACCCATAGAGACTGTCTAGAATACAAGACTTTCCTTTTGAAGGGGATGGTCTCTTCAGTGCTAAACCTTATGAAGTTTTAGAAAAAAATGGAAGAAAGTCTTCCACTAATCTCAGTCTGCTACAATCTTTTAGAAGGAAATCTGCTCCTATGTTCAGATACCATGTTCACTGGACAGCAACAGTCTGACAACAAAAATTACTACACGATCCCAGGAGGGGAGACTGAAGCCTGAGCCCGTCCAAACTCTGCCTCCCTGGGTCGGGGTGCAAAGTCAAAGCCCGAGGGCTTCAGCCCCAGGCAGGGGGCCTGTAACCTGAGCCCCACCACCCAGGGCTAAAGCCCTCAGACTTTGGCTGTGGCCCCAGGTGGTGGGGCTCAGGCTTCGGCCTTGGGCCCCAGCAAGTCTAAGCCAGCCCTGGCAACCCCATTAAAATGGGGTCCCGATCCACAGTTTGAGAACCACTGCCATAGGCAGTACTGTCCACCCTCTTCTTCCTCTTCCTGTTATGACCAAAAAAAGACAAATACCAGTCGCGGCAACAATCCTCTCCTCAGTTGAGGAAGAGAGCCTTCAAACCTCAGATCAGAACAAAGAGTTCTTCAGCTAAGTCTTCATTGCCTAATATCCCACCACAGGTTTGACAGGAAAATTGAGGGTTGCAAAACGATCAGAGGTCTACCCATATATTTGGAGACTGCCTGTCATTTCTACAATGTATGGAAGACTATCACCTTGGACAGATGGGTCTTAGACACAATAAGGATTTGAACTGGATAGTTAAACCTTTCCTTCCCTCATACAACCCCCCACTCTTCAACTCCCTTTTTCACAAGAGGGTACTAAGGACATAAATACAAACTATTACAAGCAACAGCAATAGAGGAAGTTCCATTAAGTTTCAGAAACATGGGATTTTCCTCATTTTCTTATCCCAAAGGACAGGTATCTTAGACTGATTTTAGATCTCAGGAATCCAAACAGATACATCTGAAAGTTCTAATTCTTGTATCACTTATCCCCTCCCTTTCTACTTTGGATGGATTCGCTGCTCTCGATCTCAAAGATGCTTACTCCCGTATTTCTACAATACTATCTCAATGCAAATATCTTCATTTCACTCTTGGTCAGGACTATTTTCAATGTAAGTCTTTCCCGCTCTGCTCAAAATTTTTATCAAATGCCTTTCTGCGGTAGCAACATATCTGAGCAGATTTTGTTTTGTTTTCTTCTTCCCATATTTAGATGATTGGCTCCTAAAGGCTTCTTCTGAAGAGGAAATGAGAAACACCATTCAGTTCACTTGTTCCCTGTTCAAGAATTTGAGCCTTCTAATAAACGAGAAGAATATTGTCACCATCTCAGAGAATCTCCTTCACTGGTGCAATCCCTGAGAAATGTTTATTAAGTTGCACTCCAGCATTCAGAGATTACTTCCAAAGCCCTCTCAAAGTGGGTCATGACCCTATTTTAATGAGGCCTAGTAAAGTCACCCCAACATATGTGACTAAGAATGAGGCCACTTCAAACACTGGGTATCAATGAATCCCAAACTCAGTATGGGTGGTGTGTTCAAAATATTCAAATACTGGAGTGAGGATTCTCTCTAACATGGTGGCTGAGATCAGAGAATGTTCTCAAAAGGAGGTTATATCCTCCTACTGGGGAGGCAATGAGGGAGGCAACCTAGTGACAGAGGATGTGGAAAAAGCTAATGTACTCAATGCTTTTTTTGCCTCTGTCTTCACTAACAAGGTCAGCTCCCAGACTGCTGCGCTGGGCATCACAAAATGGGGAAGAGATGGCCAGCCCTCTGTGGAGATAGAGGTGGTTAGGGACTATTTAGAAAAGCTGGATGTGCACAAGTCCATGGGGCCAGACGAGTTGCATCCGAGAGTGCTGAAGAAATTGGCGGCTGTGATTGCAGAGCCATTGGCCATTATCTTTGAAAACTCGTGGCGAACCGGGGAAGTCCCGGATGACTGGAAAAAGGCTAAATGTAGTGTCAATCTTTAAAAGAGGGAAGAAGGAGGATCCTGGGAACTACAGGCCAGTCAGCCTCACCTCAGTCCCTGGAAAAATCATGGAGCAGGTCCTCAAAGAATCAATCCTGAAGCACTTGCATGAGAGGAAAGTGATCAGGAACAGCCAGCATGGATTCACCAAGGGAAGGTCATGCCTGACTAATCTAATCGCCTTCTATGATGAGATTACTGGTTCTGTGGATGAAGGGAAAGCAGTGGATGTATTGTTTCTTGACTTTAGCAAAGCTTTTGACACGGTCTCCCACAGTATTCTTGTCAGCAAGTTAAGGAAGTATGGGCTGCACTATAAGGTGGGTAGAAAGCTGGCTAGATTGTCGGGCTCAACGGGTAGCGATCAATGGCTCCATGTCTAGTTGGCAGCCGGTATCAAGTGGAGTGCCCCAAGAGTCGGTCCTGGGGCCAGTTTTGTTCAATATCTTCATAAATGATCTGGAGGATGGTGTAGATTGCACTCTCAGCAAATTTGCGGATGATACTAAACTGGGAGGAGTGGTAGATACGCTGGAGGGAAGGGATAGGATACAGAAGGACCTAGACAAATTGGAGGATTGGCCCAAAAGAAATCTGATGAGGTTCAATAAGGATAAGTGCAGGGTCCTGCACTTAGGATGGAAGAATCCAATGCACCGCTACAGACTAGGGACCGAATGGCTAGGCAGCAGTTCTGCGGAAAAGGACCTAGGGGTGACAGTGGATGAGAAGCTGGATACGAGTCAGCAGTGTGCCCTTGTTGCCAAGAAGGCCAATGGCATTTTGGGATGTATAAGTAGGGGCACTGCCAGCAGATCGAGGGACGTGATCGTTCCCCTCTATTCGACATTGGTGAGGCCTCATCTGGAGTACTGTGTCCAGTTTTGGGCCCCACACTACAAGAAGGATGTGGATAAATTGGAGAGAGTCCAGCGAAGGGCAACAAAAATGATTAGGGGTCACGACTTATGGGGAGAGGCTGAGGGAGCTGGGATTGTTTAGCCTGCAGAAGAGAAGAATGAGGCGGGATTTGATAGCTGCTTTCAACTACCTGAAAGGGGGTTCCAAAGAGGATGGCTCTAGACTGTTCTCAATGGTAGCAGATGACAGAACGAGGAGTAATGGTCTCAAGTTGCAGTGGGGGAGGTTTAGATTGGATATTAGGAAAAACTTTTTCACAAAGAGGGTGGTGAAACACTGGAATGCGTTACCTAGGGAGGTGGTAGAATCTCCTTCCTTAGAGGTTTTTAAGGTCAGGCTTGACAAAGCCCTGGCTGGGATGATTTAACTGGGAATTGGTCCTGCTTCGAGCATGGGGTTGGACTAGATGACCTTCTGGGGTCCCTTCCAACCCTGATATTCTATGATTCTAGGATATGGAGATATCTCTGTTGGCTAGGTATGCTTTCCCCATCAATAGTGCTGGAGAGGCTGCTGGTACCAGGGGGTTTGAAGCATGGATAGTTAATACTATGATATTACAAGTAGAAGAATCTGATGCCATAGAAGACATCGCTGAAACAGATTGTGTTACTACAGCAATCTACAAAGTTGTCAATACGGCTAGTGGCTGTCTGGATGAGCTCAGTACCAATGAAGTCAATATCACTGATTTTGTGCTGGGAGAGACCTGGGGTAAGCCTTTTCCCACAGGGCCATGACCAGAAATCAATATTGAAGCTCAGGGACCTCTTGCAAAATTTTGATGTCAGAAGGCCTGGAATTTTTACAAGCCTGAACAGCAGGACTGGAGGCGGTGATCTGCACCGCTAGTCCATGTGATGTTTAAGCTCCCATATGAGGTCTGACCTAAGGCTTGACAATAAAGAGGATGAAGCTGCAGGGACTGACCTTGACGCTCCTTGATCTTTAGAAGCATCCAATGGTGAGAAGCCAGGATCGGAGTCAGTATGAATGGACTATTCAATTAGAGATGCCATGAGGCAGGACTCCCTAGCCCACTGCGTCCTTTTTGAAAATGACCAACAGGTGTCAACAGGGTCAGGGATGTGACCCTCCCCTAGGCAAAATAAGCACCAGGTGTGCCCATCTTTTAACATAATAGAACTTTTTTTTTTTTTTTTAAATGTTTCCCAATTTGTGGTCTGTCATTATTACAGGATAAGCACTGACGTACCTCCCCAAAAGTTATCCAAACTAGGAAGAAAATTAACAGAAATACTAACACTACATTAAACAGCACTGCTAACTATCACTAACCACTTTAAAATATTTTACATATAATGCACAGTGAGGAACAAGAGTGAGAATGCGCTGACTCTTCGCAACGGGCAGTGAGAAGGAACTGGGGCACAATTGGGGAAGCTCTGCCTTTTGTGATGTGCCCCCACCAACAGTGGAATATTTTTATAGATGATCACTTGAAGAACCATTGTGGCCAGAGTTGGGGTTAATGTGTCCTTCTGGTCAAGACGGAGGAGTGCCTCCAGAACTCTCTCTTCATGCTCACAAGGCTCTTCCTTGGGGTTCAGGCATGAGAGACCTGGCCACTGATGTTACTGGCAATAGAGACCAATTACTTTTTCCTCCACATTTACAATATGGATCTGCTTCTAAACATATGGAAGCGTGGACTCTAGTAAAGTTAGCAGGGCCAAGAAAATGAGTTATAAGGTTACTGACCAGGTTGTAGTCGACCAACCTATTACCAGTTGTGCAGATGCTTGGTACAGGGTGCTTCCAGAATTTTTGAGAGTCCCACTCCTGACCTGAGAGGGATCCCTACTTGATGTAAGAGAAGAGTTGAAGCTAGGAGATGGTGATTAGGGACACACCTCCTGGAACAGTCATGCTGATGCAGAGATTGTGTCAAGGATCCTGGTGCTGGTTCTGGATAAGTGTTTTAATGTTCTCTTCTCCCCACTCAAATCTTGGTGCCTGCTTGCTAGGGTACTGCTAGATGGCCTTCTTGGCTCCTGCCGCCTCAGGATTAGGCACAACTTTCACAGACTGCTCAAGTAAATGTAATAGAGCCTTACATCTCTGGATTTTTAGGTGCAGAAGGCAGATCAAACATGTACTGGGGATATGTCCTTTCCCAAGGCAGAAAAGGCATCTGCTATGCCCATTATTCAAGGGCATAAGACCACTGCATAGTGGACAGGATTTAAATTTTGACAGTTTGGAATCTGCTATGGCCTTCTGCAGTCAGGTCCTGCTGAAGTCATGTACCCTCCCCACCAATGACAGAGTGATAACAGCAAACAGCTTTGTAAGTCTCAACTGTCCTTAAGTTTTTTGTTTTAAAAGGAGGTGGGGAAAGGAAGATCCCAACCTAGAGCAGGGTCTGCAGAACTATCATGCCATATGGGCAGCACAATGGGGGCCTGACGCCATCCCCATGGGAGCAGGCTCACTCTCTGGTAATCAGGGAACTCGCGCTATTCTTCTTGTCCTAGAAAGTTAGAGTGCAACCCACCTGGCAGTCCGGAATCGCTGGCACAGCTTCTCCACCAGGCTCTCTGTCTGCTTGTCCTTTGTGATATAAGAGAAAAGCTGTCTGTAGGGAAAAAAGAATTAGGGAGGATGAACGCAAAGAGAATTCCCACTTCTCCACACAGAGCCGCAAAATGGGGTCTTTTGGGATATTGCAGAGCTGAGTGAAGGAGGAAAAGAAGCTGCAAGCACAGCTCAGTACTAATCATATTTTCCTAGGCAGCAGCACTATGAATTTAAATAACTGTCATAACTTCCATTGCAACAAGAATTCAGACAAAACTTTGTTATAATTAAGATTGTGGCCCATAACACTGGTCTGTGTACCCTGTACCCCTCCTGAGTGAATTTAAAAATTTAAACCAGAAGTGCAGAGTTAAGGATACATGCCAAAAACCTGCAAACAGACCCCATTTTATGGCAATTCCTGCAGCACTGCATCCCATATATTGTAAGAGCATTACATTAAAAAACACAGTTAAAAAAAAGCACCAAATTTAAAGGTAAAGCTTTCCAAGAAGATTAACTCTAACACCATTGGGGCACCAGCAGCTCCTTGTTCTTTTGGTTGTGGGGAATATTTGCTTTCTGATCTGTGTGAATGACAGGAAAATAATTTGAAGAAATTCCCAAATGAATATGGTAGCTGGAAGCAAAGCATCAGCTCATCATGGCTAAATTAATCAGTTAGCCAGCAGCAGTTACTCTCTGGATCAGTATTGCTTCACAGACCATACAGAGATCCAACTGGAGCATATGAAGAGGAGTCCTCATTACGAGTTGTGCTGGACATATGGAAAGAGGCAGGTAATGTTGAGGATCAAGATGTTGAGAGTTTCATTGTTCTTCTCTTTTGAGGAAAGTACTGCCTTCAACTCTGCTATTCTGTTTTCCAAAGTTTACTGTTTTTTATTGTAACCAATATTGTGATATTGGGAACAAATTCAACCTTACTGTAAATTAGTCTTTACATAAAAGGGAGTGATGGGGTGGACTAGGCTCAGAGACCCCTTATGGAGGTCCCAGGGTCTTTCCACACTTCTACTACTCCTTTCCTGGGACAGGAGTCCTCTAAGCAGCCTACAGTGACTGAAAGTGAAGCAGCCAATCAGGGACAAATAAAGAGGAGCTGCAGAGTCAGAGACATTCAGTTCCTTGCTGGAGCCAGAGGAGTGGAGCTGGTGCTCCTGGCTGGCCAAAGGGAACCGCAGCACTGTGGACAGCTCAAAGAGCTCTTGCCTGTCTGGTGGGCCTGAACATAAGAGCCCTGAGATAAGGGTGAAGCTTTGGTGAAGGCCAGGGCCACAGAGAAGTGGCACAGGGAACTGAAAGCAGTTTTGTTAAAGGGACACAGCGGTGCATGGCTGCTATTCTTAGGGTCCCTGTACCTGGAGTAGTGGGTGGGCCTCAGTCCCCCTCCCCCATAAATAGGGCCCTACCAAATTCATGGTCCCTTTTGGTCAATTTCAGAGTAATGAGATTAATATTTTCATGATTTCAGCCTGTTTAAATCTGAAATTTCATGGTGTTATTATAGGGGTCCTGACCCAAAAAGGAGGGGGGGTTGCAAGGTCAGCGATTGCAGTACAGCTACTCTTACTTCTGTGCTGCTGATGGCAGCAGCGTTGCCTTCAGAACTGGGCAGCTGAAGAGCAGCAGCGGCTAGCCAGGAGCCCAACTCTGAAGGCAGAGCCACCGTCAGCAGCAGTGCAGAAAGAAGGATGGCATGGTATTGCCACCCTTACTCTGCAGAGCTGGGCCCTCAGTCAGCAGCTGCAATTCTCCAGCTGTCCAGCTCTGAACGCAGCAGAAGTCAGGGTGGCATGGTATGGTATTGCCACCCTGACTTCTGCACTGCTGCTGGTGGGGCGCTGCCTTCAGAGCTGAGCTCCCGGCCAGCAGCTGCCACTCTCCAGCTGCCCAGTTCCAAAGGCAGTGCAGAAGTAAGGGTGGCAGTACTGTGACTCCCCACTAAAATAACCTTGTGATCCCCCTGCAACTCCTTTTTGGGTCAGGACCCCCCAATTTGAGAAATGCTGTCTCCCCCATGAAATCTGTATCGTATAGAGTAAAAGCATGCAGGTGGTCAGATTTCACGATCAGTGACGTGTTTTTCATGGACATGAATTTAGTAGGGCCCTACCCATAAGCCACTGGGGAAGTGGCCTACAATCGGACAGCAATAAACCCCCAGAAGGGAAACTGAACAGTTAATGGACCCAACTGGCAATCAGGGGCAAGAACAGACCAAGAGCGCAAAACCATTGGGGAGGAAGCCTGGGGGTACAGCCCGATAACAGGGCCAGGACTGTTTAAAGACTGCAAATGCACCTGACCAGAAGGGCCTGTAGCCTTTCTCCACAGCTTAGAGCAGAGCTGCACAGAAAAAAACTTCTCACTGTGGTACAGAGGCAGCAAGACTAGGTCTGACAAACATATACAGGGAGCAATTTGGGTGCCACCAATTGATCAGCTGTGTGTGATCTTGTAGGCATAGCTAACAGCCAGGATCTCCACCCCAGCCCCAGCACAGGTGTAGTGTGTGTGTGGTAGGTCAGCTGGGAGTAGGGAATAGAGGGGCTGCATTGAGGAGAAAGAGCAGTCTGGGAGCCACTGAACAAAGCTCTCTGGTATCTTGGCTGCTTCACTCAGCCCATTGTCCACCTCAGCTACTATAGACCTGCCAAGTGCTACTTATCTCACATTTACTTTTGATGTCACACTCTCCCTTACACATAGGTGAAGGGAGAGCAAGATATAGGAGCGGGATGCCGATGGCTGCTCCTTACCCCACTGCCAGCCTTGAACAGTTTTATCCTCCACCCTTCCCACCAAAAAGGAAGAAGGAAAGAGGGGAGCAGCCACTCCACAGCTCAGCTCTGGTAAGCCCAGGCCACAGGGAGAGGAACTTCAGAATCAATAACCCCCTGAACCTTCAAAGTTGGCTGCTGTTAAGGGCTCAGCTATGCCCATCCCAGTTTCCTCAACTCATACACTGTTCCTAGCTTCCCCATCTACTGCTATAGCCACCCTAGCTGTATCCACCCCCCTGTATCTCTGCCTCCCCCCTAACTCTCCAGTCCTGTTCCCTCCATAACTGCAGTCACCTTGTGCATGAGTCTTTGGCTGGTGGGAGGAGGGGGAGAGAAGTTTCCATGACGACTGTGTCTCAGGTGGTTTGGGGGAATTTTTCCAGCCAAATGCATTTCCCCACCATGTTTAAAAAAAAAAAAAAAAATCTTACAACTGCATGAGAGCACTCCAGCAAAGATGATCCCCCTCTAATGGCTGCTTCCTCTAGAAAGTGACTACCTAATAGTGTTATCAGTTACTCAGTTAGCTCAAGCGATTGAGGTCTGTACAGTGGATCTAAAGCTTCCAATACTGCTTGTGACCCATGTAGGTATCAATATGATGCCACATGACGACATTTGTTTCTTCAATTTGCTTTTTTAAAAGCCTAAAAGATATCCAAAAATGACATTAAAAGAAAATTAAAGTTACAACGTCAAGCACTCAAAAGTTAAAAGCCACATTGAAGGTTTTCTCTACAATATAAATCTGGGCCCCTTGTGCATATGCATGATACAGTCTTTAATTACATGTGCATATACTATACTATAATTACATGACTAGACACTTATCCATAGGACTTCTGCGTCATTCAGTGGACAGTGACCAGAGAGTGAATCATGGATGTGTGATGAATGAGACGTGGCTGTAGAACTCCTTCCTTTCACAGGGCAAACAGTTCCTTTTTTTCAGGTGCCTAATTTGAGATGCTGAGGTCTGATTTGCAGCAGTACTGAGCCTTCACAACTGAAAATGAAGTCAATGAGAACACAGAAAATGCTATATGGTAACTCCTCGCTTAACATTGTAGTTATGTTCCTGGAAAATGCTACTTTACGTGAAATGATGTTAAGCAAATCCAATTTTCCCATAAGAATAAATGCAAATGGGGGGTGGGGTGGGGTGGGGTGAGGTTCAGGTTCCAGGGAAATTTTTTTCACCGGACAAGACAAATTTTATATACACACACACACATACATACATATACACATATATACACATATATACACACACACACACACACACACACACAGTCTTAAACAATTTAATACTGTACACAGCAATGATGATTGTGAAGCTTGGTTGAGGTGGTGGAGTCCGAGGTTGGAAGAGGGTAGGATATTTCCCAGGGAATGCCTTACTACTAAATGATGAACTAGCACTTGGCTGAGCCCTCAAGGGTTAAGATGTTGTTAATGTAGCCTCACACTCTACAAAGGCAGCACGAATAGAGGGAGGAGAGACAGCATGGCAGAGAGAGTGTGTGTGTGTGTGTGGGGGGGGGGGGTGCATTGCCCTTTTAAGTACGGTGACCCACTAAAGTACATTGCCTTTTTAAGTAGATCGGCAAGTTAAAACAGCAGCTGCTGACCGCAAACTCCCTCCGTCCTGAGCCTTGTCATGTCCCCCTCCTCACACTCTGAAAATGGGGTACAGGGGGGACACCCTGAAATTAGCACCCCTCTTTCCCCCACACACAGCAAGCTGGAGGCTCCCAGGAGCAGCTCCAAGGCAGAGGGCAGGAGCTGTGCACAGCAGTGTGGGGGGAGGGACAGCTGAACTGCCCAACAATTGATAGCCTGCTAGGCAGCTGCCACAAAGGGAATTTAGGGGAGCTGATGAGGGGCTGCCAGTCCACCCTGGCTCCAAGCCCTGACCAGCTAGATCCAATGGGCTGCTCTTTCTGCAAGCAGCAGACAAAGCAGGTGGCTACCAAACAACCAAGGGAGCAAGGTTATAAGGGAGCATTGTGCAACTTTAAACGACCATGTTCCCTAATTGATCAGCAACGTAACAATGTTAACCGGGTCGACAGTAAGTGAGGAGTTACTGTATAATACTATGTATTTTGAAAAGAATCAGGTAATAAGCACCTCAAAAGCAGGCCTACAATATTGGGATATTTGACCTTGCTCTATGCACGTGTTTCTCATTTTCAAAACAGAAGTAATACCACCTCACCTCAGAGGAGGAGTTTTGTGAAGCTCATTGAGTGAGCACTATCCACCCTGAATACTGAATGAAGCAGGGGGATCTGTAGAAAAAAAAAGTAGTATGATTGTAATTAAAAAGACTATCATAATACTTCAACATAAGGGGGCCAAATTAATGTTGCACAGGGAACCTTATTTCTAGCACTTCTTAACTTCTGCAGGTTTGACTTTGTAACCTTAATGTTCTTTTAACATAGTATTTTTGACATCTGTATACCCCCTTCTTCCTACCGGCTGAGAAAGATTAGGACTCCTGCCATGCCCTAATCTCTCTCAAGCTTAGAGAAAGCAGACAATTTACAGTATAGTTCCAAATGAAGAGAGTTTACAGCTTTGGATATTTCACTTTTCACAACTAGATCATTCCAGTTAAGCAGATTGTCTCCTTCCTGCCTTTTGTTTTTTCAAATAAAGTGGCAAAAAAAAGTTAGATTTTGGGAACAGTGGAAACCATCCATTTTTAGGGTGCTGTAACAGCTTGAATTTTTGCAGGGGTTAGGGTTAAGAGAACTAGACCCATCAGTTATTAGGAGAGCACCCAGTCATCTAAAATACCCACCAGCAGAGAACTATTATAGATAAATTAATTTCATTCTACTTTCCTAAAGTCAGAAAGTATGTTGTCTTCAAAATATAGTTAATGTCTTGTTCAGAGCATGAGGATAGATTTCCCCTTTAAAAAAAAACCTGAACGCTAATTTTGCTTTCATCCCAGATGTTCCTTTTGTTTCCAGGATGGGGCATATTTGTGGCCCTTATTATAGATAAATTTTTCCATTCTTAGGCTAAGATTATCACAGAAAATCTTCAAGTAAAGTCTTCCCTATGTTAATAATGCAAAATAATTATTGCAAAAAGTGAGCTAGCATGATGCCCCTCTAAGACTCAAATGGTGAATATTATTCATCTATAAATAGATTACTTTGGATACCTTACTGCACTTTCCAGTGTCCACTGTGTGTGAAGCCCTTCATTCACAAGCTGGGGTATTTGGGGAACTCCCCAAAAAGCAAATGCAACTCTGGGGCATGATTGGGATTCAGTAGCCATAAGTCAAATACGAACTGAAACTTGAGAGTTTTCCTCAAACATGGTCTGCAGTAGGTAAATCTGCTTAAGACTGCCTGCTACTATGAACAATCATCATATCTGGCTATGGCACTCTTACAGAAGAAATATTACGACTCAGAAACCATCCTCAAGCCACTTTCACACAAAAAGGGACAGTTTCCTGCAAGACAAAACCAGCTTCCTCCAGAAACTCTGGAACATTAACAACCTTCCTCAGAACTCAATCCTTGCCACTATGGATGTCATCTCCCTCTACACCAGAGGTGGGCAAACTACAGCCCGTGGGACTGTCCTGCCCGGCCCTTGAGCTCCTGGCCAGGGAGGCTAGCCCCCAGCTTTTCTTCTGCTGTCCCCTCTCAGCTCACCGTGCCGCCAGCACTCTGGCCCACCGCTCCTGGTGGGTGGTGCGGCTGGCTCCGGCTGGGCTGTGAGCTCCTGGTGCTCTGAGTGGCATAGTAATGGGTCGGTGGGTAGGTGGAGTGGATAAGAGGCAGGGAGTCCCAGGGGGCAGTTAGGAGACAGGGGTGGTTGGATGGGGCAGAGGAGGAGCATGGTCAGGGGACAGGGGGAAGTTGGATAGCGGGTGGGGTCCTGGGGAGAGGTTAAGGACAAGGGTCCTGGGAGGGGGCGGTCAGAGGACAAGGAGCAAGGGGGGTTGGAAGTTCTGAGGGGGGCAGTAAGTGGGGTGGGGCAGATAGGGGGCGTGGGCCAGGCTGTTTGGGGAGGCACAACCTTCCCTACCCAGCCCTCCATACAGTTTCGCAACCCCAATGTGGCCCTTGGGCCAAAAAGTTTGCCCACCCCTGCTCTACACAACACCCCTCATAATGATGGCATTGCTGCCTGCCTCCAATATCTACAGGACAATAGACAACACCCAGATCTCCACCCTAAACCCATCTAACTCATTCATTTCATTCTCACCCATAACAATTTTATATTCAAACAAACATTTTGTCCAAAACAGGGGCACAGCTAAGGGTACTAGGATGGCTCCCCAGTGTGCCAACCTCGTCATAGGCCACCATGAGGAAGAATTTCTGGACAAATGCTTCATGAAACTAATGATATATCTTAAGTGTATCAATGATATTTTCATCCTCTGGACAGACAACCTAATCTCCTTCAGATTTCCACAATAACTTCAACAACCACCACCTGTCCATTATACTCTCTGGAACTAGCATCAACTTCCTAGACACCATTAGCAGCTTCAACAATGGAACCTTACAGACAAGAAACCCACACCTACCTTCATAGATCCAGTAACCACTCCAAGAATTCTTACACAGCCAGGTATTCAGACCACAGAACATGGTCCGAGGAGAAAGTCCAGGATACACACCTTAACAGAATTAAAACCACCTTCACCAAACAAGGACATGCCACCAGAGAAGTAGACTGCATCACAGACTGGACCACCCACATACTCTGAGAGAACCTGCTTGAATACAAGGGAAAAAGCCTCCAGCTGCACCTCCTTAGTTGTTATCTACCACCCTACACTGGAAACTGTACAGGGTATAGTGACGGGTTGGATCACAGAAGACCCCTTGGGAACTGCCAGCTGACGTGCTGGGACTACCTCTAAGCCTGCTTTTCCTGGCAGCCCAGGACTTCAGAACCCTGCCTTGTTTGAGCCAGACACACTAGCCTGCTACAAACGCAGACCCAGGTCTGAACCACGTCCCCCAACAGCTGCAAGCTTAACTGAAAACAGCTTAAGAAGTGCTCCTGTATCCAACACTCAGATGCCCAGCTCCCAATGGGGTCCAAACAAATCCATTTTACCCTGTATTACGCTTATACAGGATAAACTCAAATTGTTCGCCCTCTATAACACTGATAGAGAGGTATGCACAGCTGTTTGCTCCCCAGGTATTAATATATGCTCTGGGTTAATTAATAAGTAAAAAGTGATTTTATTAAATACAAAAAGTAGGATTTAAGTGGTTCCAAGTAATAACAGACAGAACAAAGTGAATTACCAAGCAAAATAAAACAAAAAACATGCAAGTCTAAACCTAATACAGTAAGAAAGTGATTACAGATGAAACCTCACCCTCAGAGATGTTCCAGTACGTTTTTTTTTTTGTTGTTGTTGTTGTTGTTTTTTTTTTTTTTTTTTTTTTTTTTTTACACACAGACTAGCCTCTTTCTAGTCTGGGTCCAGCAATCACTCACACCCCTGTGGTTACTGTCCTTTGTTCCAGTTTCTTTCAGGTACCCTTTGGGGGTGGAGAGGCTCTCTCGAGCCAGCTGAAGACCAAATGGAGGGGTCTCCCAGGGGCTTAAATAGACTCTCTCTTGTGGGTGGAGACCCCCTCCTCTCTCCTATGCAGAATCCAGCTCCAGTATGGAGTTTTGGAGTCACATGTCCATGCATGACTCAGTTCCTTACAAGTGGCAGCCATTGCTTACATGCTACCTTGAACATCTCCAGACAGACTTCTTATGTGGATTGGAGTCTTCCAAGGTTCCCTTGTCAAGTATTTCTTGATTGGGAACTTAACTTGCAAATTCCTTTCTTAAGAAGCTGACCAAATGCCTTACTAAGGCCACTTAAAATCAGAACAAGTACAGAGCCAATATTCATAACTTCGAATACATGATACGCATACAAATAGGAGTTTAAATTAATAACTTTGCTAAACAAACGCAGACCTAATAAAGACACTAGATTTATGGCTCATTACAACAATTTAAAGCCACTATCCTTCCTTTTTTGTCCTACGATTGCATAAGTGTTAATGGGCCACTTAACATACATTCTACAGGACCATTCAAGATGAACTACTTATGCTAAATAATTTGTTCCATCTTATATTTAGCTGTGATGTCCTAAAGACGTGTCTACACTAGAGAGCTTACAACAGCACTGCTGTACCAATGCAGCTGCACCACTAAGATCTCCCATGTAGCTGCTCTATGCCAACGGAAGTGAGCTCTCCTGTTGACATAATTGTCTCCTACCACTACTCATTGAGGGTGGTTTACTCTCCAGCCCAACATAGCGCTGTCCACACTGGCGCTTCTGTTGGTGTAACATATTGCTCAAGAGGTGTTCCCCCCCACTCCTGAGTGACACAAAATATACCAACAGAAGTGCTAGTATGCAACACTGGCTTAGTATCCTTCCCAGACCTGAAGACCACCTCTGTGCGGCTTGAATGGTCTCTTTCACCAACAAACGTTGGTCCAATAAAATATATTACGTCACCTATCTTGTCCACAGCTATGAAGGCAGAACTCATGGGAACTTCAAGAGCCAGGTCATTCCCCTTCTATCAGCCAGTGAAAAGTATATCCCCAGATTGAAGAAACTTTCTAATGGATGTGTGGACCTTATGATAAAAAAAACAGTCTTCTAGAAGAATCCCAGCTGCAACTCTAAGTACAGAGTTTCTTCAACAAAATGCCAACAGCACCGTGGCCAGAATACAACTCTTTAGGAAAACGCTGTATGCTTCTGGGGGTGTTTGTCCATGTTACCACATAGCTCTAGAAAAGAGCATTATCTGAAGAGAGCTGGGGGAATCTCACTATAGCGTCCCTCACCCATATCTGGCTACAAAGCAGGTGGAGGTGGGTCTGTGTACACATACACACACACACACACACACACCTCTTGAAGGCTGCACAGCCAAAGCTAGAGAAACAGATGAACAACTACTAGAGGGAGCGTTCAAGACTAGTATAGGAAATACACCTACAGATTTCCTGCCATTTTTACTGCAGTTCCTATTTCAACTGCTCATTATGAAACATGTCAACAGTTCTGATCGGACAGTGACTGGAAGGTATATTATATACCACTGCAATTTCTCCTTTTCTCTAGACCTTTGTACATGTTGCATACCAAGATATACATAATATTAACACAACATCCATTTCCCCAGAATACCTCATAATGGTATGGAAGGACTCTTCCTCCACGCCACAGTCTGGGTCTGAGAGGCGGCTAATAATATCCGGAAGCAAGTTGTAGATGGCATTACCCTGTATAGGAAAAAAAAAAAAAAAAAAAAAAAAAAAATGGATCACATGGCATATACTAACAAAGGAATGACTGCACAGTTTGGGCCAAGCTAGAGAACAGAGCTTCCAATTGAAATGGCCCTTCACCAGCGCCAGTGATTTTTGGCATGGTTGTGTCCATCAGCTTCTGGAGGTGGGTCTGTGTACATGTGCACGCACACTTCTTGGAGGCTGCACAGCCAAAGCTAGAGAAACAGATGAACTACTACTAGAGAGAGCATTCAAGACTAGCACAAGAAATACCCTTACAGATTTACTGATGGCCTAAAGCCAGGATCAAGAGAGGTTTGGAGGATGGAAGCAAAGGAAATGACACCCCTCTTCTGGGATGGAGGACTTCAAGGAGTTGACACTGGAGTCTCAGAGTCAGCACCAAACTTTCCCCACTTTTCCTTTAGTAGAAGATGTAAGGGAAGCATAAATATTGGAAAAGGTTTTTTTTCCCCTATACACTGAGCCTCGCAAACCCTCTTACTTTGGGGGAAACCTTAGCAGGGGAAGCAGAGTCATGAGTTATTCCCTGCTGGCCTGGCAAAGCTTGATACGCTTTCAGGATAAGCTTATCAGTGTCTTTGGTGTCAGGCAATTTGGATTCAGAATATTTGAGGAGGCTGTGTCACTGTCACTCAGCCCAGGAGAATCTATGCAAAGCTTTATTTTTCTGGCAGGAGAGCTCAAGGAGAACTGAGGAATCCTAGGGATCATTTGTGTCCATAATTGGGGGATTAATTCCCATAGGCCCCCATAGTGGAGGAGGAGGAAACAGTTTGCCAGTCAACAGGCTCCCTCAAGTAGAATTCCCAGAATAAATTATAAAGGAATAATTCAGTAACTAGTGTAACAGCACAAACAGCATCTAGTTCAGGAACTAGTTTCTAGGCAGGCTGGCAACCCCAGAGGGACAGACCTGACCAGGAAAGTAAAGGCTTGAGGCCTAAGATCTGGAGGGAGTGCACTCAGATACTACAGAAGGGGGTCAGAAGTGCAGCTAGCCCTGGACCCATGATAATGGTGGTACTAGTGGGAAGAATGTGACAGTGGTCATTTATAGTAAGTGACAGCGGTAAAAACAAGGAAAAAAAGCAAGAGAAAAGTAGCTTATGTTCTTTTGGGGAAGAGAATAAGAAAAGATGGTCAGGAAAATCAAATATGAACAGCTCACAAAAAAGAAGCAAGTGGAATTATGCAAAGAAAGGGGCTAGACAATAAACTGAAAGAAGGCATTGCTGGTCAGTCTGCAGTATCTGGAGGAAAAACTGGGGACCAGAACTGTGTGAAAACAGAAAATGACTCAGTTCTCCAGTGGAAACAGGAGAGAGTCCAAGGAAGAAGTTCCCAGTGGAAGGCTCGGGGGAATGATCAGAGCAGCAGCTGGGCCCCATCCCAACTGGGCTTCCTAAAAATCAATCTTTGGAGTGGGAAAAGCTGCAGATAGAGAGAGAGAGAGAGAGAGAGAGAGAGAGAGAGAGAGAGAGAAAGAGAGAGAGAGAGAGAGAGAAACTGGAGTACCAGAGGCTTGCTGATTGTGAGGAGGAGAGAACTGAATAGGAAAAAGCATGCCAGCTGGAAGTGAAACTGCTATGAGGAACACAAACAGCAGTGCCAGCATGAACTAGAGCTCGAGAGATTAAAGGGACCAGAAATCTAGTGAACTGATAAGAAGTTATAGAACACAGACCACCAACTCTGGAGAGAGCATATATGCTCAATTGTTGTCCCTCCCAGCAGCAGGGGATTATAGGCACTTATCTCACTGCCTTTGAGAAGAGTGGTGATTTGAACCAGGCTCTACCATGTGAATCAATTCCATTTTCTTACCCTGTTACAAAAGGCACAAAAGCCTACCGCCACATAGAGCGGACAGACTGTGTGGACTATAGACAATTTAAAGCAGCCTTGAATTTGAACAGTCTCCAGAAGATTCCAGAAAAAGGATTTCAAGGGGCGAGAAGGGGTTCAGAAGCAAAAGGGAGCACCTTGTATGGAGGAAACAAATCAGCTGAGGGAGTGGGAAGGTGGAGAGGGAGGGAGGCAGGGAGAGAAGACTACCTCCATGCAGACTGCAACTAGCACTCAAACGCTTACAGTCAATTTCCCTGCACAAGCAGGTCTGCTGACAGTTGTGGCACAGAAGCAGCTAATTGGGGTTGTGAGCCAATTCCGGAGCTAGTATAGGAGGTGACAAAATACCAAACAGTTTCAGCTGCTTCATTATCCTATGTTGGCACTGTAACCCAGTAGTTGGATGCTAGACCAGAGAATTCTTTCTGCATGTGAAAATAATGGAGACAGGACTGAACAGGGAGCCTGAGGCCTGGAGAACAATCAGTGAGAACACAGAAAGCAGGAATCCTGGACCCATTTAGGAACCCCTTGACTACCTTACAGGTAGGGGAAAACCTTAATTTACAGAGTAAGAGGTTATGCCCAGGAGGAGGCTACCAAGCAACTTGAGAGAATGTGAGCTTCCGAATGGAGAGTTAATGACTAAACATAGGACTTCCCAACAGCAGCGCTGACCTAGGGAATCTTGGGAATCACATGTAATGGGGCCGAGAGCAAGCCTGAAGAGGTAGGCTCTCAAGACTGGCACCCTTTATAGTACTAGATATAGGGTTCTCAAAGCAGTTTGTCTTCTGGATCCAGACTCAAAGTAGTGAGCACTTCAGCCAGTAAGTGAAGCTCCCAAACAAAGAACTGAAACTTCCTTGCCACACTCAGTAGATAGAGTTTGTCTTCTAACTAGACCCTGTTCAGCAAGGAAACCTTCAGTTAAAAGGAGGTCTGAACAGTGGTTCAACTCAGAGTTGCTGTCCCAGCTCATGTCTGAGAGAAGCCAGTCAGGAACTCCTCTCTCAAGGTGTGGAGGTTCTTCAAACATCTTGGGGACACAGGGAAAGCCAAAGGGCTTTACATACAGAGAAGTAGGTGTGGGCACCAAGAGAAGTATGCAAGTGGGAGGTACCCCTTCTTTGGATGAGTGGTTAAAGTGTACATGTGTCTGACCACATAGTGGGTGGAACTGGCTGAGAAGATATTACTTATCTTTGAAAACTCATGGCAATCGGGGGAGGTCCCGGACAACTGGAAAAAGGATAATGTAGTGCCCATCTCTAAAAAAGGGAAGAAGGAAGATCCTGGGAACTACAGGCCAGTCAGCCTCACCTCAGTCCCTAGAAAAATCATGGAGCAGGTCCTCAAGGAATCAATTCTGAAGCACTTAGAGGAGAGGAAAGTGATCAGGAACAGTCAGCATGGATTCACCAAGGGCAAGTCATGCCTGACTAATCTAATTGCCTTCTATGACAAGATAACTGGCTCTGTGGATGAGGGAAAAGCAGTGGACGTGGTGTTCCTTGACTTTAGCAAAGCTTTTGACACGGTCTCCCACAGTATTCTTGCCAGCAAGTTAAAGAAGTATGGGCTGGATGAATGGACTATAAGGTGGACAGAAAGCTGGCTAGATTGTCGGGCTCAAAGGATAGTGATCAATGGCTCCATGTCTAGTTGGCAGCCGGTATCAAGTGGAGTGCCCCAAGGGTCGGTCCTGGGGCTGGTTTTGTTCAATATCTTCATTAATGATCTGGAGGATGGTGTGGATTGCACCCTCAGCAAGTTTGCAGATGACACTAAACTGGGAGGAGAGGTAGATACGCTGGAGGGTAGGGATAGATTACAGAGGGCCCTAGACAAATTAGAGGATTGGGCCAAAAGAAATCTGATGAGGTTCAACAAGGACAAGTGCAGAGTTCTGCACTTAGGACGGAAGAATCCCATGCACCGCTACAGACTAGGGACCAAATGGCTAGGCAGCAGTTATGCAGAAAAGGACCTAGGGGTTACAGTGAACAAGAAGCTGGATACGAGTCAACGGTGTGCCCTTGTTGCCAAGAAGGCCAATGGCATTTTGGGATGTATAAGTAGGGGCACTGCCAGCAGATCGAGGGACGTGATCGTTCCCCTCTATTTGAGATTGGTGAGGCCTCATCTGGAGTACTGTGTCCAGTTTTGGGCCCCACACTGCAAGAAGGATGTGGAAAAATTGGAAAACATCCAGCGGAAGACAACAAAAATGATTAGGGGACTGGAACACATAACTTATGAGGAGAGGCTGCGAGAACTGGGATTGTTTAGTCTGCGGAAGAGAAGAATGAGTGGGGATTTGATAGCTGCTTTCAACTACCTGAAAGAGGATGAATCTAGACTGTTCTCAGTGGTAGCAGATGACAGAACAAGGAGTAATGGTCTCAAGTTGCAGTGGGGTAGGTTTAGGTTGGATATTCGGAAAAACTTTTTCACTAGGAGGGTGGTGAAACACTGGAATGCGTTACCTAGGGAGGTAGTAGAATCTCCTTCCTTTGAGGTTAAGGTCAGGCTTGAGAAAGCCCTGGCTGGGATGATTTAGTTGGGGCTTGGTCCTGCTTTGAGCAGGGGGTTGGACTAGATGACCTCCTGAGGTCCCTTCCAACCCTGATATTCTATGATCTGTGGAAATTCTGCTTCTTTTCAGGCTTGGTTCTGGCACACAAGGTGGAGCATAAGGCCACATGAGCCGAATCAGCAATGCATCTGGCCTGGCAGGGTTTGCCAGGCAAGCTGGTTAGTCTGCTGGAGCTCCAGCATTGCTGTGCCCTGTAAATGTGGTGGGTAGAAGTCTGCTCTGAGTGACAGCCACCAAGGTTGCTTAAGTGTCAAAGGCTAGATACTAGAGCACACAGTAGTAAGTTTGAAGAGGGAAGGAGAGAGAACAAGTGAGCACACAGGCAGAGATGAGGCACAGGGCTGGTGGTAACAGTTACATGCTGTGGTGACAAAGTCTCTAAGATTCAAAGGCCAGAATGGACCATTGTGATCATCCAGTCTGATTGCCTGTAGAACACAGGCCATATAGAGTCAATGTACTCTGCAGCGGATGGATAGTCACTTTCAACAATATCAGGATTGGGACAAGGATGGTTCTGAGAGTGTCCTTCTCGATTTATACAGTCACTGGACAGCATGAGAGGGGGTCCAGGACAGACACTGTCTCCTTGGCCCTGTGCAAGACAGCTTGGAAACCAGCACCCTTCTCTAGAGCTCCTCACTCTTCGCTTAGATCCCCAGTCCCAACAACCTCCTCTCCATCTCCACACCTCCTCACTGGGATCCTCCCTAGAATCCCTTGTCATCCCTCACCTTGTTGGAAAGTTCGCTGAAAAAATTCCGAGCCAGACGCACAATTTCCTCTTCAGGGTCAATGAGCAGAGCAGCCATCTCACTCACTTGCCCCTTTACTTTCACCATGTCTTTGAGAATCAGGTGCGTCATCACCAACCCAGCTGTCTGCCTCACACCTTGACAGGGGTCCCGCAGCCTAAGAGAAAGATTCAGTTACACAGGGAACCAATAGGCCATCTGGCTCCCTCCCAAAGAACCAAGTCTCCTATTTGTTCAGGCTTCCCTGCCACAAACCTTAGCACTCAAAATTCCCTCATCTCCTCAAACCTGGGTTACTGTAGCTCCCTCACCTTCCTAAGAGGCATTCTCCCCCCCAATCAGCTGTTCTAAACTCTCCACTCCCAGAGGTGAGAGAGGAGATTTTACCTGGCATACAGATGGGGGGTCCAAGGCTCCACCAGATTGGGGAAGCGGATAGCTAGATCGCCTGCTGCAATCATGAGGTTGGACCTCACAACAGGTAGGGTGGATTTCTCCAGCATGGTAAACAGGAGGCGCAAGTGAGAGTCACAGAATTCAGCGCTGAGGGGAGACAGGGTGGGGACAGAGAAGACAAAATCAAGACTCGATTTTTAGAGCTTCAGTGAACAGAGCCAAGGGCATGCTCATCGTACTTTCTCCAGAGAAGGGTGCTATGACATGGGGACAAAGTCACTTTTGACAGATGTCTATACTACCCACTGGATCAGCTGGCAGTGATAGATCCAGCAGGGGTTGATTTATCGTGTCTAGTCTAGACGCAATAAATTGACCCCTGAGCACTCTCCCCTCGACTCCTGTACTCCACTGGCGCGAGAGGCGCAGGTGGAGTCAATGGGGGAGCGTCAGCAGTCGACTCACCGCAGCGAAGACACCGCGGTGAGTAGCTCTAAGTACATGGACTTCAGCTACGTTATTCACATAGCTTAACTTAGATCAATTTCCCACCCCCCCAGCGTAGACCAGGCCTAAGAGGTTAGGCTGGGGAGAAGAGGATTATGGCCAGAAGGCTGGACATTACCTGACCATGCAGAGTTTACCAAGGGCCAGTGCTGCAGCAGCTGAGAGTGCTGGATCATTGTAGAGCCCAGGGTTATTGCAGATCTTGAGCACCAGGGGAATAAAGGCAGAGAGCAGCTGCTTCTCTGCAGTGGGGAGAAACAAACACTGTCAGTTCTGAGAGAGCATACCCCAAAATGTATCACATAGTTAGTCACAAATTACTGAAGAGTCCACGCAGATTTGGTGTCCCCTCACTTTTGTAGTTGGGCAAGTGCCATTAGAAATTCAGAATCATGAAACTGAGGTCATAAGAAATTCACATGAAAAGGAAATTTCCACAGAATTTTAAGTTTTCTGAAGGAATAATTTGTGTGCCTCATGCTGGTTCCCACACATTGTTTCCATTCTTTAGGGCATGGCAGATAAAGAGGTATGGACTGGAGGGGAACACTCCCATGTGGGGGCCATACTCACCATCCAGCAGCTCCGTGTCACAGATGTTGCGGATAACTTCTGCCTCAGTGTCATCAGCTGAGGCACCTAATAGGCCCAGATCCTCCTCCATGGTGGTCTCATTCTCAATGCTCTGTGCAGAGGGAAGGAAGAAGTTATTGAACAAAAGTTACAGAAAAGACTTTGCATCATACTAGCACCTTCCATCACAAGGTCCTTCCCTCCAGGATGGGATGTGGGCACTGTAACAGCAACATGATAAAAGCTTACAAGATCAAACAAAGGGAGAATTCAACCTATTTGCCCCCTCTAGTTTGAACAGAATTATGATAGCGGGGCAGAGGTCTGTCAGTTTGTATTTTGTGGTATGGCAACATTGATGAGGGATTTAAAGAAGCAAGTCCATGCGACCTCTGATCAGCCAAGACAAACTGGGCTACAACCAGCATGAGGGCCTGATCTAACACCTATAAGCAACAATGGATATGCAAATCCAAAAGGCCAATTACTTTGATTGATGAGGAACTTATAAAAACAGAAGATCAAACTGGTCTTGCTCTATATGGAGGACATGGTTTACCATTTACTCCAGATGGTACTCTGGCATAAACACTCAAAGAAATGTCAGTGTAACCTGACCTGATCTGATAATAAACGAGAAACACCTGGGAACTGGATAAGCAGAGTGCATGAGGGATAAAGAGAAGAGTTTTCTGGACACAGCAGAGTGGAGGCTTCTGATCAGGAGGAAAACTGCATATACGTTTTGCAACTTAAACTAGCAGAAGTCTCCCTCACTGGGCTTTGCAAAATATTAGAGTAGGTATGATATATGATCTGTTTTTGTTATACTACCATTTTCTCTATTTTTAATATCGCTTAAGGAAACTACTCTTGTATGTGTAATTTCACAGGCTGTTCCAAAGGAACAAGAATCCCACAACCTCAGAGAGGCTCCAGAAACTCCTTCAACCTTCAGCACCTCTCCCATCACTTAGTCTTGGTCAGACAAGGCACAAACAAAAGACCTCTGTCACTGAAGTTCATTGCAAAAAGGTTGTGTCAGGTGAACACGGAAAAGAAGCCAAAAGGCCAAAGGTGCTGGGGAGTGCCAGTGCCAGGAATTACATGGGACAGAAAGCGAAGAGGGGAGCATGGTCAGGACACCTGGGTTCATTCTCTTTCTCCCCGGCATCCCAAACTCAAGGGCATCAGGGGATCTTTAGGGAACATGAGAGGACACGACCTCAACTGTCTCTGATCTGAAACATGTAACAATGCCCCCAGCACTTTGCTTGAGCACTGGATCAGTACTCTTCAGAGGGAGAGAAAGTCTTAAGTGTTGTACAAGGAGGATAAAAACTGAAAATTCAACTTTTAAAAATTAAATACAGGTTTATTTTGTATAAATATTTAAATTAAATATGAAAATATGACAACTTATGTTAAGACCTAGTGTTACTATAATACATTAAAATCATTTAATTTAAAAATTCAAAAAATACTGAGCAGTACAAGTTTGCTGCCAAGTTTAAAAGTAACTCAAATCACTGAACCGGAGGAAGTCACTCACTAAGCACCTGGAACAAGTTTGTTGAAATGCTAAACTAAATTCTGAAAGCAAAAGCCTCTTCAGAGAGAATATTTTTTCATTTCAGTTTATTCAACAAGTTCAGTTCAAAGAAAAGGAGTACTTGTGGCACCTTAGAGACCAACCAATTTGAGCATAAGCTTTCGTGAGCTGTAGCTCACGAAAGCTCATGCTCAAATAAATTGGTTAGTCTCTAAGGTGCCACAAGTACTCCTTTTCTTTTTGCAAATACAGACTAACACGGCTGTTACGCTGAAACCTGAAGTTCAGTTCAATGACTAGTTCGTTCAAAGGTAAGAAGCCAATGGGAGTTGAAAAAGTAGGAAACCTAGTTTTTCCTTTCCAGTCTATGAATAAGAACTAGGCGAGGAGGAGATCTACAAATTCTAAAATCTTGAGGAACATGGTGAACAGAAACAATTACCTCAATTCACTAACTACAGATATTTCATTTAATAATCAGTTAATTTTAATTGCAAAACATCTTTTAATAACCTTTATTCCCAAAAATTTTTCATATGTATTCAGTATATTTAAAGTAGATTTAACTAATAGAAAAATCATTTAAAAATGCTATTTTTGTGCGTTTAAATTAAATTTAAATTTCCAGCCAAAACAGAGCTTGACACAAATCACAAGTAAAAAAATTTAGTAAATAAGAAATACTAAAATCACCATATTCTAACATAATGTATCCTCTTGGATAGCAAAAAAGCACTAAATTTAGTGTGAAGGCTATATCAACGTGTTTTAATGGTTACCACCAACCAATGATAATCAGCCTCTCTTTAGGAAAAGAACTAAAAAGTTCATATACAAAACAAGATTAAAAATCAATAGTTTAATCCAAGGTTTCTTGCTTGCTGATTTAAACTGTGATTAGAATCAATGATTTAAAATCAATCCACGCTGGTCTTGCACACCACTCCTTACAGAACAGTTCTCCCTAGAAACTTGCTGGGGTAGTGACTGAGGAGGAATGGGCTATGCATAAGAAGGAGCTCAATTCTCACCTTGGCACTCTGCTCTTTGGTGCTGTTGGCAACATGTTTCTTGGCCTCCTGCTCCTCCCCAAGGACACGGCGCCTACGAAGCTCTGCACTCACTGCCCGCTCCAGATGCACAACCTGCTGTAAGGCCACATTTCCCACGAGGGAGAGCAGGTGTGTCAGCAGGAAGGTGGGGAGAGTGTTGGCACCACCAGGGACACTGCTTGGAGAAGTCCCTGGTTCTGATGCGTGGAAAAGGAAGGAGTCAAAATTCATAGAACTCTGGACTTACATTCTGTTAATTATCAGCAAGTCTCAATGACTCTGCACCCCACCTCTACACCTTTGGATGTTCAACTCACTGCACCCTCATTCCCTTCCAGTCCAGCTTCTTCTGGAGCCACTTCACCATGCCTCCCACACCTACCTACCCCAGGGGCAGCTGGTTGCAATGCTGCAGGCTATGGGAACAGACCTCCTCCATCCACCTCACCTGCTCCCACCCCTTGCGGCTCCTGAAGCCTCTCCAGAGCCTGTTGGCTACAACACTGCAGGATTTGGGCACATATCTCCTCAGGCCCTTCTGCTAACTGGTAGATGAGGGTCACTGCTGACTCCATGAATGGGATCCAGAGTGTGCTTGGCTGGGCAAAGCCTGGTGAGTACAAAAGAGAACCACGTTACACAGGCCAGACACATCAACACCTACCCCACACCCTGTAGCTTCCTTGACCTCACCTGTGGTCACAGCCTCACTCAGGCATCCAAAGAGCAGGTGTGTCTGCGGCAGCCGGAAAGGAGCATGGTTCTTCCCCTCAGCTGGCTGCAGAGAGAAGCCCAGACAGATGGGTAACCTTAGCTAACTGACAACCTTCTCTACCCTCCTTCTCCCTCTGTGTTCCTGAGGGGCTCTCTCTTTTCCACACTCATACTACTAGATACAAATGTGTTATACTGATGGTAGAGCCATCCAGAATGTTTGGGGGGAGCCAATCTAGAATCATTTGAGATCCCAAGCAATGCAGAACAAAAAGTGGTTCCTGCCCCTTTCTGAAATTACAATGGTCAGACTGCATCATACAGAAAGACTGCAGCTATAGGCCAACAAAGGAAGCTTCCAAGCCAAGATGAGCAATCCTACTTTTGAGCTTGTTCTAGCAGTTATTCCCTTGGAATACCACTTGATCCTGCTTTCCAACCAGGTGAACAAGGGTACAAGACAGGTAAATGATGAAAATACTCTAATGCTATTTTATTAATCAACAGAATGCCTTCACCTGAAGTACTGTGACCAGTCCAGGTCATCTTATTAAAAGGATATAGTAGACCCTCCCCCTTGCCATTTTGGGGGCTTAAGAGAAGCAGTTTCCACAATCAGCAGCACAGAAGCTTGACAAGTGAAGCCAAATGCCCATTCTGTATGCATGGAACCTGGAGCTGGGGAGGGAGAGAGTAAGCTGGAGGAGAGGAATTACTCCTGGGCTGGGAGTCTGACATACTTGGACAGCCAATCATGGCCAGAATAGCATGGGCACATCTGGAGCTGCCTAGATGCTGAATTCACAAAAGCATGTTTGGGGTGTGGAAAGTAAGAAAATCAGTTTCCAGCAGTGGGAGATACAGCCTCAGTTGGCTAGAATACTATCCCTACAGTCACAGTCCAGGTCTGGAGTATCAACAAGGGAGGGAGAGAGGGAGGAAGAGCTGCTATGAGCATTCAACCATCTGCAGCCCTAGTTCCTTCCATAAAGCCGAGCTGCTGAGAGAAACTGTGTGCTGTGGCAGAGAAGTAGCCAACTGGGGCTCTGAGGCTAATATAGGGAGGAAAGTTTGGCACTAAAACACTCAGTTTCTCAAGGCTTCATTTGTGGCATTGGTAACCCAGTCAGTCTCCAGAGCAGAGAATTCTATTGCGCATGAAAAAGTAGGTAGATCAAGTATTTCTATTCACACTTTAACATATGAACAAGTAAGTTAAAAAGACAACCTATTTTAAAAGATAAAAAGCTCATTGCCACACTATATCAAGGCCAAGGGTTCAGATATCCCTATTGATACACAAAGTGTTCAACTGTTTCTGAATGCATCCGATGAAGTGAGCTGTAGCTCACGAAAGCTTATGCTCAAATAAATTGGTTAGTCTCTAAGGTGCCACAAGTCCTGCTTTTCTTTTTGTGAATACAGATTAACACAGCTGCTACTCTGAAACCTGTTTTTGAATACTAGTTTTAAAAGATTAAAAACCCCTCTCCCCTAAGAGCTTAAGTAGAGATAAGGAATTTATATTTCAGGACATAGGCCAACTTATAATGGAGGTTAGAGGAAGCAGCTTTCCCTGTGGATGGACCACGTCTCTCAATTAATGTTACTTGCTTGTAATTGGAGTTCAAGATTAGGGATGTAAAAGGTTAACCAGTAAACATTAGGCTTACTGGTTAACCAACTGTAAGTGTTAACCCCTGGCGCCCCTGTGCTGGGCTGGAGCAGCCCCCCCCGGCTCCGGCCAGGCTGGAGCAGCCCTGGCGCTACCAAGCCTTCTGGAGCTACCTCGGTTAACCGATATAATGTTAAGCGCTTAACTGGTTACATTTTTTAACAGATATTAACATCCCTATTCAAGATGACTACATATTCACACTTATGGGCAACGTGCTGACCGGGGCTGTTTATTGGTGGAGCCTTCTCTACACAGTACCTGTTGGTGTACACATGCACCACCACCCTTCCACCACCACTCCCCTCAGCATTCACAAACATTCCAAGGTCAGAGGAACTGCTGCTAACTTGTAATATTCAAGGATATTATCTGGAAATAGTTTGAAAAGACACATGCTAACCCATATGATTCTTAACATAAACAACCCAAAAGACTTCCTAAAAATCTTTATTTCTATTTAAATAATATGCTAGAACTCTTCTAGCATCTGAGATATCTAAAGCAGATTCCCCTTTATTAGCACGTGGCTTCTGAAAGAACACTGATAAATTTACTGTCCTATGTGAAACTCAGGTGCTATTTTTGGTAAAAACCTGGGATCAGGTCTAAAAAACCATCTTATTTTTATAAAAAAATAGATAAAAGGTGGGACTGCCATCAATGCAGGCAATTAGCTCACCCTTTTGGCTGATGTTATAAACAATCATAAACACAATCTTAATAGATAAATAAGGAACATTACCAAGTGCTCAAGAGGGGTCTTCATAAGCATAGATAAAACCAAAGTAAGACTGCATGCGGGAACTGGGTCCCTGAAGGGGGATACATACTAGATAACTGCTTTAGAAATCTTTTAATCATATCATGCACAAACAATAATCTACCATCAAAAGACGACAAACAAAGCTGCCAAGCACACTCTTAGAGAAATTAGATAACCTCTCAGACTTTAGATACAATTTTTATTCCTAACGTTTTGGAATAGTGGATGTAACTGGTGACCTAGGCTCGGTCTACATTACTGGGAAAAGTCTACCTAAGCTACGCAATTTGAGATACGTGAATAGTGTAACTCAAGTCAATGTAGTTTAGATCTACTTAATGCGAGATCCACACTACATGAGGTCAACGGGAGCTGCTTTCCCATTGACTCCCCTTACTCTTTTCGATCCAGTGGAGTACAGGAGTCAATGGGAGAGCGATATGCCACTGATGTGTTAATCACCGGGTGTCAATCCCCTGGTAAGTGTAGACAAGCCCTAAGATTTTTCCTCGCCTCCAAAAGACAAATCTAGCTCATTTCAAGTGATAACATTTTCTTGTACAATGTTTTCTAGAGTAAAGTGATACACTGTGAAACAACAAGGAACAGGATATTAGTCAGAGTCCAATAGTCCAGGCTTGTTAGATGAACAGACTGGAAATCCAGATGAAGAATTCTACATGCTACTTAGGACAACAGATCCGGAGACAAGTAGTTTGTACATCTCCCCTGACAGCGGGTCTGTATACCATTGCTGATCCCTACCAGGCTGATGTGATCAGGATCAGCCTCCTCTTGTCCAGTCTTATCTTCCTCACTACCTTCTGAATTAATGTAAAGGAGGGAAAGTATACAAAAGGCCCTCTCCCCAATGCATTAGAAAAGTGTCTGAGATGCGCTGACTGTCGTTGCCTGCTCTTGGGCCAAAAAAAAAAAAAAAAAAAGACACTTTGTTGAACCTGCTTGTAAAAAAGGTCCATGACAAGCTATCCCCAAATGGAGAAGATCTCTATAAGCTGGTCCTTTAATGACCTCTTGTGCATCCGAGAGCTTTCCCTCAGCTGAGCCCGATCTGCCAACACACTCTCCTGTTAAATGCAGAGCCATCAGACAGATGTCTTGTGGTATGCCCCAGTCCCACAGACTGGTTGCCTCAGCACGCAGAGCTGAATCAGCACCTCTGCTTGACATAACCCAGCCATTGTATTGTCCATCACTACCTGCAGAACTTTCCCCCTTAGATGAGGAGGAAAAGAAGATTTGAGAGCTAGATGAATTGCCCACACTTCTAAAACATTTATGTGCAGATTATTTTCTTGGAACAGGCAGTGATCTCAAACTGTCAGAGGGCCCAGTGAGTTCTCCATTCATTGTCTGACGCATCAGAGGTTATTGTGACCAACAGCGAGAGAGGACTGAACAGAACTCCCTTCAAAACATCAGTTCTGTTCATCCACCACACCAAAGAATCTAAAATGTGCTGTGGCATGGTGACTAGCATACGAAGTTTATCCAAATTTGGTTTGTAAATTCGAGCCAACCAATTTTGCACTGGACTCAGGCGTTCAAACCGAATGACATAAGTAGTCACTTCCGTATGACCCATCAGACCCAAAGTGAAAATATCTGGGTTTGAGAACTACCAATCTTCAGACATCTTTCCTTTGAAAAGAAAGCCTGTCCTGCTACAGAGTTCACCACTGATCCTATAAAGATGATTTTCCGAGTTGGACAGAGAATAGACTTCTTGACATTTATAAGCAGTCCTAAATCTGAAAAAAGAGAAGTTTTAAACCGAATGTGAGTCAACAGATCCGTGCGCAAAGCCTAGTTTACCAGCCAATCATTTTAATATATGGGTAAGCAAAGACACCCTCTTTTCTAAGATATACCACTACCTCTGAAAGGCACTCTGCAAGGACCTGTAGCACCAGAGAAAAAAAAAACACGAGGACCTCATACTGAAGAGGTTGGTCCCATGACAAAACAGAGGTACTTCTGATGACTGAGCTGAATAGAAACATGAATCCTAGAGAGCTTTGAACCAATCCATGCTTGAGAGTGAGGGAATGATCAAGGTTAGGCTTAACATTTGAGACCGAAACTTGCAGATGAATGTGTTCAGCTTCTTTATATCCAACACAGGGCAGAAAGCCCCATCTTTTTTTGGCATCAGGAAAACTTGAATCTCAGATCTTTGGGAACTTCATTTATAGCTCCTATTAGAAGTAATCCCTGAATTTCTGACAGAAGAACAACTTTGTGAGATGGTTCCCTGAAAAGGGGAGGGTTAGAGGAATTGAAAGGAGATCGTGTTTTGAACTGTATTGCATAATCCTTTCCCACTATTTTTATTTGTTCAATGAAATAAGCCTCCAATTGCTTGCAAAATGGTCTGGCCTGTCTCCAAACAAAGGGTAGAAAGGAATTTTGCAAGTTGGTCCTCAAATCTCTATCTTCATATCAAATCTACAAGCCGTAGTCAATGAAGATGAGAAAGCAGATTGCATCGACTTGGTCTGGGTCTAAATGACAACTTTTGTTGAGACTGAGAAGTAGTAAGCTGCTGGTGTTGTTGTTGCTGTTGTTGTTGCTGTTGAGTTGAGAAATACAGTAACTCCTCGCTTAACGTTGTAGTTATGTTGCTGAAAAATGCAACTTTAAGCGAAATGATGTTAAGCAAATTCAATTTCCCCATAAGAATTAATGTAAATAGAGGAGATTAGGTTCCAGGGAAATTTTTTTCACCAGACAAAAGATAGACACACTAAGTTTTAAACAAAAAATTTAATACTGTACACAGCAGTGATGATTGTGAAGCTTGGTTGAGGTGGAGTCAGAGGGTGGAAAAGGGTAGGATATTTCCCAGGGAATGCCTTACTGCTAAATGATGAACTAGCACTTGGCTGAGCCCTCAAGGGTTAAGACATTGTTATTAATGTAGCCTCACACTCTACAAGGCAGCATGAATGGAGGGAGGGGAGACAGCATGGCTGGCAGACAGACAGAATGTAAGAGAGATGCACATTGCCCCTTTAAGTATGCTGACTGCACGCTAAGTACATTGCCTTTTTAATTAGATCAGCAAGGTGAGACAGTAGCTGCTGCCAGCAAGCTTCCTCCATCCTGAGCCCTGTTGTGTCTTGTCCCGTCCCCCCCCCCCGGCTCTATGGAGATGGGGTAAGTGTGGATCAGGAGACACCCGGACATTAGTCCCTCCACACAGCAAGCAGGAGGCTTCCAGGAGCAGCTCCAAGGCAGAGGGCAGGAACAGCACATGGCAGTGGGGGGGGGAGGGATAGCTGAACTGCTGGCAATTGACAGCCTGCTGGGCAGCTGCTGTAAATGAAACTTAGGGAGCGGGGAACTGATGGGGGGCTGCCGGTCCACCCTGGTTCCAAGCCCCCACCAGCTAGCTGCAACGGGCTGCTCTTTCTGCAAGCAGTGGACAAAGCAGGCAGCTGCCAAACAACGTTATAAGGGAGCATTGTGCAACTTTAAACAAGCATATTCTCTAATTGATCAGCAACGAAACAACGTTAAGCGGGATGACTAAGTGAGGCGTTACTGTATGAAGAGGATGGTGGATAAAATTGCCTCCTGTAGTGAAAAGCAGTAGATGGGTCTCCTTTTAGTAGTAGGATATAAACCAAGTGATATACTGCTCTGTTCTCAATTTCTCCAAAGATTTGCCCATTTTGTTACTAAACGGACCCTCACCCTCAAAAGGAAGATTGTCAACTTTAAATCTAGTATCCACAGCCAACGAAGATCTTAACCATACATGTCTACGGGTGGCAGACGCTAAAGCCCTAGCCACAAAGCCAGAAGAAGTATCAAAAGCAGCCATGAGGACTTGTTTTGCCACATTCTGAGTTTCTAAGAGGATAGCATTAGCAAATTTCCTCTGATCCTCTGGTAATTCTAAAACAAAAACAGCCATTTTTTCCCCTACAGGTGAAACTGGTAGTGGGACATTACCATTGGTAATTGGCTACTCTTTTCTCTTCATCACCGAATATTACTTTCCTCTGAAAGGCAACAATGTCTTCCCTTCTCTCTCAGCAACAGTATGGACTTGACCAGACCTAAATCTGTTACTTGCTGTTGAAACCATCAAAGAATGTTGCATAGGGTACATATGGAAATACAAAACTGCTCATGAGGGAGCTGATAGTTTGTCTGCCTTCTTAGAGATGGACTGGCAGGAAGCAGGAGCAGCCCAAACTGCTTTAACAGGTTGAAAAAGTCTATCCAAAATAAGCAGACATCATACTTCTCAAAGGTGCTCCTAAAATGTTAAATACTGGATATTGTCTCTTCAATAACAGAAGAGAAGTTCAGAGTAGATGCCATTCAATCTACCAATTCATGGAATTGTAATTCATCCTCTGAAGGAGACAAAAGCAGAAACAATGCTCATATTTTCAACAGAATACAACTCTGGTGGATTTGCAACTGGAGCCAGATGTTCCAGGAGAGGAACCAATTTCTCTTCTTCCTCAGAGGACATTGGATCCGAAAAGATCACTTTGACTGGATCCTTTTCAGCTAGAGCCTCACTACCCAACCCATACTGTAGATGATCAAAAAAACCCCAACACACCTCTTCAGGTGGGGCCTAGTAAGACCATGTTGCCCAGGACTGTCAGTCTCTCCAATAATCTGGAAACATATCTATTAAATAAGGATACAAACTGTCCACAAGGTTACAGGAAAACAGTTCTAGCTGGAACAAACAGACTGCTCAGGTCTTCTAAATCCATCTTGATCCTCTTGTAACTTTAGGTCCGATTTCAGAGCTGCAATGGATCTTACCAGGGATAATAGCGCTGTGGGGCAGGGAGGGGCATAGAAGAGAAATGAAAAGTAAAAAAGGTCTGTCTGGTGACCCAGCAGGAGTCTTAGGAGAAGGAAGAGGAGACAGACTGTTCTAGGGAAAAACTCAAAATATTCTCTCCTACCTGCTTCTCAAGACTAGGGGATTTAGATCTTGCAACCATCAAGGTCCTTCTCTTCCCATCCCCAAGCGATCTCTCACTCATACCAGATGAATGATCAGATGCAGCACAGTGAAACGTCCTCTTTGGAGACAACATCAGTACTGGGGTTAATAAAAACATATGCGTCACTGGATCTGGGGAAAGTTTTCTGTCTGTAATCCTGGACTTGAACGTAAATTGCGGAACTACCTCAGCTCTTATAGCCACAACTGAAGAAAACAGATTTGAATCTTAAAGATCCAACAAACCTGATCCACAGGACCTGGCACTGCTAACATTGGCCATTTTCTACCTAGCCTCCTTCTTCGGAATGGAAATTAGTCAGGACAGCTTTAATATAGGCTCCTTAGCTGCAGTCTGAACAGATGATGCCTTAGCAGCTTTCACAGAAGGATCCGTGTCACACTCACCATAGGTGGCACCTTCTTCAGGCTGCTCTGGGGAATAGCTCTCTTCCAGGTCCAACGCCTCCCCTTGTGGTCTCTCAAGCCATCATCTTCTCTCTCTCTGTGGCTCCTCTCTCACTCCAGAACCTGCAGCTTCCTCTTTGTAACTTGGCCTGCTGGCCAAGTCACTGTGGGGTTTTCCCCTTCTGGTCTAGTTTCACTGAACCTGCTGTCCAGGCACTGCCATTCTGTCAGTGGCTGGTAGGGCAATCCAGGCATGCCCACTGCTCTGGGTTCCAATCCAAGAACCCTACAATATGCAGCCACGGTCTGTGCAGTCCCCAACCTTGCTGCTCTCTCTCTGCTCTGCTTCCTACCCAATTCCCTTCTCCACCATTCTCTTTTCTGGGTACACTCTTCCCTCAGGCCAGGCTCCCAAGGTCCTCCTCTTTCCCTGGGTTCCTTCCTTTCCCTTCTAATGCAGAGTGGCTGCAGACTTCTTCACTGCCTCCATTTCTGTTGCCAGCTTCCTGGCCTTACACTAGCCCAGCCCACACTTGCTCAGCTGAGCTTCATTTCCAATCAGGGGTTTCTTCTCCAGTCTCAGCCCTTCATTTGTGGCCTATCATACTAATGGGCCGTTTCCTAGCTTCCTCTCTCTTTCAGGGCTGGTGTGGATTTCAACACCTCATCACAATTTTTATGAAGCAACTCCAGAATGTGGAACTTTAACAAAAATCACACAAAAAGGATCCCCAACCACTTCTTAGCCTCTCCTTATGTGTGCTGCATGTGAAGAGCCAACCGATGGACCACTAAGAAGAGTGGCCTTCTCTGAGACATCTCACAGGGCTATCAGATGCCAGGAAGACCATTGGGCAGGAAGCAAAATCTCTTGAAGTCTGCTTTTTTTTCCCAGATCTGCCATCCCACAGAACCCAACCAAAAAAATCTAACCACTCTAACACTACAACTGACAAGGCACTAAGGTAGGAAAAAAACCCTGGATCCGAAGATTCGGAGAAATTCACTTCCGTCTGGTGCTTGCAGTTGGGAAGGAATTGAGATGGTGAAGGGTGCAGTGCCCCTTTATATAGCCTTGAACTCAGAATGTTCGCAGACAGAGGAGATGGGCAGGAGAGAGTGCATGTGGGCTCCAATAGGCATTGCTTGGAGAAGGTTCCACTATTAGGCAGCATTGGTCAGCACATTACCCACAAATGGGAATATACAGAGCTACATGAAGAATCCCAATTTATCCTGCTAGTTTATGAAAGTAAACGTCCACAGATCCATACTATAGGTTTCATCCACTACTGACAAGGCTAGTCATACCCCTTTTCTGTTTACACCAGTGTCTGAATGAGACTTCCTTGTACAGGACAGCCCCTATTCACAATTTCAGGGGATTAGCTTTTCTTTTTCAAGTGTTTGTTTTCAAAGTTCAAGCAGCCAGTCTGAGCCTGTTGGGCCTGAAAGCAAAACAAGGTCTTAAGTCCTAAGATAAGGAGTACTTGTGGCACCTTAGAGACTAACCAATTTATTTGAGCATAAGCTTTTGTGAGCTACAGCTCACTTCATCAGATGCATGCCGTGGAAACTGCAGCAGACATATATACACAGAGAATATGAACCAATACCTCCTCCCACCCCACTGTCCTGCTGGTAATAGCTTATCTAAAGTGATCATCAGGTGGGCCATTTCCAGCACAAATCCAGGTTCTCACCCTCCACCCCCGCCCCCCACAAATTCACTCTCCTGCTGGTGATAGCCCATCCAAAGTGACAACTCTTTACACAATGTGCATGACAATCAAGTTGGGCTATTTCCTGCACAAATCTCATAAGTCCTAAGATAGATTCCGTAGGACAGAATATCAGTAAACTGGATGTTAGACTGCTTGGATCTGAAAAAAAATCCAAGGCCTCCTGGGTCAGCAAAGGGTGCTCAATATCACTAAAGCCCTTTCTAAACCTTTTGGATGGCTGTGTGGGCAGGACAGAGCAAAAACACATTCAACAACCTGGATGGCCATGTCTGAGACAGGCTCTCCTATTGCATCATCTTCTCCTGGAAGGGTACTAGATAGCAATCTGGGAGGCTTTGTATTGGTCTGGGGAGCAAAAAGCTCTATTGTGTCCCAATTCTTGAATCTAGGGCTGCAGACACCTATGAGCGATCACTTCACTTGCTGTATTCTCTGGGGACTGAGCCAGTCCACTGCACTGTTTGACCTTCAATTTACATGTAAAACTTTAAATGCGATTCTTCCACCAATATAAACAAAGATCTGAACCTGATGCTATGAGAATTTAGGACAGATGGTTTGAAGAAACAGACTCCCCAGCTGGTCAAGCTGGCCTCCATCTCAATTACCACTCTGGAAGCTCACTGATGGGAAAACAATTGGAGAATCTGCTGTCCCAGTTTCCACCAAATGAAGTTAGCCTTATCTTGTCAGTAATGGACAGAAATGGTTCCACTTACATCTTCTAGTCTACATTGTGGAGGCATCATATGGATGTGTGGACCTAGACTTGATAAACCTATTTTCCTATGAATTAGAGGTTCATGGATAGATGATCTAACAATGGCAGCCCATTTAAGATGCTCAACATTTCTGGTTTTGGGGAGCTCACTTGCAAAGTACTAGCCTTACCTTGTTGCTGCTGGCAAGTTTGGAGATGGCACTGCACACTTCTTGGGCGAGGCGATAGTTTTCAATTACCTTCTCATCTAGCCCAGTCTTCACCAGAACATCCAGGTTACTGCCCACAATCTCTGGCTTTCCCCTGAGTGGCAGTGGTTAGGAGGAAATACATGTGATTAGGTAGGGTTGCTCTTGAAAGCTTACATCAAATATGTGAAAACGGCCAAAGTTTACTTTGTGCCCCAGGGACGAGGAGGGACTTGAGCCTGAGAAAACAGCTGCCAACTGACCTAGCTGAGACAGTAAACCAAATTCCAGGGAGGTGGGTATTACACATGCTCTGGTGGGGGGCCAACAGCATTGAAACTAAGCAAACTGGACCGTACATTGCTATAGCTGAAACAATGTTGCAAACCTCTTCTCCCCCTCAAGAGCAGAGAAGATTTTTGGGGTAATGAAAGGAGAAGAGGCAGCATCTGACATAATTTTTACAGGAGGAGGAGAACAGAGTCCAGCAGCTCAGGGTAGTTCTGCTCCCTCCTCCCCTCCTGTGCAAAAAAAAAAAAATGGGTCAGTCTGCTTCGCAAATGCTGCTGAAAGTTACCCTAGGGCTGCGCAGCAGTAATATCTTTGAGGATCTATACTTAACACTTGTGACATGATCTGGCTGCAGCCCCACAGGTGAAGGGTGCACCACATGGACCTCACTGGGGATTCTCCCATCTCTAACATCAAGAGTTCTGGAAACACCCACTAGGTGGATCATGGACTGATGCAGTAGGGGATGTGAGGACCAGTGGGGGCAGGTATGTGCTCTCATGGATCACTAGGTTGGGAGATAAAGAACTGAAATCCCCATGTCCCAAAATGTAAAGCCATCTCCTCCCCTGACCAAAGTGGGGACGGAAAGATACATCTCATCTGCAATACCAAAGTCATAGAATCATAGAATCTCAGGGTTGGAAGGGACCCCAGAAGGTCATCTAGTCCAACCCCCTGCTCAAAGCAGGACCAATTCCCAGTTAAATCATCCCAGCCAGGGCTTTGTCAAGCCTGACCTTAAAAACCTCTAAGGAAGGAGATTCTACCACCTCCCTAGGTAACGCATTCCAGTGTTTCACCACCCTCTTAGTGAAAAAGTTTTTCCTAATATCCAATCTAAACCTCCCCCACTGCAACTTGAGACCATTACTCCTCGTTCTGTCATCTGCTACCATTGAGAACAGTCTAGAGCCATCCTCTTTGGAACCCCCTTTCAGGTAGTTGAAAGCAGCTATCAAATCCCCCCTCATTCTTCTCTTCTGCAGGCTAAACAATCCCAGCTCCCTCAGCCTCTCCTCATAACTCATGTGTTCCAGTCCCCTAATCATTTTTGTTGCCCTTCGCTGGACTCTCTCCAATTTATCCACATCCTTCTTGAAGTGTGGGGCCCAAAACTGGACACAGTACTCCAGATGAGGCCTCACCAATGTCGAATAGAGGGGAACGATCACGTCCCTCGATCTGCTCGCTATGCCCCTACTTATACATCCCAAAATGCCATTGGCCTTCTTGGCAACAAGGGCACACTGCTGACTCATATCCAGTCTTCAAATACCCCTATTCAGTAGCTTTCCCTCATCTGTAGAATGCAGCTGTAACTAGGTACACAGAAGCGTAGTATAATATACCATAAAAAAGGGAAGGTAGCCTAGCTTAGACCACAGGGAATTCAGTATCAAGTTAACAACCTAGAGAACCTGGGGCTGGTGGGACACAGTATTTCCATGTCTAATTCAAGTAGTATTCATTTCTGAATGATCCATCTCTGCAGAAATCAGGGACCTTGCCACAGAATCTAGAGCCAGATGCTGCAGTCCACAAAGGCGTTGTATGTACTCAACTCTGGGAAGACTCCTTGCTTTCATGGAATCAGTACTGATACAGAAAGACCTGAACTATGTATGGGCTTACCGTGCCATCATCCCCAGCAGCATGACAGCAGCATGGCGCTCCAGTGACAAACACGGTGATTTCTCAGTGAACTGCTCCCAGAGCAGGTGGACCACAAGTGGCTTTATTTCATCTTTCTGCACAAACTCTGAGATCTGGAGAGGAAGGGGACAACATTAACTAGGGATGCAAGAATACAGCAAGTGGGACATGTTTCACACCCTCATGAGGGGATCTTATTGGGATGGCTAAATTACTGTGATGTGATGGGGTATACAAACCCTACACTGGACAACAAGGGAGCTTCCCAAATGACCACAAACTAAAGGCCCCTCCCCGAGGGAAGGGAGAGACAGATTCTGATACACACTAAGGGTATGTATATACTACCTGCTGGATCAGCGGGTAGTGATCGATCCAGCGGGGGTCAATTTATTGCGTCTAGTCTAGACACGATAAATTGACCCCCGAGTGCTCTTCCATCAAGTCCTGTACTCCACCGCCTCAAGAGTCACAGGCAGAGTCAACGGGGGAGCAGCAGCAGTCGACTCACCACAGTGAAAACACCGCGGTGAGTAGATCTAAATAAGTCGACTTCAGCTACGTTATTGACGTAACTGAAGTTGCGTAACTTAGATCACCCCCCCCCCCAGTGTAGACCAGGGGTAAGAGGGAATTATTCCTGTCTATTTCTTATTAACTCAGTTTATTTGAGTTAATTCCACTTACTTTTTGTTCATGAACTACCCAGGAAGAAAAGAGACATTAAAGCGGCCTGGCCAGAGGGCCAAGGAAGAGGCAGGTCACCACAGAGGCAGAGCAGCCTTTGGCAGCAGCAGGGAGAAAACTGCTATGCCAAGCCCAGCCACAAGGAGGCACCAGCAGCAAGTCAAACCCTTCACAGGGAGCAAAACAAAGGCTCAAAATCTTGGACAGAATCTGATACAGGGTGGGACTAGTACTTACTATTTCCCCTAAGCACTGAATGGTCCCTAGTGATGCATCTACCATGAGGAGGGAAAGAGACCGCACCAGACTCTCCGCCCTGGCCCTATACAGGAGATAAGCAAACAAAAGGCAATTTACATGCGACTACCTCCCAGATCCAAATCCCACACACAGCAAACCAGTCTGTGAAATGTAGTGTGCTTGTACTCTCTTCCCCCAGCAGGATACATAAACATCTGGGAATAGGGCAGTGGTTCCCAAACTGGGGTTCGTGAACCCCTGGGGGTTCGCAAAATGTTATAGGGGGTTCTTGGGAAAAAGTTCCCTAATGGTGGGCAGAGCTGTCCCTAGGGCAGGTGCGGAGCCAGCAGCCCAGAACTCCTGGACTTCCAAGCATATCTATCACACTGAGGAGATTTAAACTTCAAGACTCCTTATAAGAAATGGAAAGGGAGGTGGATATTTTTTGCTGTTTTTAAAATTAAATAGGCAGCTAGTGTTTTTAAAATTATGATGAAGAACAAGTTTAAGCTTTGTTGTAATGTGCATTGTTTGCCTGGACTGCTCAAGACCTGAATGCTTGTGAAGGAGGGACTGAGTCGGCTTCTTAAATACCTTCATGCTGTTTCACATCCGATACTCCTTGATGAAACATAGAAGCCTTGTTTTATATCAGATTTATTCGAAGTGATACAAACTACGAAAGTGAAATCTTGGAAGAGTGTTGCCATTTTTATAATGTAAATAAATTACACTTTCACCACAAAGACTACGCGACAGTACTTGTATGAGAATTCAAAAATACTATTTCTTTTATCATTTTTACAGTGCAAATATTTGTAATCAAAAAACACACACAATACAATAGATATGAAAATGTAGAAAAACATCGAAAATATTTAATAAATTTCAATTGGTATTCTATTGTTTAACAGTGGGATTAAAACTGCGATTAATCACAATTAAATTTTTTTTAGTTAATTGCGCGAGTTAACTGCAATTAATTGGCAGCCCTAGTTGTAACTGAAGTCAACATATTTGAAAATGTAGAAAACATCCAAAAAATATTTAAATAAATGGTATTCTATTATTGTTTAACAGTGTGATTAATCGTGCAAATTTTTTTAATCACTTAAATGACTTAAGCTCTACTTAAAATCCCATCTTCCTTAATCTAAAATCAACCCAGTGTTTTGTAACTCCAGTTAAAGTAGCAAATCTTTACAGAGGCAACTGACCTTTAATATCTGAATTGCGCAGGAGAGGGCTAATACAATCTAACATCAGCTCAGCCAGGCAGTCAAAAGGAAGATTTAGACCTAGAGCTGGATTCTCACCACACTGTCAGTGAAGTCTCACTACTATGGTATGGTGCAAAACAAGCAGAAACAGGGTTGAAGAAAAGGGATATAAAGTGTTTTACCTCTATAGGTACTGGTATCAATACAGCCCCAGGACAAGAAACTAGCGAGCTCAGAAAAGCTACCTGTGTAGTGCAGAACACACATTTTCAGGATTGGGAGTGGGTTGGGAACATCTGGCAAGTAGTAACCAATGCTGGTGGAAGCCAGTGTGTGACTAGAGTGTTGACTAGCTACTGGACCAGGGCTGCAGCTATATACAGACACAGGGTGTGACACTGGCCCACTTTGATAGCTCCAAATAGCAAAGCATTGCAAGGCACTCAAGGTTGCAGGGCAGGCAATTACAACCCCTCAGTGGTCTGGATTGCACCCCGGAACTTCATTAAGCCACCCTGCAGCTCATCACCCACTAGTATTACAGCTCAGTATGAATTTGAGCACTGTCCACACTCCATTTCCAACAGCACCTCCTGATTTGGGGGTTCCATACCTTTCCGAGTCCCCGCTGGGGCTCAGATAGAGCCTCCTGTAGGCGCTTAGCACGGTTTCTCTAATACCTGGCTCCTTAGACCATATAAGAGGAAGCATCCTTTGAACTCCATGCAGTGCCTGGGGGACACCAAACTGTGAGACTGTCACAAAGAACTCAATGGCCTCCTGCACCACTGTGGGGAGTAGAGAGAGAAGTCAGTTCAGCTTTACACAATCCCGGCCAGAGACATCATTAAGAAATAAATCATGCACCCATTGTTCTTCCAGCAAACTCATAACACACATACAAAAGACGCCCCCTTCTCTCCCCATACACACTATTGTCCCCTCCCCGTGGGGCAGAGAGGTGGCTGCTACAGCGCTTTCAGCAGTGTCCAAACAGTGGCCCAAAAATATGTCAATCCCCCCCCCCCCCCCAAAACAAAAACCAACAAACCCTGTATTTGATTAGGAATCGATAACGTTTCCAGAGCCACGCCTGCAATTTTTGAACAAAAGCATTTTGAAACAGCTCACTTGCTATGAAAAAATGTGATTTAAAGCAGCTGCCATTTCTTCCCTACTGCAGCTACTCAGCAGCATGCCTGCCAGCCACACACTGTTATACCATTTTCTTGTACAACTGATCCAATTGCTCCATGGCATCTTTCATACCAGGCTACAGGAGCCCCAGGCAGAGTACAATAAGAGCTTGACTGGCTCCATCAGAGATTGGGAAGCAAAGATGGTTCCTGTGGCCCCCTGCTGCTGCCCACCAAACCAGAAGAAAGAGGAGGGAATGGGGGGGAAGAAGAGAAGAGGACAATTTAAGGAAAGAGAAGCTGCGAATCAAGTATTTACAGCTTTCTGATTCTCCTCCCCACCTCTTACACAGGTTTGCAGCATCCTGAGGTCTGTTCCAACTTGAACCAGCTGGCTATTGCTCCCAGAGGCCATACACCAGCTGTGATTAGCCACAGCATAGCATGGACCACCAACCACTCTCCTTGCTCTTTGGCATACCTAGGAACCATGCAGTGTGGCAACATAGAAGCCAGCTATGCTGGCTCTTTGTGTATATCAGGGAAAACAAGAGAGCTGCAGGGGGTGTTCATTATTTGAACACCACCCAAGCAGAAAAGAAGAACAGAGCAGAGAATCTGCCCCAAAAAATTGATTGCGACCACCTGACATTTTGAAATATCTTCAGCCCTCAGGCTGAATCCTCTACATTTACCTAAAAAGCTTGTTGAAGCTTTTTGACACCAGAGGAAGCCCTTCTCTCCCCCCGACAAGACTGCACTTTCCCCATGATAACCCTCTTGACTGGTATTGTGAGCCTAGTGTAAATAAGGTAGGCAAACCCCCAAGGCACCTGTCCAGCCTACTCCAGTCCCGGCCTCTCCCACATAACCAAAACAGAGCTCTCATACACCAAGCTTAGGACCTGGGAAATCTTAATGGGTAGGATGATTGATCTGTGTCTACCCAACCTACCAGAGACAGAGCTTTCATACATCATCCTGCTGACCATGCTCAAGGCTTCAGTGATTTTCATAGAGAAGCTGTGGGCATCTTGCAGATATTGCACCAGCATCTCCTGCTTAACCAGCTCAGGTGGTGGCTGCTGCTCTATTACAGGGTCTTCATCCCCACTGCTATGCAAAGGATGTTGGATATGGTTTTCCAGGTGGGAATCTACACAGCAAAAATAATGATCCATAAACAATGCTGTGGGCCATGAGAAACTGCTCTTTGACCTCTCCCCCTTCACCCCTGGTGACGTAAACCAAGAGCCCCTCTCCAAACAACACAATCTAACATCAGCTCAGCCAGGTAGTCAAAAGGGAGATTTAGACCTAGAGCTGGATTCTCACTCCACTGTCAGTGAAGTCTCACTACTATGGTATGGTGCAATACAAGCAAAGACAGGGCTGAAGAAAAGGGATCTAAAGTGTTTCACCTCTATAGTATTGGAATCAATATGGCCCCAGGACAAAAAACTAGCAGGCTCAAAAAAGCTACCTGTGTAGAGTGTCCTCAGAATGCCCAGGATCATGGTTTCCTTGTCACCCTCCAACCCTGAACTGCTGGTGAAGGGCTCCATCCCCTGGAAGTGGCACACAGCCATCTGTGTTAGACGGATAGCATCCCTGGATAGAGAGAACACACAATAAGAAATCATCCACTAGGTGGGGAGAGTATGTCAGTGAAGAAATCCACCACTCAGCTTCGTCCCTGGACCTGTGGGACAGTGGCTCCTGTCAGCACCTCCAGCCTAGTGTATAGAGCAGAGCTCTTTCCACACAAGTCTTCAATCTCCCACATGGTGTTACCCCTTTCCCAGGGCTCAGACCTCACCTAATGATATGATTACAGATGGAAGTTCCTAGAGTAACCCTCTTCCCCAGAGTGAAGGCCCCACCCATTCAACTGGGGCCCACTGGAGGGTCCCCCACTCACTTGTAATTTAGCTTCCTCAGCAACTGGATGATACGCTCAGCCGTATTCAGTGCATTCTCCTCAACCTCGAGTGTTTCTTCCTCCTCGTCTCCTTGCAATGGGTGAAGGAGCTGATGTATGGTGGCCCTAAGTTCTGGTTGCATGGCCTCCCACTCCTCCTCTGGGGTAATTAGTGCAGCTAGGAAAAGAGGGCAGAGGAAGGGAATGATACAGATATCCAGACCCATTATCCTAAAGTGAGGGAAACAGCTTAGACTGAGATGGGGTTGGGGTCCTGCATTCCCCTCTCTAGATCCCCAAGGCTAGATCCACTCCCTTTGCTTACCCCTCCTAATCCTCCCTCTCCCTACGGAGAGCTTCTGATGGTCTGGGCCATGCTCTAAGGCAGTGGTTCTTAACCTGGGGTGCATGCACCCCCTGGGGGTGCAAGATGCGTTTTCTGGGCGTGCGAGACATGCCAGGTTTTTTTTAGAAGATAAATCATCGAAAACACAAATTAAGCACAGGCACGTAAGTACAACTACTTTGTTTAATCAAACCTATGTATTACATTTAACAATTACTGTAATATACAAACAAAAAAATATCTAGGTTTAAAGAACTGACCTACTTCAATGATTTTTGATAAGGGGTGCAAGAATATATTTTGAGAACCAAAGGGGTGCAGGCTGCAGTAAAGGTTAAGAACCACTGCTCTAAGGCCACAGAATGTCAAATGGATAAGAGATTGGGGCAAGGCCAGCGGTGAGCTGGAGCCGGTTCACTAGAACCAGTTGTTAAATTTAGAATCCCTTTTAGAACAGATTGTACTGCGGGGGGACAACCAGTTCTAAAAGGGTTTCTAAATTTAACTGGCCAAAAGTGGCACCTTAGGTGCCAACTCCATGGGTGCTCCAGCACCCAAGGGGAAAATTTGGTGGGTGCAGAGAACCCACCGGCAGCTCCCCGCCCCCAGCTCACCTCTGCTCTGCCTCTGAAGGCACTACCCTGCTCTGCTTCTCTGCCCTGTTCCCTCCCCCAGGCTCCCCAGGAATCAGCTGTTTGCACAGGAAGCAGGCGGCAGCTTCACACTGGGGGGGGGGGGGCAGTGCACATGCAGGGGAACCACTCCCCGCCCCAGTTCACCTCCACCACCCTCGGCCTGAGTGGGAAGCCAGCGGAAAGCCTGGGAGGGCTGAGAAGCAGGCAGCGAACAGTTGATTCATGGGAAGCTGGGTGGGTGCGTGGAGAAGCAGAGCAGGGCAGCATGTTCAGGGGAGGAGGCGGAGCAGAGGTGAGCTGGGGCTAGGTGTGGAGCTGCTTGTGGGTGCTCTGCACCCATCAAATTTTCCCCGTGGGTGCTGCAGCCCTGGAGCACCCCTGGAGACGGCGTCTAAGGCACCACTTTTGATGTGATCAGTGGGGGAACGGCCGCTCCCCCTGCTCCCCCCCAGCTATGCTTCCCTCGCCCCTAGGAGACGGAGGGACCTGCCAGATGCTTCCTGGGAGCTGCCCCAGCTAAGCACTGACGGGACTCCCCACCTCAGCCCTCGGCAGGTCCTTAGGGGCTCTTAGGGGTGGGACGGGCACCCACTACGGTGGCCCACGAGACCCTCCTGCCCGGTTCTGGGGGCAGTCAGGGGACGGGGCGGATGGGGCAGGGGTCCTGGGGGAGGGAGGGCATCAAGGAACGCGGGGGTTGGATGGGGCAGGAGTCCCGGGGGGCAGGGGTGGGCAACGACCCCCTTGTGGGGTGAGGAGGGAACCGGTTAAGATTTTGGCAGCTCATCACAGGGCAAGGCCAACAGGTTGAATATGGATGCAAGACAGGAGGTAGAATAAGAAGTGCACAGGAACTCCTGCTGGGAGCGCACAGGATATCCACTTGGATGGAGATTAGCCAGTTGAAAGAAATTACCAGCTGTTGCTGTACGTTTGTCCCTCATTTCTTGCAGCTTCTGCATCTCTTTCTTGAGTGGCTCAGCCAAATCAGTGCAGCTTAGCTGGGGATGTGAGGGGAGAATGGGAATGTTTCACTTTCTATCCTCCATCTTCTTAAATCTTAGGATCCTCCTTTCTCCCCCACAGCCTGCTTTCAGCTCCCACTTGAAATACCCCAGGCCCGTAGAAGACACCTGATTTTGGAAGCTGGAGTAGCTGGTTCTAGTCCACTTCCCAGAACGGGGGTTGCAGTAGGTTGCTGATCTGTGAAGCTAGGCAGTTTGGGACAAAGTCTAAGTGAAGGGTGTTCAACAGCATGAACCTCATGGCCTAGAGGGGGTGCGGTGGAGCAAGATCCCAAAAAAGAATCCCCACCGCAGACTCAAATCAAACTGGAGCAGGTTTTTAGCAGAGTTAAGAGGCATACACCATGCCCCTGCATACATGCAAGCTGCTTGAAAGGATGGAAAGCCCAGATACTAGGGCACCTGGATCAGAGGAAAAACAAGGAAGCCTCCAAACTTGAGCCTGAGCCACAACCAAAGACTGGTGACCACTCTCTCCCTGGGGGCTCCTGCCCCAGGGGAGACACAGAAATTCCAGCATGGTACAAAGGGTTACCTTGCAGGAGAAGGGGTTGTTTGAGAGAAATGCAGCCAGCAACTGGATGGCATTCTTAGCCACTGTTACTGATCTGTCTTGGAGACGGCCCACAGCCAGAGACACCACAGCCTGGAACCGAGCCAAGGGCAAGGCCTGCAGCAAAGAGCAGATTGAAGAGGTTACCCAGAGGCCCTGGAAAAATTAGATGCAATCTTTCATTCCTCACTCTGGGAAGGCTCTTTGCAGCCAAGTTTCCTCAGAGCCCAGCAAGAGGCCTGATATTCTCCCTTACATAGGAGAGCAGTTTGAGGCCAACCCCCCAGGCTCCTCATGTAGAGGTTCACCTTCTGCTGGACAATCCGCGTGAAGAGCTGCAGCACACGGCTGCGCACAAACCCATTGACATCACATAAATGGGCCTGCAGTGTATCCAGGAACTGGTCCCGAGTACTCCTCGCAGCTTCCTCTAGCTGATCTCCACTCAGCACCTGCAGCAACATCTCTGCCATGGCTGTCAGGATGGCATTTCTCATCACATAGCTCTGAAGAGAGAAAATGACTTCATTATACTGGGAGTGAAGGGAGGGCATATTCCTGAAGCCCCTATCCAACCAGGACTCATCCTAAGGCAGCAAGGATGGTCCAGTGCTTACGGCACCTAGCCTGGGATTTGGGAAACCCAAATTCAATTCCCTGCTCCACCACAGAATTTCTGTGTGACAACAAGCAAGTGTGGCTGAGCCCAGGAGGCTGTGTCTCCCAGCCCTCCTATGCACCTAGGTCCACAGCACCCAATCCGTGGCATGAGTATCATTTGTGGACTTTGAGAATGACTTAAGAAAATTTGTATTTAGTTATGAGTTGAAGGTAAGCCACACCCTGCAGTTTAAATAAAAGCAAATCTGGCTCCTTATTATGGGGAGCACCACTTCCCCTGCAGCCCCAAAACAGCTGCTGTTCTTTTCCTGATGCATTTTCTCAGCAGCTCCTCTATTGGCCAAATGCTGAATCGTGATGAGGAAAGACAGAAGTTCTGGCTGCTCTATTGGCCAGGGTTGGCAATTTCCCAGAAAAAACTAGTTTAGGACAAGATGCTGTAAATACCATCTTAAGCCCGGGTTAAACTGGGAAAAATAATTGCATCAGCATCCAGCAAGTACAAAACAAATCTTTTCAAACTTTGGATACATCCATTCAAAGAACTGAGGAATAGGCTTGGTCAATCCACGATGTCAAAGCTGGTCTTCTACTACAGAATGCTGTATGGCCAAATGGACTTGGTGGTAGTCTGCAATTCTGCATGCTTCTGATTCCTTAATGCTTCAACCCTGCATTACTGTCAATTCCACATAATCAAATGTTTTCAACTTTTGTTCATATAAATATTTAAAACTGAAATGAGTCATAACATGTATAACTTCCTTTAGAAAATACCAAACCAGAATGTATAGACATTCTGATGTTCGATATTATAATTACATACGAGTATTGTGCCCACTGAAGTTTTACTTTTTATTTGTACAAACCTAAATTCGTTTACAAATCTACTGCCATATGTAACCACAACTTGAATATGTAACTAAAGCTAAGAGGAATGTGGCACGCATTAATGAAAGTTTTTAAAATAGAAAATGCCTTAAGCTGGTACTAACTACTTTGTTCTGTGGTGGTACAAACCATTTTACCTGGTAAAACCACCTCTGGCAAATACCCACAGCACTCCTGTTATTGGCTGCTTCCTTGTTAGGCTGTGGGAGCCCCATGGAGAGCAGCATCTCTCTGCTGTTGGATATTACCTATGCTGGAACAATTTCCAGCATGGTACTTTCTGTACCACGTGGCTCTGGCTCTGTTCGCATCACTGGAGCATGAAGGGAGTGGAGCAAGGCAGAGAATCAGCCCCAGAATATTGATTGCAACCCCTTGATCTTTGTGAAATACGCTCAGTCTTCAGGCCAAAAGATCTGACACCACTATGCTACACATTCATTTCCCTTGAGATGCTGTGCTTTGCCCCTTTCCAAGCAGTACCTCTCCATCCAAGTGATGCAGCAGGACACTCATGTTTGACAGCACTATCGCTGGGATTTGTTCAGCCAGTTCTGTGAGAAAGGCAGCATAACCCTTCACTCCGGAAGCATCTCGAGTCAGATCTTGTGGACATTTCTGGCCAATCTCCCTGCACAAAGGAAGAGTCAGTGTCCAAGGCTGCTGGGGATGGAGGGGGCATGGGCTTGGAGAGTTTCTCACCTCAGCAACTCTCCCACCATGCTCTTCATGCCATACTCTGTGGCCCACAGGCTCACAGCTCCTGCAAACACTGGGGCTACATGTTCAAAGTGCTGCAGCATCTGTGTGATCTTCAGAGTTGCACCTGCCAAACCAGAGGAGGGGAAAAAGGGTCAGAGGATACACGAGGGGGTCCCACATCAGGAAGGGGAGATGACAGACTCACTGAGCATGTGGTCATAGTGAGTCAGAGCCACAGCAAGTAGATGCATTACTGCCTCCCGCATGGCCCGATGCTTCTGGTGGCTGATACTGGGTTTCTCCAGAATGCGGTAACAGCTGCCAGTCACTAAGCTGAAAGGAAAATAGGGAGAGAAGGAGACCTGACACTAATCTGACAGCCCCACCAAAGAGATCTGAACTGGCAGAGCCTCTAAGTTTCCACCTCCTCACCCCGGGACAGAACAGGGCAGAGTGTTGTTGCTCAGGCTCCAACTTCCCAATGTCCTAAGCAATGAATAAGGCCCTGTGTAAATTTCATGGACTGCATGAAATTAGCCCAATGCCATGGTTTTTCCAACAGCAGGGAGACGCTCCTACCTATCTATGGAGGCTGTAGCTGTTCATCATGGGCTAGCGGGTCAGTTCCATCCTGGGGAGCAGGGGCAGGTGGAGGTATCAACACATGTCACCAGGTGGTCTGGCTCAGCCAAGCCCAATTCACTCCACCCTAGGCCATCATTGCTACTTCTTGTCTAGCCAGCAGGGAAAGGGGGTAGCACTGAGAACACCTCTCTCATGTTGGAAAAAAAAAAAAAAAATCACAGCAGTTTGAAAAGGGTGGGAGAAGGGGGAGAGAGACTCAGGAGCCATGCCTGTCCCAGGAAATTCAAACATTTACCCATGACACTGCAGTGAATTGAACAAAAAAGATTTTTCTCAGGGCCTTAGCAGTGAGGTGTCCATGCTCATAGATCCCTCAGCACTGGGAATGGTTCCCAAACTTTTTCCTTGGTTCAGTCTTACCCTGACCTCCTTACTCCCCTGAGGTTTACATCCTATAGATTGCCTTTGAATGAGGTGGGACAAACTGATTTACCTACTCCTCTTACAAGTCAGCCCTTCCAAAAGTCTCCCACATATAGCTCACCCCCTGCAGCCATTCCATCCTGCCTTCCTCTCCCCAACATTCACTTCAACCTTTACCTGATGAATTCCTCCTCCACCACCAAACCACACCACAGTCGACGGAGGTTCAGTTGCAGCAACTGTGTTAACAGCTGTATGAGTGGCTGCCTCTCCTCCTCCCAGCAGAAGCCTGAGCCCGTGGTGCGGTTCTTCTTGCTCTGAGGAGATTATGGGTATTTACATCAGGCAGCATTCCCTTTTAAAACCGGAGGCAACACTCAAGCTTTACAGTAATGAAACCCTTGCCTCAAACCTGCCAGGAACCAAAGGGCTACACCAAATGGAAGCAGCTGCCTTCCTCTAATATGCGGGGGGGGGGGAGGGGGAAGGGGGGGGGAGAGGCGGCATGTCCTGTCTCCTGAAGCTGCTGCCCATAAGCAATTCTTAGAGGTGCATGTACCACAACCTGCCTTTCCTCATGTCATATTGGCCTGCCCAGTATCCATATGGGAAATCCCAGCTATGCCACTGAACTGATATTGCAGTTCTCTGAGGGGACATCAGTGAGCACGAACAAAGTTGAATGGAGTCCAGTAAGTTTATGCATCTCAATTTTCATAAAATCCACCCCCAATCCCGCATACATACCTTCCCACTGGGATCTAGCCCTGCCAAGCCACTCTTGCAGGAGTCTATTTCAAAGGCCTCCACTAGATGTGTCAGTACATAGCAGTTCATTTTAAGAGCATTGAGGTGAATGGTGCGGTCTGAAGGGCTCAGGTCAAGATTATCCAAGATGGAGGAGAGGTCACTGGAGTGACGGGACACCACTGCAGGGTGAAAAAGCATAAGCATCACTACCCATACACACCCAAGCACCCACTTCCCTTGTAAGAAATTCACAGCAGCCATCAGATTACCAAAGAACTGTGCTCATGCCTCACCAGCCATAATTTGGGCTACACCCTGTGACCCAGGACCCAGAGATGCTAAGTTTACCCTGTCCCCACATCCTGCCCAGCTCCTAGGACCACTTGCTAGGGGCAGGCATATCTCCTGCCAGGAATGAAATGGAAAATGGGACTTCCTGTCGGTCTGCCCTTACAGCGAACGCACACGACTCTGCACTGCCTGCCAAGATTACAGACCTGTATCAGGGATGGGTGAGGGTGCAGCCCGGCCAATGGGGTCACATTTGCCTTCATTTCATCATAAAGCTGCAGGGAGGAAGCAAACATCTCACCATCCCCTCCACAAGGGGAGAAGGGTCCTCATACCTACCTTTCCCCATCAGCTCCAGGGCATCCTCCTTGACTGCAGCATTTACGGATCGGAAATGGCTGTGAGGCAGACAACATATGACAAAATACAGGATGACCACTGGCACTAGGTCTAGTTCAAGGTTGTAACACAAGAGTCTTCAGAAGCAACTCTAGACTTGTCTTCTAAACCCAGTCCTCTCCCAACCTGCCCACATTTGTGACTAGAGGGCTCAATTTATGAGAAGGTTCAAATCGGTTCCGCAGAGAGTTTCCCTGGAGAATTTGGAGACAAAAGAACTAATCTAACTGATTTTAACTCATTGATGGATTTACCTGTAATTTCTCAGAAAATTCAGTACTCAAAATGTATGTGCTAGAGTTTTGGGAGGATACACTATATTCTTCCTCAGGTAACGGACTGAACACCTACATTAAGAGCAAAACTCTTACTATAGTGCATCAGCACCTCCAAAACAGGCCTCTACACGTACACAAAGATTTCAGAGAACATTTTAAAATGTTATAAACAAAATGTAAACAAAAGAATGGATCTAGGTGAGCAATCAGAATTTATTGCTTATTGAATAAGCTTATTAAGCAAATACCACTTCACTTCTGAGTACCAAACACTTAGCTATGGTCTGGAAATGCAAATTATTTGAACTAGTGAGAGTCTGATATTGTACGAACACAAAAAGTTACAAAAGACAAAGGCAATGCAAAAAGTTATAATATGGTAACTAAGGCCTTGTCTAGTTTTTGCCAAGTATAGGATACCATTATATACCCCTTATTGACAGAGCTATGCCAGCAAAAGTTTTGCAGACCTAGACTAGTACAAATCAAGAGGTTTTCCCACTACAAACTATCCAAACTGCAAAATAAGCTGACAAGCAATTTTCACTCCAGCCTTAAGACTGAATTCACATACACAAACCATCACTCAATGCTATTTAACAACCAGCCACCCAGAAAAACCAAATTATCCTGTAATAAACTCAAAACAGCTGTATCACACGTGCACACACACATCAAAAGGTGTCAGTTTTGTCCTGATGTTGAAGGGGGGGGAAAAAAGGAGAGAGAGAGAAACAGAGACAAAATGGCCTACCTAAAATATTGGTGAGATAGGAAATCTGTTTCCTGCCCAGCTGTAACAGTCCCTTTCCTCCAGGAACTCCCAATTCCCAGCAGTGAGGTGTCTATGCTCATAGATCCCTCAGCACTGGGAATGGTTCCCAAACTTCTCCCTTGGCTCAGCTTAACACTTTCTCCTTCCCAAGATAGCATTTGCAGTAACCAGTTAAACAGTTAATGTTTATGTTATTACATTACTAACTAGTATCCCAGTGGGATAACCATAGGGTGGGGATGGGTTTATGCCACTCACAGCATCAGGCCCCACTGCACTCAGGAAGACGAGGCATCTATAAACGGACCTGGCCAGGGGCTCAGAACCCTGTGGATGAGAAGTTTGCAGGGACAGGGGTGTCCAGCTCAGTCAGATGGGTACAATTGTGATGTGCAGGCCCAGCAGTGCTTAACTGACCTAGCCCCATCTGGATACCTCTGCAGACATACCCAGGACTCTGTTCTCCTGAACCCTTGGTAGGAGCAAGAGCAGCAGTGCCCACTACCACTGATCATCATCCCTGAAACCCATGACCAAGCCACTCCCCCTCACCCCCGCAAGTCGGGGTATACTCACTGGAGCAGACTGTAGAGGGTGTCAAAGTGCTGCAGGATGGCCAGTGGCCCCTGCACCCGGAATGCCTCCCGGAATTCTGAAGAGACGGGGAGACACAATTAACACAATATTGCCAACTGCAAGAGATCAAAAATCATGAAACAAATGCCAAAAAGTCATGAGATTGGCCCCACAAAATCATGAGATTTAAAAAAACAAAAGCTATTAAACTTTTTTTTTAGCCTCTTGATTTTTTAACTCCCCTCCACTCTTTTGGCTATATGTAATAATTTCAGGATGAAAAGACAACCTTCAATGGACAGAAAATGGACACCCCTCTCTGGCAGCTCAGATAACTCCACTTATCCTCTCCTCACCCCTAAGATGTGGGAACAGACATCCATTGTCTATTACTGTCTGGACTCCTCTGGTTACCTGCCTCACTGCCTGAAGTGTCCTCCCCCAACCTCTTCCCTGGATCCAACAGCATCAGGTCTCTGACTTGCTGGCTCCCCTGGGGCTTCTCTTCTGCTTGGATGTCAAGTAGAGGAGAAGTCCTAAGACAGTGGGAGAAGGTAAGTGTTGTAGCAGAGCTCAGGGCCCCAGATCCAGTATCAACATTTTCCCAACTCCCCACTCTACTGACTTCTGCTGCCCCAGGACACTCTCTCATTACTACAGGACCATACATGAAGCACAGATGCCAGTCCTCCCTAATTTTCAGTAATCCTCTCAATTTTTTACATGTATTTACTAGGGCTGTCAATTAATTGCAGTTAAGTCATGCAATTAACTCAAAAAAAAATAACCACAATTAATCACAGTTTTAATTGCACTGTTGAATCCCAATTGAAATTTATTAACTATTTTGGATGTTTTTATACATTTTCAAATATATTGACTTCAATTACAATACAGAATACAAAAATATACAGTGCTCTCTTTATATTATTTTGATTACAAATATTTGCACTGTAAAAAAAACCCAAGAGAAATAGTATTTTTCAATTCACCTCATATAAGTTCTGTAGTGCAATCTCTTTATCCTGAAAGTGCAACTTACAAATGTAGATTTGTTTTTGTTAGGTAACTGCACTCAAAAAACAAAACAACAAAACTTTGAGCCTACAACTCAACTTAGTCCTACTTCTTGTTTAGCCAACAGCTAAGACAAACAAGTTTGTTTACATTTATGGGAGATAATGCTGGCCGCTTCTTATTTACAATGTCACCTAAAAGTGACAACAGGTGTTTGCATGGCACTTTTGTAGCCGGCTTTGCAAGGTATTTACGTGCCAAATATGCTAAACATTTGTATGCCCCTTCATGTTTTGGCCACCATTCCAGAGGACATGCATGCATGCTGATGACACTTGTAAAAAAAAAAAAAAAAAAAAAGTGTCAATTAAATTTGTGACTGAACTCCTTGGGGAAGAACTGTATGCCTCCTGCTCTGTTTTACGCGCATTTTATCGTATATATAATGTTACAGCAGTCTCCAATGATGACCCAGCACATGTTGTTCATTTTAAGAACACTTTCACTGCAGATTTCTCAAAATACAAAGAAGGTACCAATGTGAGATTTCTAAAGATAGCTACAGCACCTGATCCAAGGTTTAAGAATCTGAACGGCCTTCCAAAAATCAGAGAGGGATGACGCGTGGAGCACGGTTTCAGAAGTCTTAAAAGAGCAACACCCTGATGCAGAAACTACAGAACCTGAACCACCCAAAAAAGAAAATAAACTTTTGCTGGTGGCATCTGACTCACATAATGAAAATGAACATAGAATCTCAGGGTTGGAAGGGACCTCAGTAGGTCACCTAGTCCAACCCCCTGCTCAAAAGAGGACCCATCCCCAAATAAATCATCCCAGCCAGGGCTTTGTCAAGCCTGACCTTAAAAACTTCTAAGGAAGGAAAGGTTTCAGAGTAACAGCCGTGTTAGTCTGTATTCGCAAAAAGAAAAGGAGTACTTGTGGCACCTTAGAGACTAACCAATTTATTAGAGCATAAGCTTTCGTGAGCTACAGCTCACTTCCTCAGATGCATATCGTGGAAACTGCAGCAGGCTTTATATATACACAGAGAATATGAAACAATACCTCCTTCCACCCCACTGTCCTGCTGGTAATAGCTTATCTAAAGTGATCATCAGGTGGGCCATTTCCAGCACAAATCCAGGTTTTTAACTTGGATTTAAACTTGAAGAGTGGTCAGTTTGGATGAGCTATTACCAGCAGGAGAGTGAGTTTGTGTGTGTATGGGGGTGGGGGGGATGTGAGAAAACCTGGATTTGTGCAGGAAATAGCCCAACTTGATTGTCATGCACATTGTGTAACGAGTTGTCACTTTGGATGGGCTATCACCAGCCGGAGAGTGAATTTGTGGGGGGGGGTGGAGGGTGAGAAAACCTGGATTTGTGCTGGAAATGGCCCACCTGATGATCACTTTAGATAAGCTATTACCAGCAGGACAGTGGGGTGGGAGGAGGTATTGTTTCATATTCTCTGTGTATATATAAAGCCTGCTGCAGTTTCCATGATATGCATCTGAGGAAGTGAGCTGTAGCTCACGAAAGCTTATGCTCTAATAAATTGGTTAGTCTCTAAGGTGCCACAAGTACTCCTTTTCTTTTTAAGGAAGGAAATTCCACCATCTCCCTAGGTAACCCATTCCAGTGTTTCACCACCCTCCTAGCGAGATAGTGTTTCCTAATATCCAACCTAGACCTCCCCCACTGCAACTTGAGACCATTGCTTCTTGTTCTGTCATCTGCCACCACTGAAAACAGTCTCGACCCATCCTCTTTGGAACCCCCTTCAGGTAGTTGAAGGCTACTATCAAATCCCCCCTCATTCTTCTCTTCCACAGACTAAACAATCCCAGTTCCCTCAGCCTCTCCTCATAACTCATGTGTTCTAGACCCCCAATCATTTTTGTTGCCATGCGTCCCTCCGCTCTGCTTTGGATCGTTATCTAGCAGAACCCATCATCAGCGAGGGCGCGTTGTTTTCGCTGATACCAACTAACACGGCTACCCCTCTGAAACCTACCACAAACGGTTGGAGAGCGCAGCCAACTTTCCCAAAAGCAGCCTCACTCCCACACGCAACCAGACCGTCGGGAGATGGCGCCCATTTTGCTGGCTTCAGCCCCATTGACAGCAAAGGGAGATGGCGGCCATTTTGAATAAGGGAGAATCCGTTTTCATGAGACCAGGAAAAACACTCCCAAAATTGCCAGTCACAATCATAACGTGAGAGGCGGCACCGCTACTAACCGCACAGCCCAGGGGTGGGGGGGGGGAGAGGAGAAAGAGCCGCGCCTCTTACCCGCCAGCTGCACAGCAACCTGGGCTAGAGACAGCACCTCCTGCACAACGTACTGCGCGGGACCCCCGCTCCGGAGCAGATCGCCCGGGGACAGGGGCAGGTGGAACTCCCAGGGGAGCGGCGGCGACGGCATCTCCCGGCTGCCCAGGAACAGGGCGGCGGCGGCACCTTGCCTCCCTACCCCAAGAGCCTCCTCCCAACGGTCAAACCGCGCGGCGCCCGGGCAAGCACAATCACCCCCAGCTTCCGCCTATCAGCGCCCGCGGAAAACCAGGGAGCCAATCACAGCACAGACCGCTTTGCTCACCTCCATCCAATTACCCACCTCCGAACAGCAGAGTTCCCGTCAACTCTTCCCGCATTCGAATTACAACCGCCTCCTTGTTACCGGCGCCAATCAGAGGGCGGTTGGAACCCAACAACCAATCACACCCCAGAGGCTCCTTCCACCTCTCAGATCTGGGCCGCCCAACGCCTGGTCCGTGGCGCTGGTAAGGCGGGGGCGGGGGCAGAGGGTTTGAATCTTTCGAGCCCGGGCTCGTAGTCAGGGAGGGGCGTCCGGGGACAGCACCTGTCGTTGCTTTGGTCTGGACCCGTGGCCAGGGATACCGGGTGCGTCAGGACAGGCCGCGTGGGGAGCGGTGCATTGTGGGAAGCAGCCGCCGGTCAAGATGGCTGCGTCTCGGCGGGGCTTGGGCTGCCCCTAAGTCCCTCGCTCCAGTCGGGCCTGCCCGGTCTGTGCCCCGTGGTTCCTGGGGGAAGGGAGCGGGGAGCGCATGCCCGGTCGTCCCGCCCTGGCTTCGTGGGCTCTGTCGGGGCCGCTCCGGTGACCGGCGCTCTGTCTTTGCAGGGTGGACAATGGGGCCTCTGCTGCAGCTGGCAAGATGGGGCCTCCTGGGCCGTAGCCTGTCTGTGCTCCAGGCCGCGAGGAGCCTCCACTGTGGTGAGCGGGGCACGCACCCTGACATTGTATTGCCCTCCCGGCCAGGCAAGGGCGACCTGCAGGGTCAGGCCCTTCTACTGATAATGTAGTTCTTCAGCTATCTTCTCCGTTTCAAGGGGTCTCCAGCTGGATCCATGTGAAGTCGCCCCCTGAACCTAAAGAAGTTGATCGCTGGACAGAGAAACGAGCCTTATTTGGGGTCTATGACAATATAGGAATTCTAGGTAAGTGACCAAGTGTGGGTCTGAAGATGTCACGGGAGAAGGGAAAATAACTGGAACTCCAAATCAGGGGGTCAGGAGAGTAGAGGTTAGTCCTACTCTGGGGCTGGGGAAAATGTAATGGTGTCAGAATGAATTGAAGTTGATGGGACCTGGGGCTAACATTTCTGCTACCCTGGGTTTGTTTTCCTGTTACTTGCATCTGTTTCCCACTTACCCCTTCCTCCTCAGGAGACTTCCACATTCACCCCAAGGACTTGATCACAGGGCCCAGGTGGCTGCGAGGCTGGAGGGGAAATGAGCTACAAAGATGCATCCGCAAGAAGCAAATTGTAGGACACCGAATGTTTGAACAGGATTACAAGAACCTTAACAAAAGGATCAGGTTCCTATACAGACGCTTCAACCGCACTGGAAAGCACCGCTAGGAGCAGACCTGTGAGAGCTAGCCATGTGCATCCTGGAAGGAATGGCATTCTGGGTCTAACAGGTTTAACACCTGGAGCTGTGCACAGAATGGGGTGTTGTAAAATCATAATAAACTGAAAAGGAGTACTTGTAGCACCTTTTCTTTTTGCGAATACAGACTAACACGGCTGTTACTCCAAAACCTATAGTAAACTAAGTTTCTCTTCCACAACCACCTTCTACTTCTGGTCTCACTTGAAGCTCAGTTCCAACCCACAGACCCTCCTGCTTGTCCAGTCCTGAGCTCCCTTTGTACACCTTTGCTGATTATTCCTCCTCCTCCACCACCACCCTTAAATTTATCTTCTTACTGCTTCCCTTAGTTTGGCTCCCCATCTTCCTCTATTGCAACCCCTCCCTATAGTATCTGGTTTCCAGCTTCATAGTTTGTCACACCAACCTTAATATTGAAATGACACAAAACATTAAATGTTTTCAATTACCAGACACAAGCACTCAAACAACCTTAATTCCATTTTATAATTCTCCCAGAGAGTTGCAAGTCTGTCTTGTATTCTCCTTCTCCACTGATTCCCCATCTGCTACAGCTCACAGTTTAGTCATCTGTCTTTCAGAACCCTCCAATGAATTGTGACTTGAGTAATGCTGAAGTTACCTTAACAGCCGAGAAGTGAAGTTGCATTGAAATTTGTCTTTAAAGGATGATTAATCCTTTTAATACACACTACTTCCTGTGTTTAATCTCTACATTTAATATACACCCTGAACAGGTAAATTTTCTTAGCCAAAGGTTACTAATGTAACTTAAGCAGGTGAAATTTAGAGAAACCCTTTTTGAAATTTTCCCTGAAGTCAGGTTGTTATCAGGCTCTTGTAGGAACAGCCCTGCTGGATCAGAGCTGGGGTCAAGAGTGCTTTCTCACAGAGGGGCCAGTACCAGATCCTTCAGAGGCAGGTGCAAGAAACCTGGTGTAGGCAGATCTGTGGTACTCTGTCCCCCATTAGTTCACATCCTGACTTCTCACAGTTAGAGATGGGCTGAAACCAAGTATAAGATTTAATAGCCCTTCCAAAAAAAATTATTAATGATAACTAGATATTATTCAGTGCCTCTCTGAATGTTGCTAAATTCCCATCCCCACTCTACTCAGCTCTGTCCTTTGGTGCATCATCTCGTAGCTGTGTGGGGAGTTACAAGGGGAAGTGAGAGAGACAGGATGGATGAGTTTATATCTTTTATTGAACCAAATTCTGGGATTGACATAGCTACAACACTGCGTACAGTAAGGGGATGTGAGGCAGACTTGTGGTGGGAAAGGGAAAGAGGGTTGTGGACACAGTTGCCAACTTTCACATGGTAAATAAGCACCCCGATTTTCACAGTAAACTAAAAATGAAGCTAATTCCATTTCAAAACAAGCCAATCCCTAAGAACCCCAACACTCTATGTGACTAGATCCCCTAGTGTGCAGTCTGGGACTGGTGGGCCTGCTGGGCACCCCTGACTCTCTCACCCTGCTTCCCCCCCTTGCCCCTGCTTGCCAGGAGCTGATCAGAAAAAAAGAAGCATAAAGCTACAAGCCAAAAACTAGCCAACAAGCAACTCACAAGCTAATTAAGCCAAAAACAAGCCCAATTTCTGTAGGTTTTTTTTGCAGGTTTAGCATGTCTGGTTGTGGATAGGGTCTTGGGCTAGTGGATGCCAGTTTTTCTGTAATGAAGCATCAGCAGTTCATTAGCTTCGCTGAAATTTCTGCCATAGGGAGCCCCTGATGTACCAAAGCCTCACTGGAGACACAGAGCTGAATGAGGAGTTCTGTGGTGTCCCAGGAGGAGCAGTGTTGCTTTGAGAAGTTATTGCATCAAGAGTTAGCCTCGGTAAGGAAGTTGTGACAGAAGAACTGAGTTCATTTCCCTCCTTCCTCCAGTTGTGGGGATAGCAGTTGTGACTGGAGAATTGAAACTGGAGTAGCAGTGCTCTCTTGGAGGAAGTTTTAGCCGGTGTTCTGGCAGAGAGCAGTAGTTTCCATTCTGATCCAGTGGGAGGCAGGAGTTGGAAATGTTTGCTGCTTGGTTTGTACCCCAGCATGGAACACTGCTGAGCCCTTTGTCTGCAGAGGGACATAATGGAAGAATTCTGGCCCCTAGGAAGGTCAGCAATATGTCTCTAGTCAGGTGACACAGGGCTGTCTCCTTAGACCTGGCTACAACTTTGGCTCTTACTCTGCCTTGTGTACCTTCATGCCTTGATGGAAGAGCTTGAAAGCACTGCTCATATGGAGGCTACAAACCCTATCAGAGTGCTCCAGAGGTTATGTCTACACTACGGACTTTGTGCTACTGTAAGGTCTCCTGTGTAGCCGCTCTATGCCAGCAGGAGAGAGCTGTCCTGCCAACATAGCACTGTCCATACCAGCACTTTTGTCAGTGAAACTTACGTCAGTGAGGGGGGGGGGTGTTTTTTCACACCCCTGGTGGACAAAAGTGCTAGTGTAGACAAAGCTTTAGAGTTTCTGACCATTGCTGCTGCTTCAGCCTATAAGGCATATGCTTGAGCTATCAAATTCTGCTATACAAAATATGGCTCCAGCAGCAATGTATTGACTGCTCAGCCTACCTGCAGCTACCCACTTTTTGCTTCCCCAAATCTCCTGTATTCCTTCTGTTCCACACCTCTTGTCTCTTTGCTTTCCCTTTCTAATCCTATCAGTTTCTCCTAACTTGTTTCCCAAACTTTTTAACCTCATTTTATTAGTAGTTCATATCCTGTCATTCTAATAAAGGATGGTGTGTTTGTGGGTCAAGCTATGAACATGCTACATCTGCTCTTAACCTGTGCCGGGATATAGAAAGAACCTCTCCTTTTCCCTTGATGGGATGGGGTAGATTGTACCTCAGCTCAGGTTTAATCTTGAGAATCTGTGGAGGACTGATGGTAGAAAACACCTGTGCCACATGCACACTAATCATGGGTGTTCCCAGGGCTGTTGCAGAGGCACTGGGATCTTTTTCCAGATACGATGGTTGATTGTTAGGAACTGAGCTAACTGTCTTCATCATCTACAAGATGAATGCAAGTCCTTCCAGGGGCTTATTCATTAAATCTGTATCATCTGGAGGCATCCTAGTTATGGTTCCATCTTGATTTCCACTTTGGTGGGACCTTAGCCCTGTAACTACACCAAACAATTCTTGAATAAATTGAATGTTAGTGAAACAGCATTAGTGAATCTTTTAAAGGGAATGGGTAAAATAAAGGACATATCTCCTCCCAAAGCATAACTGCTTTTAGTACTGTGACACAACTCAGGGTTTTCTGATTTTTTTTCACAATCTCTACACAACAGATAAAATTTGTTAGTAGTAGATGGAACTGCAAGGTGGCATGGCAAGGAGAATCATAGGACTAGAAGGGACCTCGAGAGGTCATCTAGTCCAGTCCCATGCACTCATGGCAGGACTAAGTATTATCTAGACTGGGGGTTGGGACCCCTCAGGGGGTCGTGAGGTTATTACATGGGGAGGCTATCAGCCTCCACCCAAACCCCGCTTCACCTCCAGCATTTATGATAGTGTTAAATATAAAAAAGTGTTTTTAAATTATAAGGGGGGATCGCATGCCCTTGGTGAATCCATGCTGACTGTTCCTGATCACTTTCCTCTCCTCTAAGTGCTTCAGAATTGATTCCTTGAGGACCTGCTCAATGATTTTTCCAGCAACTGAGATGAGGCTGACTGGCCTGTAGTTCCCAGGATCCTCTTTCTTCCCTTTTTTAAAGATGGGCACTACATTAGCCTTTTCCCAATCGTCTGGAACCTCCCTGATCGCCACGAGTTTTCAAAGATAATGGCCAGTGACTCTGCAATCACATCAGCCAACTCCCTCAGCACCCTTGGATGCATTGCATCCGGCCCCATGGACTTGTGCATGTCCAACTTTTCTAAATAGTCTTAACCTGTTCTTTGAGGGCAGCTCACCTCCTCCTCAGACCGTGCTGCCCAGTTCAGCAGTCTGGGAACTGACCTGTCTGTGAAGACTGAGGCAAAAAAAGCATTGAGTACTTCAGCTTTTTCCACATCATCTGTCTAGGTTGCCTCTGCCATTCAGTAAGGATCCCATTTTCCCTGACCTCCTTCTTGTTGCTAACATATCTGTAGAAGCCCTTCTTGTTACCCTTCTCATCCCTTGCTAGCTGCAATTCCAATTGTGCTTTGGCCATCCTGATTTCACTCCTGCCTGCCCGAGCAATATTTTTATACTCTTCCCTGGTCATTTGTCCAATCTTCCACTTCTTGCAAGCTTCTTTTTTGTGTTTAAAGAAAGGAAGGAAGTTTCCATTGTTTGGCACATACAGCTGATCTGAAGTGCCATGCAGTGCTAGCTTTTGGGTAACAAGCATTCTCACAATGGCAATGAACCTTTTCAGAACATTTTGCCAGTCAAGAGACTCTGATGCAATCTTCTCTTGATGCTGATCATTGATGGTGGCCTTTAACCTTAGTCTCATCTCAAGCTCTTTCCACCTATGGACTGCTCTCTGGTGATTTGGTGCCTTCTCATGGCATGCCAGATTTCTAGCCAGATTTTTCCAGTCCTTTGTTCCTATAGAACCCAATGTGGCTGGAATGTTAGACTGGAAGAGTTTGCAACAAAAACAGTATGCAGAATTCTGGGTTTTTGAGTACATAAGCCATGGCCTCTCCACTTTGTCACCATTGGGGATTTCATGCCAGTAATGTGTTGGATGGAAACTTCTATTTTCATTGTCTTTGGGGAACATGAAGTTTTTCACTTGCTGTGGCCCATGCAGTACAAGGAAGTCCCTCAGGCTACTGCTTAAGTGGGTCCACAGTCCTGGATCATCTAGACTTAAGGAACTAAACTCAGCAGCAGCTGTTTCTTGTGCCTCCATCACACTCTTCTCTGATCTACACTTTTCTTCAGGAATGTGCAGGGTTACATCCATTTGAGATGGAGACATGGGTGCTGCAGTAGCTGCCAGGTCACCTGCACTCTGACTAATTGGAAGATCAGGCATCTCCTCACCACTCACATACTCACTGGGGCCAGAAGGCTCACCGTGAACATTTGTGTCTATGTATCTCAGGAGAGCTCCTTCCTGCTTAGCTAGAAAAACTTCCTGTGCTTTTTTTCTTTTTCTGAATGCTGCCTCAGAGGGGTGTTTTCTTCTTTCATTCATGACAGCTGTTCTGTGCCAGGTATAGTAGCTCTCAACACTCTACTGAAGGGGACAAATAAGCAGGCTGGTAGCAGGGCCTCAGCGTCTTAAGGGCCTAATTGGCTCCTACTACAGTTGACAGCCTGTTCTCCTCAAGTGGGTTCAGGGAAGCAGCAGGAAACAGGAAGCGCCCTGAGAAGCTGGTATTAATCAGTCCAGGCTCCAGGGGGTGCTAGAGAGGTACCTAAGAGGCTCCTCCTCTCTCTCTCTCTCTCCCTGCAGCTCCTGCTGCTTTCTGTTATTCCCTCTTCCCTTTTCTGCGGCTTGCCTGTTATGTCTCTTGTGTCCTCCTTCCTCCAGCACAGCACTCCACCATCTCTGTGCATCTAGAGCAGAGAGAATACATACGCACCAGCAGCAGACACAATTTTCTACACTCTGAGTCCAAGTGCCTCCCCTCACTCGCCCAGTCTGGTACCTGAGGCAGCCACCTCAGTTCGCCTCATGGTAAGGCCAGTCCTGTTTCCAGGTACAGAAGTTAAGCTGACTGGTCTGTAATTCCCTGGGTTGTCCTTATTTCCCTTTTTATAGGTTCGCACTATATATGCCCTTTTCCAGTCTTCTGGAATCTCTCCCATCCTCCAGGACTTTTCAAAAATAATCACTAATGGCTCAAATATCTCCTCAGTCAGCTCCTTGAGTATTCTAGGTTGCATTTCCACAGGCCCTGGTGACTTGAAGGCATCTAACTTCTCTAAGTAATTTTTAACTTGTTCTTTCCCTATTTTAGCTTCTGATCCTACCTCATTTTCACTAGTATTCACTATGTTAGACGTCCATTTGTCACCAACTTTCTTGGTGAAGACCAACAAGGAGTCCGGTGACACTTAAAGACAAACAAGTTTCATGTTCTCTGTGTATATAAAATCTCCCCACTATATTTTCCACTGTATGCATCCGATGAAGTGAGCTGTAGCTCACAAAAGCTTATGCTCTAATAAATTGGTTAGTCTCTAAGGTGCCACAAGTACTCCTTCTCTTTTTACGGAAATGGACTAACACGGCTGCTACTGTTAAGGAAAAGTTAGCACATGTGACTCCATTTTGGTTTGGGGCCCACCATTGTCTACAAGCAAGCACATCATGCACCAGGAGGAGTGTTCCTTTGACACTGCATCCCTGTGAAAATCCTCCTCCTTGTCTCAAGCCTGCCTTGACTCCCAGTATCTGTTTTTTGTCAGTCTCTAACTCCCTATCTTCTGGCCTTTGATGTGAGGCCTCCCATCCTGATAATAAAAGTTACTGATGCATGGCTTTAGGACCATGCTGTGTAATTAACATACTAGTTTAGCACGAGGAATGCACCAAGCAGGGATAGGTGGTAGATAAGAAAAGGGTTTGTTTATTGGCTAAGGTTTCCGATGCATGAGGGCAACATGCTTTGCTAAAAAGTATAAAACCTTTGTATAATCTGTATTCGGGGTCCCCTCCTGGCTAGCAGGGGGGCACCACGCTCGAGCATAATAAACTTGGTGTTTTTTGGGAACTCTGCAGTTGTGGACTTTGTTTATGTGCCTCAGCCTAGATTCGAACTGTGCGTGACATATCAGGTATAATTCACCGCATTTGTGTGCGTGACCTATCAGGTATAATTCGCGGCATTTGTGTGCGTGTCCTACCAGGTATAATTCGTAACAGTTTTGGCGACCCAGATGGGACCCTAGGCTCGCCCCAACAAGCCAGACTACACTCCTCCTCTCGGACAGCTCCAGCCGGCACAGGGTGAGTTCACCTTTGAGAACCCCGAGGAGGGGGGGGTGTGAGCTGTCGCTTAGGCGATAAGGTGGCACATTTGGTATCCTTTTGGTAGCCCAGTATGGGTTCTGGGCAGAGTGTAAGTAAGGGGACCCCTTCGGCTGAAATTCTCGAGAATTGGGAGAATATTTCTGGTACCCATGGGTTAGGTAAAAAAAAAAAAAAAAGCTGTAATCTTGTGCGAGGTTAAGTGGCCAGCACTAACAACTCAAACATCTTTTGAATGGCCACCAGATGGTTCCTTTGCTGGGGAAAAATTAACAGTGCTTAGGAAAAGGTTGGAGAACAAAGCTCCAGCCCAGATGGATTATTGGTATGTATGGGACAACTGGGCTTATGCGCATGCGAAAGGACGTCCTCTTTCCTCCTCCTTTTCTTATTCATCTCAGGGGTCTCCAGCTCCGCTCTGTGCTATGCCTGCTTCTGCTCCTCCTCCAGCTTACCCTCAGCTTTCTGACTTAATGCCTGTCACCTCCTTGCTTGTCAATTAGCCGTGCTTTCTGTCCAGGTGACAAGCCTCATGGGGAGAAGACTCGGGTAGCCCTTGTAAGTGAGAATATTTAAAAAAAGAGACCAGGAGGGCTGGGGGCTAGTTAAGAAGCCCACCCTCCTTGTTAATTTGGTAGTGAAACAAAGCTGGTGCTCATGGAAGGGACAGTTTAGAGAGAAAAACAGGATCAGGCCCAAGCGGGCAGGCAACAGATAGAGAGATTGAAAAACTGGTTGGAAACTTGGAGGTCATAGTGGAAAAAGAGGAGTAAATAATTACAGGAATGGAAAACGTAAATCCCGGAATAATACTTGGAATGGTAAAATCTAAGTTAATTGGGTGTCGTTTTGGGAAATAAGCAAGTAATTTAAGAAAGGAAAGTAAGAAGTTAACTCTGTAGTTGCTGGAAAGAAGTAAGCAGTTGAACTTTGTGAAATACTGGAAAGAAAAAGAATTCTTTGTTTCTTTGCAGCCATTTTGGAAAAAATGGGCCCTTTTCCAAAGAAATGCAATTATACAGTGCTACCTAATTAATATCTTATTAGGCTCCAAGGGGCTACAATAGGTGGTGTCTTCCTTTTCAGGTCGCTGTGTGTTTAACAGCAGGAGTTAAAATAAAAGGCAATCAAAAGTCTGGTAAAGTTTATTGTGCCCTTTTTAAAGTAAGAATCTTTAAGCTGTGGATCCAAAAGCAAGCCGGAAAGCATTTGTTTTAATGTAAATTACCTAACTGATAAGGTAGAAGCCACTAAAACCTGGGCTGCCTATGAAACAAATACAAAAAATATGTGTAATTCCTCTGTTTTGCCTGCAATTAACAAGGGTATTTATATAAAAAGGAAATATTTTAAGCAATGACTGACTGTCCAGAAGGGGTAGATCTATGTTATTTTTGTCTTTCAGAAAATCAGAGAAAACTGATGCCAGCTAAAAAGCAATTCAACATCTCATGAATTTACTGGCACGACAGGCGTTCTGTGGTCTATGTGTCCTGTCTTGTGGTGTTTGTCTTGTGGCCAGAATTGCTGTGTTTAATTTTTCATAGGACAGTTTAGTTTAAAACTAAATAGAAGGGTTAAATCAAAATGCAGATACTTGTTTTATTCAACTTGGAATACAAAGAGTTTGGATAATATCAAAAAAATGTGATATACTAAAGTTTAATACATTTGCTTAAGTAAAAAAAAAAATTTCATTGGCAAGATCTTGTAATTGAAAAAAATTGTTGTTAAAATTCGCACACCAACAGTCTTTGGAAACAATGACATGAAAGGTTAACCCACTCCCCATATTATACATGAGATCCTTCTGGCTACCTCACATTTCTAGCCAGAGGGCTGGGGAGGAAGAAAAGCTATTGGACACCAGAGGTTGTACCAAGTGGACTCCTCAAAAGTGGGTGTGCTTGTCCTGGCTTGTTGCTCCACAGCTCTGTAATAAAGTCATTTTCCTAGAAGGGTGTATGTGGCATACATTAAACCATAAGATTAAAGTGCTGTATAATGGGCAATGTACATGTGTTCATTTTTGAACAAAGGTGTGTGAGTGAAAAGTAAAAGTTTCCTTTGCAGGTTAATAAAAGCCAAGAAGGGGAAAAGAAATAAAACGGAGGATGAGCTAATTCAACGCTGTAGCTGGCAGGCTCGGTCCAAAGATAAGATGCTGGCTGCCCAAGGACACTACTCACAGCTAGAATTTGGCTAACAGCCAAGAAAGAGGGGGGCTTGAATGTGCCCAAGCAGCTGTGAGATCTGCAACACACTGCCAGACATTAATGAAATGTGTTAGGTCTCTGTATTCACAGGTGAAAAGAGTCCTGCTTCAAGAATGCTGAGCAAACCTGCCATTTGTTAAAACCAAGTAACTGGGTCTACATAAAGGTCCATCAACAAAAGACTACTCTGGTCCCATGCTGGAAAGGCCCGTATTAAGTCCTGCTAACTACCAACACCGCTGTGAAGTGCCAAGAACTGACTGCCTGAACCCATGCTTCTTACTGCAAAAAGACCCCTCCACCTCAAGATGACTTCACTTCGACTACTGATCAGCCTGTCCCTCCTTCTGGGTTTTTTTTTTTTTCTTTCCTCCTTTTGGACAGCAGGGAAAGGACAAGGTGAAGTGCTAGTAACCTCTCCCTTGTCCACTGACAGAGCTAACCTGCATTCAGTATTTGCTAAAGAAACCAAAGCACTACAGGGTGACGTGCTAGTAATCTCTCCCCTGTATAATGCAAAACCATGACTGTTCCAAGAGAGAAGAAGAAACGCCTGCTCTGCTGAAACCACCAAGATCCAAGGATTCCTGACTGCAAAAGACACTGAAAATTGGCCTTGGTGGCAAAGACGGAGCATTGTACATTGGCAGGGAGGCAGTTGCGGGATGTATTCTTGCGAATGTGCAGTGAAGTGGTGGGGTGGGTTTATTCCAGGGGCTGGAATCTGTGCTTGTGGGCAAGTATAAATACCAAAAACTCCTTACAGCCACGAACATTACTCCCACCATCTGCCACCACTCCTTTGCAGGTAAAGGTTCCTGGATCCATCATAGCTATGTTAAGTTGGCGCTGGGACCCCCACCTGACCCTGACAAGCCATTGGACGAGCCACTTCACAAATGAACACCACGACCAACCCATGGACTAAGCTTTCCAGCTATTGGGACCTTTATAGCCCACCAGGACTTCTTGTGTTCCTGTTTATCGGACTTACATTGGTGGTGTTGTTTTTGTATGGTATAAAGGAGGATGCCGACATTCGTATGGTTTGCCTGGGGGGTTCCTCTCCCTATTCCCAAGTCCAGTACAAGGATGGGAGGGCAATAACTTCTTGAATTTAACCCGCGCTATCAAACAGGGTGTAAATCGAACGCAGTATTGGATTTGTATTCATACCCCCACATATTTGAGTCAGGGGGTCCTGTTGGTAGGTGTACCTATCCCCCTCAATCGAACACTCCAAACTAAGCTATGGGCAAACACTACATTTAACTGGAATGTTACAATCCAAATACGGTCTATTGATATGGTGGCCCAGGGTAATTATGCTTTATGTGTGTCATGACGTAAGGGCATAGAAAATACAGTTTTTGTAGGAAATTTTGTGGGGTGTAAGGACACCACCCAAATCAGGTCTGGTGCGGGAGGCCCCTCCACCTACTCCAGGACCCTGTGGCCAGTCCCCCAGGGGTCTGGCTGGTATTGGTTATGCAATCCCACAGCCTATAAGGTTCTCCCAGCAGGATGGTGTGGTACATGTACCTTAGGGGCTATAGTACCCGCCATGACAGTACACCAGAACCTGACTCGGGGAGAGATCCGCAATCTAGTATGGAGGGACCAACGAAGTATTCCTTTAAACCCCCTTTCTTATCGGCCCAAAGGCTTTCACTCCTTTGTGCGTTGGTTTCTGCCATGGTTGGGAGTAAGCGAGCTAAAAAAAGCTATAGTTAACATTTCAGCTGCTTTGGAACTAATGGCAAATGCTGCAGATGCTCTATCTGCCTTTCAAATTGAAGTAACTCAGCTATCCCAAACTACATTGCAAAACCGTCTAGCCCTGGATTATCTTCTTGCAAACCAGGGCGGGGTTTGTGCTCTGGTCAACTCAAGCTGTTGTGTATTTGTAAATCAGCACCATAGGGTAGAAACTGACATCCACATCCTCCAGCAACAGGCAGCCCTATTTCACCACGTCAGCCTTGACACTACCAGCGCCGGATTCCAGGAGGTCTGGGACTGGCTACCAGATGTGGGGACTTGGGGACGGCGTATTTTGTATTTACTTTTTTTGACTGTTATTGTTTTTGCGTTATTTTTTGTATGCCTGCAATGCTGCAGTATGTGCTGTTGGCAGTTGCTAACCCTGCAGCGCGGTTACTCAGCCCCGATATAGCTTACTGATGTACAAAAAAAAAAGGGAGGACTGTTAAGGAAAAGTTAGCACACGTGACTCCATTTTGGTTTGGGGCCCACCATTGTCTACAAGCAAGCACATCATGCACCAGGAGGAGTGTTCCTTAGACACTGCATCCCTGTGAAAATCCTCCTCCTTGTCTCAAGCCTGCCTTGACTCCCAGTATCTGTTTTTTGTCAGTCTCTAACTCCCTATCTCCTGGCCTTTGATGTGAGGCCTCCTATCCTGATAATAAAAGTTACTGATGCATGGCTTTAGGACCATGCTGTGTAATTAACATACTGGTTTAGCACGAGGAATGCACCAAGCAGGGATAAGTGGTAGATAAGAAAAGGGTTTGTTTATTGGCTAAGGTTTCCGATGCAGGAGGGCAACATGCTTTGCTAAAAAGTATATAACCTTTGTATAATCTGTATTCGGGGTCCCCTCCTGGCTAGCAGGGGGGCACCATGCTCGAGCATAATAAACTTGGTGTTTTTTGGGAACTCTGCAGTTGTGGACTTTGTTTATGTGCCTCAGCCTAGATTCAAACTGTGCGTGTCCTACTAGGTGTAATTCGCAGCAGTTGTGTGCTTGTCCTATCAGGTATAATTTGTAACACTACTCTGAAACAAGTCATTAAGCACTTCTGCCTTTCCACATTTTCTGTTATTCCCCTCCCCCCCTTTGAGTAATGGGCCTACCCTGTCCTTGGTCTTCCTCTTGCTTCTAATGTATTTGTGGAATGTTTTCTTGTTACCCTTTATGTCTCTAGCTAGTTTGATCTTTTTTTTTGTGCCTTTCCAATTTTCTCCCTACATACTTGTGTTATTTTTATATATTCATCCTTTGTAATTTGACCATTTCCATGTTTTGTAGGACTCTTGATTTTTAGATCATTGAAGATCTGGCTAAGCCAGAGTGATCTCTTGCCATAATTCCAGTCTTTCTTCCACAGTGGGATAGTTTGCTCTTGTGCCCTTAATAATGTCTCTTTGAAAAACTACCAGCTGTCTTCAGTTATTTTTCCTCTTAGACATGCTTCCTATGGGATCTTACCTACAAACTCCCTGAGTTTGCTAAAATCTGCTTTCTTGAAATCCGTTGTCTTTATTTTGCTGTTGTTGCTCCTACCATTTCTTCGACTCATGAACTGTACCATTTCATGATCATTTTCACTCAAGCGGCTTTCCACTTTCCTATTCAAAACCAGTTCCACCCTATCTGTCAAAATCAAATCTAGAACAGCCTCTCCCCTCCTAGCTGTCTTCACCTTCTGAAATAAATAGTTGATCTCTATAGAGTAGGAGAGGCAAATGAATCCACACACTGGAGCCCTGCACCAGGAACCACGGCTAATGCTTGGGAGAGGAAGGGTGTGTGGCAGAAGTTTGGCTAGTGTCACCTGCCGCTGTGGAGTCTCCCTCTGAGTCACGAAGTGGGGGGGCGGGCGATAAATAGGCTATGTCAGTATTCCGCATTGGGGGGTGGGGCGACAGTCCTTAGCCCCAACTTCTCTCAGGGCTGAACCACTTTGCTGTGCTGCGGCGGCGTCGGTGCACCAGGCTGTGATGCGGGGGCGATTATTGTTTTCAGTCTGATGCGGCCACACGCCACCGCTATGATGACGTCTTGCTGCAGCTGATGATCTCCGGCCGCAGCTCGGCCCTGCAATGACGGCGTCTGCTCCCGGCTGGATTTTCTGCGCTTCTTTCTCTAGTTTACAGGGTCCTCTTCTCTCCCGTGTAAACACTCATCATCCGGCTCCCGCTGCGCAGCTTCCCCTAAATTCAGGCCGCGGGGCCTCGAGGGGTTGCCTCGCCACGCCCATGCCAACCGTCGGCTGCAGGGGGGGAGGGGTTAATCGCCCTTTAAAAGGGGTGGGCGTGGCCTGAACGCGCGGTGGCGCGAGGCCAGGGGCGGGCACGGTGCTCGGTCCGGGGAACGGGCCGCGAACGTTCTGAGCGGGCCGGAACGGGGAGGCTGCAGCTCACTGCACAAGGGGTTGGAGCGCCGCCACGCGGCGCTTGGCGGGAGCTGGGCTGTAGCTGTTGGGTTGTGCGGACCGAGGGGGAGCGGCGGGACTCACAGGGTGCCGAGGCTGGCGCTGAGGGAAGCGCTCGGCCGCCGGTGTGAAGGGACGGTTGCAGACAGGAGGGGGCGTGGCCGTGTGCTCTGGCGGCGTTGGTTTGGCCAGGGTGGGCGTGGTCAAACATCGCCAGACTCTAAAGGAGGGGGCGGGGGCGCGGCAGCCGAAAGTCCAGGCAGGCGGAGGAGCGGAGCCGGGGTAGACGCGGAGCTCTGAGTGCGCGTCCTCAGCCCGGCGCAGCGCCGAGCCATGTGAGTATGGGGGGGGGGCGCGGCGCGGCGCTGGGGCGGGCGCAGAGCCGCGCTCCCCAGGGTGCCGGCGCCGAGTGGCGCATTGTAGCAGCTGTGGCTCCGCGGCCCCTGAGCGGGGATTGGGCGCTGCCCCGTGCGAAGTGGTGGCAGCGGCCCCGATCTCTGCTGCAGTCTCGCCTGAGGCTGAGCAGCCTGCAGGGAGGGGAGGCTCCTCTGGCCCGCAGGATGGGCCCGCCATCTCTCTGGGACAGGGGGGCTGCCTGCGTGCCACCACCGGCCGCCTCTCCCCGGCTGCCTCAGGACTGGCCCCCCTCCCCTCAGTTGGTGGGAGTCTCGGCTGGCACGACATGGCCCTTCCTGCACCTCTGCCTCTGTCCCATCAACGTCTGTGGCCAGACCCGCCCCGCACAGCGGCCTCTGCACTTCTCCAGCCAGTGCTCACGCCAGCCTGCCCTGCTCTGCCCGGCCAGCAGCAGCAGCCCGTGTGTCGTGTCTCGCCCCCAGCAACCTTCCCGTGGCCCCCGCAGTCCCCGCCCAAGCCTCAGGGGCCGGGGCTCTCTTGCTGTGCAGGTGTCCTAGGCAGAGGCTCCACCATGGAGTCCCATGTTCTAGGGGAGTGCCTGGGGATCCTGCTTCGTGCTCCCCCGCCCATGAGTGGTGTCTGTCGGGCAAGGCACTAGGTGGGTCTGGCTCCATGCAGCTGAAAGTAAGAGGTGCGTATGAGGGGAAGGGCGGGGGTAGCGTCTCTCTGTCCAGGTTGTAATGGCGTTTGGAATGGGCTCGCCTCCCCCTGTAGAGGCTTGTCTAGGATTCGGAGGTGGCTTGTCTGCCCTGTGAGGCCCAGGGAGCTGCTCTGAGAGTTGCCCCCCCCCCAAAAAAAGAGAAAAATCTGCAGGCTCTAGTTGTCCCTGCTCAAGTAGTGGGGTGGTGCTGGTTAGTTTCTTGGATGATGTGGGAGGGGAAAGTTTGTCGTGGTCCTGTGCGATGAATGCTTCAAGTAGCTGCAGTCCCCGGATTGGCTCCCTAGACAGGGAAATGCAGCCTTGATTCCTAAATGGCAGAAATCAGTTAAAGATGACTGTGGGGGCAGCAAGATACTTGTGTTGTCCAGCTGGGCAGATCTCAACAGCCTGCCTTGTGATTCCAGTCCTGCATGCACACGTGCAGGTTTACTGCTAGATTCAATTCCCTTCCCTCGCTTCTGTTTCTTTTCTTTAAAGTTGGCCCTTATTTGTTGTTGCCTGGCATTAGGCAGCTATGTGCCATAGAATCATAGAAATGCAGGTCAGGAAGGGATCTTGAGGTCAAGTTAAGTCCCCTACACTGAGGCTGGGACAAGTAAACATAAGTCAGGTCCAACCTGTTTTTAAAAACCTCCAGTGATGGGGGATTCCACAACCTCACTTGAAAGCCTATTCTGGATATCTCGCCTGACTCTCCCTTACTGCAGAGGAAGCCCATTATTACTTTTCCTAGCTCAGTGGACATGGAGAACAATTGATCACAAATCTCTAACATCCCTTAACATATTGGAAGCCTGTTATCAGGTTCCCCCTCACTAGTCTTCTCAAGACTAAACATACCCATTTTTTTAACCTTTCCACATAGGTAAAGTTTTTTTAAACCTTGCCTTTTTTGTTGCTCTCCTTTGTATTCTCTCCAGTTTGTCCACATCTTGTGCCTAGAATTGGACGCAGGACTCCAGCTGAGGCCTCATCAGTGCTGAGCAGAGTGGGACAATTACCTCCTGTGTCTTACATAAAACACTCCTGTTGCTAATGTCATTCTGTGATATATTCTTTTTTGCAACTGCATCACGTTGACTCATTTTCAATTTGTGATCAGTTATAACTCCTAGATCCTTTTCAGCAGTACTACCACCTAGCCCAGGGGTGGCCAACTTGAGCCTGAGAAGGAGCGAGAATTTACCAATGTACATGGCCAAAGAGCCACAGTAATACATCAGCAGCCCCCCATCAACTCCAGCGCCTGCCAGCAGCCCCGCCAGTCAGTGCCTGCTGCAATCAGCTGTTCCGCATGCGCAGGAGGCTCTGTGGGGGAGGGGGAAGAGCGAGGGCATGGCAGGCTTGGGGGCAGGGGCCTTGAGGGAAGGGGTGGAATAGGGTCAGGGCCTGGGGCAGAGCAGGGGGTTGAGCAGTGAGCACCCCCTGGCACACTGGAAAGTTAGCATCTGTAGCTCCAGCCCTGGAGTCAGCACCTGTGCAAGGAACCGCATATTAACCTCTGAAGAGTTGCATGTGGCTCCAGAGCCACAGGTTGGCCACTCCTGACCTAGCTAGTTATTCGCTATCTTGTAGTTGTGCATTTGGAGTTGTGAATTATATCTACTACATCACGCTTGGTTTTTAGTGAATTTCATCTTGTTGAATTCAAGCTAGTTATCCAATATGTTACAGTCACTTTCAATTCTAAACTTATCTTCCAAAGTGCTTGCCACTCCTCCCAGCTTGGTATCATCCATACATTTTATAAGCATAATTTCAATGTCATTATCCAAATCATTAATGAAAATATTCAGAAGTTCTGGACCCAGGATTGACAACCTCCCCTCACATGGAAACTCACTACATATCCTCTCCCAGTTTGAGATCCTGTATCTGTTCTTGAGCTTTTTCCTGGCTTTTCAGTTTGGGACTTGACTTCTGAGTTCTGTTTTTCTCTTAAATCTGAGGTTCATAGATGGACCCATATTACTCTGTTGGGTATGTCTCCTTGTCTCATCAGGTCTGATCCAGCTCTGCAATCTGCTCCTGGGGCCCCAGAAGGGGGTGCTCTTGGTGGGGGTCCCCCTGGGCCTCCCCCCAACATGAGTAGTAACCTTCGGCTGCAGCAGTCCCAGGCCCAGATGGAGGAGGTAAGTCTCATGAGCTTGGTCTCTTACTACTAATTTGTATTCTCATAGTGTCTAGGACTAGTATGATGGACTAGAATCTCGTTCTTGCTTTTTTTGCCTCCCTCTGTGCCAGTGGTAACACATTCTGCTTTTTTTTCCTTCTTCTTTTGCAGGTGGTGAGCATAATGAGTGTGAATGTGGAGAAAGTGCTGGATCGAGACATCAGGCTGACCGAGATGGATGGCAAGGCAGAGGCACTTGAGGCTGGTGCCTCAGTGTTTAAAACTAGTGCAGGAAAGCTAAAGAGGAAGTACTGGTGGAAGAACTGTAAGGTGAGCCTCCCAACCTTCCAATGAGGCCAGATCTGAAGTTGTTCCATGTCTCCCTCTGCTGCATCCAGAGGCCAAGGAGTGTGTGTGGCGGGGGGGGGGGCACATGCAGGGTCACATGCCTCCCCGGATTGCTCAGTCACATGATGCAGCAGGGCCCCTCCCTGTAGAGCAGCTGAGCCAGCAAGCCAGGCATGGAGAGGCAGAGGCAGGAGTTGCAGAAAAAGTTGGGAGCTGCTCTGAAGCACTGCGGGTTTCCCTGGGGTGGGGTGGGGTGGTGTATGACTTGAGTCTTTCTGAGGTGGTGATTCTCCCTCTCTTCTACCCCCTCTCCCTGCTCCTTGTCAGCAGGCACAAGTAGTCTGTGACTGCATCAAAGTGAAGCTGGGGTTATAAGACAGTTGAACTTTGTACAGTTAGGGTTGTGGTTTCAGCATGAAGCTGCCCCAAGCCCTCTTTGGAAGGCAAGGTGCACAGGAAGGAGAATGACCTGGATCTCTTCATACCCTCCCTGAGGGATTGTGGAGTGCAGCCTTCCACTAGATCCCTGCTGCTTCCTCACTGCTCTGCATGAGAGGCCTTGGGGACTGATTGCGGGGGTGGGGAGAAGATTAGAGATTGGAATCAATTGGGTCAGCATCGCATCCATGCCCTAGGATTTGAGGAAAACTTGCTGTGCTGCTAATTAGGATTTGCTGCTCCTCCTTCTTTGGAGATTCCTGATCCAACCTGGACGTTCATCTCTTGGCTGTTGAAGCAGGTTTGTGACACTGGGGGCTGGAAAGAGGAAATGTTGTTTTGCACCAGGCCGTCCTGTATGGAAGGACTGGAACTCTGAGCTTTCTTGTCTCTAGGGTGTGGATGAGATGCTTTGGCAGTACTCCACCCCATAATAACCCCTTCTGAGAGTATTAACCCTTCACCATTTTTCTTCCCAGATGATGATCATGCTTGGAGTGATCTGTGCCATTGTGATGGTGGCGATTGTACGTAAGTACCATATGGAATCTGAATGGAGGGTCAGGGAGCCCCCAACTCTTGGAAAATGCCACCTTCTCCCTTTTGGTTAAGGGACTGAAGGTCTGGGAGTACTCTGCATGTTCAAATGGTAGCTTCTGCCTGCTGGTTAAGGGAAAAGGTACCTTCCCAATGCCTGGTGAAGGATGGAGTATCTGGGAAACTCCACAGGGAAATGGTATATTAAAAATAGCGCATAAAGGACCCAGTCTGAGAGCTCTCCCCTTGAGGGAAATGGGAGAAGAACTCCTCTGTCCCAGTAGAGGAAAGGTCCCAAGTGTGAAAGGCATGGGAGTGGAAGGGTTGGGAAGCCCCTACCCTGGCTGGGGGTTTGTAGGCCTCAGTTGCCTACTGTGGGGCCTTGGTGTAACTTGCCCTCTTGTTCTCTTCTTTTTTTTTTCCTTCTGTTGCATTCTGTCTCCAGTTTACTTTTGTACTTGAGAACATAGCCCCTCAGTCTGCAGTCCACCTTCCCCTTTTCCTGTCTCCTTCCTTGTCCACGCTCCCACCTCCACGTGGCTGCTTCATCTTCAGTTCTTTTGTTGGTTTTGTTTGTCTTCTATGTAAGATTCTGAAGCAACTCTCTTCTGGACCTAGGTTTAACCCCTTCAACACCTGCTGCAGCCGCAGCAAGGGACAGCTCAATTTGGGGGAAGATGTTGCTCCCACTCTTACGTTTGAGGTTAATTTTTTTTAAATCTGAATTTGATTGAGGCATGGCTTAGATGTCACTTTCATCATAGCTGTACCTAAAGGGTGTACTTCAGCAATGTGAGCTTCCTCAAAGCAGTTCCCTGGCTGTGATGAACCCAGAAGGAGGACTGCAGTGTGAAATTGATTAGAGGAAAGCCTCACCTCAGAGGAGAGCATCCGGCCTCAGCTCTTGTGGAGTTTCCCTTTAACTGCTGAAGTCTAAACTAGTTTATGGTGGTCACTTAGCCTTCAGCTCCCCACAGATACTGATGGGTTGTGCCTTGCTCTTGTTGTGGCAGCTCTCCATTTCACAGGAATGCAACAAGAAGGGTTGGTGATCCCTTTTTCCTATGCCACAAGGACAACAGCAGTGGCTATATTAGGGGTTGGTATTCCTGTAACAGATACAGACTTGTCAGGATGTCACCCTGGTTAGCTACTGGCATGCACCTTATTCTGAGGAAATCCAGGGCATGGAGGGAACAGGACTGGTAGGGGGAGTGAGTAGGAATTCTGGATTTTTCTTGCTTCATCAAGCTGTGTACCTCATTCTGTTGCATGAAGGGAGACATGGGTTGGGGGGTCCCAGGTGTGGGGAGTCTCTGTTGCTTAAATAGTCAGCTGAGCAACTGCATCCTGTGTGTTTCTGGGCAAGTCCCCATCTTCTGCTCTGATCTTTCTCCAAAGCCTCATTCTCTGAAGGAGTTACAAAAAACGGTAGTAAAGTAGAGCTCGGCTCTGAGAAAGAGCTTTGGGAAAATGTCTTGAGAACTCTATATTCAGCATCTCTTGGATCTCAGCAAATCTGCCTGGTTCATAAGCCTAAAACTCTTGCTATACGCTAGTGCTAGAAACTCTAGTTTAGACTTTTGAGTCTAAACTGGGCTCTCTCCAGAGTTTGTCATCAAGTCCAGCTCTGGGAAGGTGGGGAGTTGGAAGCAGGTAAAACTGTATAACCTTCTGTGGGTAAGTTGCATCTCTTCAGCGATGGGAAAGTGGAGGCACAAAAGAGCTACACAGCTGCTCTGAGTCCTTGAAGTGTTGAGGTGAATTCTGTGGATGAAATGAGCTGCACAGTTTGTGTGCAAGTCCCTACAGAGCCTCTTGTGAGTATTTTGTTCTCAAACAGAATCACTGAGGGAAGAGTGTAGGGAGAAGGAGCAATGCTCCTTGTATTCTAGACCAAAAGGAAGGGTTCCTCACTTCAGGGAGCCCTGGCTATGAATTAGAATGCACTGGGACTTACGTGCAGGGGCCAATGATCCTGGAAAGAAGGATGCCATCTGTGGGGTTTCATGGGTGTGAGGTAGACTGAATGTTAATAAAGGAAGAAAAGACTCTGTTGCAATAGGACATTCTGGGAAGGGTATGGGTTTTGCTTGCTCGCCTCCATGAACCAGCATTTCATTTGCGCTGAGTCCATATGCCTGTAATTCCCTATCTCTCCCCATCTCGGGGAGGGCAAAACCGAAGATCTGGAGTGAAGTAGTCCTCGTTCTGCGTGCCTCCCACTATCCTCTGTCGAACTGAGCTGTGGAAATGGATGGACAGAAGTACATCTGCTGAAGAGGAGCTAGGGCCTGATTGTACTGATGCCATAATTTGGGGGGAGGGCAAGCAAGATGATGCAGGGCTCCCAAGCCAGCAGGTATTGCTCAAATTTTCTTGGACAAGCCCCCTCCCCCATCCCTCCTGTTCTTCTGGGGCTGAGGCCTCTGGGCTGTTTCTTTTATTTATCTTCCTGTTGTTGTTTTGTATGTTGTTCCCCTCTTTGTGGTTCTTTGTGTGCGGGCAAAAAATATTCCCCCACCCCTGTTCTTCTGAACATAAAGCAAGGGACTTGCTTCCCTGGCCACATGGCTTCAGTGGCTGTCTCACACATGTGATTTGTGTCATTTCTCTATAAACACAACTGTAATCTTCTCCTTGGGCATGGATAGCACCCAGCTCATGTACTTTGAACTCTCTCTGCTAATAAACACAATTCTACTCCCTTACTTTGTCTGCTTGGCCTACATATAGGTGGGGAAGGGTGGCCCTGGACTACTGGTGGGGCTGAGGGAGTGGGGGCTGACTCCTTTGTATCTAGCCTGAACTGCTCCAGCAGGTGGGAGCGGGGGAAGGTAGTACACCTTCTGCAATTCCAGGCCTTGTCTCTAGGGCAGTGGTTCCACTCCGGATCTTAAGTGCATAGCTGGTTCTCAGTCATTCTATTTTACTGATCTCAAATTTGCCCTTGGGAAGAAAGGTGACAACCCTAAACCCTGTTACTATCTGTGTCAGGAACTTGGGTTAGTAATTGGTGCTTGTCCCATAGAATGTAATAAAGAGCCTGACCCACCTGGCTTTTCTGCTCTCCACCATCAAGCAGTGTCTTGTGTCCAAGAGGAAAACATTAGGTACCAGTGGTAACTTGTGAGAGGGCGGACAACTGTTCATAATGAGGGTGGGAGGAAGATGCGTGCTCTGCCTCACTGAAAACAGACTTTACTAAGGCTGAAAGTAGTAGAGTCCCGTGCTGTTTAAACTGTGTTGCAACTGGGAGGTTATTAGAGAAGGTTCAGAGGCAGTGTAGGAATGAGGTGCTCAAAGGAGATGTCCATAAACAGGACACTGAAAGACTTCAAGTTTGAATTTAAAGGAGACACTCCCATTTATCAGATGGGGTAGTTAGTGGGTGCAATATGTAGGGAAGGGAGTCAGAGGAAAAACACAACTAGAGAAGAGGGGATTGAGAGCTACAGCTCCCTAAGACAGGGAGGAGGTAATTCCCTTTGAAGAAGAGAGTTGTTAAGGAAACACACCCATCAGGAGAAAGGGGGCATGGTGGTGCTCTGTATCTGTAGTTCCTAAACTGTGGGCTGTGACAGAGTCCTAGGTGTTCTGCTGGGGTGAAGTTCAAGGGGGCATTGCCTGCCCCCCCCAAACTGTGGAGTGCCTGCCCCCTCCCCCCCAGCTGTGGAGTGGGGGCTGGCAATGGTCCCCTGCTCAAGAAGCCTGGAGCTCCTGGTGGGCAGCAGAGGGTGAAGTGGAGCTGCCAAATGGTGGGTGGAAAGTGAGGACAAGGAGCTGGCCCTGAGAGGCAGCTGCTCCCAGGATGATTTTGAGAAGGCCAGAAGGTCCGTGCCTGTTTCTGGTCTGAGCTGCTGCACTTGGTAATCTGTGGCTGTTGGGGGGGGGGGGCCCTCTGGACTACTGGCCTTGCAGGGGGGGCCCCCAGGGCTGGGTCTCGGTGGTGCTGCTTTGTTTCCGTAGGCACAATTATAAAATCGTGACCATCCAATATTGGCTGTACTGAGCACCTGACTTTGCCTGGTACTGGTGGCCCCTGAGCCTGTCTGTCCCTTCTGGGTACGGCATGCCTGTGAGGGATCAGGGCAGGGCTCCAGGGTGACAAGCTTGGGTACTTAGGGGGCTGCTGAGGTGGAAGGTGTTGGCAGGGACTGGCTGTGTCGCTGGCCCTGGTCCCTGCTGAGGTGAGGCCTTAGGAGAGAGAGCATTTTTCTCTTTCTCATGGGAAACCCTGAAAATTAAATTCCTACACTGGCAGGTAGGAAGAAGGAAGTGGTGGGGAATAAAATTGTAACATATGATACCTATGAGAAATGAGGCGGCTCACATTTCTACCTTCATATCGGAGCTGGTATCCTCCCACAGAGAGCCATTTCTACAGGGTACTGCATGCAGGAGGCATTCTGCAAACAGGGAGGGAAGAACAAGAATTAAAGTTACAGCTTGTCTGACAAACCTTCCCATCCTGTAAAGTGGTTTAATGGGGCGGGGGAGAAGGTGGAGGGGGGAAGGAGGTCATTTCTTGCTTTCCAGCTTCCTACGGTATTTCCTTTAATTTCTGCCATTGTTGGCCACAGTTTTCTGATGTACAACAGAAAAAAGCATGCAGTCAACGCTGTACTGAAACTGTATCACATATAGTTGGTGATGGTGATAGTGCAGGTGCAGCCACGTGCATCATCATGTACACTTAGACTCTCCCAAAGGCACTGGCGTGTAGGCTGTGGCCTTGAACATAGCATTATATATGCTTGGAGACCTCAACAAAGACACAATAATTAAGGCTGTGAGTTTGTCAAGGAAGTCATGGGTTCCATGACTTTCCAGGGCCTCCGTGACTTCTGCAGTGGCGGGTGCGGCTGGCCTGGGGGCTTTCTGAGCAGCTTGGGCAGTCCCTGGGCCAGCTGTACAGGCTGCTGCTGTGGCAGTCTTGGGCCACCATGTCCCCCTTGCCCAACAGGAGTTTAGGTGTGGGAGGTTTCAGGGCTGGGGATTGGAGCGCGAGATGGGGTGAGGGCTCTGGGTGGCACTTACCTCGGGGCTCTCTTGAAGTGGTGACATGTCCCTCACGCAGCTCCTAGGCAGAGCTCTGTACGCTGCCCCGCCCGCAGGTGCCTCCCCTGCAGCTCCCATTGGCTGCGGTTCCCGGCCAGTGGGAGTTGCGGAGCCGGGGCGGAGGAAGCGCACAGAGCCCCGTAGCTGCACCTCCACTTAGGAGCTGAGGGATTTCGCCGCTTCCAGGGAGCCTTGTAGAGCCAGGCAGGGAGTGTACCCCCACTTACCCCCCTTTCCCTCAGCAGCTGCAGAGGTCCTGGGCTGCCCCCCTGAGCACCCCTGTGCTGCCCCCTCCCCCCCCCCAAGATTCAGTCAAGGGTGTATAGTACAAGTCATGAACAGGTCACGGGCTGTGAATTTTTGTTTACTGCCTGTGACCTGTCCATGACTTTTACTAAAAATACCCATGATTAAAACGTAGCATTAACAATAATGCATGCAAGATGTCCAGATGCCCACAAAGTGACACTGACAGTCAGGCATTTACTCATTAAGATATCCATGAAGGCAGAGTAGCATTAAAAGTCAAACATAGGTTCAGCTGTCCACAAAAAAGGTAGATACTCAAATTGACTGTCACACATACTTTAAACCAATTCTATAATGAAAAGACAGTGAATTCACTTCAGAAGAACAATGAGAGACTTTGTAAGACTATTTGTTTCATACATGCAAAGACAGAGGGAATCAGAGTGGTAATGATAGTCACATGCATTCACAGAAATGAATGTCACTGATGCTTTTAGCATGCTATCTAATGCTGCCAAAGTGTAAAAGAGACAGACATCTTTTGTATGTCTGTCAGAGGCAAGTACAGTTGCCCAGAACAGGGTTTCATGCCGTTTGGGGTTCCCTCTGCTTAGTCCATTTGTCATGTATCTTGTCATTTATGTCCTGATGCAGTGACAGGTGGTTTTATAACATAATGGCATCTCTGATGTTGCTCTCCTGTCTCCCAGCATTGGGCACCATGTTGCACATGGTCAGAAACAGACAGAGACACTCCTATCCTAATGGCAGGGCAGTGCCATTATAGTTAAGGAAGTTTCATGACCTCAGTTGAAAGGTTGACCTTTCTAAGTCCTCTAAAATCAATATGTTTAGTCAGATTCCTTTGAAATTTGGTGTGCCACTGAAGGCTACAGGGTAGAGTTAGAGACCCAAATTTGGGATCACTTGAGCTATAGGTTGGGGGGGAAAAAACTGAACAGCCTTTTTCAAAATATTCTAGGGGTGTTTTGTGTGTGTGTGTGTGTGTGTGTGTGCACGCGCTCAGACCTGCAGATTAAACTGTTGATGTGATGTCAGCCAAAATGGTCTCAATCTGTTGAGTTTTACCCAAACTAAATTTTTGGGGGACCAAATGTGAAAACAGTATTTCAGAAAATGGTCAATTTTTTTTTGCAGTGTGACTGTGCCATTACAGAAAAGTGTCAGGAGAGTTTCCATTCCCACCATTTTATATGCTTTAAAGCTTGACTCTTGTAAGTGTTCTCAAACCTGTACAGTTACTCGGATTGATATGAAATGTGGTGTGCCTCTAAATATGGGGTTACTTGGCCAAGAGATGCCCAAGTTACAGGGCCCCCTTCCAAAAATTGGTTTCCTTCTGCTGCCTTGTGCTATTAAACTGAGAGAGATTAATGACTGGATGAACCATGCCTTGTTGAGATTGATGACTGTGAACTCACCCTTCAGTTAATGTAACTAAGAATAAATTTATCACAAGCGTCTACCTATAACAAAAGAGTTTTGGACTGAGTGGCTGGAGCTTGCTACAATTTGTGAATTATAGGTAGTAATTTTATTTTGGAGGGGAAATTAGACACGTGAATGCTTCCTGGGAGGGAAGAGTTATTAGTGGGTAGAGGGAGGAATTGGGGGAGAGGGGTTTGGTGCTACAGTGAGAGTAGTGGGTGTATGGGGATGGAGTCTAGGTCAGAGAAGTGTGGGAATTGGAGGGAGGTGGGAGTGGGACACTAGGAAGGGGGAATGTGGGGCTGAGTGGCAGCAGGACTGGGGGACAGCTAGGGGTAGGGGCACCTGGCAGCCCTACATTCTCCCTTTCTGTGTGTGTTCCCAGATCTGGGGGGGCTCTTGCTCCTTTAGGGGAGTCTGAGGACATGGCTACACTGGAAACTTCAAAGCGCTGTTGTGTGAATGCCCCCATGGCAGCGCTTTGAAGTACGAGTGTGGTCGCGCGTGAGCACTGGGAGAGAGCTCTCCCAGCGATCCTGGTAATCCACCTCCATGAGAGGATTAGCTCTGAGTGCTGGGAGCCTGACTACACTAGCGCTTTAAAGTGCTCGGACTTGCTGCACTCGGGGTGATTTTTTCACACCCCTGAGCCAGCAAGTTAGAGCTCTATAAAATGTAAGTATAGACAAGCCCTGAGTCTCCCTCCCTGCCCCCTCATGTGTGCTGGGATATGAGGGATCTTGCATGGTGGTGAGGAAGGGGGATGGCAGAGTGGGGGCACAGAGATCAGGGATCTCTGGTGGTGTTTGATCCCCTCTTACTGCCTCCTAGGTGTGTGCCACTATCTGGGGGGCCTATGCCCATCTGTAGTACTCGGATGTGTCGTCCCGTCCCATTTGAGCTGGGTTGTGGGTGGCTTGCCCTTTTGGGAGGATCATAAGCACCCTCTCTGCTCCCATGTAAGCCAGGATCTGGGGAAGTCCTGCCGCTTTTGATGGGAAGCTGAGAACAAGTATATTTCATGCATATTACACACTCTAATCTAAAGTACTCATGAGGGCATTGGGAACCCCCACTGAGATGGATGGAGCAGTTCACATGCTATTGTTTCAGGCTGGGGTGTTCTTAATCAGCTGGGATCATCGCATTGAGAAGAATGGGCCACTTCACATCTTTCAGAGCCTCCTATACTACAGATGGATGTGTAGAGGAGCTTTTTCCTCCATGGTTCCTCTATCCTTCCTGTTTAAAGGAGGACACTTTTAAGAACTTGTCTTCATTTACAGTGCTGCACCGTGTACTCCTGGGGGAATTCTGCACCAATGTGCGTGTGCATAATTAATGGACCATGCATATTTAAAAATTTTTTGCAGAAAATAGCTTCTGCTGGAAAGTTGCTGCAGATCTGCCTTTTGCCCACCAGAGGGTGCTGTTGTGCTAGAACACAGTCGCTGTTCCCAGCCAGCTAGGGAAGAGAGAGAGCCTGCAGTGCCTTCTTCACAGCGCCTGTTGGCCCAGGTCAGGAGACAGGGGCTATGGGGAGACAGACAGCATGGGGCTGCTGGGAGTTCAGATGGGCTCATAAGGGCTAGTGGGGGGAGAACAGATTGGGGCAGGGGCTGAATGGGAGTGGAGATGCAGAGGTACAGGGAGAGGGAGGTGCAGGGTCACATGAGGATTGGGGAGGGGTGCAAGGCCACACGAGGGAAGGGAATGGCTGAGTAGGGGCACAGACTAATGGGGGGAGGGGGTGCAGGGACACATAGGGATGAGGGGGTTGGGGGTGCAGGGCTAGATGAGGAAGGGGGATGGCAGAGTGGGGGCACAGAGACAAAGAGGGGTGGGGGAGGGGGTGCAGGAAAACAGGGATGGGGGAGTGAGTGTCAGAGTGGGGGTGGAGGGACATATGGGGTGCAGGGACACATGGGGACAGGGGCAGATGTGCGTGACTGAATGGGAGAAGCTGAAAGTCAACCATGGTCTGAATGGGGGAATCTCTCTTAACAATCCGTCCCACCCCCTAAAAAAACCTGTCCGATATTTTTCCCACCCATACCCAACAACCTTCCAAGTTCACACCCAGGCTTCTTCCCTGTAATTACTTCCCTCTCCCTCAGCTCCTCTGTTACCCCTCACTCCCCCAAGAGCTTTGCATTGGTTCTGAGGGATGCAGGAAATACGGTTCTGTATTGTAGTTTAAATGAATTATTACTAAGAGTTCTGTATTAATATGCCTAGTAAGGAATCTATTTGACAAAAAATATTTCCTGAATCTTTTTTGTTGTCTGTATTGTTACAGACATACTTGCTGACAGGTATTTTGAAATAAATTATCAAACTAATTGAAACTGGTGTGATTACATTGTGTTATTTTGACAAAATATGCAGCATTTTAAAATATTGTGCACAGATTTTTATTTTTTTTGGTGCAGAATTCCCCCAGGAATAACTATGTTGGTGTAGTTAATCCACCTCCCTGAGAGGCGGTAGCTATGTTGCAGGAGGAGCCCTCCTGCCAACATAGCGCTGCCTACTTGGGGGGTTAGGTTGGTATAAGTATGTCGGTCAGGCGGGTGGATTTTTCACACCCTTGAGTGATGTAATTATACTGATATAGGTATGTAGTGTAGACCTGGCCTAAGTGCTCTAAAATATCTGTGCTTCAAAGATTTTCTTGAAATTTGCAGCCCTTCATAGGAGTTAAGAGTAGGACCCAGAGATAGAAGCCCTGGAAAAAATAGCAGTTTTTCAGAAAGTTTTTAGGTGGGGTTTTTGTGTGTATGCAGAATTAGAGATCAAACTACTGCTGTGATGCACGTCAAAAATGGACTCAATCGATCAATTTTTGTGCAAAGTAGTGCCACCCACTGAGTCTTTGAGGGACCCAAATTGTGAATGGTATTTAAAAACACTTTCACATTTTTGCTTGCGTAGATGTGTAATCTGGGAGGATTACAGTGTGTGCATGTGCCAATAAAGAAAAAGAATGTGAGAGGGTTTCTGTTCATCCACTTTATGCTTGCCTGGATAATATGAGGGAACGGTGCCAATTCCGTTGCCCCATGAATGCTCTGCCACTGATGTTTCTAGTCTGAACCTTTTTACCCTTGTGCAATAAAAATTTAATAACTCACATTGTTTGCTACAAGTTGTCTATTTTTACAGTATAACATGCATTTGTTTTATGGGGAGGTTTATTGTGAACACAGCAAACTAGTCAGTATCCAGTCTAACGAAAATGTCTGTTCTATTGGGTGGGGAGGAGCTAGAGACAGAGGTCTCTGTGTGTGGGAAGGTATCAGTGGGGAGGGCCAAGGAGACAGGTTGGGGCTGCAAAGGGGACTGGAAATTAGGACGGGTAGTAGGTAAACCTTGGACTGGTTGCTTGAGATAATCAGTATTTTTCTAGCCCCTGTGGGAAGGAGGGGGGCAAATGGCTACTTTATTCTCGCATAGTCCGTTGGTTTGACGACGTTTTCGTGCTATCTTTTTTTGAGGATTATTATGGAGTGACTCTGAAATCCAAAGCATGATGCGCATGCTTGTGAGCAGATTAGGCACACAAAGTCATTTGGTGAGCGTCTTGGCAGCTATAGCAGTAACATGATGGTTTTCTCTTGCAGCTAACAGTTGATGATTTCTGTCCTCATCAAAGGCTTGGAGAGCTCGGAGTGTTGTATGTTGCCTTGCTGATCTATTTGACGGAGCCTTCTCGAGATCATCTAGTTTTATTGCACCAAAGTGTATGCTGTTCTTAATGCTGTCCTTGTAGTGCTGTCTGGCGTGGCCTTGATTCCGGTGTCCTTGTGCCAATTCTCCATAGAAAATTTTTCTGGGGAGTCAATGTTCAGGCATCCTAATGATTTGTGCAACCCAACGTAGTTGGGCTTTTATCACCATCGCCTTGATGCTTGTGGCATTTGACTTTTGGAGAACCTCCAGGTTGGTAATTTTGTCTTGCCAGCAGATCCCCATAATGGTGCAGAGACACTGCATATGGAAGGCCTCTAGCTGTTTGATATGCCATTTGTATGGTGTCCAGGTCTCATAGCCATAGAGGAGAGATGCGAGCACACAAGCCTTGTAAAGTTTTATTTTTCTTGAGAGGGTTGTGCTGTGAGATTTCAGGACTTTCTTGTGTAGCTTTCCTAGTGACTGAGACGCTCTCTGTATCCTGTTTGTGATCTCTTTGTCAAGAGATCCATCACTGGAAATGTTGCTGCCAAAATAGGTAAAATTGTCAGCTTGCTTTAGTTGGATTCCACTAATTGATATGCTAACGGGATATGGCATGGAGTAGTGAAGATGATTGATGCAACGCCACATTTTTCTCCAGGCTGATTGTTTTTGGGCGCTTCAGCGAAGCGATCTGCAATGTACTGGAGATCTCCCTCTGTGTGTGCTAAGAGGGCACAATCATCTGCAAAGTGTGCTTCTCTTATTAGTAGTTCTGTTATTTTTGTTTCTGCTTTAAGCCTTATAAGATTGAAGACTGAGATGTCGTGTCTGTACCTGATGTATATGTCTCTGTTGAGCCTGTCTGTAGCATGGTTGAGAACTTGAGTGAAGAAGAGGTTGAACAGTACAGGAGGAAGGACATCACTTTGTTTGACTCCATTTGAAATGGGAAAGGAGTCAGTGAATCCACACTGAGCCTCAGGTAGATTGGCTTCCGAGACAGTTTAGGAGGACAAGAGCAAAGATTTTTTTAGTGACAGTGATAGGAGAGAGATCCCATGGTAGTTATCACAGACCATTTTGCTGCCTTTGTTTTTAAATAGAGGAATAGTTGTGGCATCTTTGAACTCTTGTGGCATTTCTTCGTTGTCCCAGATGTCAGTAAGGATCTTCTGGAGTGTTGTTGACATCTTTGGACCAGGAGATTTATATATTTTTGCTGGTATTCCATCTCTGCCTGAGGACTTTCCTGAGGTCATCATACTGATTGCCTTTTCGGTTTCTTCAAGTGAGTGTGGTGAGTCAAGGTGGTGCTGAATAGGGTTTTGAGGTATCTGGTTAATAGCACTTGTTTCAATTGAGGATGGTCTGTTCAGTAGTTGGCTGAAGTGTTCAACCCATCTCTGTTCTATGCCATGTTTGTCTTTGATGACTGTCCAGCCATCATGAGTGAACCTGTGCTCACCTTTGAAGGTCCATAGACTAGCTTGAAAGAATCAAATAACTTGTTTAATTTGTTTCTGCATACCTTTGAGTGTTTTCTGCTACCTTCTCCCACCATTTATCTTGTATTGAGTGTAGCTGTCTCCGTGTGTTGCTTTGAAGGTGTTTGAATCTGTCTCTCTTTGGGGTGGACTGAATATTATTTTCCCAGTTTTGGAAAGCCTCTTTTTTCTTTTTCTTTCAAGAGTACTGTGATTTCCTCCTCATTTTCATCAAACCAGTCGCCGTGAGCCCTTTTCTTCTGTCTGAGGACGTCAGTTGCAGATTTTTGTACTTGTGACATTCTGTACCTTGGGGGAACACCCTGCACCCCCATGTCCATCCTTATAATATGATTGTGTGGTATCCAGTGCAAAGTTTGTGATGTTGGGTGTCTTTGGAAGGCTCATGATGCACTGAGCATAGTTATTATAGTAGTGTTATAGGTTGCAATTTCATGTACTTATGACGCTGAAAATGTGTCCTTGTGGCTTAAAACAAGCCTAGGCAAAGCTTTCCAGGAGCAGAGGGGCAGTTCCCTTGATGAGGTGTGACAAGCCCAGCCCAGCCTCACAGGAGCAAAGGACACTGGCCTAGGCAGCAACAAGGGATCTGTTGGACTCTCAAGTGAGTCGCTCCCCTTCCCTTGGTCAGTTTGGGACTACGATGAGATAATGCTCACCTGACTCTGAAGGGGGGGTGGGGCAAAACCAAGAGGGAAGAAAGAACATGATAAAAGGGAGATACATTTGCCATGCTCTCTCTCTTCCACCTCCATCTACTGACACCACCACCACACAACTGAAGCACTGATCAAAGGGGAGAGCCTGGCTGAAGGGCAACCAGCCAGCCTGTGGTGAGAAGCATCTAAGTTTGTAAGGGCACTGAAAGTGTTAAGATCAGTTTAGAATGCGTTTTGCTTTTATTTCATTTGACCAAATCTGACTGGTTGTGCTTTGACTTGTAATCACTTAAAATCTATCTTTGTAGTTAATAAATTTTGTTTGTTCTACCTGAAGCAGTACATTTGGTTTGAAGTGTGTCAGAGACTCCCCTGGGATAACAAGCCTGGTACATATCCATTTCTTTGTTAAATTGACAAACTCATATAAGTTTGCAATGTCCAGAAGGCATAACTGGACACGGCAAGATGGAGGTTCCTAGGGTTGTGTCTGAGACTGGAGATATTGGCTAGTGCCATTCAGTTGCACAGTCCAAGCAGTGGCTGACCAAAGGTCCTCACTCATGTAGCTAGGAGCAGCTTACATGCTAGAGGCTGTGCGTGAACAATGCAGGAGTGGGGGTTCTCACAACAGAGCAAGGTAAGGCTGGCTCCCAGAGTCGAAGATTGAAGTGACCTAGTAGATTACTGCTCCAGATAACACCAGGGAAACGTCACAGTACTGTGTCTCTGAATTCCTCCCATGAAACAAGGTTATCACCAAGGTTGGTTTCTAGTGCACTTTGTAGCTTGTCTCGATAGGATGCATGATTTAGTTCAGCAATATCCGGGGATGTCTTGATTGTTTTTGACATTTGAGGCGTGTGGCTACAATGCGTACATTTAGTATTGACCTAATCATTCTATGATCCATCCAGCATTCTGCTCCATCCACACATGGCTCTGGTGATCCAGCCATCCTTTATGTCACATTGTCGGACAATGATGTAATCTATTAGATGCCATTGTTTGGGGTGCATCCATGTAGTTTTATATTTGTCTGCCTGTCTGAAGATGGTATTTGTAACGGTTAGGCTATGTTCTGCACACTTGCTTAGGAGTAGGAATTCATTTTTCGAATGCCATTTTTTCCAATGACATTTTGCCAGTTGTTATCTTTACCTGCTTGTGCATTGAAATCTCCTACGATGATTAGTTTATCACTTTGAGGTGTTGACTTGATGAGAGAGTCAAGATCAGAGTAGAACCATTCCTTAGCATCATTAGGGCTTGTTAAGGTGGGCGCATGCACTGATGATGGTAGCAAATCACGACTTATTTAGCAGTAGCCCGAGTTTCATGAGTCTTTCATTGATACCTGTTGGAAAGTCTTCAAGACATTGCAAGAGTTTGGTCTTGATGACAATTCCCACTCCATGAATTGTGGTTCTTTTCCCTTCCAAAAGAAGGTGTAGTCCCCAGCTGGTTCTGTAATAAAGCCCTCGTCTACCAATCTGGTTTCACTGAGCACTGCAATGTCAATATCAGACCGGGCTAGCTCTTTTGAAAGGAGAGCTGTTCTTTCAAATTGAGAAGTATCATCTTTGTCTATCATAGTCCTGATGTTTCACGCTGCAATCTTTTGTGCTTTTTTAGTTATCTTTGGTTTTTGACCGCGCTGAGGATGATCCACCAACTTGCGCTGACTGAATCTGATTTGGGCAGGCAATGTTTGAGGCACCTTTTCTAGCCCCATTCCGTACAAAGGGAGAGCAGTGCAATCCTAAAAAGGGCTGCTCTGTCACCTGGCATGTTGCTGAGCTTCCCTGCTGCCCTTGGGTTAGGGATGGGCCACCAGTGTCCCGGGCCACCAGAGTAGCAGCCGTGTTAGTCTGTATTCCCACTGAATGCATCCGATGAAGTGAGCTATAGCTCACAAAAGCTTATGCTCAAATAAATGTTAGTCTCTAAGGTGCCACAAGTCCTCCTATTCTTTTAGCTGTAGTGGATAGCCATGACTTCTATAGTACCCCATCATGCCTTCCACAATGTGTTGCTGCACTGCTTTTCAAGCTGTTGGACCAATATACAGTCTCTTCCTCCTTGGCTACCAGAACGGTCTTTGTATGCTTGAGAGGACAATCCCTAAATCACCATCAGTTTCCACACTTCCTGGTACCCTCACCTGGTTTAGCCCACCTGCCGAGGTAGCTTACCAGGGTGTGGCCATTGTCGCATACTTACTGCTATATGGAGTCACGGGTGAGAGCTGGGTGTACAGTGAGGACCAGAGAGGAAAAGAACCACTCAAGGAGTGTGGCATTATTTTGGGGGTAATTAATGTGGAGTTTCCAAAGAGACACTGTGGAGGTTTGGAACTGACAGCTCAGGTATCTTGACTCCTGAGGGAAAAGAAATGTGTAAGCTGCCAGGGTTGCTAATGTGGATTCTAGATTATTCTTGGCTCATGAGGTGGCAAAAGTTTGCATGAGAGCAAGGAGTAAACCAAGACAGACCCTGCTCGCTCCTGGATGCTGACCTTGCTGCTGAACCCAGCGACGCCCTGCTCGCCAGGGAACCCGCTCCTGCCATGGACCTGCCAGAGGCCACCTACCTAGAGGGGGCAGAGGACACCCTGCTGTTCCAGGTACACCCTGAGGGGAGGGGAGGAAGTGGTCCAGGGGCAGCCGACCTTGGTCTGCCTGCAGCTTTTGCGTGAGGCACAACCAGCGTGTTGTGATCAGGATCCCTGCTGACCCAGCGGCGGACCACTCTGCCACTGTTAAGGCACTAGGTTGGGGTCCAATGGAGTAGGGTGGGCCAGGACCTCACCTGCCACCCCATCCCTGGGGTGGCAGCCTCCCCTCGCCAGGCCCAGTGGCCTGCATGTGTTGATTGTCTCCTGGAGTTAGGATGCCCAACCCCTGGGGTTTCCTCAGACTCTGCTACAAGAGCTCAGAGCTAATTGACTTCTGGGTGTTCTCTGCCTCTGAACCAAGAGGCCAGAGCTAGTTGACTACTGGGTGTGCCCTTCTCTACATTGAGCGACCAGGACTAATTGACTGCTGGCTTGCTCTGTCTTTGCACTGAGAGACCAGGGCTGATTGACTCCTGGGCTTGCTCTGGCCTTACAACTAGAGCCCAGAACTAAATGACTGCGGGTCTTGTTCTGTCTCTGTCTCCAGAGGCCAGAGGAAATTGACCACTGTGTGTGCTCCTCCCTTGGCTGAAGGGCCCGGGGATACTAGTAGCCTATATGGGCTCTGAGCCCTGCTGTTATACCAATAAAATAAAAATCAGCAGGATCTTATTAAAGGGGAAAAGGCAAAATACCACATTTATTGTGAACACAGAAAAAATCATAGTAAGCAGTCAGTTATAGCTATAACATTCCATTCAATCTCATATTTATTCATACACACGCACACATACACACACGTTCTGCAAGGTTGTTATCATAGTTACCAACCTTGGAGTTGCTCATGCCAAGCCACTGGCCAAGTGGCCTGGACATGAGGAGGGAGCAGGGCCTTATCTGATGCTCCTGGAAGTTGGTTTGCAGAATCAGACCCCAAAGTTCTCACTTTCTAGAGTCCATTTTTATAGGAATTTCTTCCTATGCCAGTCTATGGGAATTGCTTCATCATGCTGTTGCTGAATCAATCAGCAGATGGCACATTCTTGACGGCTCCGTGCTGCCAGATGTTATCTTGTTCTTTGGTTCTCCCATTCTTGAAGCTGTTGGGTGGATTCCGGTCTGTCCTCCAGGGGGTCCTCTGGTTATTTCCACCTGACACCTTCTTCAGCCGATGGACACTGGATTCTTAGGCTGGCAGCTCCCTGATCATTCAGTTATTATCCACACCAAGCATCCATCCACATACATCCTCTATCTCTGTTTTAATCACAATTGTTAACAAAGCGAGATGAATACAACAAAAGGCCGGGGAGTCTCTGGGTGCTGTTTCTATTGTTACAGAGTATTGCTTTGAGTCTCTCTGTGTGTGAGTAGTTGTTGTTACAAAGAATTGCTTTGAGAACAGACTCTGTCTTAGAATGTGCTAACACAATTAGCAGCTTGCAAGTTTCACACACACAGGGAGAGAAACAGTACCAAAAACCAAGAGACCTCTTAATTAGTAATACCTTGGAATTTAAACTATGGGGAATCAAACTCATTTGTGATTTTAATACAGAACTTCTTTAATATGATTCAACACTGCCATAAGGGCCCAGAGACCATAGACTAAGCTGTGCACGGCTTCTGCATGCAGGGCTCGAGGGGTATAAGCACCTGGCTGTTTGGCCCGTTAGCCCGGTTGGGACGCTACGCCTAACTCTAATTCCCCTGACACTAGGCAGCGGTCTGACGACTTAGTGAGGCGGTGTGGCCTCCCTCCGACCCAGAGCGGCAGGGACAACAGTGCCACCACTACAGTAGTTTATTTACATTGTTTTTATCCCTCCACCAATACATATCAGCGTCTCCATGCCTTCACACACTGTATCTCAACTTTCAAAGCTCTTCTTTAAAATAGGCGGGAGGGTAAGGTGTCACTATTGAGAGGACACCCTTTGTCACGCTCGCCTAACCTTCTGTTTCTCAAACACTCCTTGTTGGCTCATCTCCTGTTAGTCACAAAGTGTTAAATTGTCTCATCCCACACAAAGAGGAGGAATTTTGATCTAGAAAATTAAATAAGATGCTTCAGGCTGTGCTAAGTAGTTGCTGCTCTTAACAATTTCAAAATAATAAAATACAAACAAATTAGAATTGTTCAGATATTATGTCATAATCTGATAAGACTCAACGTGATAGGACACTTCATACTATGTACTGCTACTAGTGGCACTCAAACTGATCCTCAGCTCCTACCACCATGAGGTAAGCAGGAGAGGATTGTTATCCTTACTTGACAGAGGGAGAAACTAAGGCTGAGAAAGGTGAAGTGACTTGTCTTAAGTCACACAGCCAGTCAGTCACAAACCAACATCAAGACATGCCTATTTATTGTTGGGAGTAGCTCCCTATTGCTACTTTTACTTAATCATTGGGTACCCACTTCAGTAATACTACAGCACACATTAAGACAATGCTGTGGGCCATAATCCATGTGCCTAGAGTTTGTGTCCATTTGCTTTTGCTTCAGTCTGTCACCCTCTCTATCCCTAGAGCAGGTTGAGTGGATTTTTTTATGCTAGAGGTGGTTGGCAATGTTTCAGTGAAATGATTTTTTTTGTCAGAAAATGCCAGTTTATTGAGACCAAAACTTTTTGTGTGAACATAGCCGTTTTGACAGAACTTTCATAAGGAAGGCAGTTCTTTGAGTGCTTGCTCACGTCGATTCCATGCAGGTGTGCGCGCGCTGCGTGCACAGTTGTCAGAAGTTTTTTTCCCCTACCGGTACCCATCTCCTCGGGTGTGGAGCCCCTGGGAGTCATGCCTTCATGGCAGTGTATATAGATCCCTGCCAACCCACCACCTCTTCCTTCTTACCGCCAGTGACAGTCATTGGAGCAGCTCTCTTCTCTTGTTTTGGCAAGCAATTCCCTAGTGGATTTTCCCTTGTATCTGTAAATAAACTTCAATAAAGTTTTCATTAGTCCATAGTTAGTTAAGATAAGTTTTAGTTGGGGGTTTCCCCCCATCACCACGTTCTCCCCCTCCCAGGGACCAGGGCGTGCCTTGGTCTCAGGGATTCAAACCGTGCGGGTCCTGTCTGAAGCCTATGCCAAAGGGAGACCCACATGACTCCTGTCTGAAGTGTTTGGGGGAAGCCCATCAGACTGAGAAGTGCAAAATCTGCAAAGACTTTCATCCAAGGACTACGAAGGAGAGGGACTTTAGGCTAAAATTGCTCCTCATGGAGGTAGTCTTTCGTCCCCAGCCAGCACTTCGGTGTGGAGCACACCAGCCTCCATAAGAGAGGCTGTGGCACCGATAAAGCACTCAGACTCCAGAGACCATTGGGAGCACCACTCCCCAGCCCCAAGACCTCCTCTGGTGTGAGTGCCCGGCACCACTCCCATTCACCAGTGCTGCACAAGAAGAAGACTGACAGAGGTCACTCTCCCACTAGAGCAGCAGAGCAAGGAGGCACTGTGAGACCCTGCTCTAGCTCCTACTCAGCTGGCACCATCAACTCCAGTCTCTCAGGGAGGTCCATCGAGTCCAGTTCTTGTGGAGTCCCCAGTGTGGGAGTGTCCAGTGGAGGAGTTGGACCTTCCCTCCACTCTGGATCCTTTTGAGGTGGCCAGGGACCTTAGAGCAATGGCAGAACAACTGGCGCCACAAAGAGGCACCATGCCTTCTAAGGGCAAGCCGGCGATGATGCAGCTCCACTCCCCCACGCCATCTCGCTCCTCTGTCGCCGAGGTCTGACTCAGAGGTGTACGTGTCTAGGCGGAGCTGGCACTGCTCTTGGCACCATTCCCGGCACAGCTCCAAACAGGAGGGGCAGCCATTGCCTATGGTGCCATGGCCACTCCAGTGGCAGGCACTGGCTCAATGGCCCTTCTGGACCCCACGGGCCTACCACCAAGCCCAAGGGCTAGGGTCCAGATAGTTGTAAGATGTGTCCAAGGCATGGGCCCCTCCATCATGATCTGTAGCCAGGAACCTCCTCGAGGCCACGAGATAGACACCGAGGCCACAGCAGGAACTGTCACCGGGGCCGGCACAGGGCCAGAAGCCGGCATCACTCCCAGCACTGCACAAGACGCATTGGCGCAGGGGAATCTCCATGAGCCGGAGGGACAGGAGGACCCAGTACCCCGCGGGCATCCTTCTTATCCTCCCCTAATGAGGCAGGGGCAGGCACATCTACCACACTGCCAACCTTGAACAACAGAGCCCATCAGGAGTTACTCAGAAGTGTGGCTCAGAATTTGGGCATGCAGGCGGAGGAGACTGAACCCATGGTCGACGTTCTGGTGCCTGAAGGTCCCTCGAGGGTAGATTTGCTCCTCATTAAGACCCTCCAGAACACTACTAAAGCATTGTGGCAAACACCCGCCTCTCTTTCCTCCATGACCAAATAGGTGGAGAGGAAGTATTTTGTGCCTTCAAAAGGGTATGAGTGCCTTTTCATTCACCCTCAGCCGGCCACATTGGTTGTGGCAGCTGCCAATGAAAAGGAAAGGCAAGGGCAACTGGGACCCACTCCCAAGTCCAAGGAGGCGAAAAAACTGGATCTCTTCAGTAGGAAGGTGTATTCAACCAGGATGGGGGTCCAGCTTTGCATCGCCAACCAACAGGCGGGCCTCGGCCGCTACAACTTTAACTCCTGGAACACATCCAAATTCAAGGAGCTGCTTCTGGCTCACTCTCATTCAGAGTTTGCTGTCATTCTTGAGCAAGGCAAGGTCATTGCAAGGACCTCCTGACAGGCCTCCCTGGATTCTGCAGCTCCATCCCCTTTCAGGCTTGGCTAGCCTCCGTATGCAGGCTGAACTGAGACCACCTAGACAAGTTGGTCATACTCACTCCTCCAGTTATCGAGTCCCTCCTGTGGTGGCTTGACTTGCAAGTGGTGTGAGTGGGAGTGCCCTTCTCTGGGCCCCAACATTTGCTGTCTCTAGTAACGGATGCATCGGCAATGGGTTGGGGGATGCACCTAGGAAGACTCAGGACCTAAGGTCTGTGGTCCCAAGCAGAGCTTTCGCTGCACATCAACATCAGGGAACTATGTGCGGTTTGCCTTGCTTGCCAGACATTTCAAAAACATCTGAGTCCTACCAAATTCATGGCCATGAAAAACTCATCACGGACTGTGAAATGTGGTTTCCCCCCATGAAATCTGTATAGTATAGGATAAAGGCATACGAAAGACCAGATTTCATGGGGAAACCAGTGTTTCTGAAATTGGGGGTCCTGGCCGAAAAGGGAGTTGAAGCGGGGGGTGGGGGGGTCACAGGATTATTTTAGGGAGGTTGCGGTATTGCCACCCTTACTTCTGCGCTGCCTTCACAGCTGGCTGGCCGGAGAGCAGTGGCTGTTGGCCGGGCACCCAGCTCTGAAGGCAGCACCCCGCCAGCAGCAGCGCAGAAGGGTGGCAATACCACACCATGCCACCCTTAGTTCTGTGCTGCTGCTGAAGGCGGCTCTGCTATCAGAGCTGGGCGCCCAGCCAGCAGCCGCCGCTCTCCAGCTCTGAAGGCAGCGCTGCCACCAGCAGCAGTGCAGAAGTAAGGGCCGCAGTACCGCGACCCACCCTCCCTGACTGTGAAATTGACCAAAATGGACCATGAATTTGGTAGGGCCCTATATATCAGTATTGACAGACAATACAACAGCGAAGTTCTTTATAGACAGACAGGATGGTGCTCGCTCTTCTCCCCGTGCCAGGAAGCCCTCAAGCCGTGGGACTTTTGCATTGCCCACTCGATACATCTGGCGGCATTGTACCTTCCGGGCTCTCAGAACAAACTGGACAATCATCTCAGCAGGTCCTTTCACAACCACGAGTGGTCCCTCTTCCCGGATGTCTTGATCAACATCTTCCAAAGGTGGGGATTTCCCCAGATAAACCTGTTCGCAACACGGCACAACAGGAAGTGTCAGCAGTTCTGTTCCTTCCTGAATCACAGCCTGGGCTCGTTCGCAGACTCCTTTCCCCTCCCTTGCCTATAGCACTGCCCCTGGTCCCAGACTTGATAACGCAGGACCACGGCTGTCTCCTGCATCCCAGTCTAGAGTTTCTCCACCTCACAGCATGGAAACTCCATGGCTAAACCCTTTGGAGCTCACATGCTCAGAATCTGTTAGGGAGGTTCTCCGTGGCAGCCAGAAACCATCCACTCAAGCCACTTATTTGGCTAAGTGAAAGAGATTCTTGATTTGGTCACTGCAAAAGGACACTCCATGCCATTACAGTCATAGATTCCCTTTATCCTGGACTATTTACTGCACCTGAAACAGCAAGGCCTGGCGGTGTCGTCAATAAAGGTGCAATAAACCTTTATTCCATCCAGGTTCTGCGGGCTAGTCAGGATTCGCTAATCCCATGGTTGGCGACTTCTTCAAGGGACTAGATAGACTGTACACTCAAGTTAGACAGCCAATCCCCCTCTCCCCCCCCCCCATTGGGATCTCAACCTGATGCTCGCAAGGCTGATGGACCCTCCTTTTGAGCCCCTAGCAACATACTCTCTCCTCTGCCTTTCCTGGAAAGCGGTGTTCCTCATGGCTATAACATCAGCCAGGAGTGTATCTGAGCTTAAGGCCTTGACATCTGAGCCCTCTTGTACTGTTTTTTTTATAAGGACACAGTACGGCCACACCTGGCCACACCTGGTTGCGGCCACACCTGGCTTTCCTCCCAAAGGTCGTTCGCAATTCCACGTGAATCAGGACATATTTCTTCCAGTGTTCTTCCCTAAGCCGCATTCTGGTAACCGGGAATGGATGCTCCACTCCCTGGATGTCAGACAAGCGTTAGCTTTTACATTGAGCAGACAAAGCTGTTTTGAAAATCAACACAGCTCTTCATTGCAATTGCTGTGTGAATGAGGGGGTTTCCGGTGTCATCCCAAAGGACCTCTTCATGGATCACGGCCTGTATCAGGAGGTGCTACGACCTAGCAAAGATACCTGCCTCAGCACTAACAGTGCACTCCAGAAGAGTGGAGGCTTCCTTAAGAGTGTTCCTGGCACAGATCCCCATTCAAGACATTTGCAGGGCTGTGACGTGGTCATTGATACACACCTTTACATCGCACTATGCCATTACTCTGCAGGCTAGAGACAAAGCCACATCTGGCAGGGCGGTGCTGCAGTCTGCAACTCAGTGAACTCTGACCCCTCCTCCTTGGGACTGCTTGGGAGTCACCTACTTGGAATCAATATGAGCAAGCACTTGAAGAAAACACTGTTACCTACCTCTTGTAACTGTTGTTCTTCGAGATGTTGCTCAAATCCATTCCAATACCCGCCCTTCTACCCCTCTGTCAGAGCACTGTGGCAAGAAGGAACTGAAGAGGCGGTGGGTCAGCAGGGACCTATATACACCACCATGAAGGCACGACTCCAGGGGGCTCCGCAGCCGACTCAATGGGTACCGCTAGGGGAAAGACCATTCGATGACTATGCACGTGGCGCACGGACACCTACTTGGAATGGACATGGGCAACACATCTCAAAGAATAAGAGTTACGAGAGGTAGGTATTCTTTTTTTTTTTTTCCTCAGGGCCCGGATGAAAGAGAACAAGCCACCCCAAAATAGCCAATCGCCCAGGCTAGAGACAATCTGTCTCTGGCCCCATGAATATTTAATCATTTATACCAGGTAGAACAGCTCCAACAGCAGACTGTGAGCAAAAGAGTCTGTAACCTGGTGGTTAGGGCTGGGCTCTAAATCAGGCCCAGTAGGGACTTGAAGCTGGGTCTCACATTCCATGGAAGTGCTCTAACCTCTGGGCAATTGGCTATTCTGGGCAGTTTGCTTTCTCTTGTGTTTTGGGTTTTTAAATTTTTTTTTAATTCCAAAGGTCTCACTTTTGTTCTGAAGGGACATAGAATCATAGAATATCAGGGTTGGAAGGGACCCCTGAAGGTCATCTAGTCCAACCCCCTGCTCGAAGCAGGACCAATTCCCAGTTAAATCATCCCAGCCAGGGCTTTGTCAGGGCATGAAAACAAATTTAGAAATCTTGACATTTTTCACAAAGCAGGTAACAGAGGCAGCCCTACCCCCATGCAGCGGGTATTCTGTGGTTGAACAGATAAGGGATGGGTGGATCAGAGCTGTGGCGGACCTGCACAGTTCTGATTCTGTGCTGCAGCAGCTCAGAGGGGCCACTGAAGCAATGTCACAGTTTAGGGCAGCTCTGCAGGCTCTGCATCACTGAGGCTACTTTGGCCCCCACAGCTCCTGATTATGGAAGATATAAACCAGTTGAGACGAATTTAGCCCTGCATGTTCAGAAATGAGCTGGGAGGCTGGAGAGTTAGAGTGAGGCATGTGTTATGTTGCAAAGACGAGTCTTTGTATTGGCCTAAGAATCATAGAATATCAGGTTTGGAAGGGTCCTCAGGAGGTCATCTAGTCCAACCCCCTGCTCAAAGCAGGACCAAGCCCCAGTTTTTGCCCCCGATCCCTACATGGCCCCCTCAAGGATTGAACTCACAACCCTGGGTTTAGCAGGCCAATGCTCAAACCACTGAGCTATCCCTCCCCTCAGGAGTTGCAGGTAGCCTGTGGAAATCTTGAGAATATTCCAGACCTCATACCAGGATTAGGATCCATGCAGGAACCCCCCACCCCCCAAGCAACCCAGAGTTGGGAAGCAGTATCTAGTCTCCTGCACAGTCCTACAGAGGGTGAGACATTTGTGCACGCTAGTACCCCCTTGGGTTCTATACACCTCACCCCTGTCCGCTGTCAGGCATACACAGAAGAGCCTAATTTTTCCTGGTCACACCCCAAAGCCTTTTTCATTAGTTTTTATTCTCAAACAGTTACAGACCAGAGTGGCCACGTTCTTGGGTGCAGAGAAGTGTGTGTGTATATGTGGAAGGGGGCCGAGACAATATCCCCCACATATGCTGTCTCTTCCCATCAGTGGTGACTCTACAGCAAATGTGGCTAAGGGCATTGTCATCTGTATTGTGGGAGAGGACTGCAGGGTTTACCAACAGCAGGGAATATAAACGAACTTCCCCCTCACCCCCCAACACTGCAGTCACCTGCCCCCCAACGGAGTGTCATGATTGAGGAGATGGAAGCTCTGCGTCAGCATGATAGAAATGCAGCTGAGCTGCAAGTGCTGTAGCACCAAACAGGAAATCAGTCCCTGCTCCAAACTGCTGCATGTCTTCAGCCCCAACTATATAATCTGTGGTGTGGGATATGAAACTCCTCCACCTCAGTGTGCTACCCCACCACAATCGTCACTCCAGTCCAATCTCGGCATCCCTGTCCTGCCCATGCAGTTCCAGGCTGTTGCTGGAGGGCAGCGTAGTCACCACAGCCTCGACAGTGAAGCCAATGGGAGCACTGGGGCCAGAGGGCTCGGGCTGGAAGGCAGTGTTGTCGTGAGCACCTGGGGTTGGCACAGCAGAGGCCAGTAGCTGACAGGAGCGGAGCCACCGGAAGGAGAGAATGAAGGTGATGGCAATGAAATCCAAAATCAGCTCAGCGAGCTCCACCACAGAAAGAACAGAAGAACCAAACCAGAGACTCCACTGATTCCCCAGCTGGGAGAGTAGCGTCACCACCTGCAAGAGAGAGATGGGGGTAGTGAGAATTATGTCTGCATGGGGACGCTTGTATTCCCACTTGCTGCCATGATCACCCACTGAAAGCATCCACAGCTGGGGCTTTATTCCCATCTCCAGTCCTGCCACAGGCGGAGAAATGCAGAAGTCAGGGATGTTCCTGGAAGGCAGAGGATCATAAGGGGGAGGGGCAGCTGGAAGATGAGGTATATACCGTGAAAGCAGGAGACTCCCCATTGGTTTTATACTTCCATTCCTCAAAAAATATGTTCACTTTGGCCACTCCATTCCTGTTATAAGAGAAAGAGATGAGTGACTCTAATCCTTCAATCCCTGTATTGGAGCGTACGCTCCTTAGCCTGCACGTATGCCAAACCTGCAGTTCCCCCATCTGCCAGCCCACTTAACACTCAAACCTGCAGTCTGCCCAAAATCCAGCGCAGCTGGCCATACCTACAGCTTTCCTTTGAGATTCCTGTGTGATATCCCAGATTTAGGATCCCTCAAACCTATGACACCCACAAACTCCCACCCAACCCCCAAGCTTTTATCACTCCCACACACTTCAGTGCAGGGGCGTGTGCAGGAATTTAAATTTGACCCCTTTGGGGGGGGCACAGAAGCTCACTCTCCCCAGCCCCAGGAGTAGCTCACTGCCCCCGTTCCCTATCTCTGGGGCTGCGACATGGAGAGAGAACTCCTTCCCCCACCCCTGGGGCTGTGGCTCTCTCCCTGCGAGGGGAGTACTGTGTCCCTCGGTGATTATTAGGGGGCCCTGTGCCCCTGCTTGACCCCTACCCCTTGCGCACGCTCCTCCTTTGGTACAACAGCTCCAAACTTACTACTGCACCAGACTCACGTCATCTCCCGAACTTTTAGAATACCTCCACATTTTCAGTTTGATTCCCCAAATTCACAATCCCAGCCCAAGGCTTCACCTCATTACATCAGTCCCTTGTCCAGGGATCCTCCCAATTGTTCTGTCAATCTCTAGACCTGGCCCCCTAAACTATTCCCCAAATCACCACTGGATCAAGTCCATTGGTCTGGTTCCAGGCCCCTGACAACACTCCTACCCCATTACTAGGCAAGACTGTGGGCCTGGTCCCAGGCTCCTGAAACCTTTTGTCTTCCCCCTCACTAGGTCTGTCTCTAGGTCTAGCCGTAGGCCCCCAAATTTCCACCTATCTCCATGACCGGGTAAGTCAGGCTCTCCTGTCTCCCCATCACTGGGTCATTCTTCCTGTCTGGCCCTGCACTCCTAGACCCCTGCTTCTCTCCCTACCTGATTTGATCTCTGTGCTTGGTCCCAGGCCCCTGATCACCCCCATTCCTCCATTTCTACCCATCATTGGTTCATCTGGGCGCAGGCCTCAACCCCCTGACCCCACTATCACTGGGTCCCATCTCTGGAGCTCTCACCTCTTGGATGTGATATTGTACTTATTCTGTCGGGACAGCATATGAAACACCCAATCCTGAAAGAAAAGCACAAAAAGCATTATAGATATACACCACTCTGTGATCCCAGCCTCCCCTTGTTGAGGGTTAATAAATGGTGGGACAGGTCTGCAGCCTGGGTCTGGTGGGATTACCACAGGAACCAATATCCTTACCTCGGAAACAGAGGAAGGCCAGTGGGAGTGTCCAGCTGACAGCTGATATTCAGTCACCCTGGAGGAAGACAGATCTATTCTTAACAGGAAGGACTATTGGATCCACAAAGTCCAGTCTCAGCACAGCAACCTCAACAACAGGGAACTTTCTCCAGATCTAGCACTTCTGCCCTACTCCTTACAGGGCTGCCTCCTGAATGTAGCCAGACTGCAGTATCCAGGAGCTCTCCCCCCAGCCAGCATTTTTGCCCTACTAACTTTGCTTCCCGCTGGGAGAGACCAGATTGAAGTCTCTGTGTGGATGTTTAGTTGATCAAACACTATTTGCCCCACATAATTGAATACTTGGTTTGGCAAATCAAATTCTCAGCCATTCAGTCAGCTCTCCGGATGAGACACACATAGGACTGGAAGTGATCTACTAGGTCAAGTCCAGTCCCCTGAGATCTCAGGCAACAATGCCATATAATGGTGTTCATAAAACCCTAGTTTTTATCCCGCTGAGACTTACTCGCAAGGTTTCCGACATTTGCTGAAACAGCCCAGAATGTTGGATTTGAATTCGACCTGGAGTTTATAATAACAGTGACCTGAGTAGGGGAGAGAGAAAAGCAAAGTGAGCTCACCCTATGTGTACAGGGAAGAGCATCTCTGGGGAATGTACATGGGTGTTGCAGGCCCAGAATAAGGTAGCTTCCTTGGAGGGGCTGAGAGCTCCAAAGAAGGAATCCTTTGGAGGACTTAAACAGGAGAGTTGGGGAGCTAATAACAGGGGATAATGGGAGTCTCAGTGTTCGGGGTTTGGAATGGGTAGGTTCAGGACGGCTTGGGGATTCATTATGTAATTCCTTCTGCGCCATCAGCACTTACCCCATGCTATCTGCTTAGTGTAGTCACAATACTCCGCTCCAGAGGGTAAGGGATAGAAGTAATATGCACAGCCGCAGCGTTCTACCATACTGATCTGGAAACAGGAACGAATGCAGACCTGGGAGGCATGAGAGAAGGGGAGAGCTCAGCAAGGGAATCCTCACATCCCAGCATAACCAGGCCCAGAAAAAAGATGAGATCCACTCATGGCAGGGAATGGCTGAGATTGTTTCCCAAGGAGGGTGGGGACAGGTCTGGGATAGGACCAGTGGTGGCGGATTACCTGCTCAGTGTAATGGGATGGGTACAGGTTCTGCACCTGCACATCACTGCCATCTTCAGTGCAGTCACTGTAACTGCCCCCAAGACGCATTGTCGTCTCCTGACAACAAACAGCAGTTTGTCAATCTTAAGAGTCAGAGAATTTAAGGCCAGACAGGACCACCAGATCACCCAGTCTGACTGCCTGCATGTGACAGGCCACTAACGCCCCCCAGCACCCACACACTAAGCCCAACACCTGAAATTGTACCAAGGTATTACAGCCCTCAGGAGAATGAGCTATTATGTGCCTCAGGCAGATAGCTGGGACTGAGGTGCACCAATGCCCGAAGCCCTACAATGGCAGGGAATTGATGAAGGGACACATACCTATGCTCCTGGTGCCTCCCCTTTCTGCCTGCTGCCCTGTAGTGCCATCCACCCGCAATCAATAACAGATACGATGGTAATAACCTCCCACTCCTCACTCCCATCTCATGCCACCAACTCCTCCTTGCTATCCCCCTTTTCCAGCCCTTCCCTGATTAGTAATAGCTTCCAAGGTAATGTCCTCCCCCTCAGTCCCTCCCTCTAGGGTTAACTTTTCTGCTCCCCACATCCTAGTTCCACGGCAACCCTTCTGCTCCCTACTGACCAACCTTGTGCTGACGCAAGTCTTCATGCAGGTGCACAGTGAAGCCCATGCCACCTCTTCCCTCATTCTACCTCCCCCTCATACCTTTCTCATGCTGATGGAGGTCTCCATACCCGGACGCACATTGAAGCCCCCATCGTCCATGAAGGCTGGTTCATTCTGCTCATGAACCATCACCCGGGCTCCTGTCACTGTGGATAGCAGTGGGATATAGTCGTTCTGCTCTGTGCGCACTAGCAGAGAGAGGCCTGTAGAGATTTCAGAGAGTGAGGAGGGATCAGGGCCAGTCACTGGGGTGGGAGGACAGCAGAGAGATCACAACTGGGCTAGTGGGGGAGGAGGCAGAGAGTAGGGGCATCACAGCTGAGCCAGAAAAGAAAAGGGGATCAGGGCTGGGCCTGAGTTGAGTAGAATGTAAGGGGGTCAGGCCTGGGGGGAGGCAAAGAGTTGAGAATCAGGGCTGGAGGTGGCAGAGAACTGGGATTGCAAAGCCAGGCCTGGAGAAAGCAGAATCTGGGGAGGCCTGAACTTTTGGCACTCCAAACTCACATGTGTCATGTTGGGGGATGCAATCCACCATCACACAGGGGAATAAGCAGAGCAGGATCTTGGTGCTCACAGTTCTCTCCCACCCCCAAAATCCTCATATTCTAGATATACACCTGAATGGGTTCTCCCCACCTGCTACAGGGACCCTCACCATTATTGATCCCAGGCAGGGATGATGTCCACAGGCTGCTATTGCCATCATTGAATGTGTAGCAGTTCCCATAAATAGGGTGATGGAAATGGGTGTAATTCCTGGGAGAGAAATGGAAATATTCAGATTAGGGCATCCAGGCATGTGGGGCAAAATCCCCAAGAGATGATGAGGGACAGGGTATTCTAAAAGGAACCAGTCTTTGTACCACCCTATGGAGAGGAACTGAGAGCAATACAGAAGAGTAGTGTCTGTAGTGTAAACAAGCCCTGAGAAATGGGTCAGAGCAAGGTTATTTAGCAAGGTGTTGAAAATGACTTCTGAAGCTGAAGAGCTGTTAGATTCCTCATGTTGCTAACTCTGGAGGACCAAAACAGGTGTTAGCAGCAGTGGGATATTTTTATAAAATCTCCTTAATATAGGCCTGGCTTTAAATTCTCCCGCCTCTTCTCCATCCTCTTGGATAAGATATTAATTTGATTGCCCCTTTGGGATCATTTGACTGTAAACTATAACACCGGGAACTGGCTTGTTTCTTACTATTCTTTCTACAGCAGCTGCCCCTCCTTCCTCTTCTTGTAAGGGTATGTGTCTGTGGGCTTTGGTACACACAAACATTGTACCACTTTTAATTACATCAGTATAGTTAAAGTGATACAACCCCCTACTGTGGACTCAGTTACACCAGTATAAAGATCCCTTTGTACAGTATAACTGCACCCGCACTAGTGTATGCACCTGAATCACAATTTCAGTTATCTGAAAGGGAAAAGAGCACAGGAACTATCTCATGGGACTTAGGGGTCAGTGAACCTGAGGAGCCAAAACCCCAAGGGCAGGACCCAGAGCCAATCACTTGAGATTATGGGATTCAGGAGCCTCAGGAATTGAACAAGGGAGAATGCCCCAGGCTTGGGCCCTGGCAGTGGATGTAACTGTTCTCCAGCAGTAGTGTCTTGGCTTCTCCTTGTACGCAGCAAGGAATGCAGAGGTTGTTAAGATGGGATATTGGAGCCTCTCAGCACTCACGCCTTGTCACATGGAACCTCATTGAAACGGCAAGCATAGATGAAGTTCTCAAAATTGGACTCATCCAGGGCCTTTGTGTTAGGCATCCGTGCCAGAATGTTGATGTAGTGGAAACTGTACCACTCACGCACAGCATCTACACCTGATGAATACGTCTGATGAAAACAATCCTCATTGGTCTCGTTGCACTGCAAGAGAAACATCAGCCATCTCAAGGAACACAAGTCCATGAGGAGGGATGAGGGGGTATACTTGACCTCCCCCCGCCCTCCCGAACATGGACAGGAAATAAATTCAGATTATACTTGACAAGTGCAGCTAACAGACATAAGTGAACCCCTCCCCCGTAACCCCAGATCCTCAATGGGAGGGAAACTCCTGGGTAGGGGGAATGATCAAGAGACTGAGGAAGCAGCAAACCACAGTGAAGTTATTGCAATGAGCTGTGCAAAAAATGAGATTGTGTAGTATACACAGCAGCTTTCAATTCTGGAACAGGGAGTCCCTCTGTGTGGGTGTACTTACACCTTGGTATAAACTTAAAATTTAGATCAAACTAGCTACATCACTCAGATGTGCGAAAAATTCAAACCCTAAGTGCTGTAGTTAAATTCACCTAGCCCCGGTGTACACATGGCTAGGTTGAGGGAAGAATTCTTCTATTGATGTAGCTACTATCACTCGAGGAGGGAAACTACCTACTTTGACAGAAAAAACCCTTCCATCGATGTAGGAAGCATCTACACTACAGTCCTACAGCAGCACAGCTGCAGTTGTGCCATGGAGCGCCTGTAGTGTAGACATGCCCTAGCCTAGACTAGAGTTTTTGCTCCTGCTGGAACTCTAGTTAATTGATTGATGGTTGAGTATGCTCTAGAGCAGTGCTACTCAAAGTGGTGGTCTGCGGACCGGTGCCAGCCCACGAGCCATCGGCTGCCGGTCTGCGCGCACATAGGAAAAAAAAATTGCCGGCCCCCACATCAGATAGCTTGAGAAGCACTGCTCAGGAGAATGGATGGAGAAGGGGGACAGTCCTTCCCTAGATCCCTTAGGCAGAGGCTGGGACTTGAAAGGCTTTTTTCAGTTCTTAACAACTTTCATTAGTAGCAGCAACGACAACTTCACCAGATTTCCAGACAGTGGAGGGTGGAGCCGACACTGGTACGAGAGGATCTAATGAGAGATTAGGAGCTAGGCAAAGTCTGTAGAGTACAGGAGAGAGAGGGATCTATTCTCACCAGGATGAAGCCAATTTTCCAGTCACTTTTGTCCACTGGAGGACTGTTCCCCTTCAGGCTTGCTGGTTCATCACGCTTGTGTCTCCTCAGTGGGTGGCGCTGGACATGGTGGGACAGGCTCCTTGGGCTACGTTTCCGGGTGGACTGGGCTGCCCAGTTGCTTTGTACCAGAGACATGTTGTAGTTATACAGGTCCATTAGTGTCTGATGGGTGATACGATCCAGTTCATCCAGCTCCTTCTGGACAGCACTGTATCTGTGAGATGGAGAGAGTGGACTCCAGAGTTAGGACTTGTCTCTATTGGGGAATTTCCCACTATAGCTATACTTACACTATAATACTTATTTGCCTATAGCTAGACAGGTATAAGTCCCCATGTGGGAATAAAAGTGACTTTATTCAGATATAATTACTCTGCTTCCAAACTGTAGTGGAATAGTTATTCCAGTATAGCTATGTAGGGAAATTTACCCATGTAAACAAGCCCTTAGTATCTCAATATCACCTGTAGGGGCACTGGGTATTTCTCCTGATCCAGTAGGAGTACAATACACAATACATATATACCTGTAGGCCCTGGGAGTTTGTCTCATACCTGTAGGGGTTGAGAGTGCACAGTGTGACAGCAGGGAAGGTCAGCTTGTCTGAGTTGAGGTTAAGGTTCAGGTTGACAGGGAAGCTGAAGTACTGCCTGTAGAGGATCCCAAATTGCCAGTACATTAGGCCAAAGGTGAGGAAGAAGAGCACAGACCAGAAGGCTGTCTTCATTTTGTTCCTCTTTGAGCAGACTAAGCGGATGGCTCCATGGATGGTTGTGTTGTTACAGAAGAACTGGAAGAGTTCATGGTATGACTTGTGGAACTCAATGAGGCCCTGACACTCCTTCTCCAACTTCTCTGCCACTTCCTCCACCTTCTGCTGCTTCTCTGCTTCCTGTTCACATCTCCTCAGCCTCTCCCTCACTGGCACCTTCTTTGCCTTCACAGCTACAACCTATGACACAAAAAGCTTGGAATCAGGCAATATATAGATATCAGTTAAGTCTACCATGACCCACCTAACTCAGGAAGCCTTTGCCTGCTGGGGCCCTTCAGCCCCTCCACATCCCATCGTCCTCCACATTCAAGCTATTCCACACACACACCCCATCCTCTCCCACACCCTGTCCCCTCCACACACACCCCCATTCTCCCCCATGCCCTGTCCCCTCCACACACACACACCCATTCTCCCCCATGCCCTGGCCCGTCCACACACACCTGCTATCTTCCCTCACAATCCGGTCCCTCTACACACACACTATCCTCCCCCATATCCCAGCCCTTCCATACACATACACACACCTCTATCCTCCCCCATGCCCAAGAGTCTCCACACACACACCCTATCCTCCCCCACACGTCAGCCCTTCCCCACACACTCCCCCATCTCTCCCCCGCCCCAGTCTCTCCGTACACGCACCCAGACCCCCTCCCTCCTTTACCCCAGCATCCACTCTGTAGAAACCCCACTGCACCCTTCTTCAGAGGGTGGTGTTTAAAAGCAAGGTTAGAAGCAACTGAGTAGAAAGACACTAACTTGATGCATGTTAGCCTATGATGCTGTTTCCACTGAGCTATGTGGACTCCACTCTCCTTGGAAATGAGGGTCTCCCTTTGGTGTTGTCCCCCTGTGGGAGTTTCTCTCTCCTAAGCGAGATCTGTGCTTTGCTGTGCCCTGGTCTCAGACTCCCGGCTCTGCCTCCTGGCAGCTGCTTTGCCTTGGTGGTTAGGATTAGACTGGTTTCTTTCCAGCTCAATCTGGCAACCTGTCCTGCTCCTGCCCTCCCAGCCGCTCCCCGCCTCCAGCAGCTCTGGGGGAAAAGAAAAGCCTCATTAACATCTCAATATCTCGGTTCCTAGAGAAAAGGGAGATGGGCCGGGGTAGGGGGAGAGCAAGGGGTGGAAAAGGGCAGGCTTTGGCGAGGGGACAGGGAGAGGAATGGGGGACAAACAGACACTAGTAAAGCCCCAGGAGTGGCCCATGTTGACTGAGGACCACTGTAGAAAAAATAATTTTGTGGTCTGGGGCTTTCACTGGGGGCTTGGGGCGGCAGCAGCTCTGATTAGCAAAGAGAGGATTCAGGTACACAAGTGTGCAGCCTCAGGGGCCTCTCTCTGCTGAAACAACAGGGTGGGGCTTTGAAATAGCTGAGCCGTTTTAAGTCAAGGACACAAGCACCCCACCCATCCTTCTGACTCCCTGGGCTGCAGTCTCAGAGCAAACCGGTACTGACACCCAAGAGCCAGCTGGCAACCTCGCTTGCACCTCCCCCACTCCCCGCAGAAGGGTGGAGGAAGAGGTAAGCAGTGCTGGCTGCTCCCAGGTAGGGCTGCAGACTGCTCCGAGAGCATTACATTATGTCCCTCCCCCCACCCCTTCTCCTGAGCTGGGAACACAATGTCCCAGCAAGAGGAGAAAGGTAGAAAAAAATGTTGGCAGCAGTGTCTCAAGGACATGGGGACAAGTCAAGGTAATGCAACAGTAACAGCAGCTACCTGAGTTGGGCACACTCTCCTGTACCCCACCAGGCTGGGCCAAGGCCTTGGCTCAGGGCAGGTACTGTAGGGATCTCCCCAGTTACCAATTTCCAGGCCATTCCAGGGGTCTGGGCTCCTAGCCTGTCCCTTTAGAGCTCTCAACCATCGTCAATGCTCTTCAACCCCAGGAGGACGTAACCTGTGGGAGCTAGCAGCATTGAAGGAGGGGCTCTTAAGCCCCAGGAACCCAACAATGCCTGTCATTTAACACAGGACTGTGAGGCAGTAGTATTCTAATAAACACCCTAGCTGAGACTAGAGCATTGTGCTAGGCACTGTAAAAACACTTAAGAAGTACTTGAAGAGATTACACGCTAAAGTAGAAAAGGCAGAATTATTATCCCCATTTTGCAGATGGGGAATTGAGGCACAGAGAGATTAAATCTGTGCCCAAGGTCACACAGGGAGTTTGTAGCAGCCCTAGGACCTAATCTAAATCCTAATGCAATGTTTTAACCACAAAAACATCTTTCCTCTCAAAAATCATTGCCTTCTAGTCCCAGCGCTGGGAAGGGATTGGCATTTACTGGGCTATCAGCAAGGAGATTTGGAGTTCAGACTCCCAGGCTATGTCTACACTGCGTGCCTTATAGTGACACAACTGTGCTGCTACAACCATGTCTCTGTAAAGTACGCAGTGTAGCCGCTAGAACGAGGAGTACTTGTGGCACCTTAGAGACTAACAAATGTATTTGAGCATAAGCTTTCGTGGGCTAAAGCCCACTTCATCAGATGCATGCAGTGGAAAATACAGTAGGAAGAGATATATATATACAGAGAACATGAAAAAATGGGGGTTGCCATACCAACTCTTAACGAGACCAATCAATTAAGGTGGGCTATCATCAATTGATTGGTCTTGTTAAGAGTTGGTATGGCAACCCCCATTTTTTCATGTTCTCTGTATATATATATATATGTATCTTCCTACTGTATTTTCCACCACATGCATCTGATGAAGTGGGCTTTAGCCCACAAAGGCTTATGCTCAGATTCATTTCTTAGTCTCTAAGGTGCCACAGGTACTCCTTGTTTTTTCCGCTGATACAGACTAACATGGCTACCACTCTGAAACTCGTCACAGTATAGCCACTGTTTGTCATCAGGAGAGAGCTCTCCCACCAACAAAATAAAACCACCCTCAACGAGGGGCGGTAGCATCTCCTGCTGACAAAGCACTGTCTATACTGGCGCTTTTCATTGGTAAAACTTTTGTTAGGCAGGGGTGTGTTTTTTCACATGAAAAAGTTTTACCTATGAAAGTGCAGTGTAGACATAGCCCTAGATACTATTTGCAGCTCTGAAAGTTTTTTCCAAGGTGTGAATTTAAACTTATGTAGTTATGTTGGTATAACTCTTGGTGTTGACACTGTTATTCTGCTGCCTGTTTTTCAATTTAGTTTTTGTTATTTGGGAAGGATTAAAGCTATATTGGAAAACGTCGCTCATACACCATGAGTGTGTCCACTCCAGGGAAAGGCAATGGGAGCACTACATCTGTATAACTATATTGGTATAATCAGTAAACCTTTCACATATAGACAAGCCTTAACTCACTGTGGCTTTGATCAAGTCCCTCACTCTCCTTGTATCTCAGTTTCCCATCTATCTAATCCTCTCTTCCCAGGAAGCTGTGAGGGTTAACGAGTTACTGTGTGTGTCTCACTAGGAGTGCTGTCACTAGGAGGACTGGGAATAATAATGGTCATCGCAAAGCTCACCAGGTTTTGGGATACAAAAAATTATTCGTGCAGGAAACTTCAAGTACTATGGAATTCCTTCCTTTAGTGTAAATAACTCTCTATAATCCCGGTTTAATGATTCTGTATTTCTGATGTATTCCACTTTTATTCCAACAACAAAAGTGAAGGGATATCAAATTTGTGTTGAAAGGAGGTTGTTTTGGAATGATAATGAGTAGTGTCCCTTGACGCTACTCACCCACTTGCTGAAGTGAAGAAACAGATTGACAGAGCCAGAAGAGTACCCAGAAGTCACCTACTACAGGACAGGCCCAACAAAGGAAGTAACAGAGTGCCACTAGCCATCACCTTCAGCCCCCAACCAAAACCTCTCCAGCACATCATTAAGGATCTACAACCTATCCTGAAGGACGATCCCTCACTCTCACAGATCTTGGGAGACAGGCCAGTCCTTGCTTACAGACAGCCCCCCAACCTGAAGCAAATACTCACCAGCAACTACATACCACACAACAAAAACACTAACCCAGGAACCTATCTTTGCAACAAAGCCCGTTGCCAACTCTGTCCACATATCTGTTCAAGGGACACCATCATAGGACCTAACCACATCAGCCACGTCATCAGGGGCTCGTTCACCTGCACATCTACCAATGTGATATATGTCATCATATGCCAGCAACGCCCCTTTGCCATGTACATTGGCCAAACCGGACAGTCTCTATGTAAAAGAATAAATGGACACAAATCAGACGTCAAGAATTATAACATTCAAAAACCAGTCGGAGAACACTTCAGCCTCCCTGGACACTCAATTACAGACCTAAATGTTGCAATTATTCAACAAAAACACTTCAAAAACAGACACCAATGAGAAACTGCAGAACTGGAATTAATTTGCAAACTGGACACCATTAAATTAGGCTTGGATAAAGACTGGGAGTGGATGAATCATAGAATCATAGAATATCAGGGTTGGAAGGGACCCCAGAAGGTCATCTAGTCCAACCCCCTGCTCGAAGCAGGACCAATCCCCAATTAAATCATCCCAGCCAGGGCTTTGTCAAGCCTGACCTTAAAAACCTCTAAGGAAGGAGATTCTACCACCTCCCTAGGTAACACATTCCAGTGTTTCACCACCCTCATAGTGAAAAAGTTTTTCCTAATATCCAATCTAAACCTCCCCCACTGCAACTTGAGACCATTACTCCTTGTTCTGTCATCGGCTACCATTGAGAACAGTCTAGAGCCATCCTCTTTGGAACCCCCTTTCAGGTAGTTGAAAGCAGCTATCAAATCCCCCCTCTTTCTTCTCTTCTGCAGACTAAACAATCCCAGCTCCCTCAGCCTCTCCTCATAAGTCATGTGTTCTAGACCCCTAATCATTTTTGTTGCCCTTCGCTGGACTCTCTCCAATTTATCCACATCCTTCTTGTAGTGTGGGGCCCAAAACTGGACACAGTACTCCAGATGAGGCCTCACCAATGTCGAATAGAGGGGAACGATCACGTCCCTCGATCTGCTCGCTATGCCCCTACTTATACATCCCAAAATGCCATTGGCCTTCTTGGCAACAAGGGCACACTGCTGACTCATATCCAGCTTCTCATCCACTGTCACCCCTAGGTCCTTTTCCGCAGAACTGCTGCCTAGCCATTCAGCCCCTACTCTGTAGCGGTGCATTGGATTCTTCCGTCCTTAGTGCAGGACCCTGCACTTATCCTTATTGAACCTCATCAGATTTCTTTTGGCCCAATCCTCCAATTTGTCTAGGTCCCTCTGTATCCTATCCCTCCCCTCCAGCGTATCTACCACTCCTCCCAGTTTAGTATCATCCGCAAATTTGCTGAGAGTGCAATCTACACCATCCTCCAGATCATTTATGAAGATATTGAAGAAAACCGGCCCCAGGACCGACCCCTGGGGCACTCCAGTTGACACCGGCTGCCAACTAGACATGGAGCCATTGATCACCACCCGTTGAGCCCGACAATCTAGCCAGCTTTCTACCCACCTTATAGTGCATTCATCCAGCCCATACTTCCTTAACTTGCTGACAAGAATACTGTAGGAGACCGTGTCAAAAGCTTTGCTAAAGTCAAGAAACAATACATCCACTGCTTTCCCTTCATACACAGAACCAGTAATCTCATCATAAAAGGCGATTAGATTAGTCAGGCATGACCTACCCTTGGTGAATCCATGCTGGCTGTTCCTGATCACTTTCCTCTCATGCAAGTGCTTCAGGATTGATTCTTTGAGGACCTGCTCCATGATTTTTCCAGGGACTGAGGTGAGGCTGACTGGCCTGTAGTTCCCAGGATCCTCCTTCTTCCCTTTTTTAAAGATTGGCACTACATTAGCCTTTTTCCAGTCATCCGGGACTTCCCCCATTCGCCACGAGTTTTCAAAGATAATGGCCAATGGCTCTGCAATCACAGCCGACAATTCCTTCAGCACTCTCGGATGCAACTCGTCCGGCCCCATGGACTTGTGCATGTCCAGCTTTTCTAAATAGTCCCTAACCACCTCTATCTCCACAGAGGGCTGGCCATCTCTTCCCCATTTTGTGATGCCCAGCGCAGCAGTCTGGGAGCTGACCTTGTTAGTGAAGAGGATGAGTCATTACACAAACAAAAAACTATTTCCCCATGCTAATTTTCTCCCTACTGTTACTCACACCTTCTTGGCAACTGTTTGAAATGGGCCATGCTGATTGTCACTACAAAAGTTTTTTTTTCTCCTGCTGATAATAGCCTACCTTAATTGATTACTCTCGTTAGAGCTGGTATGGCCAGCCCCATTTTTTCATGTTCTCTGTATATACATATATCTTCCTACTGTATTTTCCACTGCATGCTTCTGATGAAGTGGGTTTTAGCCCACAAAAGCTTATGCTCAATAAATTTGTTAGTCTTTAAGGTGCCACAAGTACTCCTCATTCTTTTTCCTTGAAATGAAGGACACTTAAGAGGTATGACGGTAAGGGCTGGGCCTTTGTGTACTTAGTGCTGCTGAAAGGTGTTGGCTTGACAATGCTGGTAAATGAAATCCTCTGTTAATCTATAGGGAAGCAGCAGGGTATGACTTCCTTTAGAGGGAAAAAGGGATAGTTCAGCCTCCATTATCTGTGCAGTTCTTGGCCTTGATGATGAGTCTGCCAAAATCATCTCATGTGGGGCAACCTAACATCTTTTAGATTAAATGCTTCAAACCTTCATTTACAGAGTTGAGGTTATCCAGTGATGCCTTTGAAAACCAGGAAATAACTAAGGCAGTGTAAACTTAAACTTCTGAAAACCAGGAAATACATAGATAGTGTCTTCTATGATAGCAAGGTACTGGACCCACAATGACCCAGAAAGTCCCTTCCAGTTTTGTATTCCTGTGTTACACACTGGTGCAACCTTAACTCCGTCCTTCTGGAGCTGGCAATAGCCAATGGGAATTCTCTGCGTGCACTCCAGCTACATTCTCTGAGTTAGCTCTCGCTGTATATAATGGAGGGATTCATTGGATTAGCTTGGCAGTGCTATGATAGTGTTATGAGGATATCTGTGGGGGGCTCCTGCTCCCGTGGAGGGGGGTTCTGAGTCCTCCCCAGGGGTATGTGATCAAAGGAAAGAGGTGCAAGTGTACCTTGATTCAGACTGCTTCATTTCAGCACTGTGTTGTATAGGTTGTCGCAGTAGCCATTCACGGGGTTCTTCTTGCCATGGGGATTGTCAGCAGTGAGGTGGGATATGAGAGTGGAGTGTCAGAGAGCTTATTGATGTGACTGAAAATAGAGTATTAGATGGAATTGTGTCCATAGGGTGAAGGGGTTGTAAAATTTAGCAAGTAGGGGGTTATTTCTATGGAGTGGGCTCAGAGTTTGAGAGTACAGCAGGTTTAGGTAGCTCCTGCACAGTAAATAAAATTTTTACCTTAGCAGAGAAAAATCATATATTCTGTCATACAGTGGTCATGTGCCCTGAGTGTTCTGCACTTCTGCAAGGTCAGAGTGCTAGTATGTGTTTTGTGGGCATTTTGGGGCAGTGCTCAGAAAGGGCAGAGTTAAGGTTGTGTTGGCATTTACCTTAACACTGTGTTTCTTAGTTTTCAGCAGTTTGTTTACATTACCATAATTCTTTATTTCCTGGTTTTCAGAGGCTTAGGTTTAGCCACTATCCATGTTCTGGAAGGGCATGAGGCACCACTTATCTCTGTGTTGTTGAAGTTTTGGGGAATTTATTTTCCTTGGTTTAAAAAGAAATATTTCTCAGCACCCCTGTGTACCAGAGCCCAGTTCTACCTCTGGATCATTGGCAATGATTATGCTCGCTACAGAATTCACTGGCTGCACATAGGTCCCTTCACTGTCTCTGCATCATTTCCTTGTCTCCTTTCTTTCTGCTGGTCCAGCACAGCCTGGTTCTCCCTCCTCAGTCATGGATGGAGAGGCAGAAATCAACTGGGCTCTGTTGGTTGAGGCGCTCAGGAGTGGATGCAGGAACAGTGTAGAGACTAGCATAAAGTTAGTAAGGATCTTTTTAAAAAGAGAAATTGGGGGATGAGGACATGAGAGGAAGGGTGATCCAGTGGTTAGGACTTAAGAGATCTAGGTTCAATTTCCTGCTCCATAACTGATCTCCTGTGTGACCTTGGCCAAGTCCCCTAGTCTCTCCAAGAGGGTTATATCCAGAAATGTATGTAGGCACTTAATTTCTATTGATTTCAATGGAAGTTAGGAGCCTAAATACCCTTGTGGATCTGACCCCATGTCCCAGTTCAGGGGACGGGGGTAATAAATACTTCCCTACCTCACAGGAGCATTGTGAGCATAAATACACTGACACTCAGATCCAGATCCACAAAGGGATTTAGGCACTGCATCATTCAGTATGATGGCACCTAAAAAATCACAGTAACAACAGAGCAATACACAAAGCTTGAATTAAGCAGGTTGGATAAATAACTAGAGTCATGGGATCAGGGGCACTGCACCATAGTCTTTCACCTCCCAGGTGGGTGCCATAACCACTGGACTATAGAGTCATTCTCATTGTCCCAATGACTTTTAAAGTACTTATATACTGTAGAACAGCTTCAACAGGAGAGCTTGAGACCTCTCCATCTCAGAGTGTCCTGTAGCTCAGTGGTTAGAACACGCTCTTGAGAAGTATGAGACACTTGCTCAAATCTTTCTCCATCCTTAGGCAGAGGAGGGAATTGAGCCTGGGTCTCCCACATAACAGGTGAGTGTGCTAACCACTGGGCTTTGTCACCTACCTGTTAGGCACATTCCATTCTAGAGAGCTGCATGTTTTCTTTAATAACATTTTTAATATTGTTTCCTCAAAGGGGCAGTGGGTGCCATGCACTAGCTGAACTAAATGTTGAGTGACTGAGATCAGTTGGGGGAGGTTTGAGTCAAGGTTTGAGCCCCAGGGATGTGCAAAAAAGTAACACTGTTGATTTTGTAAAATGCTAAGGTTTTTTTCAGGAAGCTGTATCTTAGGAACCCCGTGCTCAAATGACTCCAAATTTGGAACACTAACCTGACCCCTTGCCCCATAAAGCACAACAAATTTCAAAATATTCTAAGCATGCAGCTTGTACAGCACTTAGAGAAGTTGCTCTTTAAACAGAAAGGGCTTCTCAACCTGAACCAAAGTAGATTTGGCACTCTATTGTAATGGGAACACTTAATTCCAGTTTTGCTGGACTGGATTCAAACTGATGACCAGCTGGTGAACGTTTCAGTAGCTCATAACCAATGCACTGAGACATCCAGTTCCTTGCATCCAGAAATTAAGCTTCCTTTCTGGAAGGATGTTTATTTAATCAAGTTCTGCCTTGATTGAAGTTTACCCAGCCATTTTCCAGTCTCTGGACATGAAGGTCTTGTCTTCACTGCAAAGATAACTTGAGTTCTCACTCCAGTGTTGTCCCTAACCCGAGTCTCATCTACACGTGCAACCATCTCACTTAAGGGTGATGGTGCTTTTCACTTGAAATGTCAGGGCTGGGTAGGCTAAAGCTCAGGTGTTGCTAAAACTCAAGCAGTTAACATGACCACTCTGCAATGTGGATGTCGGCTAACACCACTGGAGTGCTCTTAGTCTTCCAGTGCCTTCCCACATTTCCCCCTGGGCCACATTTTCTTGCTGTCTACATACTAGCCAAAGTTACCTATTAATTCACATAACACAGTTTAGTATTTGACTCCACATTCCTACGTGGGTTACAGACTGCAATAGCACTCTGTTGCAGGGTGACTGGCCCCTTTAAGAGGGAGGGAGGTGTCCAGTGCACCTGTGATTCATCAGTTGCTGCCAGATTGGGCTTGAGTTGAAAGAGAGCATCTGGGCCCTAGAGGGGAGGAGACTGAGTGAAGTGGAAAAGGGCTCAGGGCTAAAAGACCAGTAGAGGAGCTAGCTTGCTGATCTTCCTGAGCTGAAGAGCAAATGCTGGGAGGCTGAAAGGGGCTGACTTGTTGGAATGTGTGTTTCATAGAGGAGTCATGAGTAGGGCTACATGTTTGTCTTGGAGGTTGCAGAAGTCACGAATTCCAAGACTTCCTGCAACGTCCTTGACTTCTGCAGCTGCCAGTGTGGCTGACTCCAGTGCCCCCCAAGCAGCTGGCTGCTCAGGCGTCCCTGGGGACAGCCACAACAGCCACTGCTGGAGCGGCTCTGCAGCCTGCTGCTCAGGTGGCCCCGCAGCCAGTCACACCAGCTGCTGCTGGAGCTGCCCCAGCCCCGGGGCCAGCCATACCGGCCGATGCTCAGGCAACCCTGGGCAGCTGGCCCTGGGGATCACCTGAGCAGTTGACCCAGGGGTGGCCGGCACAGTGGCTCCCCTACAGCGGTGACTGGAGCAGCCACTGGTCCCCTGGGGCTCCCTCACTCCTCCGGCTGCTGGTGCTGTGGGCTCCCCTAACCCCCCACCCCACCCCACTCCCCGCAGTCATACACTCATAGGACTAGGAAAGGACCTCGAGAGGTCATCTAGTTCAGTCCCCTGCACTCATGGCAGGACTAAGTATTATCTAGACAATCCCTGACAGTCCCTCACCTAAGATTCAAGCAGGGGTATTTATAGTATAAGTCATGGACGGGTCACAGGCCGTGATTTTTTGTTTCTTGCCTTTGACCTGTCCATGACTTTTACTAAACATACCCATGATTAAATAGTAGCCTAAGTCATGAGACTGGTCACTCCCAGTTGGATGGCCTGGAGATTGAGGTCCTGGAACAAGGGCAGAAAGGAACTGGGAACAGAGTGCTGGTGGACTCGTGGCTGGATGACCTGGGAATGATGTCCCTGGACAGGGGACTGGAGAATTGCTGTAGTTGTATGTTTTACTGTGGGAACTGGGAGGATAATTTTACCATGAGGGTTCTACAGACTATTGTACATGTACATAAATAAATTATGCCCAGAGGTGGGACTTTTTATCAGATGGTGAGAAATACTGTGCTCTTTATGGCTGGATTGAGGGGAAACTGAGGCAGGTGCACTTGTCTTGTTGTGGCTTGCCCCAGGTTTGGGCCACCTTGTCATATACTCCTATTTTGGTATAGCACTATGCCCAGAAGAAAAGGCCTCCAGAAGGTCATTTTCCCAGCATGATGCCAGCTGGCCAGAGGTTGACACCTGGGTTTTGATGGATCTCTGGTGTGAGGCCAGGAACTATGTTGTCAGGACCATGTATGGGTTGTGCCCCCAGAAGGGCTAACCCTAGCTAGAAGCTGGGACTGAACAACAGGGGGAGGAGGGCACTTGATACATTTCCCTGTTCTGTGTACTCCTTTGAAGGATCTGGCACCGGTCACTGTCAGAAAACAGGATCTGGGCTAGATGGACTATTGCTCTGATCCCGAATGGTCATTCTTATGTTCTTATCAAGCATGGGATGTGTCCCCAGAAGTCCTAGCCCCTCACATGAGTAACAGCACCCTGGACTTGAAAATGATTTTGTATTGTGTCTACACTCAGGAGGTCCCATTCAAGTGAATTGTGCAATGGAGAGAAGCCCACAGTCAAAACTTCCTGCACACTGATCTCACTCTCCTTCAAACACACTCTGCAACCCAGCATACCATCCTAAGCTTGAAGAAACAGCCTGTGACACAGTGGCCTATTGGTGCCAACTGGCTCCCTGGGGTTCACTGTTCTTTACAAGCAACTCCTGTCTCAGACCTGATAAACCCATGACACCTAACATACCACTTTCATGGTATTTAACTATGAAGGGTAGCATGTGAGGCCTCTGCTGAAAGCTTGTAACTTATCAATACTCATAATCGTTGTGAGATGTGTGTACGGGTGATATTTAAGGGGTAATGCCACTATTTTGAAAATTATGCCCTTATGGTCTTGGAGGGAAAGTGAGTCACCAGGCAATAATACATAGGAGCTGGAACTAGGGGTGTGGGGGTGCTGCAGCACCCCCTGACTTGAAGTAGTTTCCATTATATACAGGGTTTACAGTTTGGTTCAATGACTCTCAGCACCCCCACTATACAAATTGTTCCAGCACCTCTGCAGTAATATGTCTTGGTGATGGCCCATCACGCAGAAGGGAGTTGTCACCCTGTCCCCTGCTTATGTAATGTAATTCTCAATTGTCTGCCTTTACACCAATCCAGAAAAGTCAATGGAAAACCATCAAAGACAAACTATAAACAGTGAAACCACTTGGGAAGTGAAAAGGAACAATATGATAGTGAGAGGATCACCCTGTCTGTGAATAAAGGTGACAGACTGATTCAGTAGATCACCGAGTGGAGAAAGACACTATGTAGCTATTCACTGCCTTGATGAGCGGGGTTGCTTCATGAAATTCAACTATTAACCAGGGACTGGAATGCTCCTAGCTGTGGAGATCCCCAGACTGTTTGTTTGCTGACAGGGTTCTGAAGTGCTTGAAGGCACCTAGGCTTGATCTACACTTACAACTTATATTGGCATAGCTATGTTGGTCAGAGTTGTGACCTCACTGACTGACATAGAGATGCCAACAAAACCCGCAGTGTAAACACAGCTACGCTGACAGAAGAATGCTTCTGTCAATATTGTGTAAGCCTGTAAGGGACATATACAACAGTTATGGCTTGAATAATTAATAACTACTGATTCTTTCTGGCCCTCAAAAATTGGAAAAATATATCCACCGGAAACCTACTGACCACTATTCCTACCTACATGCCTCCAGCTTTCATCCACACCACACCACATGATCCATTGTCTACAGCCAAGCTCTACGATACAACTGTATTTGCTCCAACCCTTCAAACAGAGACAAACACCTACAAGATCTCTATCAAGCATTCTTACAACTACAGTACCCACCTGCTGAAGTGAAGAAACGGACTGACAGAGCCAGAAGAGTACCCAGAAGTTACCTACTACAGGACAGGCCCAACAAAGAAAATAACAGAACGCCACTAGCCATCACCTTCAGCCCCCAACTAAAACCTCTCCAACGCATCATCAAGGATCTTCAACCGATCCTGAAGGGAGACAGGCCAGTCCTTGCTTACAGACAGCCCCCCAACCTGAAGCAAATACTCACCAGCAACCACACACCACACAACAGAACCACTAACCCAGGAACCTATCCTTGCAACAAAGCCCGTTGCCAACTCTGTCCACATATCTATTCAGGGAACACCATCATAGGGCCTAATCACATCAGCCACCCTATCAGAGGCTCGTTCACCTGCACATCTACCAATGTGATATATGCCATCATGTGCCAGCAATGCCCCTCTGCCATTGGTCAGACTGGACAGTCTACATAAAAGAATAAATGGACACAAATCAGACGTCAAGAATTATAACATTCAAAAACCAGTTGGAGAACACTTCAATCTCTTCGGTCACTCGATTACAAACCTAAAAGTTGCAATTCTTCAACAAAAAAACTTCAAAAACAGATTCCAACGAGAGATTGCTGAATTGGAATTAATTTGCAAACTGGACACCATTAACTTAGGCGTGAATAGAGACTGGGAGTGGATGGGTCATTACACAAAGTAAAACTATTTTCCCATGTTTATTCCACCCCTCCACCCCTCCTGTTCTTCAGACATGCTTGTCAACTGCTGGAAATGGCCCACCTTGATTATCACTACAAAAGGTTTCCGCCCCGCCCCGCTCCGCTCTCCTGCTGGTAATAGCTCACCTTAAGTGATCATTCCGGTTACAGTGTGTATGGTAACACCCATTGTTTCATGTTCTCAATGTATATAAATCTCCCCACTGTATTTTCCACTGAATGCATCCGATGAAGTGAGCTGTAGCTCACGAAAGCTTATGCTCAAATAAATTTGTTAGTCTCTAACGTGCTGCAAGTCCTCCTTTTCTTTTTGCGAATACAGACTAACACGGCTGCTACTCTGAAACATATCCACTGCTGTTTGTGCCAAAATAGGATCCACTCAGGAAGTCAAGACAATAAGAAAATGGGTCACATCATGTGAGACATTTTGTCTAAGGACCCAGAGATCAGCCAAGGTTAGGAGTTGCTCTCTCCAGTAATAGAAACTAAAATGGCTAAATGAGAGTATTGTTAATCACATCACGTACACAAGAATCTCTCATAATTTGCATATAGATAGACTCTCTTTTTCCCTCCCAGTCTAGCTAAAAAGAACTACAAGTTACCAAGGAAAGGTGACATACAGCTTTGCTATGCAAACATTGCATAGTGTTCCTTGTGAGTGGATCAAGAGATGGGTGAGGAAGCTGCAAGTTAAGCGAATTAGAAAAGTAAGTTTGAAGGTCAAACTGGGCAAACTACCTGTTACACCAAGAAATCTAAACCACATGTTTTCACCCCAAATTGTAAGATATATATTGTTTTCCTTGTAAATCAAAAATACCGTGGATAATCTGTCTTTCATCCCAAATTGGAAGCTGCATATTTGTTTGCCTTGTGAGTCAGATCTACATCCTTCTGTATGTGAATACCGCTTGTTCTGTTGGAAGGCCCATAATGGGAAATGCTTATGTACAATCAGTGAATGTATGGAGTACGTCCTCCAAATTTACAGGTTTCAGAGTAACAGCCGTGTTAGTCTGTATTTGCAAAAAGAAAAGGAGTACTTGTGGCACCTTAGAGACTAACCAAATTGGTTAGTCTCTAAGGTGCCACAAGTACTCCTCCAAATTTAGAAGACCATAAGAGATTTTATTGGTTACATAACAAACAATTGTTGCACTCCAGAAGTAACAGGTATTTCCTGGTACAAGGAAGAAGGAATGTTGAAAGATATAAACCAGGGTGTAACTTTGAAATATGAAGAAAAATTACTTGAAACCAGTGATCCCAACTGATATTAGGGACTAATAATGAAATACAGTCCTTGAAATGACTCATGAAAAAAGCCTCTGATAAGAAAAAGAACTGAAGATATTTGCTGTACACCACCTGCTGGATACCAATGGAAGCAGCAGACAAACAGAGCTGAAATCTGAACAATCACTTGGCACGTGTCCAGTAGAAATCAGAGGCTGGCCCCTTACAATGAGACCTGAAATTAGGTACTGTATATAAAACTGAGTTCACCATGTGCAACTGGAGAGCTGACTGTCACTGAACTTAACAAGAAAGCGCAGCCTCCTAAGTGTGACAGATTCCTGGACCAGCCATGTGAAAAGGACTCTCCCCTATCCCAGTGTTAAGAGGATAAGAAGTGGTAAGATCTTATTTCAAATATTGTATTTCCCCTTCTATTATTTAATATAAATAACTATAGGTTCTTCTTTGAGTAGCATCCCCATGGGTACTCCACTTCAAGTGCCCATGTGCCCTTGATGGGAGATTTTCAGTAGCAGCCCCCTACACGTGCCATACACATCCTTGTATCCCTTATTGAGGTATATAGGGCTGCATGGGTAAGCTGTCCTCAGTTCCTTCTCAATCACCTTTGGCCTACACAACCTGCCTGCTTCACTTTTATCTAGTTGTAGTTTAGATTATCTTAGTTGTAATTAGTTTAGTGGATTTGTTTGTTTGTTCCTTCCCCTCTGAGGGATTGTTCTGGACTTTATTATCTAGGGTATGCTGGGATCCCCAGGCTTTAAGCATTGTCTTTCCTACCAGGAGCCATTTCCTGACGGACATTCTCAGTGTTTGCAGTGTTTGGGAGACACCCATGTACTGACCAAGTGTAAGACCTGCTCCTCATTCAAGAGCAGATTTTGTAAAAACAGGGAAATAAAGTTCAAACTGTTCATGAGTGATCAAGCCCTACAACAGGCTTCCAAACCAGGCTCCAAGAAGCCCCTTGTACACTGGGCTGTGAGCACATTTAGTGCCCTGCCTGCATCAGGATCCTGGTCACTGAGACCCTTGAAGGATGGAATGGCTGGTACCCTGTCCACCTTCAGGTCACAGTCACTGAAAGCCTTGGGAGATGCAGCACCTATAGCCATACCCATGGTACCAAGAGCCCCGCGCATTAAGTCTGCGTGTACCAATAAAAGAAGCAGGAGTGTTAGATCTCCTTCCAAGAAGTCTTTGTCACTGACTGCGAAGAAGGTTCTGGAGACCTCAGGTCCCAAAGGGAATACTATCAAGGTTCTGAGTCAGTCCGGTACCGAGAAAATGTCTCAGGTTTCCTCTAAGAGCCAAACTTCTTCTAAATAAGACTCGGTACTGAAGAGCCCTTCTGCTTCAAGCACTCATGTCAATATGAGCAGAAATTCCTCTTCAAAAAGGTCGGCAGCATCAGATTAATCAGTAACCTCTGTACCTATATTGGTGCCCCGGATCACTACACTGGTACCATCCGAGTCAGTCTGGATGTACTTACTCAAAGCATTTAGCGTCTGCTGCACTGGCACATTCTGGATAGGTCCGTTCCTCGGTACCGACACAGCTCTCCACAGGATTGCAGCCAGCTCCCATTTACATGGCAGTACCGTTGGTGTTTCGATATTCAAAGGTTCTTGTTGTGTTGGATCAGCCAGAATCTCCATTACTTACTGGTACTGGACAGCTTTCCATACCAAAATCTTCTGGGTCACTGACTCTGAGTTTTTCACTGAGACCTCCTTCGACCCAGACGGCAGCCATCCAGGGTGAACACTTATCTTTCCCCGCAGAATATGTTGACAATGAGTCTTCTTATAGTATTGTGATTCAGGGGTCTCCTGTCTATTCTGCAGGACACCGTTCTTCTACATATTCTCAGGTAATGGAAGACAGATAAATTTGTCCCCCAGCTATCTGGGATGACCAACAGCAGATGCCTCCTCCTTTGCCATCTGGGCTGTCTGCCCCCCCTTCCCCCCAGTGGCCTTATTGGGACCCCTGGGCCTTGCACCAGCCAACAGTTCCTGAAGGTGGTAAGCCATTCCTACAGAGAATATAGGAAGACCCATTATCACAAACCCTCATTCCCACCTCCCCAGCCACAGCTGGTAGCGGAGAGCTTTGAGGAATATGAGGCAAAGGCTCACTTCACACAAATATTTCTTTGTCATCACTGGGTGAGGCTGTAAATGCCTCCACTGCCTTTCATGGCAGATGACTTTAGACAATTCCAGGAGCTGATGACGCGCATTGCTGATAAAGTTCAAATCCTTTTAGAAAAGGCCCAGGACTCCTCGACATTTTACATACTTCAGGTTCTGCATGGGTGGCCATTCCTGTAAATGAGGCTTTACTAGAGCCTGCTAAGACCATTTGGCAGAGTCTAGCTAGGGGAGAGGTGGGCAAACTATGGCCCGCGGGACCATCCTGCTCGGCCCCTGAGCTCCTGGCTGGGGAGGCTAGCCCGGGCTCCTCCCCCTCTGTCCCCCCTCCCCCGGAGTCACACCACCGCGCAGGCAGCGGGGCTGCGAGCTCCTGCCACTCTGAGTGGCATGGTAAGGGGGTGGTGGAGGTGCGCGCATGGGGCGGTGGGGGGGTTGGGTAGGGGGTCCCGGAGGGCAGTCAGGGGACAGGGAGCAGTTGGACGGGGTGGAGGTTCGGGGGGGGGGTCAGGGAACGCAGGGGGGTTGGATAGGGCTTGGGAGTCCTGGGGGGCCTGTTGGTGGGGTGGATAGGGGCCGGGGGGGCAGCCAGGGGACAGGGAGCAGGGCAGGTTGGATAGGTCGGGGGCTCTGAGGGGGGAAGTCAGGGGGTGGGAAGTGGGAGGGGGTGGATAGGGGGCAGAGGCCAGGCTGTTTGGGGGGCACAGCCTTCCCTACCCGGCCCTCCATACTGTTTCACACCCCAATGTGGCCCTCAGGCCAAAAAGTTTGCCCATCCCTGAGCTAGGGCATCTCCTGCTTGAAAACATGCTGACAAAAATATTATACTCTGGCCAAGGATTTGGAATTTTTATTTTCACACCTGTCACCCAATTCTCTGGTTGTAGAAGCAGCCAGAGTGTGGTAGACAGCACAGTACAAAACTTATCCCTTTCAGCAAGGACCAGAAGCGACTCGACCTCTTCAGTCTCAAGAGTTACTTCTCTGCAATGTTGCAATTCAGAATAGCAAACCACCAAGCGGTCAGGTCAAAGTATGACTATCTGAATTACAATAAATTCAGCACCTTTACTGAGCATTTGCCAGAGGAACACTGCAGACAATTTAAGGGCAATTCTTAGTGAGAACATCATTACAGGGCTCCTTAGATGCAGCCAATACTACAGTCTGGTCCATTTCCACTATGATCATGATGTGATGAGCATCTTGGCTCCAGCTGTCCAGCTTCCCAAGGGAAGTGCAGAGTGCTGTTGAGGACTTCTCTTTTGATGTCACAAGTTGTACCTTAGTCAAATGATGAGTCGCTTCACACTTTGAAGGATTCGAGGGCTACGCTTAGCTCCCTCGGGATTTATACCCCTGTGAATAAAAGAAAATTTAGCAGGTCTCAAACAGCTCAGAAATCTCACTTGTTCCATTTCTTGAATTTCCATAGGCTGCCTGAACCACTGGACAGGAGACCAAAATACTAATAAAGAAGTCAACAATTGTCACAGATACTTCATCCCAGCCATCCACATCATCTAAATCAGTGGTTTTCAAACTGTGGGTTGCGACCCAGTACTGGGTTGTGGAATGTAAGGCACTGGGTCGCAGCAGCTCTGGTCAGCATCGTCAACCAGGCTGTTCAAAGTCCCATTGGCGGTGCTGCCCGGCTAAGGCAGGCTAGTCCCTACCTGTTCCGACACCACACTGCACCCTGGAAGTGGCCAGCAGCAGGTCTGACTCCTAAGCGGAGCCAGCACTCCTGTCCGTGTGCTGTCTCCGCCCCGAGCACCGGCTCCGCACACCCATTTGCCAGGAACCAGCCAATGGGAGCTGGGGGGTGGTGGTACCTGCGGGTGAGATCTGTGTGGAGCTCATTGTGCACCTCAGCCGAGAAGTCAGACCTGCTGCTGCTGCTTCCGGGGAGCAGTGTGATCTGCGGTGCCAGGATAGGCAGGAAGCCTGCCTTAGCACCTCTACTGACTGGGAGCCGCCGGAGGTAAGCCCGCGCCCCAAACCTGCACCCCAAACCTCTGCCCCAGCCCTGAGCCCCCCAAACCCAGAGCCCCTTCCTGCACCCCAAACCCATCATCTCTGACCCCACCCCAGAGCCTGAACCCCCAACCCAGAGCCCTGACCCCCTCCCACACCCTAACCCTCTATCCCAGCCCTGAGCCCTCCCACACCCCAAACCCTTCATCCCCAGCTCCGTTGGGTCACGGGCATCAACAATTTTCTTCAACTGGGTCACCAGAAAAAATGTTTGAAAATCATTGGTCTAAATGCCAGTCCTGATAGCTTTGTTGAGGGCTGAACCATCTGCTCCACAGGAATCTACTGATGCACTATCCCTCCAACCTCCCTTTGGATACTGTCTTTCCCATTTCCAACGGGCATGGGAGAGAATAGGCTCTGCCAAATGGGTTTTGGAGGTCATAACATCCATGTATTCCATTCATTTCACTTCCATCCCTGCCTCTTACCCACTTTCTCATCTCTTTTCAGGGACCCATCTCATGATCAGTTGCTGAGACAGGAAGTTGCCTCTCTTCTGCTTTTAGGGGGCATAGAACCAGTTCCAGTGCAGCAAAAGGGAAAGGGTTTCTATCCCAAGTAATTTCTGGTCCCCAAAAAGAACGGAGGATGGAGACTAATATTAGATCTCAGATATCTAAGCAACTATGCGAAACAGCAGATATTCAGGCTGATGACCCTTGCAGCTATAATTCCCTCCCTAGGTTCTGGAGATTTGTTTGTGGCTCTCGCCGTTCAGGATGTGTATTTCTATGTCATAATTTTTCCTTCTTTATGAGAGATTGCTTTGTTTTACAGTTGACCACGATCACTTCCAGTACTGCGTGCTCCCTTTTGGCATCTCCTGTGCCCCAAGGATATTCTCACAGATCATGACTGTCATAGTTGCCCACCTATGTCAGCTAGGGATAATTGTCTTCTCTTATCTTGACAATTAGCTATTCAGAGGTCTATCTTACCAGAAGTCCTATTGGCAGTACAAGCAACAAGATCTCTGTTTCACAATTTAGGCCTCCAACTCAATCTCAAAAAGTTTGCGGTGACTCAAATTTCATAGGAACTTCTCTGGATGCTGTGACAGGCAAGGTTTACCTGCCTACAAGTAGGTTTGTGAGCCTAAGAAATCTAATTTTAAGGATTCAGATAAATCCTCAAATCTTGGCAAGAAACTGTCTTTGAGTGCTATGTCATAAGGCAGCTTGTATCTTCATAACCCAGCTCACTAGATTACATCTTCAGTTCTTCCAGGGAGATTCAGGACAGTTTAGGTACCAAACAAGCACAATCTGGAAAAGCAGGTGTCTGTTCCATGTGGAGTTCTGGAGTCATTCAGTCAGCAGAAGGACCCCTCCAGAATTTGTTCAAGCCCTTCCCACCATCACTATGAGTTCTCTCAAGGTGCACTTGGCAGCTATAACAGCTTTTCATTCACCTGTTGAAGGCTTTTCATTTTTTTCCCACCCCATAATGTCAAGATTCTTCAGAGGACTGATGAATCTTTTCCCACAGATTAGAGAACCTACTCAAATATGAGACTTGAACTCTTTCCTTAATTGCCTTAGGAAACAACCCTTTCGAGTCATTAGCTACGTGTTCATTGCTGCATCAGCTGTCCATGAAAACAGCTTTCTTGGGAGCCATCACTTCTGCCAGAAGGGTTGGAGAACTGGGGGCTTTAATGGCAGATTCCCCCCTTTAAAATGTTTTTCAAGGAAAAAGTTTCACATCCTAAATTTATGCCTAAGGTATCTTCTGAATTTCATATTAACCAGACCATTCATCTTCCAGTTTTTGCCCCCCAAACCATATTAGACTAGGCAGGAAGCTGTCTTGTTACCAGATGTGCCCGTTACTTTGGGGTATGCTCATTTATTAGGGTTACTCTTCTGGGGGGACAGGGGGTGTTCTGTAATTCTATTAATGTACTTCTTATGTCACTTGTGTGTTCATATGGCGCTATACTCCTTCCTTCTGCAAGTCCCCTCCCAATGGAGCTATCCTGCAGGACCTAGGTTCCCCAGGACTGGGTTCCTCCAGCCTTAGGACTAGATGAACACGCGTACACACACACCGCTAACAGAGCAAGTCTGAGCAGACCGGATCAATCAGTGCTCTCAAGCTGATCCCCTCATGTGTCCCTGTAGTCAATGAGCTGGGTTAAGCAGCACCTTCAAGCTGTCACCCTTATGTGCCCCTGGTCTCAATAGGCTGGGCTGAGCAGCACTTTCAGCTGCACCCCCCCTGATATGCCACAGGTTTAACATGTCCCTATCCCCACTTTCACGTCACAATTGTACTGGTAGTACTCACTTGATGAGCAAACCCCACAGAATTTTTGGGTGCTACAGGGATCTTCAGCTTCTGTAAAAGAAGCGCTGCTGCAGAGTAAATGGGGGAAGAAATACAATGGGAGTGGTGAAAGACTGGAATGTGTTACCTAGGGAGGTGGTGGAATCTCCTTCCTAAGCCCTGGTCTACACTAGGACTTTAGGTCGAATTTAGCAGCGTTAAATCGATGTAAACCTGCACCCGTCCACACAATGAAGCCCTTTATTTCGACTTAAAGGGCTCTTAAAATCGATTTCCTTACTCCACCCCTGACAAGTGGATTAGCGCTTAAATCGACGTTGCCGGCTCGAATTTGGGGTACTGTGGACACAATTCGATGGTATTGGCCTCCGGGAGCTATCCCAGAGTGCTCCATTATGACCGCTCTGGACAGCACTCTCAACTGAGATGCACTGGCCAGGTAGACAGGAAAAGAACCGCGAACTTTTGAATCTCATTTCCTGTTTGGCCAGCGTGGCAAGCTGCAGGTGCTCATCAGCACAGGTGATGAGCACCTGCAGAGCTCATCAGCACAGTGCATGTGATGTGACATCACATGCACTGCACATCACAGTGCTGATGAGCACCTGCACATCACAGTGATGTGCAGGTGCTCATCAGCACAGGTGATCAGCACCTGCAGAGCTCATCAGCACAGGTGACCATGATGGAGTCCCAGAATCGCAAAAGATTCATAGATATTTAGGTCAGAAGGGACCATTATGATCATCTAGTCTGACCTCCTGCACAATGCAGGCCACAGAATTTCACCCACCACTTCTAAAAAAGACCTCACACCTATATCTGTGCTATTGAAGTCCTCAAATTGTAGTTTGAAGACCTCAAGGAGCAGAGAATCCTCCAGCAAGTGACCCGTGCCCCATGCTACAGAGGAAGGCGAAAAACCTCCAGGGCCTTCCAATCTGCCCTGGAGGAAAATTCCTTCCCGACCCCAAATATGGCGATCAGCTAAACCCTGAGCATATGGGCAAGATTCATCAGCCAGATACTACAGAAAATTCTTTCCCGGGTAACTTGGATCTTACCCCATCTAAAAACCCATCACAGGCCATTGGGCCTATTTACCATGAATATTTCATTACCAAAACCATGTTATCCCATCATACCATCTCCTCCATAAACTTATCGAGTTTAATCTTAAAGCAAGATAGATCTTTTGCCCCCACTACTTCCCTCGGAAGGCTATTCCAAAACTTCACTCCTCTGATGGTTAGAAACCTTCGTCTAATTTCTAATCTAAATTTCCTAGTGGCCAGTTTATATCCATTTGTTCTTGTGTCCACATTGGTACTGAGTTTAAATAATTCCTCTCCCTCTCTGGTATTTATCCCTCTGATATATTTATAGAGAGCAATCATATCTCCCCTCAACCTTCTTTTAGTTAGGCTAAACAAGCCAAGCTCCCTGAGTCTCCTTTCATAAGACAAGTTTTCCATTCCTCGGATCATCCTAGTAGCCCTTCTCTGTACCTGTTCCAGTTTGAATTCATCCTTCTTAAACATGGGAGACCAGAACTGCACACAGTATTCCAGGTGAGGTCTCACCAGTGCCTTATATAACGGTACTAAAACCTCCTTATCCCTACTGGAAATACCTCTCCTGATGCATCCCAAGACGACATTAGCTTTTTTCACAGCCATATCACATTGGCAGCTCATAGTCATCCTATGATCAACCAATACTCCAAGGTCCTTTTCCTCCTCCGTTACTTCTAGTTGATGCGTCCCTAGCTTATAACTAAAATTCTTGTTATTAATCCCTAAATGCATGACCTTACACTTCTCACTATTAAATTTCATCCTATTCCTATTACTCCAGTTTACAAGGTCATCCAGATCCTCCTGTAGGGTATCCCTGTCCTTCTCTAAATTAGCAATACCTCCCAGCTTTGTATCATCTGCAAACTTTATTAGCACACTCCCACTTTTTGTGCCCAGGTCAGTAATAAAAAGATTAAATAAGATTGGTCCCAAAACTGATCCTTGAGGAACTCCACTGGTAACCTCCCTCCAACTTGACAGTTCACCTTTCAGTAGGACCCGTTGTAGTCTCCCCTTTAACCAATTCCCTATCCACCTTTCAATTTTCCTATTGATGCCCATCTTATCCAATTTAACTAATAATTCCCCATGTGTCACAGTATCAAACGCCTTACTAAAATCTAAGTAAATTAGATCCACTGCGTTTCCTTTATCTAAAAAATCTGTTACTCTCTCAAAGAAGGAGATCAGGTTGGTTTGGCACGATCTACCTTTTGTAAAACCATGTTGTATTTTGTCCCATTTACCATTGACTTCAATGTCCTTAACTACCTTCTCCTTCAAAATTTTTTCCAAGACCTTGCATACTACAGATGTCAAACTAACAGGCCTATAATTACTTGGATCACTTCTTTTCCCTTTCTTAAAAATAGGAACTATGTTAGCAATTCTCCAATCATACGGTACAACCCGAGTTTACAGATTCATTAAAATTTTTTGCTAATGGGCTTGCAATTTCTTGTGCCAATTCTTTTAATATTCTTGGATGAAGATTATCTGGGCCCCCCGATTTAGTCCCATTAAGCTGTTTGAGTTTCGCTTCTACCTCAGATATGGTGATGTCTACCTCCATATCCTCATTCCCATTTATCATGCTACCATTATCCCTAAGATCCTCTTTAGTCTTATTAAAGACTGAGGCAAAGTATTTGTTTAGATATTGGGCCATGCCTAGATTATCCTTGACCTCCACTCCATCCTCAGTTTTTAGCGGTCCCACTTCTTCTTTCTTTGTTTTCTTCCTATTTATATGACTATAGAACCTTTTACTATTGGTTTTAATTCCCTTTGCAAGGTCCAACTCTACTTGACTTTTAGCCTGTCTCACTTTATCCCTACATATTCTGACCTCAATAAGGTAGCTTTCCTTACTGATCCCTCCCTTCTTCCACTCCCTATATGCTTTCTGCTTTTTCTTAATTACCTCTCTAAGATGCTTGCTCATCCAGCTTGGTCTACAACTCCTGCCTATGAATTTTTTCCCCTTTCTTGGGATGCAGGCTTCCGATAGCTTCTGCAGCTTTAATTTAAAATAATCCCAGGCCTCCTCTACCTTTAAACCCATAAATTCTTCAGTCCAATCCACTTCCCTAACTAATTTCCTTAATTTTTGAAAGTCAGCCCTTTTGAAATCAAAAACCCTAGTTGCAGATTTATTTTTGTTAATCCTTCCATTCAATTTGAACTGAATTAGCTCATGATCACTTGAGCCAAGATTATCCCCTACAACCATTTCCTCTATGAGATCCTCATTACTCGCCAAGACCAAATCTAAAATGGCATCCCCTCTAGTCGGTTCAGCAACTACTTGTTGAAGGAATCCATCAGCTATCGCATCTAGGAAAATCTGAGCCCTATTATTACTAGCACTCGTCCTCCAGTCTATATCTGGGAAGTTAAAGTCTCCCATGATCACACAGTTTCCATTAGTATTTACTTTATTAAAAACATTAAAAAGGGCTCTATCCATATCCAAATTAGATCCCGGCGGTCTATAGCACACCCCAAGCACTATCCCAGGGGAGGCTCTAATAGTTTTCTTCCCCAATTTAATTATTGCCCAGACAGACTCAGTCATATCCATTTCATCGCTTCTTATTTCTTTACATTCTATCTCATCATTGATATACAGTGCTACTCCACCACCTTTACTTCGGTCTTTCCTAAACAGCACATACCCTTCAATACCTGTAGCCCAGTCATGACTACTATTCCACCAGGTCTCTGTTATACCTATAATATCTGGTTTCACTTCCTGCACCAGTAACTCTAGTTCCTCCATTTTGTTACCTAGGCTCCTTGCATTAGTGTACAAACATCTTAATTTTTGCTGTTTGGCCTCACTCACATTCTGTACCCTATTAGGCACTGTTATTTTACTACCAGTATAACCTATTAGACTTGTATCTACACTGCCCTTCCTCCTACCTACAGCTGTATCCACTCTTACTTCATTTTCTTTCCACTCTATGCTAAATTCTGGCGTGGAGATTACCTGGACATCTCCCAACCATCTCCCCCAAATTCCTAGTTTAAAGCTCTCTTAATCAGTTGTGCCAGCCTCCATCCTAGAAGTCTATTTCCTTCCCTACTCAGATGAAGTCCATCCCGAGAGAACTGTCCTCTATCCATGAATGCCTCCCAATGGCCATACATCCCAAAGCCCTCCTTATAGCACCACTGCCTAAGCCATCTATTGATAGTCATAATCTTATCACACCTTTGTTGCCCTTCTCTAGGAACAGGCAGAATCCCACTAAAGATCACCTGAGCCTCAATTTCCTTAAGCATCCTCCCCAGCCTAGCATAGTCTCCCTTAATACTTTCCAGCGAGAATCTAGCCGTATCATTTGTTCCCACATGAAGGATAATTAGGGGATTCTTTCCCGCTCCCTTTAGAATCCTTTTTAACCTCAGGTCTACATCCCGTATCTTAGCACCTGGAAGACAGCACACCCTCCTATTTTCTGGATCAGCTCTGGTTACAGGCCTATCTATTCTTCTCAGTAAAGAGTCCCCAATCACATAGACCTGCCTTTTCCTAGTGACGGTGCTATTCTCCAGTCTATCCCCTGTTCCCTCTGGCTGCAAGTTTTTTCCATTCCCATTCTCCCTTGTAATCCTTTTTAACCCATCCTGTATCCTCCTGGGGCTCATATTAGGTGTAATCTCCATTAACTCTTCCCCTTTTCCTATAGGACTAACCGCTCTTCTCTTCTTCCTTGCCCTGTCACCTTCAGTGACTACCTGCTGAGCCCCTTCTTCATTTTCCAACTCTGCAAACCTATTCTGAAGCTCTATTTCTCCTTCACTAGCCCGTCTTTTCCTCTGCCTAGTTCTTTTAGTCACATGCTTCCACTGACCACTTTCCTCACCCAGTCTCCCCTCAGAATTCCCTAGTCCTACTTCCATCTGCAAGTCTGAGCTTTTCCCTTCAGATACCTCATGTCTTTGCTCCATAATCTGCTCAAACCCCTTCCTAAACGCTACCAGACTTTCCACCTGCATCTCCAAACCTCTGATCTTTTCCTCCATCAGCTCTATCAGACGGCATTTCATGCAGACAAAACTCTTACCAGGTGCCCCCTCCAGGATCATGTACATACCACAGCTTCCACATCCAGTCATCTTCATTGTGTCATCTGCTACATGGGTCACTCCCACTGCCACCTCTGAATCTGTCATAGCCTTCCCACCTAAATCCTGTTAATCTGGGAAACACAAACCACACCAAAACACCACCACCCACAGCAAAACCAAACCCCACACAAGCACCACAAGACAAACTCCGCTTTCAAACTCCCACTCAAACTCCCCTGTTTACAGCTCTGTTTGCTAGCTCCTGTGCCACTGCAGCTGTCTGTGCTGCTGCCTGACTGGCTGCTACCTTTATAGGACCCCTAGTCAGTGAAGCCCCGCCCCCTAATCAGGGCTCAGCTTCTCTCCCAGCACAAAGCCCCTACAAGCCTCTACACATACAAATACTACCAATACAAAACCAAACAAACACAAATACCTTCTCCTCCAACAGAACTCCCACTCAAACTCCCCTGTTTACAGCTCTGTTTGCTAGCTCCTGTGCTGCTGCAGCTGTGAGCTCCAGCATGGACCGAACGGGAGGTACGGGATCTGATCACTGTTTGGGGAGAGGAATCCGTGCTATCAGAACACCGTTCCAGTTTTTGAAATGCCAAAACCTTTGTCAAAATCTCCCAGGGCATGAAGGACAGAGGCCATAACAGGAACCCGAAGCAGTGCCGCGTGAAACTGAAGGAGCTGAGGCAAGCCTACCAGAAAACCGGAGAGGCGAACAGCCGCTCTGGGTCAGAGCCCCAAACATGCCGATTCTATGATGAGCTGCATGTCATTTTAGGGGGTTCAGCCACCACTACCCCAGCCGTGTTGTTTGACTCCTTCAATGGAGATGGAGGCAATACGGAAGCAGGTTTTGGGGACGAAGAAGATGAGGAGGAGGAGGAGGAGGAGGTTGTAGATAGCTCACAGCAAGCAAGCGGAGAAACCGGTTTTCCCGACAGCCAGGAACTGTTTCTCACCCTAGACCTGGAGCCAGTACCCACCGAACCCACCCAAGGCTGCCTCCTGGACCCAGCAGGCGGAAAAAGGACCTCTGGTGAGTGTACCTTTTAAAATACTATACATGGTTTAAAAGCAAGCATGTGAAAGGATTACTTTGCCCTGGCATTTGCGGTTCTCCTAGATGTAGTCCTAAAGCCTTTGCAAAAGGTTTCTGGGGAGGGCAGCCTTATTGCGTCCTTCATGGTAGGACACTTTACCACTCCAGGCCAGTAACACGTACTCGGGAATCATTGTAGAACAAAGCATTGCAGTGTATGTTTGCTGGCATTCAAACAACATCCGTTCTTTATCTCTCTATGTTATCCTCAGGAGAGTGAGATCTAATTCATGGTCACCTGGTTGAAATAGAGTGGTTTTCTTCAGGGGACACTCAGAGGAGCCCATTCCTGCTGGGCTGTTTGCCTGTGGCTAAACAGAAATGTTCCCCGCTGTCAGCCACAGGGAGGGGGGAAGGTTGAGGGGGTAGTCACATGGTGGGAGGAGGCAAAATGCGACCTTGTAACGAAAGCACATGTGCTATGTATGTAATGTTAACAGCAAGGTTTACCCTGAAAGAGTGTAGCCACTGTTTTATAAAATGTGTCTTTTTAAATACCGCTGTCCCTTTTTTTTTCTCCACCAGCTGCATGTGTTTCAATGATCACAGGATCTTCTCCTTCCCAGAGGCTAGTGAAGCTTAGAAAGAAAAAAAAACGCACTCGTGATGAAATGTTCTCCGAGCTCATGCTGTCCTCCCACACTGACAGAGCACAGACGAATGCGTGGAGGCAAATAATGTCAGAGTGCAGGAAAGCACAAAATGACCGGGAGGAGAGGTGGCGGGCTGAAGAGAGTAAGTGGCGGGCTGAAGAGAGTAAGTGGCGGGCTGAAGAGAGGGCTGAAGCTCAAATGTGGCGGCAGTGTGATGAGAGGAGGCAGGATTCAATGCTGAGGCTGCTGCAGGACCAAACCAGTATGCTCCAGTGTATGGTTGAGCTGCAGCAAAGGCAGCTGGAGCACAGACTGCCACTGCAGCCCCTCTGTAACCAACCGCCCTCCTCCCCAAGTTCCATAGCCTCCACACCCAGACGCCCAAGAACGCGGTGGGGGGGCCTCCGGCCAACCAGCCACTCCACCACCGAGGATTGCCCAAAAAAAAGAAGGCTGTCATTCAATAAATTTTAAAGTTGTAAACTTTTAAAGTGCTGTGCTTAAAGTGCTGTGTGGCATTTTCCTTCCCTCCTCCACCACCCCTCCTGGGCTACCTTGGTAGTCATCCCCCTATTTGTGTGAGGAATGAATAAAGAATGCATGAATGTGAAGCAACAATGACTTTATTGCCTCTGCAAGTGGTGATTGAAGGGAGGAGGGGCGGGTGGTTAGCTTACAGGGAAGTAGAGTGAACCAAGGGGCGGGGGGTTTCATCAAGGAGAAACAAACAGAACTTTCACACTGTAGCCTGGCCAGTCATGAAACTGGTTTTCAAAACTTCTCTGATGCGTACCACGCCCTCCTGTGCTCTTCTAACCGCCCTGGTGTCTGGCTGCACGTAACCAGCAGCCAGGCGATTTGCCTCAACCTCCCACCCCGCCATAAACGTCTCCCCCTTACTCTCACAGATATTGTGGAGCACACAGCAAGCAGTAATAACAGTGGGAATATTGGTTTCGCTGAGGTCTAAGCGAGTCAGTAAACTGCGCCAGCGCGCCTTTAAATGTCCAAATGCACATTCTACCACCATTCTGCACTTGCTCAGCCTGTAGTTGAACAGCTCCTGACTACTGTCCAGGCTGCCTGTGTACGGCTTCATGAGCCATGGCATTAAGGGGTAGGCTGGGTCCCCAAGGATACATATAGGCATTTCAACATCCCCAACAGTTATTTTCTGGTCTGGGAATAAAATCCCTTCCTGCAGCTTTTGAAACAGACCAGAGTTCCTGAAGATGCGAGCATCATGCACCTTTCCCGGCCATCCCACGTTGATGTTGGTGAAACGTCCGTTGTGACCCACCGGAGCTTGCAGCACTATTGAAAAGTACCCCTTGCGGTTTATGTACTTGCCGGCTTGGTGCTCCGGTGCCAAGATAGGGATATGGGTTCCGTCTATGGCCCCACCACAGTTAGGGAATCCCATTGCAGCAAAGCCATCCACTATGACCTGCACATTTCCCAGGGTCACTACCCTTGATATCAGCAGATCTGTGATTGCGTGGGCTACTTGCATCACAGCAGCCCCCACAGTAGATTTGCCCACTCCAAATTGATTCCCAACTGACTGGTAGCTGTCTGGCGTTGCAAGCTTCCACAGGGCTATCGCCACTCGCTTCTCAACTGTGAGGGCTGCTCTCATCTTGGTATTCATGCGCTTCAGGGCAGGGGAAAGCAAGTCACAAAGTTCCATGAAAGTGCCCTTACGCATGCGAAAGTTTTGCAGCCACTGGGAATCGTCCCAGACCTGCAACACTATGCAGTCCCACCAGTCTGTGCTTGTTTCCCGAGCCCAGAATCAGCGTTCCACAGCATGAACCTGCCCCATTAGCACCATGATGCATGCATTGGCAGGGCCCATGCTTTCAGAGAAATCTGTGTCCATGTCCTGATCACTCATGTGACCGCGCTGATGTCGCCTCCTCGCCCAGTATCGCTCTGCCAGGTTCTGGTGCTGCATATACTGCTGGATAATGCGTGTGGTGTTTAATGTGCTCCTAATTGCCAAAATGAGCTGAGCGGTCTCCATGCTTGCCTTGGTATGGCGTCCGCACAGAAAAAAGGCGCGGAACGATTGTCTGCCGTTGCTCTGACGGAGGGAGGGGCGACTGACAACACGGCTTACAGGGTCGGCTTCAGGGAGCTAAAAATCAACAAAGGGGGTGTCTTTACATCAAGGAGTATTTCAGGCAGGACTTCACGGAGGGTTCCAGTAAGAAATGGTGCACCTAAGTTATTGTTCTTATTGGAACAAGGAGGTTAGCCTGGCCTCTGATTGATACATGGCTAGATTTACCTCGCTGCACCTTCTCTGTGAGTGACTGCAGTGTGACCTAGAGGAATGAGTCCCCTAGACGGGGGAGGGGGGAAGCAAATGAATACAAAACACATCTGGTCTATTTCTTGTTTTGATCCACTCCATCTATCTTTGACATCTTTGGCTGGCAGCAGACGGTGCAGAAGGACTGCATGCCATCCTCATCTCTTGCCTGCCCTGCAGAAGATGGTACAGTACGACTGCTAGCAATCCTTATCACCTGCCTGCTCACCATAAGATGGTTCAATAGGACTGACTGCAGGACTAAAGAGAATGACCTGGTCACGTCACTCCAAATTTAGTCCCTGCGCCCATGTCTGCCCAGGCACTCCTGGCCGACGTGGCCAGGAGCACCTCGGACATGACGACGACGGCTACCAGTCGTATTGCACCGTCTGCTGCCACAAGGCAATGGGTTGCTGCTACTGTGTAGCAATGCAGTACCACGTCTGCCAGCACCCAGGAGACATACGGTGATGGTTACCTGAGCGGGCTCCATGCTTGCTGTGGTATGGCACCTGCACAGGTAACTCAGGAAAAAAGGCGCGAAACGATTGTCTGCCCTTGCTTTCAAGGAGGGAGGTAGGGAACGGGGGCCTGACGATATGTACCCAGAACCACCGGCGACAATGTTTTAGCCCCATCAGGCATTGGGATCTCAACCCAGAATTCCAATGGGAGCGGAGACTGCGGGAACTGTGGGATAGCCACCCACAGTGCAACGTTCCGGAAGTCAACTCTAGCCTCGGTACTGTGGAAGCACTCCACTGAGTTAATGCACTTAATGCACTTAGAGCATTTTCTGTGAGGACACACACACTCGAATATATAAAACCGATTTCTAAAAAAACGACTTCTATAAATTGGACCTAATTTCGTAGTGTAGACATACCCTACATCTATAAGGCTCGACAGGACTCTTTGCCGTCTTTGTGTAGTGTCTCTATAGGTACACCCTCTTTATCTTACCTCCCTTGTCTTGCTAAGTCTATGCTTTCTAGTGAGACTTCAAGTAACCACATTTTAGATTTTAACTCCCTTATCAGTCCAAGCAAGTTGGCCTAATCGAGATTGTAAACAATAACTTTAAGAGATTGCTTTTGATATTCTAAACATGTGCCTTTTGGATCAATCCATTCAAACACTCTTAAAAGTGCTTTACAGACAAGTGCACCTTTGGCAGCATGATAAATGTGTTAGGTATTAAAGAATTAAGAATGGATGATCATAAGTAAATGTAATAAGAACTCTTGTATTGTTCCTTGGTATAACTTCTGAGTCTTATCTCTAGTCTGTGAAAATTGTCTACCAGACTTCTCTTATGTGATTACACTACTCCCCTGTTTGTACATCCAAGAATGTCATTAGTTCTTTTTGCTACAGCATCACATTGGGAGATCGTGTTCCATTGTTTGTCCCCTATGATTTCTAAAATCCAGGATACAGTCCCCCTGTCCATAAGTATGACCTGCATTTTTTCTTCCTATAGATATAACTTTTTATTTAGCTGTATTAAAACACATTTTGTTTGAATGGGTCCATCTTACCAAGTGATCCAGGTTGCTCTGCGTGACTGCCCTGTCCTCATCATAATTTACAACTCTGGCAATTTTTAGCGACGCATTTTATCAGTGATGAATTTATATTTACTTCCAGATCATTGATGAAAATATTGAACAGCATCAAGCTTAATATTGATCCCTGTGGAACCCCAGTAGAAGCGTTCCAATTCAATGACGATTCCCCATTGACAACTACGTTTTGAGATCTGTCAGCTAGTTCTTAATCCATTGAATGTGTGCTCTATTGATATTGTATAGTACTAATTTTTTAATCAAAATGCCATGCAGTACTAAGTAAAACACCTTACAAAAGTCTAAATCTGTTACATCTACACAGTTTCCTTTCTCAATCAAACTTGTAATCTCATGAAAGAATGAATTTGGGTTTGTCAGACAAGACCTTTTTTCCAGTAAAGCCAAAGACATTAATTATACTCCTATCCTTTCATTCTTTACCAACTTAATCCCATGTCAACTTTTCCATTATTTTGACCAGAATTGATGTCAGGCTAGCCTGTGTCATAGGATGCTGCCCTCCAGCATGCCACCCTGTCACCCCTCATGGTCCTGCAACTGGGGTAATTGACAGAACCACTCATCATCATGCTCGGGTTCTTTCAGTTACCTCAACTAGCTTTGTGGTATCTGAATTATTACGACTTTCTACAAAGTGTAACTCACTTCATTTGTTGCCCCAGTTCTTGCCCACTCTGGGTCCACATAAGAATCCGGGTCAGTTTTCTTTCCCCTGTTCAAGAGATACCCAGCTCCCTTGGGCTGTACCTTCAAATGGTCACTCTATCAAAACAGGAGTCCCCAGCTCTCCTCCTTGGAATTGCATTGTAGGACCGTAGCCAGTTTCTTCTTCAGGTGGCTCTGTGACAATCAGGCTCCAGGCACCCTGAGGTTTAAACCCCCAAAATTAGTAGTTGAACCAACTGATTGTATACTGTATTATTGTACTATAAAAGTATATCGAGTAAGGTCTTTTATGAAAGATTGTAATGTTATAAACTGGATGGTCATTATGAGCTACCTATATAAACTGTGGTTATGAATTTGTCTTTATGCATACAGAAAACTGTGCTGATAACCTTTACTGCAACTTCAACTACACTGTACTGCAGAGAGGAACATTTCCCAAGCCCAGTACGTACACAAAACTGGCTCCAGTTAACTATCCATTGTGCAGTCCAGGAAAAGACAATGATGGGCCAGTAGAGTTAATTGGAAAACATTGAGCCATCAAGTCAAAAGGGAATTTCTCCCACTCTGAATAATGAGTGGTCACCATGCAGCAACAGAGAAAGTGGGGGGAGGGAGAGAGGAAAAAGCCTTTTTAAAAGGAGGTTTGAAACTGGGGTTTTCACCCAGAAACTTAGGGACCAAGACTTCCCAAAGTTACAGTCTCTGGGCAAGAAGCTGCCTATGAATGCTGGGTCCAACCGTGTGGCTAGGTGGTACGCTGGGAAACTGTTCAAAGGCAATAGGTAACTTGTGTTAGACAGGGATTTTTATCTAGTATGGAGGTGTAAAGCCTGAGGTTGTGTCTTTATGTTTATTTTCTATGTAACTTATAGGTATTTGCTTTCCCTTCCTATGTCATCTTTGAATCTGTGGGTTTTCTATTAAATAAACCTTTTTTATTATATGAACCTTTTTAATTTTTATCCCAAGCAGGTCTCCGGTGTGCAGTCTGTGAATGGCAAAGTGAACTGAATACTGGGTGCCTGGGTTCATGGCACTGGGGGTGACACACCTGATGGGAACAGTCCAAGTGTCTGGTAATTAAGAACTCAGGGAGGACAGATTTGGGGAGACTGGGAACTGGAGGGGCTGTTGGTGTCACAAGTAGCGACTTAGCTGATGAGAACTAAGGTGAGACCTTATACTTGTGGGCTGGCTGCTGGCATGAGGGCTCTGAACTATAGCTGCCCAGCACCAAGACTTCCCAAAGTTACAGGTAGGGTTGCCAACTGTCTAATTGAGCAAACCCAAAGACTCCTGTCCCGCCACCTTCACTCACTTTCACCAGGCTGGGGCAGGGGGTTCGGGTGAAGGAGGGGGTGTGGGATTGGGCTCTGGGAGGGAGTTTGGGTGTGGGGAGTGGGCTCTGGGTTGGGGGTTGGGTATGGGAAGGGGTTGGGGTGCAGGCTCTGGGAGGGAGTTTGGGAGCAGGCTTTAGGCTGGGGCAGGGGGTTGGGGTGCAGGAGGTGATCAGGGGGTCAGCACTTACCTTGGGCAGGTCCCGAAAGCAACTGGCATATCTCTCTGGCAGCAGCTCCTAGGTGGGGTAGCCAGGGGGTCTCTGGTCACCACTCACTGCAGGCACCACCCCCGCAGCTCCCATTGGCCACAGTTCCCGGCCAATGGGAGCTGTGGAGTCGTTGCTCAGGATGGGGGCAACATGCGGAGACCCTCTGTCCCTCCCTCCTCTGCAGGGGCCGCAGGGTTGGTGCTGGCCGCTGCCGGGAGCGGCACAGAGCCAAGGCAGGTAAGGGAGCCTGCCTTAGCTCTGCTGCTGCGCCAGACTGTTAGTGCCAAAAATCTCCCGGTTTGGCTGAAGTAGCCTCCACAAGATAGAGTGTGATTCCAGGAGACTCCCAGCAAAAGTGGGAGGGTTGGCAACCCTAGTTACAGGGCAGTTGGTGACAGAACCTCTTATTAGTCTCCCAAAGGTGACAGGCTCCTTTTCTCCAGTTAGTCCTCAGAGGGTTCAGCAGGCAGCTTCTCCTGCTGTGGTGGGTGTCTGCCCCTGATATGAGGGAGGAGGCAACATATATGCTGGTCCCCTTCCTTAAACCTCCTCCCAATTGGTTGGGTGAGGGGAACCTTGCCATGCCCTCTCTGCAAGGCTCCTGGCCTCAGGCCTTAAAGAAACAGTGATGGGATTTCCTCCCCAGCACCATAAGTGCTTTTTAGTTATCATCTCTTTTCCCCATTCTAGTTCTCAGTGACCTGGTGTTTCTGCACCCACTGTCACACAGCTCTTATCCTCAGCTAACTGACGTATCCCCAACAGTTGGATATGGGACACTAGATGCTGAGGGTTAGGACTGGGGCGGGTAGGGCTCCCTTTGCTAGGGTTGGGGTTGCAGCAGGTATGGAACCCTAATTTAGGGTTAGGTTTAGGGGAGAAAGGGCAACCAATGCTAGGCTTAGGGTTGGGGCAGGTGGGGCCCTCTTAGGATTCAGGTTAGGAGAGTTGGAGCACCCTTGTTCGTGTTAGGTTTGTAGCAGATATGTCCCACTAACAGTTAGGTTTGGGGCACCTAGAGCCCCCTTGTTAGGGTTAAGGTTGTTGCAGGAAGGGCCTGCTGACTTTGGGTTAGGATGAGAGGATGTAGGGCACCCTGTTCTAGGCTTGGGGTTGTGGGAGGTAGGGCCCCATGATTTAACATTAGGGTTAGGGGAGGTAGGGCACCTGGTGCTAGGGTTAGGGTTGTGGGAGGTAGCCACTCTTTGTCATGGATCCACATGTCCCGTGCTCTGGAACAGCTCTGCAACCATCCCTGGGAGGATATCCTCAGCATGCCACACTCTGTTAGGGTCTCACTCGTTCACTCAGCTTCACCACCTCCTTGGACCGAACCTTGGAGCCTTCGGCACCCCTGCTTCACAATCTGAGCTCCCTTCAGCAAGTCCACCTGAGATGGGCACCTGAGGGAGACTAATACCCCCAAAGAAAGCAATGCGCCCCCACATTCAGCATCTGCCATGGCACTCAGCCACATTGTAATAACATGCGTGTTTATCAGATATCTGGAAAACAGCATAGAAAGTCCTTGGTGCGCAGTGAGAAAAGAAAGTGACAGCATGGTCCATTCTGGTTAGTCACAGCCCCAGCCAAGCTGTGTGTCCCCCCTTGACTCTCACTTGGTCTCTGAGTCCTCTTTGTTCAACTTCCCGGGGCAGTTTCACTTGGCCCCTCCTCAGTCCTTTCTTGTCTAGCTGGTCAAATGCGCCTGGCTGCCTATGGTGGGGTGGGCCATTCATGATTGTTAGTTGCTAGGTACCAAATGTCCCAGTGATTGGATTTGCCATTGTCTTCAGGGACTCACCATTGACCTGGGCCCCAAACCTAAGACAGCTCACTTCTGTATCTCTAGGCCTTTGCAGAGAGTTAACAGCCTTTTTCCACCCCAGGTGACAATGCAGCATATGGGGAAACTGAGGCACGCACAATATTCATACAAAATATTTACAGAAAATTCTCATTCCGTCACACACCCTTGCTAGGTTTAGGGTTATGGCAGGTAGGGGCCCCTGACTTTGGGTTTGGTTTCTGGGCAGGGGTCCTGGAACTGGGAGGGTCAGGGGTGCTCTGGCCCCCATCCATTTTTAAAAGTGGTAGGGGCATAGTTTGGTGGGCAGGGAACCACATTCCCCCCCAAACTGCAACCCTGTAATGTTTTGTATGAATACTGTGCATGCCTCAATTTCTCCTATGTGCTGCATTGTTAACTAGATGGTGGGGAAAGGCTGTTTGCTCTTGGGCAGGCTTTGATAAAGGTGTGAATGGCACCCTGTTGCCTTGGCTTTCGGGCCCAGGTCAATGGAGGGTCCATGAAGACAATGGCAAATCCAATCACCGGGACATTTGGTACCTAGCAACTAATGACCATGAATGGCCCATCCTGCCACAGGAAGCCAGGCAAGTTTGACCAGCTGGGAACAAAGGACTGAGGAGGGGCCGGTGTCACTCACCTGGGAATTTGGACAAAGGGGCACAGAGGGACAGAGGAGGGAGCCAAAGGTGGACACCACTTGCCTGGAGTTCTGGACTAACCAGAATGGACCATGTTGTAACTTTCTTTTCTTTATGCTAACCAAGGACTTTCTATGCTGTGTTCCAGACATTTAATAAGCCCTTCTGCTTTTACAACGCTGGCTAAGACTCACTGAAGATGGTGAAGGTGGGGGGGGGGCATTGCTTCCTTAGGTGCCCATCTCAGGTGGACTTGCTGAAGGGAGCTCAGGATGTGTAGCAGGGTTGCTGGTGGCTTAGAGGTTCAGTACAAGGAGGTGGTGAAGCCAAATGGCTTACCCTAGTGAACGAATGTGACCGTATAGGCTCTGGCACACTGAAGGGATCCTCCCAAGAACCGTTCTTAAGCTGTTCTAGAGCATCAGACCTGTGGATCCATGACACATGGCAGCTGAGGATGGTTTCTGAATGCACCAAGAGGATGGTTGGCTACTGAATGTACCATGAGTATTTTGCAGTAAGTGACTGGCAGGGTAAAACTAGGGTAGTTAAAGGAAGCAGCAAGAACATGGCATATAACCAATTTCCTATGAAGCACATTGCAAGCCTGTGCAGAGAAGAAGGACTAAGCATTGAGAAGCTCAACAAAGAGCAACTGATTGGCCAGCTGGACAGAGATGACTAGTCCAAGAAGGGTTTCAGAGTAACAGCCGTGTTAGTCTGTATTCGCAAAAAGAAAAGGAGGACTTGTGGCACCTTAGAGACTAACCAATTTATTTGAGCATAAGCTTTCGTGAGCTACATAGTGAGCTTTCGTGATGCATCCGATGAAGTGAGCTGTAGCTCACGAAAGCTTATGCTCAAATAAATTGGTTAGTCTCTAAGGTGCCACAAGTACTCCTTTTCTTTTTAGTCCAAGAAGCAGGTTTTAACCCCAAATGGGGAGTCAAGAAGGTTCAAGAGCAGCAGAGGCAGCAGCAGGGCATCCACAAGATCCTGTTCCCCATCCAGCAGGAGGGTCTTCATGACCTGGCTCCCAATCGACAGATTTGAAGCAATGGGACTTGGAGATGAGAGCGAAGGAGCTAGAGGACTATGAAAAGCAGCAAAAACACATGGAAGAATAGCAGGAGAAGCAGAAAAAGCATGAACTGGAGATGGAGAAGCTATGGGGCAAGAGGACCCACCAAGGGGTAAGTGGGGAAAGACCCAGCATGCTAATTCCACAAGGAACCTAGATACCAAATTGCTACTCTAGTTTAAGGAGGGGGAATATAGATGCTTACCTCACTGCCTTTGATAAAGCTTGCAATTTGAACCAGGTTGACCTTGTCGACTAGCTCCTCTGTCTCATCCCCTTATGTGATCTCAAAGTCAGAGGCTTACAGCCAGATGAATGGAATTGATAGCAGAGACTATGCGTTATTCAAAAAGGCTTTACTGCTTACATTGAAGCTGATCCCTGAGGCTTATAGGAAAAGGTTTCAGGGGGTGCAAGACTTGGGGTGTGACCTATATGGAACTCACCATGGTGATAGGTGAATATTTCCAGAGATGGCGTAAGGGAGCTAAGGTCACTACCCTGGAGGATTTGTGTAACCGGGTTGGGTCGGAGAAACTTTATGAAATCTGTCCTCAGGACCTTAAAATGTGGTTAGTGGACAGGAAGCCCATGGATTTGCATAGTGCAGGCTGGTTGGCTGATGAATTTGTGGACAGCAGGCTCTGGTATGAAAAGAGACCCAAAGGGGACTGGCCTAAGCATGGGGCTGGGGAAAGAGACCCACTCCATGGTGGCATCCCAGAAGTGGAACTTAGGGAAACCCAAAGCTGTTCAATGGGACTCAGAAACCTGAGATGTAATATCTGCAGATGGACGGAACGTAAGTGAGCAGAATGCCCAAGGCTTGCTGAAATAAGGTTTGTCTAGGACAGAGAGGCTGTGTCATACACTGTCCAACCAGGAAGGCAGCCTGTAACTCAGGCTCTAGAGTGAACTACATGACTGAACTTTCAGAGGAAAGCAGTCACATAGCTCAGGGACACCAGCGCTGGTGACGAAAGGTATGTCTACACAGCAAAGAAAAACTCATGGCTGGCCCACACCTGCCAACTCCAGCTTGTGGGGCTTGGGCTGCGAGGCTGTTGCACTACTGTGTAGACCGAGCTGCAGCTTGAGCTCTGGCACCCTCCCACCCCGCAGGGTTCTTGAGCCTGGGCTCCACCCCAAGTTCGGAAGTCTACACAGCAATGAAACAGCCCCACAGCCTGAGCCTCATGAGCATGAGTCAGCTGACACAGGCCAGCCGTGGGTATCTAGCCCAGAGGGGTTCCAACTCCAGGCATCGATATACATGTCCTGTTGAACTCAGACACGTCTGATCCCCAGGGGAGTGGAAGGTTAATGGGAAGATATTCATGGGGTGGAGAGTTTCTGGTAGAGAGAGAATCCTTGTCAGGTCTTGTGTGGTACAACCCCATCAAATGCTGAAGGGCTGTGTAACTTGGGTGAAAGTTCCAAATTTGAAGCCATTTGCCCCGCTTATGTCTCAGATCCGTGCAGAAACAGGAGGGAGCAGGGTGGCTGGTAGTTGGGGTTCTCCAGGACATTAGCTTTGATGTCCTTTTGGGAAATAACTGTGTCATGTTAAAGAGACAAGGTGGGTGAGGCGATATCTTTAATTGGACCAACTTATGTTGGTGAGGGTCCCGTCTTGTCTGTCTAATATCCTGGGACGGACATAGCTACAACTGCACTGCATGTGTCACTTTAAGACAGGATCCAGTCCCTGGGCCTGTAACAGCCAAGGATTTGAATCCAGGAAACTAGCAGGCTGAGAATGCAGGTGTCAGTGAACATGCAAATAGGCAGGCTGGCAGGAAGGAGGGGGGTTTCCCATGGCTAGTAACAAGGCTGGTAACAGCACAGGACACCTGGCTGTAACGAGACACCTGTAGCTGAATGGGATGGAGGGATGGTCCCTGCCCATCTCCACACAGGAGATGACTCACACTGTCTTTGATACTGTCATAAAGGCAAAAAGAAAAGGAGTACTTGCAGCGCTCACTGCCTACACCCTCACTGGGAAAGCAAAGGCAGAGCTGAGCACAGTGGTAGCTGACCCCAGCTGAGCATTGGGAGACAGTGACACTGGCAGGGCAGGATGATTGCCAAATATGCTTGCCTTGTCCAGTGGTGAGAGAGGCCCAGAGGAAGGTGAAGCAGCTGGAAGGTTGCTGCTTGTAACAGACACACCTGGTCAGAGTGGTATGGTGTGTTTTCTTCACCGAGACCCCCAATCATGACCCTCCAGGAAGAGGGGCTGGGAGGTGACTGTGTCCTGGGGTTGAGGGCAACAGATTGTCCCCAGGCTGGGAGATAGGCTCCTTGCATGTACACAGCACTGGGGTTAGGACAAAACTACAGAGGGGGCCTGCCAATGTGCAGGAGCACCCTGCATTCCTTGCCAGGTGTTGGGATACCAGAGCCCCAGAGATGTGACTGGGTTAAAAACCAATGCTCACCGGACCACTCCCTGTTCCAACCAAGGGTAAGGACACCCCAGGCTACAGCTAAGATGGCTGACACATGGAGGAATGTGCGGTCACTGTGCTCCTCACTCCCTGGGCACATAGAGGGGAGAAGGAAGTGACAGGACCCCAGCCCAGTTTCAAACCCAAAGGTTTTGGGGTGGCAAAAGGGCTGAGAGCTCTTCATGGGCACCCTGCGAGTGCCATTGAACAGACCAATCCTGGAGGATGTGAAACTGCTCTGAGCTGGGTAGTGGAAACAGTAAGTGCCATAGACTAGTAGGGTGCTAAACGGATCATGGATGTGCCTTATAGAACAACCACCAAGGAACTTGGAAAGATGCTGTGGCACCTATGAGTAACATTGGTGGGTTCGAACTTCCCCAGGTCACTGGGTAAAGTGACCCCTCTCAATTCAGTCTCAAGGGGGAAGAGATGTGATGGGGGAAGTGATGTGATGTAGTGGGAATTTTCTGTAGTACTTTATGAATACTGTGGGTGCCTCAGTTTCCCCTATGTGCTGCATGGTTAGCTAGGTGATTGGAAAAGGCTGTTTATGCTTGGGCAGGCTATGACAAAGGAGTGAATGGCACCTAGTTGCCTCAGGTTTGGGGTCCAGGTTAATGGAGGTTCCATGAAGACAATGGCAAACACATCACTGGGGCATTTGGTACCTAGCAACTGATGACGTGAATGGCACACCCCTCTGCAGGAAGCCAGCCGAGTTTGACCAGATAGACAACAAAAGACTGAGGAGGGGCCAGGTGTGACTCACCTGGGAATTGGGACAGAGGGGCATAGAGGGACAGAGGGGAAGCCAAGGTGGGGGGCTAATCAGAGGGGCTCTGGGCTGATCAGAATGGACCATGCTGTAACTTTCTGGTCTGTATGCTAACCAAGGACTTTCTATGCTGCGTTCCAGACATCTAATAAACCCTACTGCTTTACAACACTGGCTGAGAGTCATTGCAGATTGAGAAGTGTCATGGGTGTCATGGGTGTCATGTATTGCTCCCCTTGGGGGTACTGGTCTCCCTCAGATGCTCATCTCAGGTGGGCTTGCTGAAGGGAGCTCAGGATGTGAAGCAGAAGTGCTGGAGTCTCGGTCCAAGGAGGTGGTAAAGCTGAGTGCCTTAGCTAGTGAAAGAGTGAGACCTAAGGGGGTCTGGCACACTGAAGAGGTCCTCCCAGGGACTGTTCCAAAGTTGTCATAGAGTACCGGACTTATGGATCCATGACAACAGTCCCCTGACCAAGGGCTAGGGTTGTGGCAGGTAGGGTCCCCTAACTTAGGGTTAGGGGAGGTAGTGAATCCATTACTATGATTAGGGCTATGGCAGGTAGGGTCCCCTCAATTAGGGATAAGGTTGGGTTAAGAAGGGCCCTCTGTACTAGGGTTACAGTTGGGGAAGGCAGAGCTCCATCACATAAGGTTGGGGTTAGGAGAGGTAGAGCATCTGGTGCTAGGGTGAGGGTTATGGCAAAAAGGGCCCCTGACGTAGGTTTAGGAAGGATCTGCTGTTCGAGGGTTAGGGTTGGGGGCAGGTAGGGCCCCTTGACTTAGGGTTAGGGGAGGTAAGGTACCTGGTGCCAGGGGTAGTGTTGTTGCAGATGTTGCCCCCTGACCTAGGTACAGGTTTTTGCAGTTAGGTCTTCTAGTCCAAACATTAAGATATACAGAGAATACCCAGTGGCCTCATTTCACGTACAGTTGTAAGCATGTACAAGATGGCTAACATGCTGGCTCCATCTAGAGTTCTGTTTGAGATTTAAGGTTGCCAACATATTAAGCAGGGTCCAATTAAAATATTCAAGCTGTGGATCTCCCAGTGGATGATAGGCTATTGTCCTAGATTTTTGATGGTTTTTTTTTTACACCTACCATAGTTACAAGTTCCTGAATTAATCGGCTCTTGAAGTCCTGTGCATCCACTTGGGTTGCCCATAATGCACACAGTAGTTTTCTCAAGGAGTTTTAGAAATAGTAGCAGGCTGTTTGGTCTGTAGTGTGGAAAAGCCTATGCCTACCTTGTGAAATGATCAGTTACAACTAATACAAGTATTTCTGCTATTGGATTCAGTTGTGAGAAAATCCATTTCAACTAAATCCACACGGCCTTCACTGTGAAGATGAAACAGTGGAGCAGCTCTTGTGGGTAGAATCTTCCACTGTGTATACTGGGCACAGGTCTTACAATACTGCTCCCCATCAATCTTCATCCATCGCCAGCAGAATCTGGCTCATACATGCCCATAGGTCTTATCCAACCCAAGATGCCCGAGGTCGTCATGTTTCATTTTAATACAACATTGTGAAATTGTTGAGGTAAAACGAATTGCTTTTTGATGTATTGTTTGGGCTGGTACTAATTCTATACAAAAGTCAATACTCCAGGGAAAGTCGCCAAGATTAATTTATTTATAATGCTGTGAGGTGGCTTCAGGATTCCCACCTATCCAACATTAACATTGGGATACTGAGGATCTCCTTTACTGTTGACAATAGCAGGTGCCTGGGACACCAGGTGAGTGTTGCCTGCTCCCTAGTAGCTCAGGAAGGAAAGGGGAATTGCATTTCATTTTGGAGGCACCACTGGACTCCCTCTGCCACCCCAACTTCTGCAGCAAGAAAGCATTCATATCTAATTTTGATGTGGTTGAAGTTCTGATTATTCGTCTGAGCCCTACTGGACTTTAAAAGAGCATTGTAAGCTAATTGTTCTATGTAAACCCAACCAAGCCCTTGTACTGGCTAAGGTGCCCATAGACACTGAGGATGCTATTATCTATCTGGAGTTGGGAACCGTGAAAATCGTCAGGAATACCATAATTTACAGATGGTGAGATGACCCCCCCAACAAACAGAGTGTCTATATTTGTGAGAGTAGCTAATGACTTTGATGCACAATGTATTCCCAAGGAAGTTGGTACTCTGGGTGAAATTGGCCTCTGGCATGTGTTTCTGGCTGGCAGTTACCCAAAGGAGGAGACTACACTAGCTGGGACCCGCCTTTACAGCTAAATTGAATACTTTGTTGAAACAGAAGGCAAGACATAACGAGAAGATATAAAAGCCATCATTACACTAACATCTACTCCCTCAACTGCTACTAATGAGGTCTGATAACTGCTCTAGGACAATTGGTAGAATGCAGTAGTTGGTCACCCTATGAGAGAGTTGAGGACCATAAACTCTTCTCTGGGATAAAACCTACCCCTTTTGGGAGTGACTGGGATCCACCCCAACATCCGTGAGGCCTAGAAACTCTTTTAGGGAGGAGCATCCCCACCTCTGATGAAGATGCTGATAGACGAGGCACTCTATGGTATACACAGAGAAGGACCATTGTTTAACTCACTGGAGGTGTTTGTCAAGTAACTGGGATCCCTAAGTTCCCCTTTTGCCCTATAGATCAGCTGTTCCTAGGAAATAGTCCCAGAGGAAATCTATTTCTGCATTAAAAAAATAGGACAAATATTTTTTTGAAAAAATTCAATGTGTACACAATCAAAAATTAAAAAAGAAAAAGATAACTGATACTTTTTTTTGCAAAAGATAGAAAAACTGTTTGAAAAAAATAACTTTTGGAATAAAAATAAATACATATATATTTAGATATAAAATTGATTTCTGTTAGAAGTCATAAGACAAAAGTATTTTTTGAAAAAAAAATAGAAAAAAATTCTTTATAAAAACTGAAAAACAAATCAAAATTTTTTTGAAACAATACTTTCTGCATTAAAAACAAATTTTATTTTTCAAAAAATTGTGCAAAAAAAGAATAATTTAGTCATGTAAAAGAAAAAATATTTTCTGGCATGTTAAAAATATATATTTTTTCCATCATATAAAAAATTCCATCCGATAAAACAAAATTTTTTTGTGGTGTATTAAAAAATTTCCTCCTTGTGTTAAAAATGTTTTCCTGATCATGTTAAAAATAAAATTCTGTCATGTTAAAAAAATCTTCCATAGTTAAAGAATTTTTCTTCCATAATTTTTCTTTTACATAATATTTCCCCATCATGTGAAGAAAAATATTTTTTTCTCTTATTCTAAAAAAAAAAAAAAGTTTCTCCCTCATGGAAAAATATTTTTCCCTCATGTACAAGGTGAACATATTAAAATATATATATTGAACATATTAAAAATATATATTTTTCTCTCTCTCAAGTTAAAAAAATTAAATGTCCATCCAAAAAAATTACACTCCTCCGCCCCCCTCTCCCCACTCACATTTGGCCCCAGTCCCCCCTTTGCTCAGCCTCCCCCCTACTTGCTCCATGGGTTTCCTCCTTGCGCCCCCACCCCCCACTTGTTCCCCCAGCTCAGCTGCTGCTCCCGGGGGAGCAGGGGAGAGGGGGAAGGGGTGTGGAAGGAAGGGGGGAGGGACACAGTGGTGGAGAGGAGACATAGAATAAGAGACTCAACTGTTTTTAGAGGATGGGGGCTTGCATCTGCCTGGTGACCAGTTTCTCATGAGAATGGGGCTACCTGGGGATTTGGTTCCTTCATCTCTGGGGATATAGAGTCTGGTACATAAAGGTGGCACCATCATGTTGCCTCAATGGGACTTTTTGCCTTCTTGGTTCTGTGAGGGGGTAGTAGTGTTGTTAAAGTAGCCTTTATTTTACTGCCAGGATTAATGTCTAGCTGCAGCAGCCACTCCTCTTATTTATTGCCTGTGGTGCTTACTGCTGTTGAAACAACAAACATAGGAAGCTCAAGCTTTGTTTGTGTGAAGAAGTGAAAATGAGGTGGCAGCTTTTGCAGTCTGATTCCAGCCATTTTCTTCCTGTCAGGGTGCAATTGCCAGCTGAGAGTGAGGCCTGACACCTTGTTTTCTTGTGTGAAGAAAGGAGGCCAGAGATCTGTTAGTCTCTAAAGTGCCACAAGGACTCCTTGGTTCTTTTGGCTGATACAGACTAACATGGCTACCCCCTGAAAAGAGATTTCTCAATTAGCTTTAACTGCTGCTTGCCATTATATGTTCCCCAGGATCAATGAGATGGTGGGGGGGGGACTTGAAAAGGCCATTTTGCAGGATGCCTGCATGTCAGTTATCAGGGTATCAAAAAATCTGTGACTGGCATAATTTATTCCCAAATTTAGTGCTTTTAATTAGGTACCTTCTGCATGTCCAGTCTTCACAAACACAATCTGGCACACAGTGGAAACCATCCAAGTGGGGAGGGGGAGGGGTCTGGGCGGAGTGGGGTGGAGTGTGGGCAGGGCCACGAGCAGAAGAGGCAAGTCGGGGAGCTAGCCTCCCCGAGTGAAAGCTTCACCCATTGCCCATGCAAGGGAGCAAGGCCATGGGGATAATTGCTGATGAGTGAGATCACAAGGACAGTGCAGAGGAGAAGCATGAGACCAGACTGCTGATTCAAGATTTGTCTGGCACTCTGGACCATGACCAGGAGATCCTGAAGGATTCAAATGGAGGGTTCTACAGAGACTAGTTACAGATAAGTTGTATGTAAGAATGTATAAGGGACTGGAGTAAAAGCAGTAGAAGAACACCAGCCCCATACATGAGCATGGTTTCAGAGTAGCAGCCGTGTTAGTCTATATCCGCAAAAAGAAAAGGAGTACTTCTGGCACCTTAGAGACTAACAAATTTATTTGAGCATAAGCTTTCATGAGCTACAGCTCACTTCATCGGACGCATTCAGTGGAAAATACAGCGGGGAGATTTATATACACAGAAACAATGGGTGTTACCATACATACTGTAACGAGAGTGATCAGGTAAGGTGAGCTATTACCAGCAGGAGAGCGGGGGGGGGGGGGGGGGGACCTTTTGTAGTGATAATCGAGGTGGGCCATTTCCATGCCTCCAGCTTTCATCCAGACCACACCACACGATCCATTGTTTACAGCCAAGCTCTACGATACAACCGCATTTGCTCCAACCCCTCAGACAGAGACAAACACCTACAAGATCTCTATCAAGCATTCTTACAACTACAATACCCACCTGCTGAAGTGAAGAAACAGATTGACAGAGCCAGAAGAGTACCCAGAAGTTACCTACTACAGGACAGGCCCAACAAAGAAAATAACAGAACACCACTAGCCATCATCTTCAGCCCCCAACTAAAACCTCTCCAAAGCATCATCAAGGATCTACAACCTATCCTAAAGGACGACCCATCACTCTTACAGATCTTGGAAGACAGGCCAGTCCTTGCTTACAGACAGCCCCCCAACCTGAAGCAAATACTCACCAGCAACCACACACCACACAACAGAACCACTAACCCAGGAACCTATCCTTGCAACAAAGCCCGTTGCCAACTCTGTCCACATATCTATTCAGGGCCTAATCACATCAGCCACCCTATCAGAGGCTCGTTCACCTGCACATCTACCAATGTGATATATGCCATCATGTGCCAGCAATGCCCCTCTTCCATGTACATTGGCCAAAATGGACAGTCTCTACGTAACATAATAAATGGAGACAAATCAGACGTCAAGAATTATAACATTCAAAAACCAGTCGGAAAACACTTCAATCTCTTTGGTCACTCGATTACAGACCTAAAAGTGGCAATTCTTCAATAAAAAAACTTCAAAAACAGACTCCAACGAAAGACTGCTGAATTGGAATTAATTTGCAAACTGGGTACAATTAACTTAGGCTTGAATAAAGACTGGGAGTGGATGTGTCATTACACAAAGTAAAACTATTTCCCCATGTTTATTCCCCCTGTCCCCCGCTGTTCCTCAGACTTTCTTGTCAACTGCTGGAAATGGCCCACTTTGATTATCACTACAAAAGGTCCCCCTGCCGCCCCTCTCTCCTGCTGGTAATAGCACACCTTACCTGATCAGTATTTTCCACTGAATGCATCCGATGAAGTGAGCTGTAGCTCACAAAAGCTTATGCTCAAATAAATTTGTTAATCTCTAAGGTGCCACAAGTACTCCTTTTTCTTTTTGTGGATACATGTTCATGTGGTCAAAAATGATTTCTAAGAGCCCTGGAAAGGGTGGAAGGGAACTTCCTGAGGGATGCAGGTAAAGGTCAGTCTATCAAACCCCATAGCTGGGTTTGCCCCCTTGGTTACAAGTTCATGTCAATTTTTAGATCTGGCACCAGAACCCCACTTGGACAGTTCAGCTGTTTCTTTATACAGGTTGGGCCTTTGGTCACCAGTCTCCGGGAACAGGTAATCACCAGTTGACGGCTCTCTCCTCAGGGGGGAGCTTGAAAAGGCAGAATTTTGCATAACTGTGGTAGTTGAATTTATATTAACCACTTCTAGCTTACACCTCTCGGAAAGGTGGGTTTGTTACAGCAACGGAAAAAACCCTCTTCTATGGTTGTAGCAAATATCTATACTGGATGCCACAGTGGCACAGATGCAGCGCCATGGCTGTGCCCCTGTAGCGCCTGAACCATAGCCAAAGCCTGCATGGCCAGCGGCTACAAATCACCACACAGCGCTTTCCAAGCAAGCACATTTATTGTTAAGGTAAAAAGCATTACAGGGAAAACATATACAAAAGAATAAAAGTACCTACATGCATATAAATAACTTATTAGTGGTCACCCTAATTCCAGTTGGGGGCTCTGATAGGGGTCAGTCTTGCAAACCTCACAGCTGGATTTGCCCCCTTGGTTACATGTTCATGTCAGTTTTTAGATCAGGCACCAGAATCCCAACTGGAAGGTTCAGCTGCTTCTGTATAGAGCTTGGGCCTTTGATCTCCAGTCTCCGAGAACAGGCAATCACCAATTGATGGCCCGCTCCTCAGGGCATAGTTTGAAAGGACTAGGTTTTTGCATAACTCGTGTAGTGGAATTTATATTAACCACTCCCCAGGGATTCCTCAGGAAACCCACTTAACACTTATTGTTCCAAAAGTCCATGCTTGTCTCATGCGTTTAAATATATTCCTTATACTTCCCAGGTCTCACCTAAGCCATAGTTTCAGTGTAGGGTACTGGGACTGACACATAGTCTGTCAGTCAAGACCCAGAGTAGAATGTGACTTTTATTCTTTGGAAATAAAACAGGCAACTAAAATGGGGCCAGGCCATGAAATTCAAGTATGAGATCTGGATCCAAATGTCCTCAGTATTAGAGGTTTGGATTCAGTCTTCCAATTTGAGCTCCTCTATAGCAGACAAGTTGTTTTACAAAAGCAACAGGTGCCCAGCTTCTCCTAGCCAACCCCTTTGGTATCTGTCTTTAAAATCCATGTTATGCTCACTAAGATAAATAGGGCAGGATCTAGCTCAGACGATTTCAGTGAAGCTTTTATCAGAGGCTTCCAGGTTAGACCAGCTCAGCATATCTCTTCTGATTAATTAAATCCTAGCTAGTGCCTGGTCACCAGTTAACAGGGACAACATCCTGCAGCATCAAATGAAGGGAAGGGAAAGGGACCACTGTCAAGATGTTCTCTTCTCTAATTCATACCCTGAACTGCCAAAATTAAAAATGTTGCCCTTTCTCTCCAGTCTGATTCCAGGACCTGCTTTCACAGACAGAATAAAGGAAGAGTCAAGATGACAGGTATGGAGTGGGGGTGAAACTGATGTCATAATCTCTCTCTCTATGTAAAGAGAGCTAGCGGAGCAATTTTCTCTGGACTTGACGCAAGCAGACCAGAGCTGAAATGATACCAACGCCATTGGGACAGGTACTAATTGTAAAATGGGCCAGATCCTCAGCTGGTATAAACTGACTTTCATGGTGCTATTCCACTTTGCATCAGCTGGCCAATGAGAATTGTTTAGAAGTTTGAGCATAGAAGCCAGGAATGTTTCTGACTCACTGCATGACATTGAAAACAGTGTCATTTAGGGCAAATTTGTCAAAAAATGGTCTTTAATTTTGGCTGTCATTTTTGACAAAGAATTTTTTTATTTGAACTGTTTCAACCATCTCTACTTTAAGCATGCACTTAAATGCGGTCCAGAATGGGGATACTTTCATGAATCAGGGCCTAAAGTCCTTTTCCCTCAAATACCAGTTTGTTACTGTTTGATGCATTCTTGTCTCCTTGATAAAACATCTATATAGCTGTAACTCATCCACCAATTTGGGGCTTGTTCTCCTATGCCTATGCACACCAGTACCATTGCTATCTCCACATCTGTCAGTTTTCAAGTAATCTAGCAAATGCACACTCTAGGAATTTCTCTGTGTGCTAGTAGTCGTCGATGATTCTGCTTACTGACAGGGATAAGATTCATCCAAACTAGGTACTCTAGCTGCTCTTTCCTCCCTCAGGGAAAAAGTATGGTGACAGTAGCTTTTCCCTGATTTCCAGATTGCCAGGCTGCCTGTTATAAACCAGTACTCTTATCATTGCTTTTTCCAGGTGGCTCTATTTATGAGCAGGCATGAAACACAAAAAAGAAACAGAAAGCCTGTAATATCAGCAATCAGCTGAATGAAGTACTGATTTTTTTTTTGTATTGCTAAAATACTGAAGGAAAATGATGCAACATATTCCAAACAGAACAGCAAAAGGTTGATTTTGTGTTTCCAAAGGGAATTTTCTTATGGGGTGCCCACATAATAATCTCTACAACCCAGATCCCAGTACTCCTCTGAGAGACCTGGGGGAGGAAGCTGGGGGGATGTATTCAGGATCCATGCCTGAAGGTTGAGACCAAGCTATCTTGAGCCCGCTTTCGGGGTCCACACATGCTGGCAAGTAAGAATGGATCCTTCTTGTGCTCCACATCGTAGAACGGACAGATCTTCAGGTGTTCAGACATGGAGGGAACATCACCGAACTGCCAGTTGTTAACAGGGGAGAACAGGCTGCTAAACTGCCAGATCTAGTATGTGGGAATAAAGGAGAGAATACTAGAATGTTAATTAAAATGCAAAGAGGTTTTACAAACACATCGATGTTCTGATATTAAAATTTGCTGTCATTACTCTTAATTGATTGGACTGACTAGTGGAGTCATGATAGCATAGGATTGGTGTAACAGTGGAAAATCAGGTCCTATGTCTTTATATACACTGTCTTATAACATCTCTCTCTTTGTGTAAATACATACTTATGTATACCAAACCAAAAGTATATTAAAATGGAAGTAAGGTTGAGAGTGCACATGAATAACTTATAGGTAAAAAACATTCGACCAATGTTATAATTATTCCAAAACCAAGCATTATAAATCTAGGAACTTCAGAGTTAAAGTTATCTGTAACAGAAATCCAAATATGTGAAATATTAGCCAATACATATATGATAGTAGTCGTATACACCATATTACTAGGTATTATGCATAGGGCTCCATGTCTGTAACGGAGGTCGTGGAAGTCACCGATTCTGTGACTTCCTGCGACCTCCAGAAGTTCTGCAGCGGCCAGTGTGGCTGATCCCAGAACCGCCCAAGCAGCTGGCCCTGGGGACAGTCACGCCAGCCATTGCTGGAGCAGCTCTGCAGCCAGCTGCTCAGGTTGCCCCGCAGCCAGCTGCACCAGCCGCTACTGTAGTGGCCTGGGGCTAGCTGCACCGGCTGCTGCTCTGTCAGCCCCGGGCAGCTGGCCCCGGATCGCCCGAGCAGCGGCCAGTGCAGCTGGCCCTGGAAGCTGCCTGAGCAGCAGTCCTGGGGTGCCAGGAGCAGCTGCAGCTTGGTGGCTCCTGGCCGCGGTCCCACGGCGGCCGGAGCAGAGTCACAACACAGCAGTATGGAAATTCTGGGACAGTGCTAAATTCTTAGCAATTTTCATAGGAAGCACCAGAGAATGAATTGTAATTTAAAGCAGGTTCCAGCCTGCCTAAATTATACTAGGGCTGTTTTGGCTCCTGATCAGCCTAGAACTGGAAGGAAGGAAAGGTGGTTTAAAAGTTCACCCTCTTTCCCTATATTTGTTAGTGAAGTGCTGGTGAAATGTACCAGACTAACAACTCTGTAAACTTATGTCTTCTGTCAACAGTCCAAGAGCAGCAGAACAGCGGCAGTGTGAAGTCCCATCCCCAAACCTTGTGCTCCTTCACCAATCTCCCTCACTTCTCACCTGGAGGAGTAAGAGAGGCATTCCATTAATAGACTGACAGATTTTAAGTCCAAAAGGGGACAACTGTGATCATCTAGTCTGGCCTGCATTACCATAAAATTTCACACAGTAATTTCTGCATAAAGCCCATAAATTGTGATTTAAAGATTTCAAATGATCAAGCAGAATCCACCACATCACTGCGTAAGTTCTTCCACTGGTTGATTCCCAGCAATTAAAATGTTGTAACTTATTCCTAACCTAATTCCAGTTTGCATTTGGCTAGCTTCAACTTCCAGCTGTTCAATTTTGTTATGCTAGATTAAAAAGCCCTCAGCTCTTACATATCTTCTCCCCATATAGGTACTTGTTATAGACAATGATCAAGTCACCTCTTAACCTTAACAGACTGAGCTCCCTATGCCTCTCACTGAAAGTCAGATCTTAAAACATTTTTGTGGTTCTTCGCTAAACCCTTACCCATTTTTGGTGTCCTTTTTGAAGCACAGACACCAGACATGGACACAGTACTACTGGAAACAATGTGGTGGTAGTCCCCTGCCTGCCATATACATAGGTAATATAACATCCCTATTTCTACTCGAGATTTCCTTTTTTATACATCCAAAGTTCACATTAGCTTTTTGGCCAGAGCTTTAAACTGAGAGCTTATGTTCATTTGGTTATCTACTTTTACCCCTAAGTCCTTTTCAGAGTCACTGCTTTTCAAGATACATCCTGTGTGACACACACTCTTTGTCTCTGCGTGTATGACCTTGTATATGTAGTCATATTAAAGAGCTTGTCTGCACAATGTGTTAATGTGCACCAGGGGGGCATAAATTCTAATGTGCACCAGCATGTTTGCACACTGACTGGCTCATGTGGACCCTGTTGGGACACACTAAAGTCCTCTAGGGCACACTGATGTAATCCCATTTCAAACAGTAATACATTAACACACATGAGAGAACTTTTAGTGCACACCAGCAGGAGCAAAAGACATATCTGGCTTCAAGACTAAGCTTGATAAGTTTATGGAGGAGATGGTATGATGGGATAGCCTAATTTTGGCAATTAATTGATCTTTGACTATTAACGATAAATATGCCCTATGGCCTGTGATGGGATGTTAGGTGGGGTGGGATCTGAGTTACTACAGAGTATTCTTTCCTGGGTGTCTGGATGGTGAGTCTTGCCCACGTGCTCAGGGTTTAGCTGATCGCCATATTTGGGGTTGGGAAGGAATTTTCCTCCAGGGCAGATTGGCAGAGGCCCTGGGGGGTTTTTGCCTTCCTCTGCAGCGTGGGGCATGGGTCACTTGCTGGAGGATTCTCTGCACATCGAAGTCTTTAAACCAAGATTTGAGGACTTCAATAGCTCAGACATAGGTTAGGGGTTTGTTACAGCAGTTGGTGGGTGAGATTCTGTGGCCTGTGTTGTGCAGGGGGTCAGACTGGATGATCATAATGGTCCCTTCTGACCTTAAAGTCTATGATTCTATGATTCACACTGGCCAGTTAGTGTGCAACAAGCTGGTGCCCATTAGAATTTCCATCCCAGCTGGTGCGCTCTAACATACCATGTAGATAAGCCCAAAGTCTCCCAAAACCATTCAGTCCTTGACTTCTTGTGAGAGTAACAGCAAAATCAGTGTCAGTTGTGATGATGAATGTGTAATGCTGACACCCACTGACTGAGAGCTGGAGTGAGACCCGTCAACACATTTCACTTAGACCACCAAAAGTCGCCAGCAGATGTAAGTAACTTTCAGTCATTACCAACCTGGGCTAGTTTTAAACTTAGAGGTAAAGGGCTTCCTATCCCATGCCTGATACCTTAAGAAGCCAAGTCCCAACAAAGCAAATTTTCATGAATACCCTGTAAATTACCAATCAGTGAAAACATTAGGAGTTGATGTGAAAATCTGGGCTCCCTTTACAGTCACAGGTTTCAGAGGAACAGCCGTGTTAGTCTGTATTCGCAAAAAGAAAAGGAGTACTTGTGGCACCTTAGAGACTAACCAATTTATTTGAGCATGAGCTTTCGTGAGCTACAGCTCACTTCATCAGATGAAGTGAGCTGTAGCTCACGAAAGCTCATGCTCAAATAAATTGGTTAGTCTCTAAGGTGCCACAAGTACTCCTTTTCTTTTTACAGTCACAGTTACTTGCAAGTATTTCACTTTTGCCTTACAAAATAGGATGTGGTAGTTTCAGGCTATCTTTAAGTACTGTACAGAACCCAAAAGAGATACAAGTCCAATTTCTAAAAAGTTCTGTGTGTGACCTTTAAGTGTCAGGACAGCTCAGTTCACATCAAACAGAGTCAAGTCTTGTGTTATATTTTTAATTCGATGATCCTGCAAATACCTTTTGTTTTCCAAACACCACTGTCACTTGCCTTTTTGCGAGCTCTCCATGAAGTACCTCCATGGGAATATCTTTTTTTCTCCCACAGCAGGAGGACCATCCCTCTCTCTTGAAGTAGAGTGGCACAGATATCCCTCATCAGTACAGACACTTGGGACAGCTGAGACAAGCTGAAGCTGTCCAAGAACCCAGCAATATACTGTAAAAGTTCCAATGGAAGGCTGCTCAGGGATTCTTTACCTTTTCCTTGATTACTTGTTGTAAAATTGCATTTCTGTATTTCAGAGAGCACAGGATCAACTTCTGGTTTAATAGCAAATGTATCAAGATGCTGGCTGTAGATAATCTTTGCTTTATGACTAGCAGGGTAGAAGCGGTTTTGAACAAAAGTACATCCCAAGTAGGCAAGTGGACAACGATGTTGGAACCATCCATTTAGAGAGGACTGGATATCAGCATGAACATTCTTGAAATGTGAAGGAAACTCATCCCTCCTGAAGAAGTGATTGCAAGTGAATGTGAAGGCTGAGCAGCTTTTGTTATGTCTTCTAGTCACACACTCAGTATGAAGCTCTACATGGAGTTCTGGTGGGCTTTTTATATCCAGAACATCCGCTAGAACAGCTCTAGAGGAGAAGGGTTCCACCTGAAAGCTGTATGTCTGTGTCCCAAAATCCATGAACAGTCCATCAATATTCTTTGCTTCTGAGATCTCATGACCTTTCAGTTCCTTTTCCAATGCACACAATAGTGTACTTCTGGCTGTATCTGATTTAGGAAATTCCTCAAGGCTTATTTGCAAATCTGAAGTATCCACTGACTTGTCCATCATTGCTGTCTTGTATGCCAAGGAATCTCGAAGTTGTGGTCTTTTGCCATGATAGCTAACTGGCACTCTGAAGGTGCACACAGTCTTCACCTCATGAGCCTCCAAATTCCCATACACAAAGTCTTTCTCTCTTGGTGTACAAGCAGCTAGCTGACCAAAATGGATGAGCATTCTCCCATGATGCACCAGGTACATGTTATAATCCCCTACGTTAACTTCTTTTTTCAACCTCTCCAGGATCCCATCTTGCCAAGGAGCCAGACCTGTCTTTTCTGCACCTGTAATCACTTGATTATTTTTGTTTTCTTTTGGCTCTTCCACAATAGCTGCTTCCTTTGTCTTCTCTTTGGGGTTGCCATCACAAAGAATCTGTCCTGTTTTCTTGTAGCAATCTCCTTCCTTTTTTTCCGAGTTTGCTGAAACATCTGTTGCCTTCAATGCTGAAAGCTCTTTGCTAAACATGTTCTCCCAGGCTTTGTAACTTACTAGATCCATCCCCTTCTTATCCTTTGCCAAATCCTCACGCTCCTGTTGGGTAAGCTCAGCAACTTGGCCATCAGCTTCTATAGAATCACATGCTATTCCTCCAATGGCTCCTTCTTCCAAACCTGCTATTGGCTCTTCTGTGTTATCATTTTCTCTCCATTCTGGAAATAGCTCAACCATTTTCAGAGTTCTAAAAAGAATCTTCTGATCTCTGAGGGCTAGGGCTGTATCTAGATACTGATCATTATGTGGCTCCTTCATAATGTTCTTATGTAGAATGGTTTCTGAATCTACATTTGGCCAGCGATTCCATTCCATAGAGCAGTGGACAACACTGGCTGGACAGACCTGAAGGTGCTTTGCCAGCTTAAAACGGGCCATGGAGAAAGGGCAGCCATAAACTGAGTTGAGGCATGAGACCTGCTCTAGGGGACATAAGAGTTGGTGTTCTTCCTGTTTACACATATGAAAGGCAGCCCCACAGCGTGAATGGCAGTTGATCACTAGGCAAGAGATGGTGAGCTCGACTGGGACTTGGCATTGCCGGTTGAAACATTTCTCACAGTGCTTGTGCTGTCCAGGACTGGTTTTCTGAGCCCTGCCCTATGAACATCATAGATAAGAGAAGACAAAAAGAAAATACAGTTATTGCCTAAAACAGCATATTGACCACAGGTGGAAGTTGCTTGACTCCTACATGCCAAGTCTAAAATGTTGTTCTAGTCTGAAAAGTGATTACATAAAAATGACACCTGCTTACATATCAGAGCTGGTCCTTGTGTGTATCAGAGTCATATCTGTTAATAATGGTGATGTAAATAAGCCATTACTGCTCTTTACTCTTCTTAGTCCAGCAGAGCAGCACAGCTCTGAAAGAGTGAGTTGGATTCTAGTCCTCCTTGTGCATCAGTAACAGAGTTGTTTATTAAATTCCAATCAACTGGAGGTAAGGTGTGAGAAAGTTCACAGTACACATTTGAGCTCTACAATAAATCTTCCAGCGAAACAAAGGAAGGCCATATTTGACATTTCCGATATGGTTAATCATGGCTGCTTTCGCTCAGGCTTGCTTTATTTTTTAGAACTTACAAACACCAAGCAGGTTACTAGGCTACTAGTTTTGTATTAAATGAACTGCTTACCTACCTTTCTTTTATGATTGTGGTTTCAATTAATCTCTTAGCTGTAAATTAAATGAGTTTAGTCATATAAAAATAATTATTTGTATTTGTGTAAGACCTTTCCAAAACAGTTTTCAAAGTGTCTTGCAAACAATTAATGGAGCATGAAAATAATTCTGGGAGTCACCTATTATTATGCCCTTTTACAGATGGGGCAACTGAAGTACAAAGATTAATGCCAAGCACAAACAGGCTCCATGGATGTCAATGACTTGTCCCAAGGAAGTTGCTGAGACAGGAAGAGAATGCAGGACTTTCCCTGCTCTAGCCACAAGACCACATTTCAACCTGGTTCAGCCCCATATTTCATTTGTGGAGGGAAAAAGCCAATGATTAGAAGGAACTGTAGTTAAATCTATAAACAGTTCCCTTTCTCCTTTTCCTTTGATATACAACAAGAAAAGATACAAAGTGGGGGGACCTTTTATGTTGTCAGGATGAAGAAAAGGATATGGACAATTTTACTGGTAGCGTCTTACAAGGAAATCACACGTCCTTCCCAAAAGCACCTACCATAATTCCAGCAGACCGTCTTGTTTGTCTCTGAGGAAAAAATGCAAATAATTAGTCAAATAATGAAGACTTCTGGGTTTCAGTAAACTAAAAAATACAATGGTGATAGTGCCCCTCAAGAGTAGTGCTAGCCTTTTGGCTGCCCAGGGTGGAAAATGTTTTCAGCATCCAGAAACCGAGCCATAATAAACAAACAAATAAATAAAATAAATAAAAATTATGAAAACTGAGCAGCACAGAGGTCCAATGCCCCCTGGAAATTGGGGCTCAGGGCAACCATGGTGGTTGATCACCCATACAACCAGTGCTGGTGCTGAGATGTTAGTGTTTTGCATTGCTATGCAAGAAACTCAAGTTCTACCATCCTATCCCCAAGAACAGCAAGATGCCTCACAGAAAGTAAGCTCAGGTCCTGTGGGAAGAAATGATACATAATGCTTCTTCGCCCACATTCTTTGAATCCTGTAGTTTGTGTCCTTCCCCATTAAGAAGTGACATTTTCACAATTAGCAAGAGGTTCTACTACTAAGGGAATACTACTAAGGGAATAATAATACTACTAAGGGAAGGAAATTGATCTAGATAGGACACTACTTGGTGGGATCTGTAGTCACTACAGTACATACATCTACAGTAAAATTTGTCATACATTGGTTCCTCAACACCTCTTCAGCTTAGATTCTCAACTCTCATGGGATCTGCAGCACTGAACTAGCCTGTTGTCTCTGGCAGTGACCAATACCTGTTGATTCAGAGAAGTGAAACCAACACTGCATGCTAGGAGAAAAAATTCCTTTCTGACCCTCTGCCTTGTAATCAACTTACATTCTGAATCATTAGTCTTGTTTACCTAATCTGTATCAGCACACAGGGAAAGAGCCAGTTTTAGCAGATTTATAAATTTATGTATAGCTTATTAATATCTTTTCAGTCCTACAAAAGTGAAGACAAAATATTTCCCTCATTGGCAGATGTCACGGAGCCAATGGCCCTTCAGGAGAATTAGGGCCTAACTAGCCCATGACAACCCTGTGGGCTACAACTGGAAGCCATCAGGTGCTCCAGGTGGTGCCCCTTTAGCTAATTAGTAATGGAGCAGCTGAGCTAGAAGCAGAGGCAGCTAGAACAGTATAAAGGAAAGGTTGCTGAGAAAGGAACACTGTTTGGAGAAGTGTTGTAGCTACTGCAGGCTGGAAGCGAGCCATTATGTAAGCGGGGGAATAGTCCTGCTATTGTGGGGAACTTTCCTGGCTTATCCACTACCCCGGTGAAGTAGTCTAGCGAAAGGATCTGAGTCCTTGCTCCCACTTTCTTTACCCAGAGTCCTGCCTGACCTCAAGGGTTCCCCCTCTAATCTCCTGTGTGGTGGAGTCCTCATAACCCCAACAAGGCTGGGCCCAGGATTCCTGGGAGGCTTGATCCCCAACCTTGTTGTGGTCACTTAGGGCAGGGGCTAGGGTGTCTCCACTCCGGGGTGCTCTCTCTGCACTGGATGCTTCCCTGACCCACTGATCATTACATAAGTTCAAAGTAAATACAATTTATTAAACAGCAATCAATTAAAAAAGATAAGGAAAAAATGGGAAAGGTTAAAGGAAAACACATAACCCTGCCATAGGTGCTGGAACTAGGAGTGCAGGGGCTGCGCAGCACTCCCTGGCTGGAAGTGGTTTCCATTACATACAGGGTTTACAGTTAGGTTCAATGGCTCTCAGCACCCCCCATTTAGTGGGTACAGGAGAATCACAACCAGTGTCTCTGGAATGTAAGGGAAGTTCACAGCCTGTTCCTCACAAGTCCCAGGCCTCCTTCTCAGGCCCTGGCTGTGCTGCAGGGGTGCTGTGGGTTGGACACTTGCTCTGGTGGTGCCACATGCTCTCAGGCTCTAGGGGGCAGGACCTTTCTTTCCAGTGTCACCCTCGCCCCATCGCCGTTACGATCCCCCTCCAAGTCTGGCCTGCATGGCGTCTTGGCTGGGGGCAACTCCCTGCGCTGGGCCCACTGCCCTGTGTCCCCCTCGCTCCCCCCAGCTGCTCACTGCAGCTGGCTCCGGACTGCTCCAGCCCCCCTCCCAGCTCCAGCTCTCTGTCTCAGCTCCACTCTGCCTCCAGCTCCCCGGGCTGCTTCTCTGGCCCCTCTGGCTCTGGTTGCTGCAGCTCTGCTCCCAGCACTGACCCGCTCCCTGGGCTGCTTCCCTGGCTCTCTCTGGCTGGCATGGTTCTGCTCCCCAGCTCATCTCCGGCTCCTGCTCTCTCCTTAGCTTGGAACCCCTCTGTTCCAGACAATTCCAGCTCACATGGGGGACAGGACCCCCCTGGCCTCCTGACTCTATCATTAGCCTGCCACCCTGTCAATCAGGCTGACCAGGAGCATTGGCCTCCACCATTGGTAATGATTTCCCATCAACCCTTCCCCTTTCTTTTGGTACTGGGAGCTAGCCAACCAAACCTCCCCCCCACCACTGAATTTTAGTCAGGGGCCAACAGTCCCCTTACACATAGGAAGCAGGGTAGGCTGCTGTGGAGTAAAGCCCTGAGGGAGGGCTTGGAGCTGACAGTGAGAACCCCAAGAGAATTGTCAAGATCCCTGGAAAATGGAGACAGTGGCAGAGCTCTTCTCACTAGCCTTTGGGAAGAGAGCTGGCATAAGCCTCCAGACCAGAGTCCTACAGGTGGAAACTGGCTTTGGGGAAGGGAACATGACAGATAGAGAGAGATCTGGTAAAGAAACCCCAGGGGACCAGAGTAGACTCCTGTGGAGGAAGCCCTGAGTTAGGGCCCATGATGGATAGAAGAAACCCACAGGGAGCAGGGTAGTCTCCTGGGGGAGAAGCCCTGGGATAGAGTTTGTTAGTGGGAACAAGAAGAACCCCAGAGATAAACTGCCAGAGTCCCTGGAGGAGGGAGGCAGTATGGGGAATCCTGCTGTGAAAGAACTAGCCATTAATTTGGCCTGAGAGGGGCTGAAAAAGAATCATCACTTTGGATTTGTTAGGATTTTTGTTTGGACCTTTTTGTTACCCTGAAAGGGGACTGAACTTGGCTGGAGGGCTGAGCCCCAGAAAACATGGTGAGAGAGAGATGGCCTCCAGGAGGTGCCAGAGACAAGGGCGCCTTGCAACATCACAGCCTGACACAAGAGGGTACTACAGGTGGTGCGCAGACCACTCTACAGCAGATTATTCTGTAATTGTCCATTATGGAGTTTCCTTCACCTTCCTTGGAAGCATCTGGTACTGGAACAGGTGGACCACTGGTCTGATCCAGTTTGGCAGTTCCTATATTCACATGCTATAGAAGATGAGATCTTTCTTTCTTGGAATTTAGTTTTATCTACATTTGAAGTATTCACAGGAGCAAGAGACACCAACCCATTTATTTCTCACTGGCAGCAGCACTGCTGTGCTAATTCTTGTCGTATTTCACTGCAACTGTAATCTCTGAAAATAGTCTCAGCCATGACTTGCATAAGGTCACAGGAGGACTGGTGTTGTTATACACCAATAAAAACAAACATATGAACAATGCTTTCCACTGGGAGACTAAATCCAAGACAGAAATAATTGATAGATACATATATAACTGAATGGGGACCAAAGCACATAAGCATCTATGTCAGTAATAACCTATGCAGGTCTCATCCTGTCTCCCACCAACACAGAAAGTTCTTTTTGGAACATTTCTGGGCCTGATCTTGCTCTTACTTATACTAGGGCAAATCAGAACTCCATCAAAGACACTGGTGTGAAAAATTGATGTAAGATGTTTTCATTAGAAGAAGTGGAACTGAATCAGATCTGTGTTTTAATTTGGGCCCATTCCTAATTTTTGTGCTTTTCTATCAGAAAAATTATTTTACATATCTTTCAGTGAATATCATTTTTTTTTCAATTTACAAAACAAAAGAGGATTTTTTTTATAATTTAGCCACAAACTCCACCAGGGACTTTCAAGATGTTTTTTCTCCCTGTCCTTGGACATCATTTTATTAGTAATAAGAAGCTCCATATGCAGATGTTAGCTGATGATGTTGTTGCTGATACCCAAGGCACAATAGATCTCAGCTCATTCTCCAGTAGCTATATCAGCTCTGAAATGCTAACAGGAGATAAAACTTTTTTTGTCAGTAAAGTCCGAAGATAAAATTCTAAGGCAAACACAAAGCACCAACCCAGGAACCAAACCCTGCAACAAACCCCAGTGCCAACTCTGTCCTCATATCTATTCAAGGGACACCATCAGAGGACCTAACCACATCAGCCACACCATCAGGGGCTCATTCACCTGCACATCTACCAATGTGATATATGCCATCATGTGCCAGCAATGCCCCTCTGCCATGTACATTGGCCAAACTGAACAGTCTCTATGGAAAAAAATAAATGGACACACATCTGACATCAGGAATCATAACATTCAAAAACCAGTAGAAGAACACTTCAACCTCCCTGGTCACTCGATAACAGACCTAAAAGTGGCAATTCTTCAACAAAAAAACTTCAAAAACAGACTCCAGCATGAAACTACAGAGCTGGAATTAATTTGCAAACTGGACACCATCAGATTAGGCCTGAATAAAGACTGGGAGTGGCTGGGTCATTACAAAACCTAAACCTAATTTCCCCAAACTAATTTCCCCCTACTGCTACTCACACTTTCTTGTCAACTGTCTGAAATGGGCCACTCTCATTACCACTTCAAAAGTTATTTTTCCTCCCTTGGTATCCTGCTGTTAATTGAATTGTCTCCTTTTGTTGCTGCCAGAAATTTTGGGTTCAGTTAAAGGTTCTGGAGAGGAGTGTTCTCTTTAATGTTATAGACCCTTTTGCCTCATACCCCAGCTTCCATCCCTGTTTCTATTCCTCTTTATTCCTCTCCTTTGACTCCTGTTCTTCCTAGGTTCCTATTTCCTATCCCCAGCTTTTGACCATGTTACCATAGCCCCTATTATCCATTCCCCTCAGCTTATGCCCTGGTTCCCTTCTACTCCTATTACTTCCAGCCCCACCCCTGTACCTCACTTCTCATTAGAGACGGGCTGTGTGTTCCTTGTCTTCCATGCTGCTTGGGCATTTCCAGGGCACTGAAAGTACAGAAGGGGTAGGTCTCAGTTCAGGTGCCTGAGTAGTAAAGACCTCCGTACGTTCCACCACCATATAAATTGACAGGTTTTCACGCCCCCTTTTTGGTTTATGTCCTGTCCTCGGATCTCATTTCTGGACATTTACACATTTGATGTGGTGACCATTTTGAAAATGTTTTTTTATTTTTTAATAGGAAACATTAGGACTGTTTGGGTGTTTTTCACATTTCAAGACATTTTAAAGGTTAGAATAAAAGACTTTTTTTCAGGCTTTTTACACATTTTTAAATAGTTTAGCAAACAGAAATAAAGTGTAAAGAAAAATATGTTAACAGGCCTTTTTAGAGAAAAATATTTTTATACAGTGTAACGATGCTGGTTCTGGCGGGACCCAACTGCAAGTGCCAATTCAGGACAAATTGCTTAAAGCAGGACAGATACAGCCCAAGGCTGGGGTTTCTAGGCACACCAAGGCAAACCCAACCAACCAGACACAGAAGACTTCGATTTTACCCCACTGGCTAACCACAAATCACACAAACAATTCCCTTAGACACTCCAGTTTCCCAGTATCACCACCAGTGCCACTCGTTATGGGGACAAATGATTGTGAAAACCAATACCCCAGTAAAAGAAAAAAGGTTCTCTCGATCCCAAAGGACCAAGCCCAAGACCCAGGTCAATATACAAATCCGATCTTACCCACAAATCACACTGTTGCCAATCCTTTAGAATCTAAAATCTAAAGGTTTATTCATAAAAGGAAAAAGATATAGATGAGAGCAAGAATTGGTGGAATCAATTACATACTGTAATGGCAAAGTTCTTGGTTCAGGATTGTAGCAGTGATAGAATAAACTGCAGATTCAAATCAAGTCTCTGGATTACATCCACAGCTGGGATGGGTCATTCAGTCCTTGGGTCAAAGCTTCAGTGTAGCAAAGTTCCTCCAGAGGTATGAAGCAGGATTGAAGACCAGATGGAGGAGCTGCAGCAGCTTTTTATATTCTCTTGCCATGTGGTTTCTCTTTCTTTGTCCCAAGGACAAGCTGTCCATCACATGGCATGGAAAAACCTCAGAGTTCTCTCCATAGGCATGTCCCTGCATACCTTGCTGAGTCACAAGGCGTGTCTGCCTTCTTTCAATGGGTCAGGTGTATAGCTGATGGCCCTTAATGGGCCATCAAGCAGGCTAAGCAGAGCTGACACCAACTTGTCTGGGGTGTCACCCAGAAGCATAGCACAAGTTTGAAATACAGACAGTATAGAGCCAATACTTATATCTTTAAATACAAAAATGATACATGCAAACAGATAGCATAATCATAACCAGCAAACCATAACCTTGTCTTAGATACCTTATTTGACCCCCTTTATAAAAGATTTGGTGCCACTACAGGACCTTGGTTGCAACAATGTTCTATACGATCCCAGTTCAAGTCAATAACGTCACATACAGTTTTGTTGCCAAGAAGGCCAATGGCATTTTGGGATGTATAAGTAGGGGCATAGCCAGTAGATCGAGGGATGTGATCGTTCCCCTCTATTCGACATTGGTGTGGCCTCATCTGGAGTACTGTGTCCAGTTTTGGGCCCCACACTACAAGAAGGATGTGGAAAAATTGGAGAGAGTCCAGCGAAGGGCAACAAAAATGATTAGGAGTCTGGAACACATGACTTATGAGAAGAGGCTGAGGGAACTGGGATTGTTTAGTCTGCAGAAGAGAAGAATGAGGGGGGATTTGATAGCTGCTTTCAACTACCTGAGAGGTGGTTCCAAAGAGGATGGTTCTAACTATTCTCAGTGGTAGAAGATGACAGGACAAGGAATAATGGTCTCAAGTTGCAGTGGGGGAGATTTAGGTTGGATATTAGGAAAAACTTTTTCACTAGGAGGGTGGTGAAACACTGGAATGTGTTACCTAGGAGGGGGTAGAATCTCCTTCCTTAGAAGTTTTTAAGGTCAGGCTTGACAAAGCCCTGGCTGGGATGATTTAATTGGGGATTGGTCCTGCTTTGAGCAGGGGGTTGGACTAGATGACCTCCTGAGGTCCCTTCCAACCCTGATATTCTATGATTCTATGATTTTATGAAATAAAGGCTTTAAATTAGTTATAGAACATGTATTTTTAGAAAAAATAAAGTTGGGTTGGGTTAAACAGAGCACAAAGTGAGAGAGGCTGTAGAACAGCCGAGAAAAGCAAAGCCTTTCAGCCTGTTACAGAAAGAGAGAGAAAATCAAGTGAGAGAGGCTGCAGAGAGTTTTAAAATTACAGGAAAGGAAGAAAAGCCTGTGTCCCTGACCAAGCGCCAGAGACAAGAGAAAATCAGTTTACCCCTTTGCTGCCCCTAGTCAAATGCTAGTAATTTCAGGACAGTCAGCCTTGGACAAGCCACACCTCTTGCCTGAGTCAATCAAAAGCTATTCTTTAGACAAGTTTCAAAACTGAATTTTTCTGAACCAATTACAATGCACTAAGGGGTGTGGCTATGGACCACTGGCCCGTTTAAAAAAAATGCATCTCTTTAAAGCAGTGGTTCCCAAACTTGTTCCACCGCTTATGCAGGGAAAGCCCCTGCCGGGCCAGGCCGGTTTGTTTACCTGCCGTGTCCACAGGTTCGGCTGATCGCGGCTCCCAGTGGCCCCAATTCGATGCTCCAGGCCAATAGGTGCTGCTGGAAGTGGCGCGGGCCGAGGGACTTACTGGCTGCCACTTCCAGCAGTTCCCATTGGCCTGGAGCAGCGAACTGCTGCCAGTGGGAGCCGCGATCGGCCGAACCTGCGGACGCGGCAGATAAACAAACTAGCCTGGCCCGGCAGGGGCTTTCCCTGCACAAGCGGTGGAACAAGTTTGGGAACCACTGCTTTAAATAAATGAATGAAAAGACTGACACTGTACATAACAGAAGTTTTTGTAGAAAGATACTAGCCTTTTAAAAAAAAAGTGTTAAAGTTTTGCCTAAAAGAAAACTGCTCTAAAACTTATTACTTGTAAACTGTAAAGAAAGCTTTAAATACTTTATAGAATATGTACACCCAGGCTAACTTAAAAGAAAAAAACCTGCTTATGTGAAACAGTTGATAACACTTTTTACCAGAGATAAGAAAGCTATTTCTTCCCCACACTCTTTCTTTCCTAAATTTTTAAAAATCTAAATGCTGTTAAACCAGGTAAAGTTTTTGTCATAAACATACAACTAAGGGTAGCATAAAATTCCTCCTTTACCTTTAAGGGGTTAAGAAGCTCAAATAACCTGGTTGGCACCTGACCAAAAGGACCAATAAGGGAAGAAGATCCTTTCAAATCTGTTGGGGGAGGTTTTGTTTGTGCTGTCTTTGTTCTCTCTCAGGACAGAGAGAGGGATCAGGCAGGAAAAAAACCCTCTCCTAAAACCCTACCTGAAATAAGCATCTAGAATTACAAAAATTGTAAGGTTTCAGAGTAGCAGCCATGTTAGTCTGTATCCGCAAAAAGAAAATCCAGTGAAGTGAGCTGTAGCTCACGAAAGCTTACGCTCAAATAAATTTGTTAGTCTCTAAATGCCAAAAATTGTAAGTAAAGGCAAGGAAATGCATTAGATTATCTTTTGTTTCAGCGTTAGATTATCTTTTGTTTCAGCTTGTGAATTTTCCCTACGCTAAGAGGGAGGTTTATTCCTGTTTTTGTAACTTTGAAGTTGAGCCTAGAGGGGAATCCTCTGTGTTTTAAATCTTTTTATTACCCTGTAAAATTACCTTCCATCCAGAGGTGCTTCTTTTACTTGTTTCTTTATAATAAAGTTCTTCTTTTAAGAACCTGATTGGGTTTTAGTGTCCTAAAAACCCAAGGATCTGGTCTGTGCTCACTTAGTTAACCTATTGGTTGGTATATTATTCTCAACCCTCCCCAGGAAAGGGGGTGAAGGGACTTGGGGGGATATTTTAGGGAAATAGGAACTCCAAGTGGTCCTTTTCCTGAATCTTTGTCTAAATCACTTGGTGGTGGCAGCAATACCATCCAAGGACAAAGAAAGGATTTTTGCCTTGTGGAAGTTTTTAACCTACGCTGGTAGAAAGAAGTTTAGGGGGTCTTTCATGTGGGTCCCCACATCTGTACCCCAGAGTTCAGAGTGAGGAGGGAACCCTGACAGTTTTAACAAACTTTTAAAAGTTTAACATGGAAAAAAACTGCATTGGTCATTTTTGACTGAGATGAAAAATCCTGCAACATGACATAAAGATCTGTCTTTATAATCTAAGGGATGCTTAGTGGAGATTTAGCAGAAAAAATATTTAAGGTACACTACCCTAGCCTTTCAAAAATAGTGTTTGCTTATTTTTAAAATGATGCATCTTAATCGTAGGACTGGAAGGGATCTCGAGAGGTCATCTAGTCCAGTCCCCTGCACTCATGGCAGGACTAAGTATTATCTAGACCAGTGGTTCTCAAAGCCGGTCCACCACTTATTCAGGGAAAGCCCCTGGCGCACCGGACCAGTTTGTTTACCTGCCGTGTCCACAGGTTCGGCTGCTTGCAGCTCCCACTGGCCACAGTTCGCTGCTCCAGGCCAATGGGGGCTGCTGGAAGGGCCGCCAGCACGTCCCTTGGCCTGCGCCACTTCACGCAGCCCCTATTGGCCTGGAGCGGCGAACTGTGGCCAGTGGGAGCCGCGATCAGCCAAACCTGTGGACGCAGCAAGTAAACAAACTGGTCCGGCGTGCCAGGGGCTTTCCCTGCACAAGCGGCAGACCGGCTTTGAGAACCACTGATCTAGACCATCCCTGACTGGTGTTTGTCTAACCTGCTCTTAAAAATCTCCAACGATGACGATTCCACAACCTCCCTATGCAATTTATTCCAGTGTTTAACCACCCTGATAGTTAGGAAGTTTTTCCTGATGTCCAACCTAAACTGTCCTTGTTGCAATTTAAGCTTATTGCTTCTTGTCCCATTCTCAGAGGTTAAGGAGAACAATTTTTCTCCCTCCTCCTTATAACAACCTTTCAACAACAATCAAACAAAAATTGTTCAACTTGTAAATTGTAAAGAAAGCTTTATATACTAAAGCATAATATAGAAATCCTCCCTTGAGGGTGCCTACAATAATTTTTTTTTAAAGCAGTGGGGGAAATTTTGCTGTCTGGAGTGGCTTACGACTATGAATGCCTATCTCAGGGCAGGCTGTCAAAAACAGGCCAGACACCCCAAACTGGTAGTCTGTTCTTTAATTAGATTTCACCAAGCCAATAACAAAAGTGAACTCTTGGATCTACTCTATCAGTCTCACCAGCAGGAGAGTGAGTTTGTGTGTGTGTGTTTTTGGAGGGGGGGGGGGGTGAGAAAACCTGGATTTGTGCTGGAAATGGCCCACCTTGATTTTCATACACATTGTAAGGAGAGTGGTCACTTTGGATAAGCTATTACCAGCAGGAGAGTGAGTTTGTGTGTGTGGTTTTTGAAAAAAGGGGGGGGGGTGAGAAAACCTGGATTTGTGCTGGAAATGGCCCACCTTGATGATCATACACATTGTAAAGAGAGTGGTCACTTTGGATGGGCTATTACCAGCAGGAGAGTGAGTTTGTGTGTGTGGGGGGGGAGGTTGAGAAAACCTGGATTTGTGCTAGAAGTGGCCCAACTTGATTATCATACACATTATAAGGAGAGTGATCACTTTAGATAAGCTATTACCAGCAGGAGAGTGGAGTGGGAGGAGGTATTGTTTCATGGTCTCTGTGTATATAATGTCTTCTGCAGTTTCCACAGTATGCATCCGATGAAGTGAGCTGTAGCTCATGAAAGTTTATGCTCAAATAAATTGGTTAGTCTCTAAGGTGCCACAAGTACTCCTTTTCTTTTTGCGAATACAGACTAACACGGCTGTTACTCTGACACCAGTCTTACCTTAGAGTCACAGACAAAGTAAAACTATTTCCCCATGTTTATTCCCCCCTCCCCCTACTGTTCCTCACATGTTCTTGTCAACTGCTGGAAATGGCCCACCTTGATTATCATTACAAAAGGTTTCCCCCCCACACCCCCGCTCTCCTGCTGGTAATAGCTCACCTTACCTGATCACTCTCGTTACAGTGTGTACGGTAACACCCCTTGTTTCATGTGCTCTGTGTATATAAATCTCCCCACTGTATTTTCCACGGTATGCATCCGATGAAGTGAGCTGTAGCTCATGAAAGCTTATGCTCAAATAAATGTGTTAGTCTCTAAGGTGCCACAAGTCCTCCTTTTCTTTGCATGTAGCATTTTCAAGGTGTAATAGGGCCATTAACCAATCCTTTGTATTATGATTTACCTTGATGGCCCATCTGATTTTGATAGTCTTTCTGGATGGGGAGGGAGATGATTCCCATGCTTGAGCTCACAAATTCAGAGCAAACATTTTCAAAGCAAAATTTATATATTTTCTTATAGCCTGGAATACCACCATTATAAGTGAAATTAAGGCATGCAGCAATTTACAAACCATAGAGTCCAAACACTAAATACATTCTTATAAGACTATTTTGAGCAAAACTAACATCCAGGTGAACTGGGCAGGTATCTAGCTATGGATTTGTTAGTTCTTAGCTAATGTCTGCAGTCTTGGCAAAAGCTGGCACCTGGTCTGTCAGTGTCACAGTTACGATAGATAACCCACATTTACATATGTCTTCCAAAAAAAAAAAGTAAACTTTAAAAAGACAAAAGCCACATGTCAGCATGAAGGATTGAATGCCGCTGGTAAGGAGAGAGATGAGCATGTTTTCCCATAGTTCCTCTTGCTTTTTTCAAAAACTGTTCACTTTTGCAACAACATTTTTATTAGACATAAAACTATACTAGCATGCTTTTATATTGGATCTACACATGACACTAAGGAAGCAGCATTTTGCCACAAAAAGGCACCCATTTTTCATGAAGCTATACTTTTGTAACTGCATGAAGATGTAAGCTAAAGACTTACCCAGCTTACCCTGATTATCAGAAGAAACATATCCCCCACACTCTCTCCCCACCTTTTTTTTAAAAACCTGTGAACTTTTGCAACACAAGAATTTTTTTAAAATAAATCTATGGTTTTAAACATCACACTAAGAAAGAAGCATTTTGTAACACAGAGGCATTCTTTGGTTTCAAGTCAGAATTTTTAGTGATTTTTTTTTGAACAAATGAATAGCAGTTTCATTTACAAATATGTGCATTATCTGAAAACCCACAGATGCCCAACTATGAGACAGAGCCCAGCATCTTCACCAGGAGTTGGAGTTTTCAGACCAAAAAACAATCAGCTTCACTGATGTGAGGTCTTTTGAAAAGCATTTAGACATGAGTATTAAAGTAGTGTATCGTGAAAGACTGACACTGTACATAACAGAAGTTTTTGTAGACATATACTAGCCTTGTTTTAAAAAAAAAAGTTTTTATTTGCTTTTTAAACTTTTGCCTTTTTTTATATAACAGGTCGGGAACGGTGCCCGAAAATCCTGTTTGTTTTGAACATGACAGACATTACAGCATCCAAAATATCAAAGCCTTTATAGGAGCACTGTATTTATGTGAGTACTGGCATGCCTGTAAAACCACTGGTGTACATGTATTAGTGAAGAATGCCTTGAAGTGTATGGGGAAAGAACGAGATGTCCCAGCTGTAAACTGTTTTGCAGGTTGAATGCCTGTTTAGAAAGACGCAGATCTCTGTCAGCAGACAGTAAAATTGACTGAAACTAGAAGTGTTTTTGATAAGTATGGTTTCTATGATGTTAAAAGTCATAGGGTATGTCTACACTACGGAATAAGGTCGAATTTATAGAAGTCGGTTTTTTAGAAATCGGTTTTATATATTCGAGTGTGTGTGTCCCCACAGAAAATGCTCTAAGTGCATTAAGTGCATTAACTCGGCGGAGTGCTTCCACAGTACCGAGGCTAGAGTCGACTTCCGGAGCGTTGCACTGTGGATAGCTATCCCACAGTTCCCGCAGTCTCCGCTGCCCATTGGAATTCTCGGTTGAGATCCCAATGCCTGATGGGGCTAAAACATTGTCGCGGGTGGTTCTGGGTACATATCGTCAGGCCCCCCTTCCCTCCCTCCCTCCGTGAAAGCAAGGGCAGACAATCGTTTCGCGCCTTTTTTCCTGAGTTACCTGTGCAGACGCCATACCACAGCAAGCATGGAGCCCGCTCAGGTAACCGTCACCCTATGAGTCCTGAGTGCTGGCAGACGCGGTACGGCATTGCTACACAGTAGCAGCAACCCCTTGCCTTGTGGCAGCAGACGGTACAGTACGACTGGTAGCCATCATCGTCATGTCCGAGGTGCTCCTGGCCACGTCGGCTGGGAGCGCCTGGACAGACATGGGCGCAGGGACTAAATTTGGAGTGACTTGACCAGGTCATTCTCTTTAGTCCTGCAGTCAGTCCTATTGAACCGTCTTATGGTGAGCAGGCAGGCGATACGGATTGCTAGCAGTCGTACTGTACCATCTTCTGCCAGGCAGGCAAGAGATGAGGATTGCTAGCAGTCGTATTGTACCATCTTCTGCCAGGCAGGCAAGAGATGAGGATGGCTAGCAGTCGTACTGTACCATCTTCTGCCGAGCAGCCATGACATGTGGATGGCATGCAGTCCTTCTGCACCATCTGCTGCCAGCCAAAGATGTAAAAGATAGATGGAGTGGATCAAAACAAGAAATAGACCAGATTTGTTTTGTACTCATTTGCTTCCCCCCCCTCCCCTGTCTAGGGGACTCATTCCTCTAGGTCACACTGCAGTCACTCACAGAGAAGGTGCAGCGAGGTAAATCTAGCCATGTATCAATCAGAGGCCAGGCTAACCTCCTTGTTCCAATAAGAACAATAACTTAGGTGCACCATTTCTTATTGGAACCCTCCGTGAAGTCCTGCCTGAAATACTCCTTGATGTAAAGACACCCCCTTTGTTGATTTTAGCTTCCTGAAGCCAACCCTGTAAGCCGTGTCGTCAGTCGCCCCTCCCTCCGTCAGAGCAACGGCAGACAATCGTTCCGCGCCTTTTTTCTGTGCGGACGCCATACCAAGGCAAGCATGGAGGCCGCTCAGCTCACTTTGGCAATTAGGAGCACATTAAACACCACACGCATTATCCAGCAGTATATGCAGCACCGGAACCTGGCAAAGCGATACCGGGCAAGGAGGCGACGTCAGCGCGGCCACGTGAGTGATCAGGACATGGACACAGATTTCTCTGAAAGCATGGGCCCTGCCAATGCATGCATCATGGTGCTAGTGGGGCAGGTTCATGCTGTGGAACGCCGATTCTGGGCTCAGGAAACAAGCACAGACTGGTGGGACCGCATAGTTGATGACTTTTGAATCTCATTTCCTGTTTGGCCAGCGTGACAAGCTGCAGGTGACCATGCAGAGCTCATCAGCACAGGTGACCATTAAAGCAAATACTCACCAGCAACCACATACCACACAACAGAACCACTAACCCAGGAACCTATCCTTGTAACAAAGCCCATTGCCAACTATGTCCACATATCTATTCAGGGGACACCATCATAGGGCCTAATCACATCAGCCACACTATCAGAGGCTCGTTCACCTGCACATCTACCAATGTGATATATGCCATCATGTGCCAGCAATGCCCCTCTGCCATGTACATTGGTCAAACTGGACAGTCTCTACGTAAAAGAATAAATGGACACAAATCAGACGTCAAGAATTATAACATTCAAAAACCAGTTGGAGAACACTTCAATCTCTCTGGTCACTCATTTCAGACCTAAAAGTGGCAATTCTTCAACAAAAGAACTTCAAAAACAGACTCCAACGAGAGACTGCTGAATTGGAATTAATTTGCAAACTGGATACAATTAATTTAGGCTTCAATAGAGACTGGGAGTGGATGGGTCATTACACAAAGTAAAACTATTTCCCCATGTTTATCTCCCTCCCCACCCCCCACTGTTCCTCAGACGTTCTTGTCAACTGCTGGAAATGGCCCACCTTGATTATCACTACAAAAGGTTTCCCCTGCACCTCCCCCCTGCTCTCCTGCTGGTAATAGCTCACCTTAAGTGATCACTCTTCTTACAGTGTGTATGGTAACACCCATTTTTTCATGTTCTCTGTGTATATAAATCTCCCCACTGTATTTTCCACTGAATGCATCCGATGAAGTGAGCTGTAGCTCACGAAAGCTTATGCTCAAATAAATTTGTTAGTCTCTAAGGTGCCACAAGTACTCCTTTTCTTTTGGCCCACATAGAGAACATCCATATCCAGCATGTTTTGCAGGGTGGGGAATTTAAAGTAGGGTCCTATTTCTTAGATTGTTATGGTGTCATAGCTGGTAATGGCTGCTTTCTTCACACTGTCCCAACTACTGCTGGGAGAATGACTGCAACCCGCTGCTTAATGCAACATATGGACAGTTGTACAGTTGAACCCTCATTAAGTCCTAATTTCTTAGAAATCAGGAGTATGAGGTGAGGATGATATGGAACATGGATGGAAAGCCTTGTTAACAAGCAATAATCAGGTGGGGGATTTATTACTTTGAAAAAAAACATGTCATGGCCTTTGGTTCCTAGACACACCTTTTACAGAGGTAGAACAAACAGTATCTGTCTGTATTACAAACTGCAGCCCAGGAAGCATATTCATTACTATGATTTTACCAGCTTCTGCCCTTTTGTTAACAATATTAAGAAGTACCCCATGGGGCACCCTGTCATCGTATGGGAGGATTTGGAGGATCTCAGACAGTCCATTGGTGTGATGTTCCCCTCTGGTATTATCTGGACCTGTGATCTGCTAGGTCACTCCAATCCTTGACTCTGGGGGCCAGCCTTACCCTGCTGTGCTGTGAGAACCCCCACTCCTGGGCTGTTCACACACAGCCTCTGGCATGTAAGCTGCTCCTTGGATTGTGCAACCGAATGACACTAGCCAATACCTCCAGTCCCAGACACAACCCTAGGAACCTCCGTCTTGCAGTGTCCAGTCATGCCCACTGGACGCTGCAAGCTTATATGAGTTCCTCAATTTAACAAAGAAATTGATCTGTACCAGGCTTATTATTGCAAGGGGAGTCTCTGACACACTTCAAACCAAATGCACTGCTTCAGGTGAAATAAACAAACAGATTTGTTAAGTATAAAGATAGATTTTAAGTGATTATAAGTCAAAATATAACAAGTCAGATTTGGTCAAATGAAATAAAAGTAAAATGCATTCTAAGCTGATCTTAACACTTTCAGTGCCCTTACAAACTTAGATGCGTCTCACCACAGGCTGGCTGGTTGCTGTTCAGCCAGGCTCTCCCCTTTGATCAGCGCTTCAGTTGCTTGGTGTGGTGTCTGTAGATGTAGGTAGAAGAGAGAGGTAGAGCATGGCAAATGTCTCTCCCTTTTATCATTTTCCTTCTCCCCTCTTGGCTTTGCCCCTCCCACTTCAGAGTCAGGTGAGCATTACCACATTGCAGTCTCAAACTAAACAAAGGAAGGGGGGGTGACTCACTCAAGAGTCCAACAGATCCTTTTGTTGTTGCCTTTTGTTGCTGCCAGAGTGTGGGCTCTGAGATGGGGCTGGGGATGAGGGGCTCAGGGCTGGAGCAGAGGGTTGGGTGCAGGAGGTGAGGGCTCTGGCTGGGAGTGCGGGTTTTGTGGTGGGGCCAGGGATGAAGGGTTTGAGGTGCAGGAGGGTGCTCCAGGCTACAGCGGGGAGAGAGGACTCCCTCCAGCTCTCTCTCCCTGCAGCAGTACCTGGGATGGGGCGTGGGGAGATGCCTCTCCCCACCTCAGCAGCTCCAGGGCTAGGGCTGCAGAATAGGTGCCCCTTCCCCAGCCCCAGCAAGTCTGGGATGTGCCTGGATCTGGACCGTGTCTCTCTGGCCGTGCCTGGGGCTGGGTTGCTCTGGCTGTGCCTGGGGCCAGGCCACTCCAGCTCGGCTGCACCTGGGTCTGAGCCACAGCGCCCCGGCCACATCTGGGTTGGCCATGGCAGGTCCGGGCCGCAGCTGAGTTGGGGCTGGCAGAGTGGTGCCCCGGCCACAGTAGGTCTGGGCTGCCCTGGCTGCAGCAGGTTGGGGGCCAGGCTAGCTTGGGGCCAGGGGAGAGAGCACCCCTCCTGTAGCCGGTCCCTGTTTGGTTCCCTGAGCCCCTGCATGGTGCTAAATAGGCTGTGCAGCTTAGAGGGAACTTAGGTGTTGTCTGTACTATGATACTGATTCTGTGATTTTTGTGAGTAAGGAAGTGGAGTGGAACCCATGCCTAGGGGATTATTTAGGTGATCTGACTGGCAAGATACCACCAGATGAACACATTGTGGAATCTGTATCTGCACGGCCTAAAACATACAGATACACACTCGCCGGAGGTAAGTCCTGTACACAAGTAAAAGGGAGCACACTAAACTTGGGGCATATTGGGAAAATTAATTTGGGGAGTTTAAAGCTCTCATCCAGGGCTACTGTTTGAACCCTGAAGGGGAGGACCTAAAAGAGCTTGTGATACAGCAGCATGGGATTCTGGGGGTGAAAAAATACTGGTTGATAGAGACAAGAATTCTTTAAAATACCCAGAAAGTCATTTACGATAAAAGAACCCTGAAGGCAGATTTACAACCTTGCCATATTGGTGTAAGATACCCCCATACTTCCCCCCTCTTCCACCCAGGCTAGGAGGTAAACTCTGCAGATGAACTTCTGAACTCTTGGGGCTGCACTGACCAAGGCATTGATTATTATGCAGAATCACATCTAATTTGTCCATCCTTTTTCCTTTTTGCTTTGTGGCCCTTCAAAAAATTGTTAGAAAATAGTAATAGGCAGTTTTGCATGCCTGAAATACTGTGAGGTATTAAGAGTTGTTGGCAACAGTTGTATAAAGAGTTGTTACATGTATTTCCATATATCACATTTTTGTAAGGTTTACCGGATACTTTTAAGAATGAATGCTTATTTCCTAGTGTAACCCTTCTGCCTGTCAGAGTTGGCAGCAACAAGGGCCAGGTTCAGTATCTAGGGGTTCCATTTTAATAACACAATACAAAACCAGCTCAAGCCCCCACCCAGTGACCGGGGACAATTACATACCACCCCCGTGGGCGCCTCTAAGAGTCAATACTTCCCCTCTTGCAAGCACAGAGTCTGAGTGTAGCAAAAGCCTTTTAATAAAGAAAAGCAATGCGGCATTCTGTTGGGGAAACATCACAAACAGGATTCATAACACAAACCATGAGCAAAAGACCCTCCCCCAAGTAAGTTTGGCAGTGTCCTTTTCCGCTCAGGGTCTTAAGTCCAGCAACCCAACAGTCACCCCACCCACAGTTTCTGTCCTTGGTCAGTGTAGCCCCAAGAGTTCAGAAGTTCATCTGCAGAGTTTACCTCCTAGCCTGGGTGGAAGAGGGGGAAAGTATGGGGACATCTTACATGCTCTGCTGCTCGGGTCAAGAGCCAATTGCCATGCCTCTCTGTGGGGTTGTGCTGCAGTCTTTACCGCCAGCTGTGCCTCTCTGCCAGCTGTCCTCCTAGACGCTCCTCTCCACTAGCCATCCTGCTAGCTGCTCACCAATATGTCTTCAGCCCCCGCCCCCAACTTAACACAGAACTCAGTGATTTCAGCTCTTAGTAACTTCAGCTCTTTAACAACAAGGAGTCCGGTGGCACCTTAAAGACTAACAGATTTATTTGGGCATAAGCTTTCATGGGCTAGAACCACTTAATTAGATGCATGGAGTGAAAATTACAGATGTAGGCATTATTATACTTTCATTCCATGCATCCAATGAAGTGGATTCTAACCCACAAAAGCTTATGCGCAAATAAATCTGTTAGTCTTTAAGGTGCCACCGGACTCCTTGTTCTTTTTGTGGATACAGACTAACACAGCTACCCCCTGATATTCAGCTCTTTAGTGATTTCAGCTGGTAACAGGAGGGCCCCAGGCTGGCACACTTAGAACCCCTAGCCCAAAGTAGGTCTAACACTTAGACCTAGGAATCAGTAATTTCAGCTCTGCAGCATATAACAAGACTCCCAACAGAGTCAAAATTAGCTCTGCTATTACACAGTAGAAAGAGGAGGGGTTCAAAGTGATGTTTAAGACCCTAGACACAGACCCAACCTCTCTCAGTTCACTGGGCTTTGGAACTCATGTGCCTTGCCTAGCAAGTTCTAGGTGGTTGAGGGCAAGTCCATCCGTCATAAAATGCCAAGTACAGTTCTATTGTCCTTGATTCACATAACCAGGATAACAACACTTTATTACTCCTGCCCCAATAACAAAGAGACTGGGGATCCCACAGCAGCCAAAGTGACCATTTGGGCAAGCAGTCCCATCATGCTAGGCATGGTGGGTGTGCCCATGCAAACAAGATCAGCCCCTGAAGTCCTTTTCTACAACTCACTACCAGATGTCAGGGTAGAGCTCATTCTGACTCTGCTTACACTAGTAATAAAGTGAACCTATTTCCTCTTGTTTTTTCCTACCCCCCCCCCCCCCCAGATGTTCTGGTTTAACTTGGATTTAAACTTGGAGAGTGGTCAGTTTGGGTGAGCTATTACCAGCAGGAGAGTGAGTTTGTGTGTGTATGGGGGTGGGGGGGATGTGAGAAAACCTGGATTTGTGCTGGAAATGGCCCACCTTAATTATGCACATTGTAGGGAGAATGGTCACTTTGGATGAGCTATTACCAGCAGGATAGTGAGTTTGTGTGTGTGGTTTTTGGGAGGGGGTGAGAGAACCTGGATTTGTGCAGGAAATGGCCCAACTTGATTATCATGCACATTGTGTAAAGAGTTGTCACTTTGGATGGGCTATCACCAGCAGGAGAGTGAATTTGTGTGGGGGGGTGGAGGGTGAGAAAACCTGGATTTGTGCTGGAAATGGCCCACCTGATGATCACTTTAGATAAGCTATTACCAGCTGGACAGTGGGGTGGGAGGAGGTATTTTTTCATATTCTCTGTGTATATATAAAGTCTGCTACAGTTTCCACGGCATGCATCCGATGAAGTGAGCTGTAGCTCACGAAAGCTCATGCTCAAATAAATTGGTTAGTCTCTAAGGTGCCACAAGTACTCCTTTTCTTTTTGCGAATACAGACTAACACGGCTGTTACTCTGAAAAGTGAACACAGTGATTATAGATGTCCTGTTGGAATCTGCTTCCGAAAGCAATGAAATCAAGAAAGCCTTTGCAAAATACATAAGCCACAGGAACCTGAATATTATGTACATTGTGCAAAATGTGTTTTTCCAGGAAAAAGAGAGCTGTACAATTAATTGAAATATAAAATACATGGTTCTCTTAAAAACCCACTAAATAAACAGCAAATTGCCATGTTGGCATGTCAAATGTACCCTGAGTAAGACACATTCTTTTCGGAGGCTTTTAAGGATGCTACTAAAAAACCCTAAGGGGACCTATTGGTGGATTTAAATGCTTCAACTGTCAAATCCTACAGTTTGAAAATAGGCCTTCACCCTCCCGAGTAGCCCTGTGTAAACATTTTGAAACAGCACATAAAAAGTCATATTTTTTACCAAGCCCCGACCATTTTAAGAACGGCCATATGCCTTACAAGTATGTTTAGCCATGTGCGGAGAAAGCTGGCACTTTTAAAACTGCTTATCAAAGCCAGACTGTCAATCTTCAAACTCACACCATGAAAGACAGGTCTGGTCCTGCTGAAACGTGTTTGGGGCACCTCTGGACATGCCTGGCTTTTTCCCTTTTGCAAACTCCACCACCCTGTGGTCATTTTCGGGTAAGTCATCTGTATCCAATTTTAAAATCTGATCAATTTCTTTAAAAATATATACACAGTGACAAACACCAGTTACCATGAGGGGGTCTTGTAGGTGTTTCTGGTGAAACACAATATTATCAGAGTTATAATTCTAAAAAAAGTCATGGTAGTTTTAGGAAAGAAGCTACTGTCTGGGGAAAATCCATAGGAGTCAAAAAAACTTGCCTGGCCTGTGTTTTGGTACATAGAGAGCCAGCTAGTGTTCCCCTGGTAAGTTGTGAGTATGTGTGTTCATAGGCGCCACGGGGAAAAATTAGTGGGTGCTCTGCACCCACCGGCAGCCAAGCTTCCCGCCCCGCCCTCCGTCCCACCTCACCTCCTACTCCTTCACCTCCTCCCCTGAGCGCGCTGTGTCCCAGCTCTTCCACCTGCGACCCAGCACTTGCTGCCGCCAAACAGCTGTAGCAAGCTCCGGGAGGGAGTGGGGAGAAGCGGGGACACAGCGCGCTCAGGGGAGGAGGTGGGGAAGAGGTGGGGCTGGGGCGGGGATTTGGGGAAGGAGTTGAATAGGGGCAGGAAAGGGGAGGAGTTGGGGCAGGAACTTTGGGGAAGGGGTTGGAATGGGGGCGGGAGGGGGCGGGGCAGGGGTGGAGTCACGGCGGGGCTGGGGGCAGAGGGGGGTTGAGCAGAAGTTGGCACCTATGTGTGTGTTAACATATGTGTGCATTAACAATCAGCCCCATGGGTCTGGTGGCCATAGAACACTTCAGGAGTAGGTTTCTAGGAAAAACATCTAAAAATGAAGCATCCTTTGGTAAAATATGTGCTAACTGCACAGTGTTCATAATCACATATACAGTCGAACATCAAAAATACAGACACCAGAGTTATGGACTGACCAGTCAACCGAACACCAAGTGAAACTGGAAGTAACCAATCAAGCAGCAGCAGAGACATCCCCCCCCCCACTCCCAAAAGCAAATACTGTACTGTGCCTGTATTTCATCTTAAAGATAGGCACATCTACCTTTGTAGATAGGGAAGGCTGCCTGTCCCCACCCGCGATCCCCATCCCCACTCATGGGGCAGCCACGTACAGTAAGACGCTGGAGCCGGAGCCAGCTAGCGGAGCTGGGGTCTGTACGACTTTCACCCCTCCCATTCCAGGATGGACACATCACACACGCGCACACACACACACGATTTTCAGTCATCAAGTTAAGACCCTGCAGCAGTTTGTAGCCTGAGGCCATAAATATATTTAGGATCCGTGCCACATGCAACGTAGAATTAATGCATATCATCTGGTTTAATGTTTCTACTTGCCCCTACAACATACAATCATGGTGGTGTTGACTGGGTTTGTCTAGCACACAGGCTTCACGGTTATCAAAGAGCTGACCCTTCCAACAGTGGAAAATGGTTTTTACTATTACAGCCCTATGTAACGTCATCTTTAAAGATCTGTTGGCCAGACTCCTTACTTTTTACAGTCTTTTTTCCAAAGACTTGCTTCATGCAAAACCAGCACATGAATATGAGGTTTATTCTTCTCAAAGGCTGATTCTCTTTGTCTGCTTCATCCTCTGAAGATGTCTGTCAAAAGCAAAGAAAAAAAATAGGTTTCAACTTTTTTGTTGTGGCAATTTAAAAGTAAAACAGGCAAAAAAATGTCACTCATGTTACCTCTACTACTCTGTCGTCTGTTTCTGAATTATCATCATCCCCAGAAGCCCTGCTGCTGGGCACTGCCTGGGTCTTCATATTATCTGTCTTCGATTCCTGTTATTAAAAACAAACATATACATATATTTAAACTCTTATAATTATAAATCAATTACTTTTTAAAAATGCTCTAAGCTGTTTTACCTCATCATGCACTTCTGGCTTAGGTAGTTTTGCATCTGGAGGCAATTCGCTACACACTCAAGCCATGGTCCTGTGTGGACCTGGTTTGGTTATCTGTCAAAAAACAAAAAAGCACATTTTAAACTCATAGTTGTAATAATTTTTTGAGAACCTTAAAAAAAACTTGGTTGTGTTACCGTAATAACATCACCATCTGCCCATGAATCATCGGTTACTGCTTTCCTATCCTCTCACAATCTCACCACTACCATGTGCATGTATATAAGCTCTTCTTCTTTCCTCTCCTATAAAAAATATAAATATATTTAACCTCTTATAATTTTGCAACAATTTGTTATACTATAATATAGAATGCCTTACCTCTCTCCCTGACACTGCCTGTTCCATAGCTGGCAACAGATCTCTCCGCACCCTGTCCTGAAGTACTTTTACATCTTTTTCCCCATTTACAACTAGTGATGGCCCCATGGAATCTCCCTGTTTCTTCAGGTCAATATCTGGATGGAACATGGAGTTCAGTATTGGTGATGTCTCTTCAGCAAAATAAGTGTGAATGGGTTGTCTCTTCTGAACACATGCTAGTGCATCCAAAGGCAATTCAGGCTTCTTGGAGGCTGTAGGTGTCTTGTAAAAGGCCATGATCACAACCTATAAGCTCCCAGCTTAAAAGCTCTTGCAAAAAAGTATGTTTTTAAAAATGGTTCAGGAAAATGCAATTCTAGGACATGTCTAAAGAATAGCTTCTGATTGGCTCAGGCAAGAGGTGTGGCTTGTCCAAGGCTGACTTTCCTGGAATTACTGGCATTTGGCTAGTGGCAGCTGAAGGCATAAGCTACTTTTCACTTCTTTCTGCCGCTTGGTCAGTGACACAGGCTTTTCTTCCTCTCCTGTTTTAAAACTTTCTCTGCAGCCTCTCTCCTTTCTCTCTCTCTCTCTTATTGTAATAGGCTGAAAGGCTTTTGGTTTTCTCAGCTGTCCTACAGCCTCTCTTACTTTGTGTCTTGTTTAATCCAACCCCACTTTATTTTCTCTACAAACGCATGTTCTGTTACTAATATTTAATGCCTTTATTTCAAAAACATACCATTATTTTTCAGACTTTATTTCAAAACAAGCTAAATCCATAACAATTATTATTTCTAAAAATACATGTTTTATTACTAATATTTAATGTCTTTATTTCAAAAACTGCATAAAAAGTATTTTATCTGTAAAAAGGCCTATTAACATATTTATGTCTTAACACTTTATTCCTCTGTTTACTAAACTTTATTTAAAGTGTGTAAAAAGCCCATTTTCTTCTGAAAAAAAATTTTTTTTCTTCTAACCTTTAAAATGTTTCTAAATATGAAAAAACCCACACTCAAGCAGTTCTAATGTTCTCTATAAAAAATAAAAAAAGCTTCAAAATGGCCACTGCATCAAATGTGTATATGTCCAAAAATGAGACCAGAGGGTGAGACATAACCCAAAAAGCGGACATGGAAACCTGTCAGAATGTATATGGTGATGAAAGGTATAGAGGTCTCTACTACTTATCTGGCACCACAACAGACCTCCTAGCTTGCAAGGACCAGTTGCAGAAAAAGTCCTGGTCAGCCCCAGTAACCCATAGGATACAACATGCTCAGTCGCTATGTCAGACTATCACCTGTGCAGCACATTAGGAGCTTTGTGGGGATAGAGTATGCTCAGTATAGATAGAATCTTTGGCAAATAATGCTCCCAAACTCTAACAAACCCCTGAGGCCTGGTCTACATTACAAAGTTAGGTTGACTTAATTACATTGCTCAGGACTGTGAAAAATTTTGTCCTGTGAAACGTAGTTAAACCGACTTAATCCCAGTGTAGACACCACTAGATTGATGGAAGAATTCTTCTGTTGACCAAGCTACAGCCTCTTGGACAGGTGGATTTACTATAGCAACGGAAGACACCCTTCTGTCTCTACAGTACATGTCTACACTACCGCTGCATCTGTGCCACTGTAGTGTTTCTAGTGTAGACATACCCCCAGTGTGTGCAAACTGCTTTTTTTCCAGAGGCTTATAACTTGACCAAGTTTTGGCAGATTTTATAGGGATGACAGAAGGCACACCTCTGATACCAGGGTGACTCCCTCTGTCAAATTTAAAATTCCTGTTCTACAGCATTCAGGGACTTGAGCTTCTCAACAAAACAGCAAAAAGAATTTTTTTATTAACATTTATATGAATCTAACAAGAACATCACCAAGAATTTTTTAACCTTGTTCTAGGGAAGGGCTGACTGGGTTTGGCTGAAACAAAAAAAAACAAAACAAAAACAAAAACAAACTTAGCCTAAGCCAGATACCAACATGGAAAAGTTTGATCCAAACAGTTAAAGTTTGGCAAAGTTATTAACAACTTAAGAAGGTCTTATAATGGAGAGTGCAGTGTTAACCAACCCTAACTATAGATGGTGCTACTGGCTTTGCCTATATTTATTGTGTTACCTTTAGAATCACATTTGAAGTTGGGCTAAAAATGTGAGGCTTCGCATTATGGATATAGAAATGTCTCCCAAACAAAAATAACTAAAATGGATAAATCGTATGAACAGCTTGCGCCAGGGCATCACAAAGCTACTCCTACAGAGGAGCCAGCCAGAGTCTCTACCTGATAGGACTAGAAGCAGCCAAAGCAGGGATTGCTGCTCTGTGAGGAAGGGGTAAAATGGGCCCAGCCGGTGCCATCCATCCCCAAAACACCCTCCTGGACTCAGAACTGTGCAGGGGAGACCTCCCTTTCCACTGTGGGGGCACTAGGACCCAGGCAGTGCCCCCCTTCCCCAGCACCACGTGAGCTGCAAAGAGGGGTCAACCAAAGACTCTGTCCTGTAGGGGCAGTAGCAGCCAAAGCAGAGACTTTTGGTCCCCTGGACATTCCAGTCAAAACTGCAGAATGTTCTGACTTTCTCTGTCCTGTGCTGATTGGCTGTTTGCTCCAGCCCTCCCCTTGGGTCTGTTCACCTCAGCTTCACTCCACATCTTTCCCTCTTACTCTCCCCTCCCTTTCCTTTCAGCTGACCCCTTCTGAAGTAAAATCACCCCATCCCCCTAAAAATCATGGAAGTGACATGATTTTTGCTGCCATCACATTGCTCACTCTGCTTGTGTGTTATACCCTTCTCCCATTCTGTGTCTGCCTTGTCTGTTTAAATACTATTGTCTTATTGTTTCTTTGTACTCCACCATCAGTCAGTATCCATCTGTTTTCTCTTGTCTTACACTTAGACTTTAAGTGCTTTCGGACAGGATCTGTCTTTTTGTTCTATATGTACAGAGCATAGCACAATGGCACGACAGTAATACAAATAAATAATAATAACATTCCTGATGCTTCTCCAGCTCCTCATGTATCTGGATGTTTTCTAAAAATTCCTTTTGCAAAACCTTTTGAAAATTACACTGCTTGAAACTCCAACGGACCCTTCACCTGTCTGCTTCTGCAACTTCATATGAAAATTCGAATTTAGAGAGGGTTTGGGGTTTTTTTAAATCTCAATTATTGTTGTAACTCCAGAGTAACTCTACTGACTTAAACTGAGCTAATCTCAATTTACACCAAGGTAACTGAATTCAGAATCTGACCCTTTAGAAAGGAAAAGTGTTTTGCCATACACAGATGTTCCACTATCCAGCACTGTTCAAGAAATGGTGCAATTGTTCTGATCCCTTAAAAATATTCAAAATTTGTACAGATCATGAGAAAAAAACAATAAAACTTAAGACCAATATTTTCAGAAGTGTTCACTGATCCTGGGTGCCTCTATAATGTGGAATCCAACTTGAGACATCTTATACCTGATTTTCAGAGGTGATAAGAAATCAAGCACAAAGGGCTAGATTCACAAAGGGATGCCTAAATCCAACATTTAGGCACCACTGAGATCCTCAACCCCCCTGCTCAGCTGCCACCTAAACTTGGAGGCACCTAAATTCCCTAGGTGTCACTGTTTCTGTGATAAAGTCCCCTAGGTGCCTAAACTTCCACAGGTGGTTCTCAGAATATGCTTACTGGTTCAGGCCCCACACTAAAGATGGCTTGAGGCAGCCAGAGCAGGAATATTGGCAACAAAGTGTGTGTCCCAGAATATCCAAAAGCTCAGGTTTACGGCGCTCACCCAGGACATGGGAGACCTGTTTTCAAATCCCTGCTCTGTCTGGTTTGGAGCAGGGACTTAATGGGTCCCTGGGACCCACCCAGGTGAGTGCCCTAACCACCAGGCTCCTGGGGGTAGATCTCTCACCTCTGTTGCAGCTGTTCCACTTTGTGTTAAAGAGTTAAAATATTCATTGGGCCAAAGAGAAAGAGACTGACTCAATATCCAGATGGCTAGGGCACTCAGGTGGGCCATGGGAGACTTAAGTCCTTGCTCCAATTAATTATTTAATTATTTATACAAAGTGGAACAGCTTGAACAGGAGAGACTGAGAATAACCTGGTGGCTAGGGCCTGGGGATATAGGGGACCCAAGTTCAAGTCTCTGCTCCAAATCAGGTAAAGCAAGTATTTGAAAACAGGTTTCCTACAGGTGAGTACTCTAACCACCAGGCTATTGGCTATGATAGCAAGGAAATCTCTCTCTGTTTATTCTTGAGAAAGAGATGGCCTGGCTTAGGTGCCTATCTCCAGGAGAGGGTTCTTGGCTGTGAATCCTGAGCAGAGGTAGGCACCCAAAGACCTATGTTGTGTCTAACACTGATTAGGCCTAACCCCTCTCCTCAGCATTTTCTACTAGCTATCTGAAGTAGCTACCCACTCAGCTTGCTGGCTGCTGTGAACCCCATTCTTAAGCACCTAACTCTCCCCATACACAGTGTAGGGAGCCTGCACCCCTCATGCAGGGCAAGAAGTCCACTAGCCAGCAAGTTACCTAAAAGTTAGGCACTGCACCACGGAGCTTTGCAGTGCCTAAGTCTTTGTGGATCTAGCCCAAGGTACCTCACATTAAGCATCCAAAAACTGGGACACCAAGCATTTGTGAACACTTTTGAAAAATTTGGCTGTGAGGGTTTTTTGTTGTTTTTCTTTTTTTAACTCTAGTCACTGAGATTGTTTTGTAGATTTCAACCTTGATTTAGGCTTGGCTGTGTAGATATTAGCATAAGCTTTGATTAATAAAAAAACAAGACTGTTTCCTATTTGTAAAGCCTTACCTTGATCATACAGTCGCTGTGATTGTGTCCAAGACACTTGTTCTCTTGGTTTTTCTCAGCTGGGTTGAAGTGAGGTGATTAGGGATAAGTAGAAGTCGAGAATGGGGGACGAAAGAGCAAGCCCAAGTAGAAAGGTATATCAAGTGATTTTGGATGTTAAAAATAAAACCAGCACACTGAGCAATGTGACCACATGGCTCAGCTTACAGAGCTGTCCTTCCACTATATTTATTAACAGTGTCATTGCTGGAGTGATATTTAATGAAGAAAACAGGAGAAGAGCTGACTCATTTCTTCAGTACCGGGTGCTTAGAGAAATGGACAATAACTTTCTCGGAGTTTCCTAAAATACTGTACTGTAACTGTTTCATGTTTCCTGGAATTCTTCAATGAAGATCCCTACTCCTACACCTTTTGAACTTGAATTCTTACTGCCCATATGATACTGTGCCTTTTACTGGCCTAGTTATCACTATATCCTCTGATCCTATTGCCGTGAACTCCAGTAATAGACACTAAAGGGCTTGTCTACACTACACAGTTTTGTCGACGCAAGTTACGCCGACAATCAAAAACCGGTATAATTACATCCCTTATGCATGTTCACACAATGCTCCTTCTGTCAGCAGAGCACGTCCACTGTTGGTACTCCAGCATCGACAGTGAGCGCAGTGCATTGTGGGTAGCTATTCCAGAGTGCTACTCGCCACCTTCTGCCGCTAGGAGTTGTGGGAAGGCAGAGTGGATGACAGTGCATCATGGGTGCAGGATCAATGTCCCATGATGCAGTTTTTTCCATCCCATCATTCCATGGGCTTCCGACTACATTTCATGGCATTTTTCAGCAAGCCATCTCTGTCTGAAAGGATGGCTCCCGCACGGCTCTCTATTGTGGTCTCTGTTATGAACACATTGTGGATGGTCGTGCAGTATATCATGAACTCCCAATCTGCACAGGAATCAGAGTTGCCTGCTCTGCTGTGAGTCATGGAAAGAAACAACACTAGATTACTTCTGGTATTCACAGAGCAACTGAACATGGTGGATTGTCAGTTCTGGGCTCAGGAAACAAGCACTAAGTGGTGGGATCACATTGTTATCCAGGTCTGGGATGACAAGGAGTGGCTACAGAACTTTCAGATGTGGAAAGCCACCTTCCTGGAACTGTGTACGGAGTTTGCCCCAGCACTGTGATGCAAGGACACCAAAATGAGAGCTGCCCTCTCAGTGGAGAAGCGCATGGCGATTGTAGTGTGGAACCTGTGACTCAAGACTGCTACCGGTTGGTCACAAATCAATTTGGAGTCCAGAAGTCCATGGCTGGGGCTGCGTTAACACAAGTGTGCAGGGGCATTAATTGCATCCTGCTATGAAGAACTGTGACTTTTGTCAATGTGCATGAAATAGTGGATGACTTTGTGGCAATGGGATTCCCTAACTGCAGAGGGGCAATAGATGACACACATATTCCAATTTTGGCCCTGGACCATCTTGCAACAGAGTACACCATTAGAAAAGGGTACTACTCCATGGTATTGCAGGTACTTGTGGATCACTGTGGGTGTTTCACTGACACCAATGCAGGGTGATCCAGGAAGGAGCATATGACACTCATTTTCAGGAACTCTGGCCTATACAAAAAGCTGCAAGCAGGGACTTTCTTTCCAGACCAGAAGATTTCAGTGGGGGATGCTGAAATCCTCATAGTGATCCTGGGAGACCCAGTATACTCCTTACTCCCATGGCTCATGAAACCTTACATGGGAAACCTGGACAGAAGCAAGGAATACTTCAACAATAGGCTGAGCAGGTGCAGAATGACCACAGGATGTGCTTTTGGCAGATTAAAAACATGCTGGCACTGCCTTTATGGCAGGTTAGGCCTAAATGAGGAAAATATTCTCATGGTCATAGCAGCCTGCTGTGCACTCCATAATATTTGTGAGGCTCAGGGTGAAAAGTTTCCCCCAGGGTGGAGCTCGGAGGTGGATCACCTGGCAGCTCATTTTGAGCAACCAGATACCAAGGCTATTAAAGAGGCACAGTGGGGGCCTATTTGAATCAGGGAAGCTTTGAGGCAACATTTTGACAATGAGCACCAGGAATGTGCCATGCTTTGTTAACTTGCCACCTTGCAAGAAAATTGTGATTATTCCTGACTGGGATTTGTAGCCAGCAAATGATCAAATTGCCACTATGTATTACTACCAGCAGCAACCACCATTTGTAGGAGACAAATAAGTTGGTTATCTTTCAGAGAGTTTGTTTTTATTCAGTTCCAATTAACAAAACATACAAAAGGCTTGGTAGGAAGGGAGATAAGAGTGCAGGACAGTGTAGGCTCTCATGGCTGTGTGTAAGTTTAGCTATCATTTTGGAAACTATCCAAAGGATTGGAGTGAATGGGGTACCGAGACATTCCAGGAAGTTGCAAGGAATATGTGGGAGGAGTTTGGGGAGAGAATGTAAAGCAGTTCTGTATTGACTGAGGTGGGGGGAATACGAGCAGGTATGTGTTCTGCCTGGAGCATAATTAGGGACTTCAGCTTCTGTGCATCCACTCCTGGTCCTTTACAACAGAGATTCTCAACCTTTTTCTCTTTGAGGCCCCCCCAGCATGCTATAAAAACTTCATGGCCCACCTGTGTCACAACTACTGTTTTTCTGCATATAAAAGTCAGGGCCAGGGTTAAGGAGTAGCAAGTACGGCAATTGCCCAGGCTCCATGCCACGGGGGCTCTGAGAAGCTAAGTTGCTCAGGCTTTGGCTTCAGCCCCAGGTGGCGGGGCTTGGGACTCTGGGCTTCAGCCCCATGTGGTGAGGCTTTGGCTTTCTGCCCTGGGCCCCAGCAACTCTAATGCCGGCCCTGCTCACGGCCCCCCAGGGGGCTGCAGACCCACCATTGCTTTATTATGCACTCCTTGCTCTCCTTTCTGCCCTGCCTGTCTATTTTAAATTTTTCCTTCTGGGGCTCTCTCCACTCTGTGTTCTCTTTTTTCAGCCTCTGAGAATTGGAACACCTCTCGGAACATGTCCTTCTTGCTCCACCTTAGTTGCTTCCTTATCTGGCAGAGGTGCTCTGCGAGTGTTTAGGGGGTTCCCCCAAAGGCCACATCTGCAGAATTGCAAGAAACAATCAACAGAAGCATGATTGTTAGTTCACCCACAGCATTGAATCATTAAAGTAAAATATACCTTTTCTGACATACAAATCACTTTCTCACTGTTCTTTGGTGAGCACACATCTTGGCGAACACCCTAAACATGGGGAGTTCAGCCCCAGGGGGAGGATGGTTGTGTGCTCAAGCTGGGGCAAAGTGTCTAGGGTTTTTTTTTTTTAAAGGGGATCAGTGAAGGCGATTAAGGACAATAATAGAAATTCCTCCACCATTTTCCACAAGTGGGGGGTCATTGAAGCTGATTTATCACTCCTGAGGGAAAACAAGGATGCAAGGGTGCATCTCCTGCATGAATGTAGCTTCTGACCTGGTCCCTATGCTGCTCACCTGTGTGCCGTTTGCATAAGTGATTGCCAATTGGCACAGGAAAGTTTCCTACAATGGGTGAAGGAACAAAGCAGCTCTGCCAAGGACCCTTCAGCAGAGGATTTGTGAGTACCTCCAGGAAAGTTTCGTAGAGCTCTCTCTGGAGGACTCCTGTTAGGGGGCTTATTCCTTCACCTACTTATTTCTCTGGTCCTTCTCGTATGAAGAGGGAGCAACAATACCCGAAGTCCAAAGGTGCAAACAATTCGATGTTTATTGGGGTGAACTTCCAGCAAGCATGATTCCAGTTTCCTTCCTTAGTGTCCCCCTTCCCAGCTCTGACACCACAGAGCCTTACCTGTGTCCCTCTTCCCATTCCCCCCCCTTAGCAAAACATGATTCCAATTTCCCCACCCCCATTCCCTGTTCCCATTCCCATCCCCACTCACTCACTTCCTGATTGACTGCAGACTATATAGTAAAACTTGAGTTCTGCTTAGCTATACCTTAACCAATCATTTTACTGAAATTTAACTAACCAATCCTTACATATTGTAACATTATTATTTAAGCAATTATATCCCACCACCTTAATTGGTTTACACCTAGCAAAATTAATTATACAGCAGACAGGAACAATCACAGAACCAGACAGAGATTATGCAGACAAACAATAGGGAAATGGGGACTACAGTGATAGAACAAAGAAATGAGGATTTCACATCCCAGCTATTGGTAAGTGAGTTCTTGCCAGACAGGATGCTATCAGACTAAGTTTCCTTTTACATCTTCTAGGCACTTCCCTTTCTCTGGAGGCGATAGGCATTGTCAGGACAGGATTGTATTCCTAACAGCCCAATAGCACCTTATTTCAATGTGACTAGTTTGGAATGTGAGGATGTGATCAGTCGCTTCCCAGCTTATGGCTGCGTCTATTGCTTAGCCAAAGACCTCAGCCTAAGAACAGGGCCTCAGACTGTCACAGTAAGAGAAGGCCCTTACACTGGCAGACAGTGATTTTGATTCTCTCTTTTATACCTCTATAACTAGCTAAGTGATAAGAATACACCTAAATTCTTAGTATAGGCCTTTACAGACAGGCCTGAATATCTATATCCTAACAACTCCCGTTAAATCTCAGTGTGCATCAACACACTGTTCTGCCACACTGCTTAGCTGTAGAGGGGAATGTGAAGCACACGCAAACACAGTTAGTCTTGTACATTTCTATCCTTTCACCCACTTCTAGAATATACAGAGCAGAGGACAGCTTTACCTCATATAACCAACTCAAAAAAATCGCTTACCAGGGCTCTCCTCTCCTGCATCATGTGTGCCAGAGATGGACTGCTGGGACTGGCTAGACCTCTCTCGAGTGGAAAAGATGTCCTGACTGGCCATGTCACCAGACGACCCTGCCGTGTGCTCCACATCGTCCTCATATTTAACCTCCTTGTCCACGACTTCATCCTCAGGGTTGAGTCCACTGTCCGCCATCTCCAGCCCCACCGAAGTATCCACAGGGCTCTTGGTGGTAGAGATGGTGTTGCTGTCAAGGATGGTGTCCAGCTCTTTATAGAAGTGGCAGGTCTTCAATGCAACACCAAAGCAATGGTTTGCCTCCCTTGCCTTTTGGTATGCCTGCCTCAGTTCCTTTATCTTTGCATGCTACTGATGTGTGTCCTGTTCACAGCCCTTATCCAACATGCCATGAGAAATCTGACCATAAGTACTGAAGTTCCTATGGCTGGAGTGGAGCTGGGATTGCACAGCCCCCTCTCCCCACAATGCTAGCAGACCCAGCTCAGGTGTGCTCCAAGTTTGGTGCATGGAGCTGCCATGGTCAGCTAGGAAGATGCGATGTGAACTGTCCATGCCAAGCAAGCAGGAAGTGGAATTTCAAAAATACCTGGCCCTTTAAAGGGGGAGGGGCAGATGCTTGTGTACCTGGGTGCAGGGCAGCGGAGTTTGAATTGCTGATCACTATGGGCATTGTGGGACTGCTCCTGGAGGCCATTTACAGCAATATATCCAAGCACAGCATCTACACCACCACTTTGCCAGAAAAAACTCTACGCCTCTCATCAAGGTGGTTTAATTTTGTTGGGAAAGCTGGAGAGTTTTGTCTGAAGAAGGAGCATTGAAGTGTGTACAACTCCACTGTTTTTGGATGAAACCTGACTTTTGTTGACAAAACTGAGTAGTGTAGACAAGGCCTAATAGTGATTGTGTGTGTCTGATCCACTGCAGACTAGTCTTATCTCTGCCCTGAAGAGATCCCTCCCATTCCTAGAAGGGAGATGCCACATTGGTGGTGAACCAGAAACATTCCATTAAAATCCAGGCAAAGAAGGCCTATATACCTATTTTCAAAAACCAAGTGTTACTGTTAAAACTGGCTTAGCAAAATGAATAGTTAATAGATAGGTGCCAATAGATGATGCCCATGAAGAGCGGAGGCGAACCAGCTGAGCAGCAGGAAACAGCAGAGCAGCACACAACAGGAGTTTCCCCTGGGAGTTCGCCTGGAGTGAGCCCAGTGAGGCTTACATCTTGCCAATTTCTCTGAGGAAGCTCATAGTAGGAAGGGGATATGGAAGGGGGGGATTCAGCTGTTGTGACCTGCACTGGATGTGCCATGTTTGTCTTTCTTCCACAGGACAGAAGTGACTTTGTCTGTACAAAGTGCAAGCTGGTCTCCATATTGGAAGAGAAGATTGAAGGTCTGGAGCAACAGATAATGACCCTGCATTGCATACGAGAAACGGAGGATTTTCTGGACAAAAGTCAGGATATGCTTCTACAGGCACAAAGCTCTAAAGATTTAGAGCAGGTTGCACAGCGGAGCCAAGAGGCCAGTGAAGAAGCTTGGCAACATGTGACCTCCAGAAGAAGAAGGGGGAATGTCCGGGTTCCAGCAACGTGGACAAAGGTAACTAACCGCTTTCATGTTCTCTCCACAGGTACCATTGCGGAGAGTGGACCAGATGATACGTCTGCGGGGGAGAAAGCAGAAGGAGACTCTGCTGGTTGGAAGGCATGAGATGCACTGTCCTGAGATGGGGGAGTGGTGGTCATGGAACCCCAAGAGAAGGAGGCGGGTGGTGGTGGTCGGGGACTCTCTCCTCCAGGGGACTGAGTCATCTATCTGCCGCCCTGACCGGGAAAACCAAGAAGTCTGCTGCTTGCCGGGGGCTAAGATTCGCGATGTGACGGAGAGACTGCCGAGACTCATCAAGCCCTCGGATCGCTACCCCTTCCTGCTTCTCCATGTGGGCACCAATGATACTGCCAAGAATGACCTTGAGCGGATCACTGCAGACTATGTGGCTCTGGGAAGAAGGATAAAGGAGTTTGAGGCGCAAGTGGTGTTCTCGTCCATCCTTCCCGTGGAAGGAAAAGGCCTGGGTAGGGACCGTCGAATTGTGGAAGTCAACGAATGGCTACGCAGGTGGTGTCAGAGAGAAGGCTTTGGATTCTTTGACCATGGGATGGTCTTCCATGAAGGAGAAGTGCTGGGCAGAGACAGGCTCCACCTTACGAAGAGAGGGAAGAGCATCTTTGCGAGCAGGCTGGCTAACCTAGTGAGGAGAGCTTTAAACTAGGTTCACCGGGGGAAGGAGACCAAAGCCCTGAGGTAAGTGGGAAAGCGGGATACTGGGTGGAAGCACAGGCAGGAATGTCTGAGGGGAGGGCTCCTGCCTCATACTGAGAATGAGGGGCGATCAGCAGGTTCTCTCAAGTGCTTATATACGAATGCACAAAGCCTTGGAAACAAGCAGGGAGAACTGGAGGTCCTGGTGATGTCAAGGAATTATGACGTGATTGGAATAACTTACATGACTGGAGTACTGTCATGGATGGTTATAAACTGTTCAGGAAGGACAGGCAGGGCAGAAAAGGTGGGGGAGTAGCACTGTATGTAAGGGAGCAGTATGACTGCTCAGAGCTCCGGTACGAAACTGCAGAAAAACCTGAGTGTCTCTGGATTAAGTTTAGAAGTGTGAGCAACAAGAGTGATGTAGTGGTGGTAGTCTGCTATAGACCACCGGACCAGGGGGATGAGGCTTTCTTCCAGCAGCTCGCAGAAGCTACTAGATCGCATGCCCTGGTTCTCATGGGTGACTTTAATTTTCCTGATATCTGCTGGGAGAGCAATACAGCAGTGCATAGACAATCCAGGAAGTTTTTGGAAAGCGTAGGGGACAATTTCCTGGTGCAAGTGCTAGAGGAGCCAACTAGGGGGAGAGCTTTTCTTGACCTGCTGCTCACAAACTGGGAAGAATTAGTAGGGGAAGCAAAAGTGGATGGGAATCTGGGAGGCAGTGACCATGAGTTGGTTGAGTTCAGGATCCTGACACAGGGAAGAAAGGTAAGCAGCAGGATATGGACCCTGGACTTCAGGAAAGCAGACTTCGACTCCCTCAGGAAACGGATGGGTAGGATCCCCTGGGGGACTAACATGAAGGGGAAAGGAGTCCAGGAGAGCTGGCTGTATTTCAAGGAATCCCTGTTGAGGTTACAGGGACAAACCATCCCGATGTGTCGAAAGAATAATAAATATGGCAGGTGACCAGCTTGGCTTAACGGTGAAATCCTAGCGGATCTTAAACATAAAAAAGAAGTTTACAAGAAGTGGAAGGTTGGACATATGGCCAGGGAAGAGTATAAAAATATTGCTCGGGCATGTAGGAATGAAATCAGGAGGGCCAAATCACACCTGGAGCTGCAGCTAGCGAGAGATGTCAAGAGTAACAAGAAGGGTTTCTTCAGTTATGTTGGCAACAAGAAGAAAGCCAAGGAAAGTGTGGGCCCCTTAATGAATGAGGGAGGCAACCTAGTGACAGAGGATGTGGAAAAAGCTAATGTACTCAATGCTTTTTTTGCCTCTGTCTTCACGAACAAGGTCAGCTCCCAGACTACTGCACTGGGCAGCACAGCATGGGGAGGAGGTAACCAGCCCGCTGTGGAGAAAGAAGTGGTTAGGCACTATTTAGAAAAGCTGGACGTGCACAAGTCCATGGGGCCGGACGAGTTGCATTCGAGAGTGCTAAAGGAATTGGCGGCTGTGATTGCAGAGCCATTGGCCATTATCTTTGAAAACTCGTGGCGAACGGGGGAAGTCCCGGATGACTGGAAAAAGGCTAATGTAGTGCCAATCTTTAAAAAAGGGAAGAAGGAGGATCCTGGGAACTACAGGCCAGTCAGCCTCACCTCAGTCCCTGGAAAAATCATGGAGCAGGTCCTCAAAGAATCAATCCTGAAGCACTTACATAAGAGGAAAGTGATCAGGAACAGTCAGTATGGATTCACCAAGGGAAGGTCATGCCTCACTAATCTAATCGCCTTCTATGATGTGATTACTGGTTCTGTGGATGAAGGGAAAGCAGTGGGTGTATTGTTTCTTGACTTTAGCAAAGCTTTTGACATGGTCTCCCACAGTATTCTTGTCAGCAAGTTAAGGAAGTATGGGCTGGATGAATGCACTATAAGGTGGGTAGAAAGCTGGCTAGATTGTCGGGCTCAACGGGTAGTGATCAACGGCTCCATGTCTAGTTGGCAGCCGGAATCAAGTGGAGTGCCCCAAGGGTCGGTCCTGGGGCCGGTTTTGTTCAATATCTTCATAAATGATCTGGAGGATGGTGTGGATTGCACTCTCAGCAAATTTGCGGATGATACTAAACTGGGAGGAGTGGTAGATACGCTGGAGGGGAGGGATAGGATACAGAGGGACCTAGACAAATTGGAGGATTGGGCCAAAAGAAATCTGATGAGGTTCAATAAGGATAAGTGCAGGGTCCTGCACTTAGGATGGAAGAACCCAATGTACAGCTACAGACTAGGGACCGAATGGCTAGGCAGCAGTTCTGCAGAAAAGGACCTAGGGGTGACAGTGGATGAGAAGCTGGATATGAGTCAGCAGTGTGCCCTTGTTGCCAAGAAGACCAATGGCATTTTGGGATGTATAAGTAGGGGCATAGCGAGCAGATCGAGGGACGTGATCGTTCCCCTCTATTCGACATTGGTGAGGCCTCATCTGGAGTACTGTGTCCAGTTTTGGGCCCCACACTACAAGAAGGATGTGGAAAAATTGGAGAGAGTCCAGCGAAGGGCAACAAAAATGATTAGGGGTCTGGAACACATGACTTATGAGGAGAGGCTGAGGGAACTGGGATTGTTTAGTCTGCGGAAGAGAAGAATGAGGGGGGATTTGATAGCTGCTTTCAACTACCTGAGAGGTGGTTCCAGAGAGGATGGTTCTAGACTATTCTCAGTGGTAGAAGAGGACAGGACAAGGAGTAATGGTCTCAAGTTGCAGTGGGGGAGGTTTAGGTTGGATATTAGGAAAAACTTCTTCACTAGGAGGGTGGTGAAACACTGGAATGCGTTACCTAGGGAGGTGGTAGAATCTCCTTCCTTAGAAGTTTTTAAGGTCAGGCTTGACAAAGCCCTGGCTGGGATGATTTAATTGGGGATTGGTCCTGCTTTGAGCAAGGGGTTAGACTAGATGACCTCCTGAGGTCCCTTCCAACCCTGATATTCTATGATTCTATGATTGCACAGCTGACTAATTTCGTGCAGCTCCATGTGCCATTTTTTGCGAATGTATAAATAAGTGCAGGAAATAATACATATGTTTGCAAATAATTTGCATATGGCCACAAACTTCATCCTAAGGTCCATACACCTTGTCCTAGGCAGCAACAAGAGTAAGTCCTGGAACTGCACAAACCTTCGTAGCTATGGGAGGTGGGTGGGTGCTAATGAGTGTCTAGGGAGTTAGTGTGTGCTGGGAAGCTTTGTTTGTGGGATTGTCTGGATGATAGATAGGTGTGGCTGGGGGGCTACTGAAAGGACTACGTGGGTGGAGGTGGCTGTGGGAAGCTGGACAAAAGGTAATGGAAGTTCATTTTGTGGGGGTGTCAAAGAGGAAGATGGGGATGACTTTGTGGGAGATTGAGGGGGTGTTTTGGAAGAGATGGAAGCAGTTGAGTGGGGTGATAGGCAGCTAGGAGTTAGGAGAAAGCCTTGTGCCAATACTAGGCCCCCCACCTCACTTTTTGTCTATTGCCTCCTGTCAAGGTTCCTTCCCCACTCTGAACTCTAGGGTACAGATGTGGGGACCTAGATGAAAACCTCCTAAGCTTACTTTTACCAGCTTAGGTTAAAACTTCCCCAAGGTACAAACTATTTTACCCTTTTGCCCCTGGACTTCCCCTGCCACCACCAAACTTTATCTGGGTTCCTGAAAAAACATAGTTTGGAAACATCTTTCCCCCAAAAATCCTCCCAACCCTTGCACCCCACTTCCTGGGGAAGGTTTGGTAAAAATCCTCACCAATTTGCATAGGTGACCACAGACCCAAACCCTTGGATCTTAGAACAATGAAAAAGCATTCAGTTGCCTTACAAGAAGACTTTTAATAGAAGTAAAAAAAAAGAATCATTTCTGTAAAATCAGGATGGTGAATACCTTACAGGGTAATTAGATTCAAAACATAGAGAATCCCTCTAGGCAAAACCTTAAGTTACAAAAAAGACACACAGACAGGAATAGTCATTCTATTCAGCACAGCTATTTTCTCAGCCATTTAAAGAAATCATAATCTAACACATACCTAGCTAGATTACTTACTAAATTCTAAGACTCCATTCCTGTTCTGTCCCCAGCAAAAGCAGCATACAGACAGACCCAGACCCTTTGTTTTTCTCCCTCCTCCCAGCTTTTGAAAGTATCTTGTCTCCTCATTGGTCATTTTGGTCAGGTGCCAACGAGGTTACCTTTAGCTTCTTAATCCTTTACAGGTGAGAGGATTTTTCCTCTGGCCAGGAGGGATTTTAAAGGGGTTTACCCTTCCCTTTATATTTATGACACCTCCACTGCTTGCTTTTCCAGCAGGGGAAGCAATGAAACAGAGGCCACTTGTCTGCCTACTCAGCAGGCACCACAGTGGCTTCTGGTGGTTTCTGCAGTCCAGTTGAATGTATTCAGTGTGGTCTGCTGGAATGCATAAGGGATGGGCTGCATGCATGAATGTCACATGAAATGAGTGACATTTGGCAAGTCTACCAGTGGCTAGGAGAGTTAAGATTGTAAATTGGTTTCTAGTACTGTTATGCCGGGAGCCACCAGGTGATGCTATTATATACAGTCTTACAAGTTCTTTTTCTTAAAGTGCAAGTAGCGTACAGTCTGAAAAAAATGTATAGGGCACTCCCCTATAGTTAAGGTTGAGAAGCCCTTTCTGTTTAAAGGACAACTCCTCTAAGAGCTCTAAAATCCATACTGTTATTCAAATTGCCTTGAAATTTGGATTGCTGCATGGGCTAAAGTTAGTGAAAAAAACAGACACCTGACGGACATAGCTATGCCAACCTAACTTTTACGTGTAGACCAAGCCTCAGTGTTTGAGCATAGTGCAAGTAGAGGCACCATCCGTCCATTACAGTGAAAAGGAAGAGTATGAGTACATGCGTTATGGGTGTTGTGGAGCATTGCTCAAACAGGGGTAGAGTTAAGAGTGCATGGGCCTTGGCTTAACTGTGCCTTTCCTAGGTTCAGAAGTTTGAATTTTGCTGAACTCAACATTCTGAAAGGGTCCAAGCTATCACCAGGCACTCTTAACTCTGTGTTAATGAAGTTTTTTGCCATTTAAGTAATTTTGTGACGCAGATTCATTTGGGAAAACCTATTGCAAAACAGCAGAAGCACTCATATACTATTTTTTCATTTTTCTCTGTAGTAAAACATTTAGCAGATATTTCCATTCTTATCCTCTATTATACACAATTCCTTAACTATGGCTGTGGTGTTACCACTCTGTTATCATGTTGTAAGTAGTAAGTTGACAGATATGGAACCAGTAGATAGCACTCAGAGAGATTCAGTATTGTTCTTGGGTTTGGTAGAACCAATAACATTTCTTGTTATTGTGCATGGCAAATCATTTCTTGTTTGCAGAACATAGTGCCAGAAGTAAAAGTATTCTTACTGCTTTATTTCTTCTTTGTAGCTGACCAGAGGCATTGAGGGCTAGTTTCACAAAGGTATTTAGGCATTATAACTAAAATACAGAAAATATAAAGTAAAAACGCAGTTGCAGAAAAATCCAAAGGTGTTACAGAAAAGTATGGTAACAATGTACAAAGGTTATTTAGAGACTGAAAAATCTCAGAGATGGGATGGAGGCATATTACACTGGCCTCAAATGAACAGTGACATTCAGGAAGCTGTTAAGGCTTGTTGCACGTGCCAAACATACAGCCAAATTGAGCAAAACTCCTCATGTTGGTGGCAAAGAAAAAATTAGCCCCTATAGTAAAGTAGGCATAGATTGATTTACATTGACTGATTATGTATTTGTCCAAAACTATTATTCTCACTTCCCTAAAATAGCTTTATCAGAAGATACTACAGCTAATCTATTTTTGCTACACATAGCATACCTGACATAGCAATGGGTGACAATAGGCCACAATTTAGTGGGCATGAGTTAAAGTATTTTGCAATGAAGTACAGGTTCAGGCATGTAATTGTTAGTCTCCATTATCCCCAATCCAAGCAGCTGATGGAAAACTGTGTGAAAATAATGAAGTATCTACTAAAAAAGGCTGCAGAGTTAGACTCTGATCTGTATTTAGCACAGTAGAATTACAGAATGGACAACCCCATACACAGTTGGTGCACCTGCTGACATTTACTTCAGCAGACAACTGAAAATAAGAATACCAGCAGTGTTAGAAACTGATGTCACAGTCACCGGGGACTTCCAGATGTATAAAGGGACAGACAAGACAAACAATAAAATAAAATAATAATAATATGATTTGGTGTCCTGCGAGCTGCCACTACTTCATGAAAATGACGCTGTGTGTATCTGTGCTGGGAAACAAACAGCAGTAGTATTAGAAAAGATAGCCCTGTGGTCATTAGAGGTTATCATTCCCAGATTGACACAGGCAAAGAAGGAACAGGTGACAAATCCCAGAACGGAGGGGGCTACGGGGCACTGAGTCAGCAGTTTTGCCGGAGCCAGTCTCAGACAAGCAACAACTGCATGACATTGAGATAACTGAGTCCGAGGACATGGAATAATGAGAAGAAGTAGATTTGCCACCTCCTGACAGCAGTAGTGTTGATGCTCCTGAGGAGCCCCACAGATCCAAATGACAGGGCAAGGCACCTCAAAAACAAACTGAATATTTTTAGTAAGCTTAGCTACTAGGTTGGTAATAAGTATTTGTGTGTGTTATATTCATTTTTTTTTGTTATTAAATTTTGTGTTGGAAGGCAAGATGTGATATTGGGGACTGTGGCTTTAAGAGCTGAGCTTTCCAGACAGGGAGTCTGGGCAAGGTGCTGCGAAGCTCTTGCTGCTATACACAGCCAGCTGGAATCTGACTCAGGATAAAGAAGTGTTCTTGCAAGCACCTTAAGTGCTGTGTGATAATAATTGAATACCACAGGACATGAGTTATTCCCAGAGATTCTCAGCTTTAATTATATTTTTAAAAAAAAGTTTCTAGCTTCTTGTGATTGTGAGAAAAGCTTGAATATGTGACTCCTAAGCATGCCAACATCAAAAGGCAAATAAAGAAATGCCAACATTTAATTTTTAAATCTCGTTTTAAGGCAATATCACGATTTTTTTGCGGGCTTGACTCATGATTTTTGAACGCTGGGGTTTGCTATACTCCTGCATGCAAGCTACTACCCCTCACGCGTTTCTGCAGACCTCAAAATCAGCTGATCGGCTGGACTGCAGAAATGACCTGCAATTGTAGTTTATGGCCACCAGAGGCCGCTGTGTTTCCCGCAGAGCCGGCAGCCCACTAGTCTCCAGATCGCTCATTTTTTGTTTGAAACAACTTTTTGTTTAGAAATTTAAGCAAATTATAGTAAAAAATTAAAAATGATATAAAGTCAAAATCTAAACAAAATATTTCAATCAACTTGAATCAAAAAAGTTTTTGGATTGTTAGTTTGTTAAATTTTTCAAGATTTTGACTTTAGTCTCAGTTCAGACGAGGACAATTTTTCAAAATCTCAAATATTTTCCTGAGATGGGAAAACCGTTTCCTACCCAGTTACACTCCAGGCTGACTCAGCCAGCAACCAGCCCACCCCTGGACACTCCGGTCCACCCAACAATCCCAGGTTTCAGAGTAACAGCCGTGTTAGTCTGTATTTGCAAAAATACACCGGTCCACCCAAATATACTCCGGTCCACCCAACAATCCCAGCTACCCAGCGCTCCCATCCAGCTGCCTCTATAGTCTTGTCCCCATGTGCATCTTCTCCTGGACACTATCTCCAAACCCAGCCATCCCTAGCCTCTCCCCAAAGCTATCCAGCTACCCCTGGACATCCCCACAAACCTAGGCACCCTCCAGCTGCCCCTCTGGACATGTGTACAATCCCAGCCTCTAACCATGCCCCTCTTCTCCCTTAGACACGCCTACAAAACAGTTCCTCCCCCAACTATCTCATGATTACCCTACAAACCTAGCTTTCCCGCAGCAATCCCCCCAGATATCCACACACTCAGCCCCTCTGATAGCCACCAGCTATTTCCAGTTTCCACTCCCCCCAAACCCAACTCCCTCAATTACTCCCCCGGATACTCTTGCAAACCCATCTTCCCTCACCTTTCACCAAACTTCCCCCAGCCAAAGAACATGAGTCAGGCCTCAAAATATCATGATTGGTTTATAAATCCTGAGAATTTTTTAAAATGTGCGTGTTTTTCATTTGACTTCTCCTTTTTGAATCTTTAAAGTTCATGTTTTCTAGCTTTTCTCTAAAACCATGAGGGCTAGAAACTTTTTTTAAATGAAAGCTGAGATTTTCCTATGGTTCAAGAACTGAGGCTATAAGAAAAAAAAAGCAAGACTTGTGATAAAATCATGAGAGACAGCAACACTATATGTGTAGTCCCATTAAATTCATGCATCCGATGAAGTGAGCTGTAGCTCATGAAAGCTTATGCTCAGATAAATTAGTTAGTCTCTAAGGTGCCACAAGTCCTCCTGTTCTTTTTGCAGATACAGACTAACACGGCTGCTACTCTGAAACCTGTCATTAAATTCAATGGGACAACTCAGGTATATATTTTTGGAGGGCTGGGGCTTTCTCATTCTACCTACACAACTGTTGATATAGACAAGCTACGCAGGTATAAATTTTTGTATTAAAGCTAATGTTAAAATATATAATACACAGGTTAAAGAAAGAGTGTCTGTAACTCTGGGTAGAAGGCTTAAATTATGCAAAAGTACAAAGTTTCATTTACAAATCATATAATACATATGGTACATAATCTGCAATAACCCAAATTTAGATTTATACATTTAATGATACGGTTTAGATATTAGCATCCAAATACTCAGGTACATCACTAATAACAGTTTATACTAGGAGTTCGTTGTGGAAAGCAAATATTGCCATGAGTGTAGATTGTCCCTCAGTAATTGTGCATTTAGGATAGGTTGTCCCTCAGTTGATACAATCCATCAGAGAAGCATTCCAGTTACTTTTCCAACTTTGCTTCTCAACAGCACTCCAGCTCATCTCTTCTGGTACTGCTGATGTCTGGTGATGTGTTGTAAATAGATGTCCCTCGACCACCTGATGTGATATAGACAAATCCAGGCAGTGTCCTGTATCCAACCATCTTCTCAACATTTCACCAAAAGGGGTCATGTGGGGTCTCTGCTGAAAGCTAAGAGTTGGCTGGTTATCATGGTTCTTGTGGGATGTTTGCGTGGGAAACAATTTGAGAGTTTTGGAACATGTACAATATTGTGTTCCAAAATTGTTGGAGGTAAAACATGTCACGTGAGGCAGGGTGAATCTCAGCTGATTCAATCAACACTGAGAACAACTGACATACTTTGACCAATTCCAGTCCTGTGTTTACAGTCTGGACCAGATGCAGGCTCAAGCATTTACAAAGACAAAAGAACCCCAGGAAACGACTGAATAGGGGACCCCCAGGGTTGAGCTAACATTAACAAATCACCATGATGATGAAATCAGACAAAAGTCTGGGACCACATAAGAGAAGGAGAAAGGGCATAAGATGTTATCCATTATGGAGGAGATGTTCTGCCAGTGAAAAGTATCATGGAGTAGCCGTTTTAGTCTGTATCCACAAAAACAACAAGGAGTCCAGTTTTCAGAGTAACACCTGTGTTAGTCTGTATTCACAAAAAGAAAAGGAGTACTTGTGGCACCTTAGAGACTAACCAATTTATTTGAGCGTAAGCTTTCATGAGCTACAGCTCACTTCATCGGATGCAAGTGAAGTGAGCTGTAGCTCACGAAAGCTTATGCTCAAATAAATTTGTTAGTCTCTAAGGTGCCACAAGGAGTCCAGTGGCACCTTAAAGACTACGGGTATGTCTACACTACGGAATAAGGTCGAATTTGTAGAAGTCGCTTTTTTAGAAATCGGTTTTATATATTGGAGTGTGTGTGTCCGCACAGAAAATGCTCTAAGTGCATTAAGTGAATTAACTCGGCGGAGTGCTTCCACAGTACCGAGACTAGAGTCGACTTCCGGAGCGTTGCGCTGTGGATAGCTGTCCCACAGTTCCCACAGTCTCCGCTGCCCATTGGAATTCTGGGTTGAGATCCCAATGCCTGATGGGGCTAAAACATTGTCGCGGGTGGTTCTGGGTACATATCGTCAGGCCCCCCTTCCCTCCCTCCCTCCGTGAAAGCAAGGGCAGACAATCGTTTCGCGCCTTTTTTCCTGAGTTACCTGTGCATACGCCATACCACGGCAAGCATGGAGCCCGCTCAGGTAACCGTCACCCTATGAGTCCTGAGTGCTGGCAGACGCGGTACGGCTTTGCTACACAGTAGCAGCAACCCATTGCCTTGTGGCAGCAGACGGTACAGTACGACTGGTAGCCGTCCTCGTCGTGTCTGAGGTGCTCCTGGCCACGTCGGCTGGGAGCGCCTGGGCAGACATGGGCGCAGGGACTAAATTTGGAGTGACTTGACCAGGTCATTCTCTTTAGTCCTGCAGTCAGTTCTATTGAACCGTCTTATGGTGAGCAGGCAGGCAATACGGATTGCTAGCAGTTGTACTGTACCATCTTCTGCCGAGCAGCCATGAGATGTGGATGGCATGCAGTCCTTCTGCACCGTCTGCTGCCAGCCAAAGATGTAAAAGATAGATGGAGTGGATCAAAACAAGAAATAAACCAGATTTGTTTTGTACTCATTTGCCTCCTCCCCCGTCTAGGGGACTCATTCCTCTGGGTCACACTGCAGTCACTCACAGAGAAGATGCAGCGAGGTAAATCTAGCAATGTATCAATCAGAGGCCAGGTTAACCTCCTTGTTCCAATAAGAACAATAACTTAGGTGCCCCATTTCTTATTGGAACCCTCCGTGAAGTCCTGCCTGAAATACTCCTTGATGTAAAGCCACCCCCTTTGTTGATTTTAGCTCCCTGAAGCCAACCCTGTAAGCCGTGTCGTCAGTCGCCCCTCCCTCCGTCAGAGCAACGGCAGACAATCGTTCCGCGCCTTTTTTCTGTGTGGACGCCATACCAAGGCAAGCATGGAGGCTGCTCAGCTCACTTTGGCAATTAGGAGCACATTAAACACCACACGCATTATACAGCAGTATATGCAGCACCAGAACCTGGCAAAGCGATACCGGGCGAGGAGGCGACGTCAGCGCGGTCACGTGAGTGATCAGGACATGGACACAGATTTCTCTGAAAGCATGGGCCCTGCCAATGCATGCATCATGGTGCTAATGGGACAGGTTCATGCTGTGGAACGCCGATTCTGGGCTTGGGAAACAAGCACAGACTGGTGGGGCCGCATAGTGTTGCAGGTCTGGGACGATTCCCAGTGGCTGCGAAACTTTCGCATGCGTAAGGGCACTTTCATGGAACTTTGTGACTTGCTTTCCCCTGCCCTGAGGCACATGAATACCAAGATGAGAGCAGCCCTCACAGTTGAGAAGCGAGTGGCGATAGCCCTGTGGAAGCTTGCAACGCCAGACAGTTACTGGTCAGTTGGGAATCAATTTGGAGTGGGCAAATCTACTGTGGGGGCTGCTGTGATGCAAGTAGCCCATGCAATCAAAGATCTGCTGATATCAAGGGTAGTGACCCTGGGAAATGTGCAGGTCATAGTGGATGGCTTTGCTGCAATGGGATTCCCTAACTGTGGTGGGGTCATAGACGGAACCCATATCCTTATCTTGGCACCGGAGCACCAAGCCGCCGAGTACATAAACTGCAAGGGGTACTTTTCTATAGTGCTGCAAGCTCTGGTGGATCACAAGGGACGTTTCACCAACATCAACATGGGATGGCTGGGAAAGGTACATGACACTCGCATCTTCAAGAACTCTGGTCTGTTTCAAAAGCTGCAGGAAGGGACTTTATTCCCAAACCAGAAAATAACTGTTGGGGACATTGAAATGCCTATATGTATCCTTGGGGACCCAGCCTACCCCTTAATGCCATGGCTCATGAAGCCGTACACAGGCAGCCTGGACAGTAGTCAGGAGCTGTTCAACTACAGGCTGAGCAAGTGCAGAATGGTGGTAGAATGTGCCTTTGGACGTTTAAAGGCGCGCTGGCGCAGTTTACTGACTCGCTTAGACCTCAGCGAAACCAATATTCCCACTGTTATTACTGCTTGCTGTGTGCTCCACAATATCTGTGAGAGTAAGGGGGAGACGTTTATGGCGGGGTGGGAGGTTGAGGCAAATCGCCTGGCTGCTGGTTACGCGCAGCCAGACACCAGGGCAGTTAGAAGAGCACAGGAGGGCGCGGTACGCATCAGAGAAGCTTTGAAAACCAGTTTCATGACTGGCCAGGCTACGGTGTGAAAGTTCTGTTTGTTTCTCCTTGATGAAACCCCCCGCCCCTTGGTTCACTCTACTTCCCTGTAAGCTAACCACCCGCCCCTCCTCCCTTCGATCACCGCGTGCAGAGGCAATAAAGTCATTGTTGCTTCACATTCATGCATTCTTTATTCATTCCTCACACAAATAGGGGGATGACTACCAAGGTAGCCCAGGAGGGGTGGTGGAGGAGGGAAGGAAAATGCCACACAGCACTTTAAGCACAGCACTTTAAAAGTTTACAACTTTAAAATTTATTGAATGACAGCCTTCTTTTTTTTGGGCAATCCTCTGTGACGGAGTGACTGGTTGGCCGGTGGCCCCCCACTGTGTTCTTGGGCATCTGGGTGTGGAGGCTATGGAACTTGGGGTGGAGGGCGGTTGGTTACACAGGGGCTGTAGTTGCAGTCTGTGCTCCAGCTGCCTTTGCTGCAGCTCAACCATACACTGGAGCATACTGGTTTGGTCCTCCAGCAGCCTCAGCAATGAATCCTGCCTCCTCTCATCACGCTGCCGCCACATTTGAGCTTCAGCCCTGTCTTCAGCCCGCCACTTACTCTCTTCAGCCCGCCACTTACTCTCTTCAGCCCGCCACCTCTCCTCCCGGTCATTTTGTGCTTTCCTGCACTCTGGCATTATTTGCCTTCATGCATTCGTCTGTGCTCTGTCTGTGTGGGAGGACAGCATGAGCTCGGAGAACATTTCGTCTTGAGTGCGTTTTTTTTTCTTTCTAAGCTTCACTAGCCTCTGGGAAGGAGAAGATCCTGTGATCATTGAAACACATGCAGCTGGTGGAGAAAAAAAAAGGGACAGCAGTATTTAAAAAGACACATTTTATAAAACAGTGGCTACGCTCTTTCAGGGTAAACCTTGCTGTTATCATTACATACATAGCACATGTGCTTTCGTTACAAGGTCGCATTTTGTCTCCCCCCACCGCGTGGCTACCCCCTCAACCCTCCCCCCTCCCCGTGGCTAACAGCGGGGAATATTTCTGTTTAGCCACAGGCAAACAGCCCAGCAGGAATGGGCTCCTCTGAGTGTCCCCTGAAGAAAAGCACTCTATTTCAACCAGGTGACCATGAATTATATCTCACTCTCCTGAGGATAACACAGAGAGATAAAGAACGGATGTTGTTTGAACGCCAGCAAACATACACTGCAATGCTTTGTTCTACAATGATTCCCGAGTACGTGTTACTGGCCTGGAGTGGTAAAGTGTCCTACCATGAAGGACGCAATAAGGCTGCCCTCCCCAGAAACCTTTTGCAAAGGCTTTGGGAGTACATCCAGGAGAGCCGCGAATGCCAGGGCAAAGTAATCCTTTCACATGCTTGCTTTTAAACCATGTATATTATTTTAAAAGGTACACTCACCGGAGGTCCCTTCTCCGCCTGCTGGGTCCAGGAGGCAGCCTTGGGTGGGTTCGGGGGGTACTGGCTCCAGGTCCAGGGTGAGAAACTGTTCCTGGCTGTCGGGAAAACCGATTTCTCCGCTTGCTTGCTGTGAGCTATCAACAACCTCATTATCATCATCATCTTCTTCGTCCCCAAAACCTGCTTCCGTATTGCCTCCATCTCCATTGAAGGAGTCAAACAACACGGCTGGGGTAGTGGTGGCTGAACCCCCTAAAATGGCATGCAGCTCATCATAGAAGCGGCATGTTTGGGGCTCTGACCCGGAGCGGCAGTTCGCCTCTCTGGTTTTCTGGTAGGCTTGCCTCAGCTCCTTCAGTTTCACGCGGCACTGCTTCGGGTCCCTGTTATGGCCTCTGTCCTTCATGCCCTGGGAGATTTTGACAAAGGTTTTGGCATTTCGAAAACTGGAACGGAGTTCTGATAGCACGGATTCCTCTCCCCATACAGCAATCAGATCCCGTACCTCCCGTTCAGTCCATGCTGGAGCTCTTTTGCGATTCTGGGACTCCATCATGGTCACCTGTGCTGATGAGCTCTGCATGGTCACCTGCAGCTTGCCACGCTGGCCAAACAGCAAATGAGATTCAAAAGTTCGCAGTTCTTTTCCTGTCTACCTGGCCAGTGCATCTGAGTTGAGAGTGCTGTCCAGAGCGGTCACAATGGAGCACTCTGGGATAGCTCCTGGAGGCCAATACCATCGAATTGTGTCCACAGTACCCTAAATTCGAGCCAGCAAGGCCAATTTAAGCGCTAATCCACTTGTCAGGGGTGGAGTAAGGAAATTGATTTTAAGAGCCCTTTAAGTCGAAATAAAGGGCTTCATTGTGTGGACAGGTGCAGGTTTACATCGATTTAATGCTGCTAAATTCGACCTAAAGTCCTAGTGTAGACCAGGGCTAACAGATTTATTTGGGCATAAGCTTTTGTGGGTAAAAAACACACTTCTTCAGATGCACGAAAGCTTATGCCCAAATAAATCTGTTTGTCTTTAAGGTGCCACCGGACTCCTTTTTGTTTTTGCCAGTAAAAGTGTACCATGGACAAGCGCTGCATGGATTGACCATTGGGTGAGAAACACCTTATTAGACAGGAAAATAACTTGTTAGTAAATACAGGCTTTAGATAGTTTTATGTGTTTCTTCTATCTGTAATCTCATTTCCAAATCATTAAACTTATTTTATCTGAATCTTTATCTCAAGCTCAATTAAATAAACTTCAACTTGGTTTTACTATATCTACATCTAAGAGCCTTGTGCTAAGGAGAATGTTGAACTGAAGAGAAATTAATGAATGGGGGTGCACTGCTTCCACAGAGGCAGTGGATCAGTGTACACAGTGATTGATCAGAAGACAAGGGACTGGGTAGCTGAGTTCAACAAAGCGAGGAGTATAAATTGCTAACCTACAAAGGGAAAGAGTGGAGCTTGTAGTAGCCCAGAGTGGAGTGCTTGTGTAGCCTGCAGACAGTACCTTTGGGAGAACTTCCTCTGGTGGCACAACACTCCCTCATGCTGTAAGAAGGTGGCAGCGACTTTATGCCGGACACCTCAATTAATCCCGAAAGTGTCACAGAGACTATCATTTTTCAAGGAGTCACAGAGGTCCCCAAATTCACACATCTGACCTTTAGAACTTTCAAAGTCAAATTAGGATGCAGTCCTTATCCACTCTGATAGCCATGCTTTCTTTGTCCAATCTTGCAGCAGATCGAGGGATGTGATTGTTCTCCTCTATTCGACATTGGTGAGGCCTCATCTGGAGTACTATGTCCAGTTTTGGGCCCCACACTACAAGAAGGGTGTGAAAAAATTGGAAAACATCCAGCGGAGGGCAACAAAAATGATGAGAGGACTGGAACACATGACTTATGAGGAGAGGCTGAGGGAACTGGGATTGTTTAGTCTGCGGAAGAGAAGAATGAGGGGGGATTTGATAGCTGCTTTCAACTACCTGAAAGGGGGTTCCAAAGAGGATGGGTCGAGACTGTTTTCAGTGGTAGCTGATGACAGAACGAAGAGTAATGGTCTCAGGTTGCAGTGGGGGAGGTTTAGGTTGGATATTAGGAAAAACTTTTTCACTAGGAGGGTGGTGAAACACTGGAATGGGTTACCTAGGGAGGTGGTGGAATCTCCTTCCTTTGTGGTTTTTAAGGTCAGGTTTGACAAAGTCCTGACTGGGATAATTTAGTTGGGGATTGGTCCTGCTTTAGCAGGGGGTTGGACTAGATGACCTCCTGAGGTCCCTTCCAACCCTGATATTCTATGATTCTATTACTCACATATTCAATGTTGGAAACCCCGAGTTCAAATCCCTTATCTGGAACAGGGACTTTAACCCAGGTTTTCCCCATCCCAGGTGAGTACTCTGAGCATCAGGCTATTTGTTATTCTGGTGCAAATGTGATGCTTCCTCAGAGTTGTGAGGCACCTCGCTACCACCTGTCCTTAGCGTGAGAAAGCTTTGTCTATGCCTGCCATGAGTCAGCTCTCCAACTCCTCCTGCCATGGACAACACAAGCACTTACAGGCTCCACTGTCCCTCTACAGGTTAGTGATAGGCACACTCCAATCCTCAAACCCTCTAAAAATCCCTCTGGAGTGTCCAGCCCTTGATCCTTGATCCACTGGACACTCACCGCATTCACAGATTCACTTCTTCCAAAGAAAAAGAACACCTCAGTTTACCACTTCTGCCTCAGAACACTGCTCTGCTTAACACACAGCACTCAGATACGTTTATAATGAAAACAAGAAGTGCATTTAACAAAGAACGGGGATTCAAATAGTAGCAAGTGAAAGTATTGGAAACAAACTTGTACATATAAAGTAAAATCATAATATACATTCTACAGCCTAGACCAGGGGTTCTCAAATTTCATTGCACCGCGACCCCCTTCTAACAACAAAAACTCCTTCACGACCCCAGGAGGGGGGACCGAAGCCTGAGCCCACCCGAGACCCACTGCACCGGATGTGGGGGCCAAAGCCCTGCCTCACTGCTCAGAGCAGGGGAGCCAAAGCTGAAGCTCAAGGGCTTCAGCCCCAGGCAGGGGGCCTGCAACCTGAGCCCCGCTGCCCAGGACTGAAGCCCTCAGGCTTTGGCTTTGGCTCTGGGCAGTGGGGCTCGGGTTTTGGCCCTGGGCCCCAGGAAGTCTAAGCCAGCCATGGCAACCTCATTAAAAGGGGGTCGCGACCCACTTTGGGGTACAGTTTGAGAACCGCTGGCTCAGACAATTAAGAAGATACCCTTATGTCTAATAAATATAGCTCACCCTATGTATTTGCAGTGCTTTTCAACTTGGCTGGCTGTGACCCTTTTTCATAAGACAAGAGGCTGTTAGCTTGCCTCCTCTGTGACAGATCCAGTGTGTACGTCCGCATCCCCAAACATACCCAAATTATCCACTGTCTTCACTCATAAACAGGATCCCCTCCTGCTGTTTATTTCTTCCTGTAAATTTCCTTTCTTGAAGATTTCATAATCTCTTGATTAGCAATTGGCTTAGTATGTACACAGGCATCCACTGTGCAGCATATCATACACAAATCGCCAGACATGGAGATACATGTCTGTTACCTCCTGGTGACTTGCCTTAAGTCCCAGACCTTAAGAACATAATTTTCAGTACAGATACATAAATTCTTAAATATTATCCATACATATATTTCACAGTGATCATGATGACTAGTGGGCTACTGGATCTCAAAAGAGACCTCACATGCCACAGTTTGGTGAAATATTATACAGCTATTTGATCCAGGGGATTCCTGTAAAACTCTATGCATCCCCTGTTGCACCAGTTGGCACCAAGGGGTTGCTGGGTCACAGTAGGTCTCTTTCAATCTTCTTAAAATGTTCCGCTTTGTATAAATAATTACATCATCATTGGGCCACAGAAAGCAAGAGGTTGACACAATAGCCCAGTAGATAGGGCCCACACCTGTGATGTGGGACACACAAGTTCAAGTCTCTACCTCAAATTAGGCAGAGCTGGGACTTGAAAACAGGGCTCCCACATCTCAGGTGAGCACCTGCCAATGGTTACAGTTAATATAAAAAGATAAAAAATATTTTGTACCATCCTGGTGTCTTAAAACAAAATCCCATGTAATCCTGTGAGCGCCTTGCTAAATAGATAATAGGGGTTGAGTATATGCTGCCCAAGGCAACCTGTGATAATAGCCTTAATTACTTTCTACAGAGTCTCATCCTGAGCAGCAGCTCTGGCAATCACTGTTCACATTTCATCTGAGACTGGACAGTTTTTAAAAAAAGAAATGAGACTGACGTGTACAAAAATCCAGCTTTGGACTTTCCACCCCTGATTTTAGTCAAATGCTTTAGAGAATGTCTGCAAGCACCAAATCTCTCCTAGGTTTGTATTCAATTTGCAAATCATACATTTGTAGATGCAAAAATAATCTGCGTATTCTTGGGGTGGGGATGTTTTCCAGGCTTCTTTTGGCAATGGCAGTAAGTGGTTGTGACCGAATGCATGCTTGTAGTCACACCCTCAGGGAACTGATGGGCAAGATCCCCTGGGAGAATAACATGAGGGGGAAAGGAGTCCAGGAGAGCTGGCTGTATTTTAAAGAATCCTTATTGATATTACAGGGGCAAACCATCCTGATGTGTAGAAAGAATAGTAAATATGGCAGGCGGCCAGCTTGGCTTAACAGTGAAATCCTTGCTGATCTTAAACACAAAAAAGAAGCTTACAAGAAGTGGAAGATTGGACAAATGACCAGGGAGGAGTATAAAAATATTGCTTGAGCATGCAGGAGTGAAATCAGGAAGGCCAAATCACACCTGGAGTTGCAGCTAGCAAGAGATGTTAAGAGTAACAAGAAGGGTTTCTTCAGGTATGTTAGCAACAAGAAGAAAGTCAAGGAAAGTGTGGGCCCCTTACTGAATGAGGGAGGCAACCTAGTGACAGAGGATGTGGAAGAAGCTAATGTACTCAATGCTTTTTTTGCCTCTGTCTTCACGAACAAGGTCAGCTCCCAGACTACTGCACTGGGCAGCACAGCATGGGGAGGAGGAGACCAGCCCTCTGTGGAGAAAGAAGTGGTTCGGTACTATTTAGAAAAGCTGGACGTGCACAAGTCCATGGGGCCGGATGTGTTGCATCCAAGAGTACTAAAGGAGTTGGCGGATGTGATTGCAGAGCCATTGGCCATTATCTTTGAAAACTCATGGCGATCGGGGGAAGTCCCAGATGACTGGAAAAAGGCTAATGCAGTGCCAATCTTTAAAAAAGGGAAGAAGGAGGATCCAGGGAACTACAGGCCAGTCAGCCTCACTTCAGTCTCCGGGAAAATCATGGAGCAGGTCCTCAAGGAATCAATTCTGAAGCACTTAGAGGAGAGGAAAGTGATCAGGAACAGTCAGCATGGATTCACCAAGGGCAAGTCATGCCTGACTAATCTAATTGCCTTCTATGATGAGATAACTGGTTCTGTGGATGAAGGGAAAGCAGTGGACGTGGTGTTCCTTGATTTTAGCAAAGCTTTTGACACTGTCTCCCACAGTATTCTTGTCAGCAAGTTAAAGAAGTATGGGCTGGATGAATGCACTATAAGGTGGGTAGAAAATTGGGTAGATTTTTGGGCTCAACGGGTAGTGATCAATGGCTCCATGTCTAATTGGCAGCTGGTATCAAGCGGAGTGCCCCAAGGGTCGGTCCTGGGGCCGGTTTTGTTCATTAATGATCTGGAGGATGGTGTGGATTGCACCCTCAGCAAGTTTGCAGACGACACTAAACTGGGAGGAGTGGTAGATAAGCTGGAGGGTTGGGATAGGATACAGAAGGACCTAGACAAATTGGAGGATTGGGGCAAAAGAAATCTGATGAGGTTCAACAAGGACAAGTGCAGAGTCCTGCACTTAGGACGGGAGAATCTAATGCATCACTACAGACTAGGGACCGAATGGCTCGGCAGCAGTTCTGCAGAAAAGGACCTAGGGGTGATAGTGGATGAGAAGCTGGATATGAGTCAACAGTGTGCCCTTGTAGCCAAGAAGGCCAATGGCATTTTGGGATGTATAAGTAGGGGCATTGCCAGCAGATCGAGGGACGTGATCGTCCCCCTCTATTCGACATTGGTGAGGCCTCATCTGGAGTACTGTGTCCAGTTTTGGGCCCCACACTACAAGAAGGATGTGGAAAAATTGGAGAGAGTCCAGTGGAGGGCAACAAAAATGATTAGGGGACTGGAACGCATGACTTACGAGGAGAGGCTGAGGGAACTGGGATTGTTTAGTCTACAGAAGAGAAGAATGAGGGGAGATTTGATAGCTGCTTTCAACTACCTGAAAGGGGGTTCCAAAGAGGATGGATCTAGATTATTCTCAGTGGTAGCGGATGACAGGACAAGGAGTAATGATCTCAAGTTGCAGTGGGGGAGATTTAGGTTGGATATTAGGAAAAGCTTTTTCACTAGGAGGGTGGTGAAACACTGGAATGCGTTACCTAGGGAGGTGGTGGAATCTCCTTCCTTAGAAGTTTTTAAGGTCAGGCTTGACAAAGCCCTGGCTGGGATGATTTAATTGGGGATCGGTCCTGCTTTGAGCAGGGGGTTGGACTAGATGACCTCCTGAGGTCCCTTCCAACCCTGATATTCTATGATTCTATGAATGCACGCTTGTAGTCACACCCAACATACTATTGCAATAACTGTTGTGCAAAATATGCCTTTTGAGGTATCATTTGAAAACTAACAACTTGCTGGTCAATAATATTATGGTGAAATTGATGGGATGTGTAAGGCTTAAGCAAAGACCTGAGTAACTGCTAGCATGGTATTACGGGTCCGTTGTGGCATGGCTGGGGCTGGGGTTGGGGTCTGGCCGGTGCGGCTCTGCACAGTCAGGGGTTAACGGTTAAGGTTGATTAACCAGTAAGCCTAATGTTTACCAGTTAACATTTTACATCCCTACTGGAAACGTGTGGTAAAGACCTTACCTTCAACTAAGTCTAGCTTGTTAAGTTTTAGCTACTAGGAAGCGTTTTATCTTTATTTCTCTTGTAAACATTTGTCTTTAATTCCACATACTTGTACCCACTTAAAACCTCTCTCTTTGTAGTTACATAAATTTATTCTATTTTAATCTACACAAATCCAGCGCTATGTTTAAATTAAACTGTTTGGTAACTCCATTTAAAGTAGCAGACTGTTGAATATTGACCAAGAGCAACAGACCTTTAATATCTGAACTGTCCGGAGAGGGCTGGACATTGCAGAACACATGTTTTTAAGGAAATCCAGGACAGGTAGTGTTTTGGGGTCACCCTGCAAGTAGTAACCAAGGATGTTGGAAGCCAGAATGTGACTGGAGTCTTGCTGGCAAGTGCAGATATACAGAGACATACAGGGTGTTACCTGCATGCTTTCAGGCTGTTTATGAGCGATCCAGGTTGTGAGCTACAACAGCAAAGTATTGTGAGGCACCCCAGGTTGCAGGACAGGTAGTGACACAATCCCTCACTAGCCTGGATTGCATCACGGAATGTGACAGTGGTTTATGGTCAGTTTCGGACAACACAGGCCTCCTATAAATAAATAACAGAAACTTTTTATACCCATGCACTAAGGCCAAAGCCGCCTCCTCTATTTGAGTGCATTGACAGTCAGTTTTAGTTAGCACGGTGATGCGTAAGCCACTGGTTTCCAGTAGTGACCACATATTTGTAAGACGACTGCACCAATACCCTCCTTAGTGTCATCCATGGACAACTTCATCCATGGAGAGGAAGGTGATCAGGAACAGTCAACATGGATTCATCAAGGGCAAGTCTGATTGCCTTCTATGATGAGATAACTGGCTCTGTGGATATGGGGAAAGCGGTGGATGTGATATATCTTGACTTTGGCAAAGCTTTTGTTATAGTCTCCCACAGTATTCTTGCCAGCAAGTTAAAGAAGTATGGATTGGATGACTGGACTATAAGGTGGATAGAAAGCTGGCTAGATTGTCGGGCCCAACGGGTAGTGATCAATGGCTCGATGTCTAATTTGCAGCTGGTATCAAGCGGAGTGGCCCAGGCGTTGGTCCTGGGGCCTGTTTTGTTCAACATCTTCATTAATGATCTGGATGATGGGATGGATTGCATCCTCAGCAAGTTCGCAGATGACACTAAGCTAGAAGGAGAGGAGATACACTGGAGGGTAGAAATAGGGTCCAGAGTGACCTAGACAAATTGGGAGATTGGCACAAAAGAAATCTGATGAGGTTCAACAAGGACAAGTGCAGAGTCCTGCACTTGGGATGGAAGAAACCCATGCACTGCTACAGGTTGGGGATTGACTGGCTAAGCAGCAGTTCTGCAGAAAAGGACCTGGGGATTACAGTGGAGGAGAAGCTGGATATGAGTCAACAGTGTGCCCTTGTTGCCAAGAAGGCTAATGGCATAGTGGGCTGCATTAGTAGGAGCATTGCCAGAGGATCAAGGGAGGTGATTATTCCCCTCTATTTTGCACTGGTGAGGCCACATCTGGAGTATTGCGTCCAGTTTTAGCCCCCCTCCCCCACTACTACAGAAAGGATGTGAACAAATTGGAGAGAATCCAGCGAAGGGATCAACAAAAGAATCAACAAAAATGATTGGGGGCTGGGACACTTGACTTGTGAGGAAAGGCTGAGGGAACTGGGCTTATTTAGTCTGCAGAACAGAAGAGTGAGAGAGAATTTGATAGCAGCCTTCAACTACCTGAAGGGGGGGTTCCAAAGAGGATGGAGCTCAGCTGTTCTCAGTGGTGGCAGATGACAGAACAAGAAGCAATGGTCTCAAGTTGCAGTAGGTGTGGTCTCGGTTGGATATTAGGAAAAACTATTTCACTAGGACAGTGGTGAAACACTGGAATGCGTTACCTAGGGAGGTGGTGGAATCTCCATCCTTGGAGGTTTTTAAGGCCCGGCTTGACAATGCCCTGGCAGGGATGATTTAGTTGGGGTTGGTCCTGCTTTGAGCAGGGGGTTGGACTAGATGTCCTCCTGAGGTCTCTTGCAACTCTAATCTTATATGATTCTAAGCCTCCTGGTCCAGACTGTAGTTTGTGGAGGATGGGGCTGCGCCAATACTGTGGGCATGATAAAGAAGGAAAATACTGCAAGAAAAAAGATATGCAGGTATGGGGAGCTCAAAATTGGGGTGCAGCAAAAAGAGCACAGGGAGCTGCACTCCCTGTGGCAAATAACATAAGCCAAGACAATGCCCTTCATATAGGAACAGATGCAAAAAACTTATGGGTTACATTTCTATTGAAGAGTTTGCACACCCCAGCACAGCATGCATCGCCTGGACAAAGAGTCTGACCATAGCACCACTAGCTTAGAAGTCGTCATAAAAGCAATAGGCAGCTCTTCAGCAGATGATGTAGAAGCTGAAAAAAACGGAGGCATTTATTGAGTTTAAGTTGGACACAGGTGCCAGTCAGCATGGTGCCGGAAACTGAAAAAAAGCTACAGCTAGTACATGGTAAATGGGTGAAAGTCAGGGCTTACTGTGGCGAGCTTATCCCCACTAATGAGAGCACCCGAATTAAGTGTAATGGTAAATAACAAATTAGAATAGATACAGCTGTAGGACCAGGGAAAAGAGTAACCATTACTGGAATAAAAGCATGTGAAGCACTTGGCTTCCACTAGAGCAGGCGCGTGTCAACTGCAGGCCGCAGGCGCGCTGCATTGTGGGAAGCTAGTTGTCTGGGCCCGGACATTCCGTGCGGCCGCCTTTATGCGGGGTTGGCTGATACCCGAGCTACGCGCCAGGCGGCCAGGTGACTCCCCACCCGGAAGGACTCTATCCCCCAGGGAGCCGTGCGGCGGGGCCGGAAACTACGCGTAGGCAGGGCAGGACACCCGCGCGCAGGCGCAGTGAACGCGGCTGCGGCCAGCTCGGGGCGGGCGAGAGGGAGGGGCGCCTGCGCCTCGGGCCCGAAAGGAGAGACCGCGGGCTGGGCTGGGCCGGGCCGAAGGTACTTGAGCGGGGACCCGGCGTCGCGGTTGCCACCCGCTGCCGGGGCTGGACCGGCCCGGAACGGGGGAGCGACGGGCGCGTGAGGGGATCCCGGGGCGGGGCAGCCGTTGGGCGAGGCAGGGAAGAGCCAGGGAGCGGGGCCTGGCTTGCGGGGCGGTGGGGCCGGAGTGCTGCGGGCAGGTTGGGGCAGGGGCCCTGGAGCAATTTGTGTAGTGAGAGCTTTTGAATCAGTCAGTAAACCCTGCACGGGATGGGACCCACTTCGCCCCCGGGACCCCTAGTTCCAGCACCTATGGGCGGGGCGGGATAAAGGGAATGGCTCCACCCAGTGTTGCAACAGGGTCATGCTGTGATGGCCCCCAGGGAACCAGCCGCTAAAGACTGGGTAGGCTGTGGGTGCTGAACTTATGCCCCTTTCAGGTACAGCGTGCGCTAGTAATGGTTCTGTCAGGTGGGATGTGTGCATGGTGCCATAATAAATGGGGGAGACCTGGCATTGTTGGGTAGACAATAGTTGAGGTTGCAGCAATATTCTATGGTACAGTTTGTAGTTAGCTGCCATATAACTTTGGCTTGGGAAACTGTTAAGGACATAACATTGCCAGATTTATATTTAATTTTGATGAGAAGACTTGCTAAATTTGAAGAAGGTTGCTTTAACTACTTTTCAGTTGCAGGCCGTTAGATGTTTTTACCATAGGATTGGATACTGAAAGCTGGGTTTCAATTCCTTGCTGCCATTTAATTCCAAAATTCCAGTTTTTCACTTTCAGATTGTTTAGTTTAACTTTGAAAAGCTGAATCATTTTGATGAAAGTGAAGGAAATTGACTAAATGCTTTTTCAAATTAAAACTTGCAACTTTTTTTTAAATGGAATATGTAAAAAAAATGTTTTGGTACATATATCTGGTGACATGTTCAAACTCTACTTTCTAGATTGGTAAGGAAAAATAGCCACTATAACTGTCTTACGTTAGTGTGGTTTTGAGGATCACACACACATCCGATGAAGTGAGCTATAGCTCACGAAAGCTTATGCTCAAATTTGTTAGTCTCTAAGGTGCCACAAGTACTCCTTTTCTTTTTGCGAATACAGGCTAACACGGCTGCTACTCTGACACCTAGCAAAGGAGTCCACCACATTCGTAATTTACATTTCAAAGTTAAGTTTGAGTTTCTGTTTCAGAGCTCACCATAAAGACAAGGTTGCACGGAGAATATTAAGTACAACCAATAGAGTGCATTGAATGAATGCAGGAACTCTAAGATGAAAAGATAAGTGTATGCCATAGAATGGAAATATTTGGCTCAATATTCTGCAGATTTCACAGCTGGTACAGGAGGATTGGGGTTCAATAGTCTCCCTTACTTTCTTTGCTCAAACTTTGGTTTCCTGGCAACTTTCATAATGAGCAGCATTTCTCTTGATTTGGTCATTATTGTTAATAATGCGAAGCACCTTAGGAAGTTAAACAATGGGAGGATGCAGTAGCAGGGCCCATACCACCATTGAAGAAGGCTCGAGTTGAGTATCTCCTGAGGGGTGGCTATCTTCATTCTTGCCATATCTTTTCACAAAGATTCAGCAATAGCTTCATTTCCTAGTGGAAAGCAACAGCTGTCTCTGGGGATTAAGGAGAGCATCTGTTTTCTATTTATTTAGACCTCCTAACAATTGTTTTTCTTATTCCAGCAAATTATCTCTCTTACCAACCCTGTTTAATATGAAAAGCCTTTTCTTTCCACTAACTATCTACATGTCTTCCATTTGTATTTTGTTGTTACTGCTCTCGTTGTAGATGTATTCATGCTCAACCATGCATATTAACTGGTGTCTGCCACAGACCACCAAATCACTGTAGGGAACCAGGATAACCACCTCCTTATGTACCTAACTGTAATGTGCAGGAAATAAAAACTGTCTGATTACGGGGGTCTTGAATTTGAGTGGCATATGGTAGAGTCTCATGCTGCCAGTACTAGCATATCCTTGGAGTTTCTAAACATTATAGATGACAATTTCCTAACTCAAAAAGCATTGCAGCCAACAGCGGGAAATTCTTTATTAGACCTTGTCTTAACAGATAAAGATGAACTGATCACAGAACTAAAAATTGTTGTTAGCTTAGGTACAAATGATCATGACTTGATCACATTTATAATGCCCAAGCAGAATGAAGTCCAGAGTTGGTGCTTTAATAGGGCCAATTTCAGGAAGCTGAGAACAAATATGAGCTAAATCAGCTGGGAGGAAGAATTTAATCAGAAACATTTAAATGATAATTGGGAAGCATTTAAGAACACCTTACTAGATGCCCCAAAAAATACAATCCCACAATTGAGGAAGGCAGTGCTGGTTAAAAAACCAATCTGGTATAGAATGGAAGTGAAGGCCATAATACAAAAATTATATATAACAAATGGAAGACAGGGGAAGCTGATAGTAATGAATATAACAGATAGTTAGGAATTGTAGAAAATTGACAAGGGATGCAAGGAGAAACCTATGGCCAGCAGAGTTAAGGACAATAAGGAGTATTTAAAATATATTAGGAACAAAAACTATCGTGAGGATGGTGTTGGTCCATTACTATTGATAATGCTACCTTTTCCATCTAGTAATGTGGAAAAGGCAGAAGTACTCAATAAAAATTTCTGTTCTATATTTGGGAAAAAAACAGAAGATATCATTACCATCTGAGACTATAACACTTTCCATTCCACTAGTATCTTTGGGGGGTGTTAAACTTACATATTTTTAAATCAGAGGGTCCAAATAACTTCCATCCAAAAGTTTTAAAAGAGCTGGGTGAGGAGCTTGCTGGACTGTTAATGTTGATTTTCATAAGAACATAAGAATGGCCATACTGGGTCAGAACAGTGGTCCATCTAGCCCAGTATCCTGGCTTTTGACAGCGGCTGGTGCCAGATGATTCAGAGGGAAAGAACAGAGCAGAGTAATTCTTGACTGATCTATCCCCTGTTGTCTAGTCCCAGCTTCTGGCAGCCAGAGGTTTAGGGAGACGCAGAGCATAGGGTTGAGTCCCTGACTGTCTTGGCTAATAGCCATTGACTGATGTAGCCTACAGGAACTTATCTAATTCTTTTTTCCACTCAGTTATAGTTTTGACCCTCATGCCATCCCCTGGCAATGAGTTACACAGATTGACTGTGCACTGTGTGAAGAAGTCCTTCCTTATGTTTGTTTTAAACCTGCTGTCTAATAATTTAATTGGATGACCCCTGGTTCTTGAGTTATGTGAAGGGGTAAATAACACTTCCCTGTTCACTTTCTCCACACCATTCATGGTTTTATAGACCACTATTATATCTGCCGTTAGTTTCCTCTTTTCTCAGCTGAATAGTCCCAGGCTTTTTAATATCTCAGATGGAAGCTGTTCCATGCCACTAATCCTTTTTGTTGCCCTTCTCTGTACTTTTCCCCCATTCTTTTATTTATATATATATTTTGAGATGGGGTGACCAGAACTGCATGCAGTATTCAAGGTGTGGGTGTACGATGGATTTATGTAGTAGCACTATGGTATTTTCTGTCGTCTTATCTGTCGCTTTCCTGATGCTCCCTAGCATTCTGTTAGCTTTGACCATTGCTGTCCGTGGAGCAGATATTTTAGTGAACTCAGCGCAGTGATTCCAAGATCTGTGTTGAGTGGTAACAGCTAGCTTAGATCCCATCTTTTTGTGTGTATGGTTGGGATTATGTTTTCCAATATGCATTACTTATCCAATATACATTACAGCAGGGGTGGGCAAACTTTTTGGCCCGAGGGCCACATCGGGGTTGCAAAATGGTATGGAGGCTCGGGTAGGGAAGTCTGTGCCTCCTCAAACAGCCTGGCCCCCGCCCCCTATCAGCCCCGTCCCACTTCTCGCCCCCTGACTGCCCCCCTCAGAACTCCCGACCCATCCAACCCCCCTGCTCCTTGTCCCCTGACCGCCCTGTCCTGGGACCCCCGTCCCTAACTGCCCCCCAGGAACCCACCCCCATCCAACCCCCCTGCTCTCTGTCCCTCCACCCCCTCCTGGGACCCCCCAACCCCCTGGGACTCCACTCCCTATCCTCCCTGTCTCCTGACCGCCCCTATCCCAAACCTCCGCCCCATCTGACCACCCCCTGACTGCCTCCTGGGACCTCCTGTCCCTTATCCAACCCCCCCACCCCGCTCAGAGCGGCTGGACAGGCTTATTGGAAAGCCTGGGAGAGGGGCAGGTGCAAGCCTTGGTGCCTGCGCAACGGCATGGCTGTGGGGGAGGGGGACAGCAGGGGAGGGGCCGGGGGCTAGCCTCCATGGCCGGGAGCTCAGAGGCTGGGCAGGACGCTCCCGCAGGCCATAGTTTGCCCACCTCTGCATTACACTGAATTTCATATGCCATTTTGTTGCCCAGTCATCCGGTTGAGCGAGATCTCTTTGTAACTCTTTGGAGTCATATTTGGACTTGACTATCTTGAGTAACTTTGTATTATCTGCATATTTTGCTACCTCATTGTTCACCCACTTTTCCACATCATTTATGAATATGTTGAACAGCATGAGACCCAGTACAGATCCTTAGGGGATAGTAAGTCTTGAAGCATTGGGGAAGTTCCAGAAGACTGAAAAAAAGCTAATGTTGTGCCAGTTTTTAAAAAAGGGTAAATGGAATGAGCCAGGTAATTATAGGTCTGTCAGCCTGATATCATTCCCATGCAAGATAATGGAGCAGCTGATAAGGGACTTGATTAGTAAAGAATAAAAGGAGGGTAATATAGATAATGCAAATAAACATGGGTTTATGGAAAATAGTTTGACATCATGCAGCTTGATATCTTTGTTTTTGGTTGCTAAAAATAATAGCATTGAGGTAATAGACTTCTGTATGGCGTTTGACTTGGTACCACGTGACATTTTGATTAAAAAAACGAGATTGATATAAAATTAACATGGCATACATTGAATGGATTGAAAACTGGCTAACTAATAGGTCTCAAAATATAATTATAAACAGGGAATGGTCATCAAGCAGTTGTATTTCCGGTGGGATCCTGCAGGCTCTGTTCTTGGCCCTATGCTATTTAACATTTTTTATCAATGACCTGGAAGAAAACATAAAATCATACTGATAAAGTTTGTAGATGACACACAAATTGGGGGAGGGGTAAATAATGAAGGGGACAGGTTACTGATTCAGACTGATCTGGATTGCGTGGTGTACTGCGTGCAAGCAAAAATATGTGTTTGAATATGGCTAAAATGTAAATGTATATACCTAGGAACAAAGAATGTAGGCTGTACTTACAGGATTGGGGAACATTATCCTGGGAATCAGTGACTCTGAAAAGGGTTTTGGTGGATAATCAGCTGAACATGAGCTCCCACTGAGACACTGGTCAAAAGAGCTAATGTGATCCTAGACTGCTCAAATAGGGAAATCTCAAGTAGGAGTACAGAGGTTATTTTACTTCTATATTTGGCACTCATGAAACAGTGCTGGAATACTGTGTCCAGTTCTGTTGTCAACATTTCAAGAAGGATGTTGATAAATTGGAGAGGGTTCAGCGAAGTGCCCCGAGAACGATTAAAGGATTAAAGATGTCTTATAGTGATAGACTAAAGGAGCTCAAATCTATTTAGCTTAATAAAGAGAGGGATAAGGGGTGACTTGATTACTTTCTATAAGAACCTGCATGAGTAACAAATATTTAACTATGGGCAAAATTTCTCGACACTTTAAATGACTGCTTCTTGAAGGAGCTGGTACAGGAACCCACCAGGGGAGAGGCAATTCTCGATTTAGTCCTCAGTGGAGCGCAGGATCTGGGCCAAGAGGTAACCATAACAGGACCACTTGGAAATAGTGACCATAATATAACAACATTTACCATTCCTGTGGTGGGAAGAACACCTCAGCAGCTCAACACTGTGGCATTTAATTTCAGAAAGGGGAACTATGCAAAAATGAGGAGGTTAGTTAAACAGAAATTAAAAGGTACAGTGACGAGAGTGAAATCCCTGCAAGCTGCATGGACACTTTTCAAAGACACCATAATAGAGACCCAATGTATACCCTAAATTAAATAACACAGTAAAAGAACTGAAAAAGAACCACCATGGCTTAACAACCATGTAAAAGAAGCAGTGAGAGATAAAAAGGCATCTTTTAAAAAGTGAAAGTCAAATTCTAGTGAGGTAAATAGAAAGGAGCACAAACACTGCCAAATTAAGTGTAAAAATGTAATAAGAAAAGCCAAAAAGGAGTTTAAGAACAGATACCTTCTGAGTTTTTGGCTAATAACAAAATGTTTTTTTAAATACATCAGAAGCAGGAAGCCTGCTAAATAACCAGTGGGGCCCCTAGATGATTGAGATACAATAGGAACACTTAAAGACAATAAAGTAATTGCAGAGAAACTAAATGAATTATTTGCTTTAGTCTTAACAGCTGAGGATGTTAGGGAGATTCCCAAACCTGAGCTGTCCATTGTAGGTGACAAATCTGAGGAATTGTCACAGATTGAAGTGTCGTTAGAGGAGATTTTGGAATTAGTTGAGAAACTTAACAGTAACAAGTCACCGGGACCAGATGGCATTCACTCAAGAGTTCTGAAAGAACTCTTATGTGAAATTGTGGAACTATTAACTATGGTTTGTAACCTGTCCTTTAAATCAGCTTCTGTACCCAATGACTGGAAGATAGCTAATGTAACGCCAATATTTAAAAAGGGCTCTAGAGGTGACCTGGCAATTACAGACCGGTAAGTCTAATGTCAGTACTGGGCAAATTAGTTGAAACAATAGTAAAGAATAAAATTGTCAGACACATAGAACGTAAATAGTTGCGCAAAAGTCAACATGGTTTCTGTAAAGGCAAATCACGTCTTACTAATCTATTAGAGTTCTTTGAAGGGGTCAACAAACGTGGACAAGGGGGATCCAGTGGACATAGTGTATTTAGATTTCCAGAAAGCCTTTGACAAGGTCCGTCACCAAAGGCTCTTACGTAAATTAAGTTGTCATGGGATAAGAGGGAAGATCCTTTCATGGATTGAGAACTGGTTAAAAGACTGGAAATAAAGGGTAGGAATAAATGGTAAATTTTCAGAATTGAGAGGGGTGTTCCCGAAAGGTCAGTCAGAGGACCAATCCTATTCAACTTATTCATAAATGATCTGGAGAAAAGGGTAAACAGTGAAGTGGCAAAGTTTGCAGATATTAAACTGCTCAAGATAATTAACACCAAAGTAGACTGTGAAGAACTTCAAACAGATCTCACAAAACTAAGTGATTGGGCAACAAAATGACAAAGGAAATTTAATGTGGATAATGTAAAGTAATGCACATGGGAAAAAATAACCCCAACTATACATACAATACGATGGGGGTTAACTTAGCTACAACTAATCAGGAAAGAGATCTTGGAGTTGTCATGGATAGTTCTCTGAAGACGTTCATGCAGTGCACAGCAGTAGTCAAAAAAGCAACCAGGATGTTAGGAATCATTTAAAAAGTGATAGAGAATAAGACGGAGAATATCTTATTGCCCTTCTATAAGTCCATGGTACGCCCACATCTTGAATACTGCGTACAGATGTGGTCTCATATCAAAAAAGATATACTAGCATTAGAAAAGGTTCAGAGAAGGGCAACTAAAATGATGAGGGGTTTGGAACGGGTCCCATATGAGGAGACATTAAAGAGGCTAGGACTTTTCAGCTTGGAAAAAAGGAGACTAAGGGGGGATATGATAGAGGTATATTAAAATCATGAGTGGTGTGGAGACAGTGAATAAGGAAAAGTTATTGACTTGGCCCCTAGATCTTATATTATGGGAACACCAAATGAAATTAATGGGCAGCAGGTTTAAAACAAGTAATAGGAAGTTCTTCTTCACACAACGCATAGTCAACCTGTGGAATTCCTTGCCTGAGGAGATTGTGAAGGCTAGAATTATAACAGGGTTTAAAAGAGAACTAGATAAATTCATGGAGGTTAAGTCCATTAATGGCTATTAGCCAGGATGGGTAAATAATGGTGTCCCTAGCTTCTGTTTGTCAGAGGGTGGAAATGGATGGCAGGAGAGAGATCACTTGATCATTACCTGTTAGGTTTACTCCCTCTGGGGCACCTGGCATTGGCCACTGTCGGCAGATAGGATCCTGGGCTGGATGGACCTTTGGTCTGACCCAGTATGGCCGTTCTTATGGCTCTTCAGTCTAGCAGAGAAAGTTATAACAGGATCAAATGGCTGGAAGTTGAAGTTAGACTAATTCAGACAGGGAATAAGGCATACATTAACAGTGAAGGTAATTAGCCATTGGAACAATTTTCCAAAGGTTGTAGTAGATTCTCTATCAGTAACAATTTTTAAATCAAGATGGGGTGTTCTTCTGAAAGCTCTGTTCTATGAATGATTTTTAGGAAGTCCCATTGCTTTTGTTATACAAGAGGTAAGACTAGATGATTACAGTGGTCCCTTCTGGCCTTGGAATCTTTGAGCTCTGTTGTTTTTTCTTAGATAACTGAGGGATTGTCTACACTGGCCCACTGTTCAGACTATTTGGGGTGTGAATTATAGAATCATAGAATGTCAGTGTTGGCAGGGACCTCAGGAGGTAATCTAGTCCAACCCCCTGCTCAAAGCGATGCACATCAAACTGGCAGCGCACACCAAACTGTTGCACTGTAACTTCCCTGGGTGGAAGCTGCAGGTATGAACAAAAAGGTTCCTAGTTTGTGTTAATGTAGTCCTTGGTAAAAAGCTTAGTTAACACGGAGATAAGGATGCCTGGTGATAGCTCATGCCCTTCCAGAATGTCAAGTTCAGCAAAACTCAGACTCCTGAAAACCAGGAAATACAGAGTGAAGGTTAAAGCCCATACAGTCTTAACTCTCCCTTCTTTGAGTGATGCCCCACAATGCCTATATCACACACTCTGGCATTCTGCCTTTTCACTGAAATGGACAGGTGCCACCTGCATTAGGTTTGTGCTCAAACACTAAGCCTAGTTCCCCCACAGAATACCACACTTGTAAAATTTAATAACCACTTCATACCCTTTATGACTTCTTCATATTTGCAACCAGGTTACCACTTAGCCCTTTGCTATCCCCTGCTCATCGTTAAATCCACAGACTTCTCTCGTATCATACCTCTCTACTGACAATACCCATTTCAAGATGACTCCAATGCACTGCTACTGACACAACCCACACAATTCCATATTGAAATTACCCAGATTGGAACCTCGAGGTATACAAGCACTTCTTTCTTTTCATAACATGCTGGGGCGGCAGGCGCGGGGGCAGGGAGGGAGAGCCTTGGACCCAGATTTCCTCATAACACAATCACAGCTCTTCCAAGCTGCTTCAACTTCTCCATCATTCAATACAGCTACACTTAACACAATGAATGTAGCTGGAATGCATGCAGATATTTCCGAGTGGATATTGCCAGCTCCAGGATGGGTAAGTTAAGATTATGTGGGTGTTTACTTTAACACTGTATTTCCTGTTTTTCAGAAGTCTTTTATGCTGAATTTGGTGTTCTGAAAGGACATGCACTATCACTGAGCAACCTTAACTCTGCATTAATGAAGCTTTTTCTATTTAATGTAAATAGCTAAGCCCTCAGCTAGGATACTGTGTGCAGTTCTAGTTGCCCCAGCTGTGAAAGATGTAATAGAAACAGAAGTGGTTCCAGAGACAGATGAGTAGTGACTGATGAGATTGAGACTGGTTAGAAGGAAGGCTAGTTAAAAGGAATATGATAAAGGAATATAAAATTTGGTGGCCATGTTTACTCTTTGTCAAAATACAAGAAAAAGGTGGAATTCAATGGAACTGAGAAGCAACACATTTAAAATTGAGAGAAAGGGAAATACTTCTTTACATAATTAATAATTTATTTATAGAACTTGGAGTCACAAGGGAGGGAGACCAAGCACCTTGTAAGATTCAAATAATAGGATTAGACATTTATTCAGAATAAGATTGTCATGGATTCTGTGACTTTCAGAGAGGTCTGTGACATTTTCTGCTTCAGGCCTGGGGTGAAGGGACTGGAGCTGTCAGCCATCAAGGACCCTGGAGCTGTCTGGTGGTGGTGGGGGCTTGAGGCATGGCGGGAGTGCTGACCCCTTCTTTCCTCTTCTCCCTCCCCGCCACCCCCCCCCCCCCCGGCTCTCTTCTCCTGGCTCAGGCTTCTGTCATCCCTCGTCAGCCCCTTTTCCCCCCATTATTTTTAGTAAAAGTCAGACAGGTCATGGTTTCCATGAATTTTTGTTTGTCTGTGACTTTTACCTAAAAGTAACCATGACAAAGTCTTAACTTTAGCATTTATAGGGAAGTTTATACAGATAGATAAATATAAACAATGTTTTTAAGTAAGCCCCGAATGCAAGGAGATTTTGCTGACTTCTAACTGCTAAGAGTTCTTCTGTGAGCAGGTTATTTTATAATTCTTTCCCTTTCCTCTGAAACACCTGGTACTGGCCAGTACCAGAGACAAGATATTGACTAGGTGGACCCCTGGTGAGTCCTGATATTGGAATTCCGATGTTCCTGTTATCAAACACTGGTTAGGTGTTTCAGTCAACAGTCAGTGCTACTCCTTTTAGTGGCTTATTGCTACATCAGTGAATATACTTCATGAATTTTTTTTTCCATTCAGAAAAGCTCAGCCTGAAGCTGAGACACTGGCTATAGCTGGTGGAGTAAGCAGGCTGTAGCTGGGTATGGATACACAATGCATCACTTCTGAAACAGCTTCTTGTCACTGCATAAAACCTTTCTAATTCAAGAGATTTGGAGCTTCCCAGATTCATGAATTCCAGGGCCAGAAGGGACCACCGTGGTCATATAGTCTGACCTGTATAACACAGGCGATGGAACTTCTCCAAAATAATTCCTAGAGCATATCTTTCAGATTTAGAAATTGCCACCAATGGAGAATCCACCACGACACTTAGTGAATTGTTCCAATGGTTAATTACTCTCACTTTTAAATATTTAAGCCCTCTTATTTCCAGTGTATTTCTGAATTTGTCTGGCTTTACCTTCCAACCACTGGATTGTGTTCTACTGTTCTTTGCTAGGAAGGCAGCATATCATCCCGTTGTCCACCTCTCTGTTGCAGAATGTTCTTTCAATTCTTCTGAGTATTGAATCTTCAACAAGGATTTTCTGTCTTCCTTGGATAGTTGGAGAACTCTTTGTGGACAAGCTTGATTTTCTTACAAATTGGGCTGAGCTGCCATCGATGTATGTGCCCTGTACATCCCTCCGTTCCCTTGGACCTGCTGGATCTTGAGAGGTATCTTCTAGAGTTTCCACATTGAATACTTCGTATTGATTTGAAACTTCTAGATGTGTGGAATTCCTTCTAGTCCTCTTCTTTTTGGTAGCCACAGCTTGTCCATCGTCTTCTGTCTCCAACTGGGTAGAAAGCTGCTGTGACTTCCTGCCTCTGGTGGTTATAAACCACCAGGCCTCTGTCTAACTTCCTCTCTCTCTCATTTCTAGGTGGTCAGCTCCATTCTTCCTTGAACTGGGGGTACTGGTTTTTCCCCAACCTGGCTGTCTTAGGAACTCCTCAAGTTGATTCTCAGTAGCATGTCAACTTGCCCCTCCAATCCAAGCATCTTGGCCTCCAGCACATCCACCAGCTTGCAGTTCAGACATACCAAATCCTTTCTGTCTTCAGGCAGGAAAGAAAACATGGCGCATCCGTTGCAGGTTACCCCCACTGGCCTTTTTGATATCTCACACAGTGCTGAACCTGGAAGGAAAGCACCACTCGTCAAGTCCCACTACTTTCAAGCACAGAGTCTGCTGCTGCACCCTCTGAAACTCCTATTAGCTGCCTCTGTTCACAACTCTCTTTCTTCATGCCTCTATCTACATGTACGCTGGTAACAGATACCTTCATGCAGAAATGGAGTGATACATCTTTTTCCACTAAAAAATCAAGAGGGTTGGTCTCCCCAAAAGGCCTACCTACACAAACATTTTAGAGCTCAGAGCCATATGCCTGGAGTGCAGGGCTTTCCTACACTTTCTTGATGTCTCAACAATGAAGTTACTGACAGACAACATCACAGTGATACACTACATCAGCAGGTGGGAGCAAGATCTTTGGCTTCTTTGCAGATGGGAATACATCAGTGGGAGTGGTGCACCTGACATCTCATCATACCAGTAGTTTGCCACCTTCCCAGTTTCCAGACTACCCTAGAAGATTACATCAAGAAGGATTTTTCCAAAAACCACATGGGGTCTCTCAAAGACTGTTTTGCAGCTGTTCTTTTATGTGTAGGGACTACCAAAAGTAGAACTTCTTGCACATGTCACAACAATTATCAGACATTCTGCTCTAGAGGGGGCACAGTGCCAGGTTCCCTGATGGACACAGTCCTTATCCCGTGGAGCTGATTAATGTATGCCTATCCACTTATATCTTGCTACCCACAGTACTAAGGGAATTGAGACAAGATACAGGTTGCATGATCATGGTTTGACATTCAGATCTGCTGAATCTCAGTGCAACCATTGACCACCTTACCCATTCTATCTGACAGAATCTCCCAGATCCTGCACCCAGACCCCAAATCCCTTCACCTGACATCCTGGATTGTATGAATCCCACTCAGAGAGTTATTAGCTGAGGTTCAGAACATTCTTCTCCAGACAGGAAGCCTTTGATCAGATTTATCTACAGAGCTAAATGGAGAAGTAGTTCACTATCTGGACATTTCAGCCCATTTCCCATTTTCTCCACTGGCAGCATCAGCCTCAGCAGTTATAGCCTATATTTTCTAGCCCTGAAGCAGTGGGGATTTTCCGTCAGTTCAATAAGAGTCCACCTGGCAGCAGTATCTGCAAATCACCCTCTTATTCAGGGCCAAACTGTTGGTTTTTTTAACCTTCCAGTGGCAAAATTCATGAAGGGACCCCTCCCCCAATTAGGGAGCCCCTTCGTTTCTGGGACCTTAATATAATTCTACTTGGATTGATGGGACTTCTGGGAGCTCTTGCTCCCTTAATCACTTATCAAGTAAAAAAAATTTTTTTGTTAGCCATTAAATCAACTAGGAGAGAGTAATGGATTTACAGAGGCACTGTGTCCTGGCAGTGAGGCCTACTGGTTGGAGTGGAGATCGAAGTTGGATATAGGGTCAGGACTGGGCCAAGGGTGGCACTTGAATTGAGATCTGGTGTCAGAGCTGATCAGAGTCTGTAAACAAACCAGAATAAGTACACAGCTGGAGTCTAGGTGCAAGCCAGGGGTCAAAGCTTGGTGGTCAGAGTCTAGGGACAAGCCATGTCACTGGAGTCCAGATACAGGCCAAAGGTTGAAACTGGGTAGTCTGAGAGTCCGGGGAGGGTCAGGAAGTGGAAGCAAGGCTGGAGCTTGTCAGTAACAGTACTGGAGCGAGGTCAGAGTAGGGCAAGGACAAGACTGGGACAGGGCTCAGGCAAGACTGGGACAGGAACAGGAATGGGATCAAGAGCAGGCTGGGAGTCTCGAGAGTCTGATAGGTTGCAAGGAGGGTTCAGCAAGGTAGTGCTGTTGCACAGACTGATCTGCAGCTCTGGCAGGATTGGGGAGATACCTGAGCCTGGGGGTCATCTGACCCAGGTTCGGCTCAGGGTTAGGCTGCTGCCACATGCATGCAGGCTCTGTTGGAAGGGTAAGTCAGTGGAGCTGGGTTGTTGCTGCATGTTTGAGTGATGGTTCCCTGAGCTTTGTTGGAGGGGCACCTGTGTGAGCAGTCCTGGTTTGGATGAGGGTTTGCCTGGCACAGCCTTTAATGTGCTGAACTCTTCTGAAAAGGCAGGCATGTGGCCTCAAGAACTCTGAGATTGGGGCTTGGGGCTCCAGTACTCCTGTTTTCCCACCATGAGATCCTATAGCGAGTCCAGCTTATTTCAGTCTCCACAGGAGACTATCTTCTTAGGGAGGAATGCCACCCAGTAAGTATTTGCAGTGCCACAGGGCAGCCTTTTCAATTCATTAGTCACCTGGAACATACTGCATGAGAACGCCCTTAGTTTAGCATGGAATAGACATACATGCTTAAATCAAGTCCATATTGATAGAAGTAATGGTTTTGCTATGCCTTGAGTTTGAGGTCCATCTGTACTCTTTCTGTCCCTGTCTCTCTCCGCTTATCTTCTCAGCAGCACACTTGAAACACGGTTTGTTCACACTCTTGGGCCTTTGTTCTTCAAACTCAGCCATGCTGTATTCACACATCCAGCCTGTTTGGGCTTCTCTGTAGTTGAGTGTTAATGGCTTGGTCCTTGGCCCTTTCATTGTTGACACAAAGTCTTCCGTACATGTATATAGACTCAGCCGGTTCTTGTTAAGCTGTTTGGGTTAGAACCAGACAGTTTATGTGACTCAAACCCTTAGCCCGTACCTCCAGGAAAGATAATAGCTTTCCTACCAACAAGTAGCAATACAAAATTGGTAGGGACCCTGAGTTATTTATTTATCTCATAAAATATTAGACAGTTACCATGTTCATCATAAAGCATAGGTGAAATGCAAGCTCTCGTGGTTGGTTCCACATACCTGGTGTTTCATAAGGACAGTGTTACTTTTGGACCTTATCCAAAGTCCTGCTTCAGTTTGTTTCAGAATTCCATATAATCAGTCCAGTCTCCTCCTGGTTTGCTCTCCCAATCCATATTCTAATCTGGGGGAAGTGAAGCTTCACATGGCAGATCTAGTAAGAGCTTTATCATTTTATTTAGATAACCTAGGTGCATTCCTGAAATATTTTTTGCTATTTGTTGTATTTGCCAAAAGACTTAAGGGAAAACATATTTCCTCTCAGAGGTTATCCAAATGGGTTTCTGATTGCATAAATTCTTATTAGCTGGCCAAGAAAGATCTCCCTGGTCATATTAAAGAATGCATTTCAGTATGTCTGGGCAGCTTCTGCTGTCTGTTTGGATAAAATCCCCTTACCTGTAATATGTAAAACAGCTACATGAAGCTTGATCCACACAATTAGCGCACTCTATTCCCTAGTGCAGGCTTCCAGATTGGATGTTAATTTTGATAGGGCAGCCCTGCGATCACTAGTCAACTAGGACATCTCTTACTTACCTCTGAGGAATTAGACAACTGCTTATGAGCCACCAAGAGTGGAATCTGTGTGGACAGTATATTTCAAAGATTCAGTACCATAGAGTAAGTATCCATTCTTTTCTGTCAGCACTGCCAACTACAGTGCTCTGGGTAAACTTGATTCAAGCAGATGAAGACTTCTATGACAGTGTGGTTTGGAAATCATTGCCACCGAAGTTGTAAAGGGGGGAGGTTCAGTGGAAAAGAAACAGGAAAGAGTAGAAACAAAAGAACAGACATTTGTGACCTACAGAGGAAAGAGAACCAGGAGACATTCAACCTGGCTGGTAGTATCTAATCGCTACCAGGCATTTAGTGAGGCACTTAGAATGTCTCTGAATGTTCATGCAGAGGAACGGAACAGTGAGTTGTTACTGGGGACAGTGTGTGAGAGTAGCTGCTTGCTTTGTACTACAGGGATTTGCAAGAGCATTTTCTCAACCATTTAAAGAAGTCCCGTAGTCCTCATCAGCATATGAAATGGCCAGAGAGTTCAGTAAGGGATGCAAGGACAGCAGGATGGTGTGCTACCCCCCCGGTGAAGACCCAAGATGTAACTGCAAGATTGGATGGGATTCTTAAGTCAGCTGGCAAGTCTCCATTGATTCATAGTTTTTAAGACTGAAAAGGATCATTAGATCGTCTTGTCTGATGTCCTGTGTATGTCAGGCCATTTAATTTTATTGTTACTTCTGTATTGAGCCCAATCATTTGTTTTGTTAAAGCATACTCCAGAAAGGCATATTTTTCATTTGAAGACCTTAAGAGCTGGATAATCCACTATTTGGGTAGTTTGTTCCGTGATTAATCACCCTCACTGTTTGAAACTAGGCATAAATTTTTAATTTGAATCTGTCTGGCTTTAGCTTCCAACCATATTATACTTTTTTGTGCTAGATTAAGGAGCCTTTTTAGTTATCAGTATTTTCTCCCTATGCAGGTACTCATACACAGTAATGAAATTACCTGTTGATTTTTTTGATAAGTTAAATAGAATTTAACTTTAAGACTTTTTCTCTACCCTAGCATAACTTTTGTGGCTCTTTTGAGAGATTCCAAGCGCAGAAGGGACCGTTGTGATCTTCTTGTCCAATTTCTTGTATAACACAGGCCATAGACCTCCCCAAACTAATTTGTTTTGAATTAGAGCATATCTTAAATGAATACTGGATTTCTTTTAATTGCCAGTGATGGAAAATACACCGTAACACGGGGTAAATTGTTACGATTAATTACACTCACTTTTTAAGAATTTACACCTTATATTCAGTCTGAATTTGTCTAGCTTCAACTTCCAGCCATAGTACCTTTATCTGTTACATTGAAGAGACCATCATCAAATATTTATTCCCCAGGTAGGTACTTGTAGACCAGGGGTGGGCAAACTACGGGCCAGATCCGGCCCCTCAGGGCTTTGGATCTGGCCCTGCAGGATTGCCCCCCATGATGCCGCAGGCTCTGCGTCGCTCTCAGAAGCGGCCGGCACCACATCCCTGGGGCCCCAGGTGGGGTGCGGGTGGCAGAAGGCTCTGTGCGTTGCCCCTGCCTCCAGGCACCGCCCCCCACAGCTCCCATTGGCCGGGAATGGGGAACCGCAGCCCATGGGAGCTTCGGGGGAGGTACCTGGATGTGTGGCAAGGGCAGCGCACGGAGCCCTGTGGCCCCCCCACCTTCCCCCAGGGGCCATGCAGGGACGTGGTTCCGGCCGCTTCCCAGAGCGGTGCGGCGTGGGGCAGGGCAGGCAGGCAGGGAGCTTGCCCTGGCCCCCAGTGCGTGGCCCAAAAAGTTTGCCCACGTCTGTTATAGACTATGATCAGATCACTCCTTATCCTTCTCTTGGTTAAGTTAAATCAGCAGTTTTCTACTTTTTTTAATTTGTGGACCCCCTAAAATTTTAGTTGGAGGTGTGGACCCCTTTGGAAATCTTAGACATAGTCTGTGGACCTCAGATTGAAAACCACTGTTCTTTGGTGGTAACAACCTTTCACAGACCCCTTAGACATAGTCTACAGACCCCCAGAAGTCTGCAGACCACAGATTGAAAGCCACTGAGCTAAATAGACTGAGCTCCTTGAGTCTGTTACTATATATGGTATGCTTTCTAATCCTTTAATCATTTTTATGGCTCTTTTCTGCACCAAAACTTGACTTTGGTGGGGCTCAAACCCACAACCTCTGAATTGCCCTGATTTCTCTAGAATTCCAGTGCACGATTCATTATACTACAGAGACAAGTACTCTGTCAGAATTTGCCAGCATGGAAATTTCAAAGATTTGTTTTAATTCACATGGAGAAGGAAAGAAATGTTTGCAAGGGTATTGTATCACAAGAAACAATGTAGTTTTTTAAAGAAAAGCATTTAAAAATTTTATTCATATTTTTAAGACTTCAACATTTTGTATGGAAACAATGTTGAAGTTTCTGAATGATCTGTTTGTGGAACTTTTATTTTAAAAAATAAAATTCCCTGAGGAATGTGAGCAGAGTGAGCTGGGAGTCTAGTCATTAATGGTAATAAATTCAGGTCTTATGCTACATTCAGTCCAATTTATGAGTGACTGTCTAGTAACTGGGCTTCTGATTTGGGCTGTGGCCACTAAGCCTAGTCACCCCTGCTCCAGCCAGTAGACCAGCCTCCTGCTGTGACCATTAGGCATAACTACCCATGACCTGGTCCTTAACAGAAGCCACTTCTAGTCTCTGGAATTTATTTAGTATCATTACCAAAAATATTACTAGGTGTTTTTCACTAGATTCCCTTAAGTTACTGAGAGCTGCCTTAGTCTATTTTTAATCAAGTTATGTTAACATCCTCATTGTTAATTGAAACATCCAAAGGTGAGAGTAGACTTACTACTGGCTGGATAATATTTGTAATGTGCTGAAGTGGAAAATGAACTTGTCTTGCACAGGGATGGGAGATTTTCAGAACCTACACCTAACATTATACTCTTATTTCTTCATTTTAATTCAGTCAACATAAGATCACTCCACAACCTGCAATATCTGTGCTTGTGAAACTTTTTGGATTTTGGGAACATGTTTGCCACAACAGATTAGGCCATTGGACAATAACTGGCGCTTCAGAGAAGGTTTATAAGCTCCTTATAATAAGGGCCAGTGTACTGTGTAACATGAGAACTAAATTCAGCAGCAAAGCCACCTGAATTCTGCAGTACAGTGCTGTTGAAATCTGTGGCATACTGGAAATTTTACATCTGTATGAGATGCATAGACATATTCAGTGAGAATTCTATGTTTACCATCTCAAGATTTTAAGTGAAATGTTAGAAGAGAGAACAGCAATGCAGATATAAGATCTGATTCACAGCACAATTTTTTAAATGGAGTCTCTCCACTGACATCAGGATTTTGGATCAAGCTCAGTAACCCCACAGTTCAGCAAATATATATGAAACGCCAATAAACAGTGACCACCGCCAGACTGATGTCATTACTGTTGGTCTTCTCTGTTACCCAAGAAGAGAATATGTATGTGTGCTTTGATATCATAAACGGTAAACTTCAAAGCTGCTCACTGGTGTATTTTAGTGAAATACAGCTTTATTTCTTCCTAGCTTCTTTCCTACAAACTGTATCCCCAAAACTTTAGAGTGTAACAGCCGATTGAGAGAAGGGAAAGAGATGAAATTCAGCTGAAATTTGAGAAGTTGGAAAATTAATGAAATGGAGGGAAATGGGAAAGCTATCCTAGAGTGCAAGGTTTATAGAAGAGAAGACATTTGTGCTGTGAGTGTGGAGATTGTGTAGAGAGACAGATGTGACAGAGAAATTAACGTAAGTTTTGTGTAGTTAGCTGGGGCAAGTCCTTCAGTTTTTAAAAAGGAGGGAGGACAAACTAAGCCAGAGAATTTCAAATAAACTAGCAACTGACTAGGGGCTGTGCTCCTCTTGACCTGCTGCCTACAAACAGGGAAGCGTTGACAGGGGAAGTAGAAGTAGGTGGCAACCTAGGCAGCAGTGACCATGAGATGGTTGAGTTCAGGATCCTCACAAAAGGAAGAGGAGAGAGTAGCAAAATACGGACCCTGGACTTCAGAAAAACAGACTTGGACTCCCTTAGGGAACTGATGGGTAGGATTCCCTGGGAAGCTAATATGAGGGGGCAAGGAGTCCAGGAGAGCTGGCTGTATTTTAAAGAAGCCTTATTGAGGGCGCAGGAACAAACCATCCCGAAGTGCAGCAAGAATAACAACAAATATGGCAGGTGACCAGCTTGGCTTAACAGTGAAATCTTCAGTGAGCTTAAACTCAAAAAGGAAGCTTACAAGAAGTGGAAATTTGGACTGATGATTAGGGAGGAGTATATAAATATTGCTAGAGCATGCAGGGATGTAATCAGGAAGGCCGAGGCACAATTGGAGTTGCAGCTAGCAAGGGATGTGAAGGGTAACAGGAAGGGTTTCTACAGGTATGTTGGCAACAAGAAGGTGGTCAAGGAAAGTGTGGGCCCCTTACTGAATGGGGGAGGAGACATAGTGACCGATGATGTAGAAAAAGCTGAAGTACTCAGTGCTTTATTTGCCTTGGTCTTCACAGACAAGGTCAGCTCTCACACTGCTGCACTGGGCAACACAGTATGGGGAGGAGGTGAGTAGCCCTCAGTGGTGAAAGAACAGGTTAAGGACTATTTAGAAAAGCTGGACATGCGCAAGTCCATAGGTCCAGATCTAATGCATCTAAGGATGCTGAGGGAGTTGGCTGACGTGATTGCAGAGCCATTGACCATTATCTTTGAAAATCTGTGGTGATCGGGGGAGGTCCTGGACGATTGGAAAAAGGCAAATATAGTGCCCATATTTTAAAAAGGGAAGAAAGAACCCGGGGAACTACAGACCGGTCAGTCTCACTTCAGTCCCCGGCAAAATCATGGAGCAGGTCCTCAAGGAATCCATTTTGAAGCACTTGGAGGAGAGGAAGGTGATCAGGAACAGTCAGCATGGATTCACCAAGGGCAAGTCGTGCCTGACCAACCTGATTGCCTTCTATAATGAGATAACTGGTTCTGTGGATATAGGGAAAGCGGTAGTTGTGATATATCTTGACTTTAGCAAAGCTTTTGATACAGTCTCTCACAGTATTCTTGACAGAAAGTGAAAAAAGTATGGATTGGATAAATGGTCTAGATGGATAGGTGGATAGAAAGCTGGCTAGATTGTCAGGCTCAACAGGTAGTGATCAATGGCTCGATGTCTAGTTGGCAGCCGGTATCAAGTGGAGTGGCCCAAGGGTCGGTCCTGGGTCTGGTTTTATTCAACATCTTTATGAATGATCTGGATGATGGGATGAATTGCACCCTCAGCAAGCTCACAGATGACACTAAGCTAGGGGGAGAGGTAGATATGCTGGAGGGTAGGGATAGGGTCCAGAGTGACCTACACAAATTGGAGGATTGGGCCAAAAGAAATCTGATGAGGTTTAGCAAGGACAAGTGCAGAGTCCTACACTTAGAAAGGAAGAATCCCATGCACCGCTACAGGCTGGGGACCAACTGGCTAAGCAGCAGTTCTGCAGAAAAGGAGCTGGGGATTACAGTGGACGAGAAGCTGGATACGAGTCAGCAGTGTGCCGTCGTTGCCAAGAAATGGCATATTGGGCTGTATTAGTAGGAGCATGGCCAGCAGATCGTGGGAAGTGATTATTCCCTTCTATTAGTCACTGGAGTATGCCTCTAGTTTTGGTCCCCCCACTACAGAAGGGATGTGGATAAATAGGAGAGAGTCCAGCAGAGGGCAGCGAAAATGATCAGGGGCTGGGGCACATGACTTACAAGGAGAGGCTGAGGGAACTGGGGTTGTTTAGTCTGCAGAAGAGAAGAGTGGGGGGGGGGGGGATTTGATAGCAGCCTTCAACTACCTGAAGGGGGTTCCAAAGAGGATGGAGCTCAGCTGTTCTCAGTGGTGGCAGATGACAGAACAAGAAGCAATGGTCTCAAGTTGCAGTGGGGGAGGTCTAGGTTGGATATTAGGAAACACCATTTCACTAGGAGGGTGGTGAAGCACTGGAGTGGGTTACCTAGGGAGGTGGTGGAATCGCCTTCCTTAGAAGTTTTTAAGGTCAGGCTTGACAAAGCCCTGGCTGGGATGATTTAGTTGGGGTTGGTCCTGCTTTGAGCAGGGGGTTGTACTAGATGACCTTCTGTATTTTAATGTTAGCCTGAAGTATTTCAAGCATCCCTTGTACTGGTACTTTCATGCTGTTGTGAGAGTGACATATGAAGTGCATGCAAGTCCTGTGAGCTATTTCTGCCTTCACTTAGTAGTCTCTCCTTCTCCCAGAAATACTAGTCAGGGTGGGGACAGTGCCTGGAGGCATAGCTAGCTACAGCAGTAATAAAGGTAGAACTGGAAGCGGTTTGTTCCTAAAGAGAAATCTATTGTTATGATCCACCTATTTTTAATTGCAGTATTCTAGAAATCATGACAACCTCAGGAAAAGATAACTTCCGATTGAAGAGCTATAAGAACAAATCTTTAAATCCTGATGAAATGCGTCGTAGGCGAGAGGAAGAGGGCCTTCAGCTGCGGAAGCAGAAAAGGGAGGAACAGGTACTGCAGAAGTTTTCTCTTGTAACTATAGCCAGTCCACAAAAGAAGGCTTTTCTTGAAAATGTCTGCCTCCCTGTCCTGATAAGTTTATGCATGCTAACATACTGTTGATTACAGAGCAGACTTCTTTGACAGTGGAAACCAGTTGTTCTGGTGCCTGGTTGCTCCTTGATCTACTGAAATCACACGTGTGTGCTAGAGCCCTGGTTCTACTATGATTATGATGATGTAAGTTCACACACTAACCCTGCTTATTAGACTGATATGTTGAATAGGGAGTTTAAAGTTTTTTGTGTCCCCATCTGATTGAGAATCAAGAGAGATGCTGAAAACAACCACTGGACTAGTGGTTTCCTGTTATCTCAGGAGAAGGCAGCCTGGGAGCAGGGACAGTGTTGAGAACCTTTTCTTACCAGGAGCAGTATGTTGAGTAGTACCAGAGGTCTTTATCCTTGGGATCTTGCTTGGTGTAGTTGGCCAACCCTCCGCTTCAGCTCAGCCATTGTATCTTTAAGTCTCTTGTCTCTGGGTCCACTATAGGAGCTCCAATTCCTGTGTAATCTTACTGTCCTCGGCGGGAGTTTAACTTACTTCAGGGGTCTTTTCAGAGCCCAGTTTGCAATCCTTTTGCCTCTAGTCCCTGATGTCTTCCCTGCTCCTGGTCCCACTCTCACCAACTGACTCCAGTAATAGACCCATAATCTCTGGCTGAGTTACTGAAGTCCTCAGATCATGATTTAAAGACGTCACATTGCAGAGAATTTACCAGGTACTCTAGTTCAAACGAGCAAGTGACCCATGCTGCAGAGGAAGGTGAAAAACCCACATAGTCTCTGCCAATCTGACCTGAGGGAAAATTCCTTCCTGACCCCACATATTGCAATCAGTTAGACTCTGAGTATGCAGTGAGATCCACCTGCCGGACACCTGGGAAAGAATTCACCGTAGTAACTCAGAGCCCTCCCCATCTGGTCCCATCTCCAGCCATTGAAGGTATTTGCTATTAGCAGTCCCAGATGGACCACATGCCATTGTAGGCAGTCTCATCATACAGTTATTAATTATGTTTTTTGCCTCCACTGCTTGGCTGGGGAGGCTGTTCCAGAACTTCACTCCTCTCATGGTTAGAAATCTTCTTCTAATTACAAGCCTAAATTTGTTGATGGCCAGTTTACGTCCATTCGTTCTTGTGCCAACGTTGGCCCTAATTTAAATAACTCCTCTCCCTCCCTGGTGTTTATCCCTCTGATTATTTATAGACAGTAATCCTATCCCCCCCAGCCTTTGTTTGGTTAGGCTAAACAATCCTAGCTCCTTAAGTCTCCTCTTGTAAGGTAGGTTCTCCACTCCTTTGACCATCCTAGTAGCCCTTTTTTGCACCTGTTGGACAAACTGGAAACTTTGAGATGGATTATGTTTAAAGCCAAACGAAACTGCACTTTGGGTGATTGAGATTTTTGGAGCTAGGTTGAGGGCTGAAAGTAGCACATTGGATTTGTAATATCAGGTCAGGTCATCAATCCATTAAGACCAGAGAAAGGATACTGGAAGTGCCAATATCAGATGCTTCAGAGAAAAGTGTGGTTGGGGTCGGAATCCATGCAAATGCACCTAGTTGATTTGTGTTCATGCAAGATTGGGAAGAGGAAATCTTTCCTGACCTCTACATCATGACATTGATAACTTCATTCATAGATTAGGACATATCACTAAAGATGTTAAATCAGAAAACAAATGCACTCCCCTTAAAAACCCAGCCTGCACCTTTGACTCTGATCTCTTTAGTGATTAGCCAACCTGTGGCAGTCAAACACTGTGTAGTATAATTTCTTTTTGATCCTAAATGGATTGGCTGCTGAAGTCACTTCATGACCACTTGTTCTTGTATTAATAAAGACCAGTAGTGCAGTGGTGCTGGCACATTTTGCTATAATAGCTTTTCAGGTTCTTTTAGAAAATTCCAAGAAAAGTCCATTTCTGAGGGGGTAAAAACTTCTGCTGGGCCAAAACTTATCTCAAAGCCTTCACCCAAGAAAAGTCTAACCCAGTGTTAACCTGCACAGAATTCTTCCCCATAAATCTTAAGAGCAAAGTGGTGTTACACATTTCTATACTATTAAGGTGTTTTCCCCATTTTTTTCACCCAGGGATATATCAGTAAACAAAAATAAATATCTTTATTGATCTCTGAAACATTTTTGTTCTCCTGGAATTTTCCTATTTATTAAAATCCAGTGTGGTATGTTTTTCCAACATTAATGAAAATCCTTTGTGTTACTAACATCTTAGGCCTGGTCTACACTACAAATATAGGTCAATGTGGGGCAGCTTATGTCGACCTAGTTGAGCATACGTCTACATTTAAATTTGGCTCCCACCAACATAAGTGCCATTTTGAAACTCATTTTCCTGATTGCCCGGCTTGATGAGCACATCTACCAGCTCTCCATTGTTGAATGCAACTGCCCAGCTGACTATGGAGCAGACAGGAGATACTGGATCTCCCTGGGCCTGTGGGTAGAAGAGGCTGTGTAGGCACTGCTTCGAGCCAGCCGTAGAAACTGCGACAACCCGAGCAATCTGCTCATAGAGATGCAGGAGAAGGGGTATGACAGGGACCAGCAGCAACACTGTTTGAAAGCTGAGGAGCTGCAGCAGATGTACCAGAAGGCCAGGGGTACTGATACGGCACCGAGCTGCAGACCTACTGCTTTTACACAGAACCACATGCCATACTTGGTGGAAATCACACCACCACCTGCCACAGCACTCTGGATAGTTCCAAGGAGCCCAAGTCACCAGCCTCTTCTGTGAACAGCAGTGAGGAGGTGGTGAACAAGGAAGAGGAGTATGTTGGACAGGTGACCAGGCAATCCAACTGTGCAGTGAGCCAGTACCTCTTTTTACTCCACTGCAGTCTAACCAGTCTTGCCAGATGAGCATGGGTGAACCTATGCAGGTGAAGGAACCTCAGGTGAGCGTGTCGTTTAATTTTAAATTACAGGGATGGCACCCCCAAAGTAGCAGGACACTCTTGAGTTACCATTAATTTACTCACGGTAGAAGAGGTGGTGTTACAGCCAAGACAGAGTTGCTATCTGCTTTTCACTCCCTTCTGGAGTTAGGTGGGGTGTGGGAGGAGGGCTGCAGAGCAATTTGTTTATGTTCATGGGGATGTTCGAATCCTCCTGAGAGATCTTGACGAAACTTTTATGGAGGTACTGTGCAATCCTCTGCCGAAGGTTTCTAGGGATGGCAGCCTTATTTCTTCCTCTGCAGAAGGACACTTTCCCATGCTAGTCAGTGATAACGGTAGCAGGCACCGTTGCAATACACAGTCCAGCAACATATAGTCCTGGGCTGCTTTGTGACACCCACCGCAGCTGTTCTCTTTCTGCCTTTGTTACTCTCAGGAGTGAGAGATCTGCTAAAATCACCACCACCTGTTGAAAACAGTGCCAGTATTCAGTGGCATTGCCCTATACTTAAGTCCCTTCCTTTTCAGTTTAAACTGATTGATTTTTACCAAAAATTTTCCGGGTTTTGCAAAAAGTATTATTCATTTTTTTTCTGATTTTTTTCCGCCCTACTTTTGTATCATTCAAATACATAAACCCTTTTTTATTAGGAAAATACAATACATTGCATGAGATCTATGTATTACGATAATCATAGAATATCAGGGTTGGAAGGGACTCAGGAGGTCATCTAGTCCAACCCCCTGCTTAAAGAAGGACCAATCCCCAGCTAAAGCCAGGGCTTTGTCAAGCCTGACCTTAAAAACCACAAAGGAAGGAGATTCCACCACCTCCCTAGGTAACGCATTCCAGTAGTTCACCACCCTCCTGGTGAAAGTTTTTTCTACTATCCAACCTAAACCTCCCCCACTGCAACTTGAGACCATTAGTCTGTCTATTAGTCTGTATGTATATTGGTCTGTGTACAAATGTGTATTAGTCTATGTGTATGCAAAGTTGCCTGTTGAAGTAAGGCTATGTAGTAGTCTAGAAGTTACACACAATAAACAATCAGGCACGCGCACAAGTTCTGAAGTGCATGTGCATCTGAACGTACTGATGAATTTCATGCCCAGGTACACATTTCAAGCTGTGAGCAGCTTTAAACCAAAACTGTTTAAAGATTTGACACCCTAAAATGGGAAGAAAACGAAAATCTGTATCCAAATATATTTCAGAACACAAGGAAGCATTTGAAAGTTTAAAAGGATGAAGTTGAGTGTATGCGCTGCAAATGGTGTGGCCCAGTTATTAAAAGTAAATATTTATAGACTAATAGTTCTAACTCTACAATAGTAAACTATTTATTCAAATGGAAAGTTTTATTTGGGGGATTAGAGATGTATTGTTTTCTTAAACTCAGAAGTGGCATTGTGTTTTGAGTAGGGCTGTCAAGCGATTAAAAAAATTAATCGCGATTAATCGAGCGATTAAACAAATTAATCGCATGATTAAACAATAATAGAATACCATTTATTTAAATATTTTTGGAATTTTTCTACATTTTCTAATATATTTCAGTTACAACACAGAATAAAAAATGTGTGGTGCTCACTTTATATTTATTTTTGATTACAAATATAAAGTGCTGTAAAAAACTAAAAGAAATAGTATTTTTCAGTTTCCCCATTACAAGTACTGTAGTGCAGTCTCTTTATCATGAAAGTTGAACTTACAGATGTAGAATTATGTACACAAAAGCCTGCACTCAAAAACAAAACAATATAAAACTTTAGAGCCTGCAAGCCCACTGTCATAGCTGGCATCGCAAGATATTTACGTGCCAGATGTGCTAAAGATTCATATGTCCCTTCATGCTTCAACCACCATTCCAGAGGACGTGCTTCCATACTGATGACGGGCTCTGCTCGATAACGATTCAAAACAGTGCGGACTGATGCATGTTCATTTTCATCATCTGAGTCAGATGCCACCAGCAGAAGATTGATTTTCTTTTTTGCTGGTTTGGGTCCTGTAGTTTCTGCATCAGAGTGTTGCTCTTTTAACACATCTGAAAGCATGCGCCACACCTTGTCCCTCTCAGATTTTGGAAGGCCCTTCAGATTCTTAAACCTTGGGTCGAGTGCTGTATCTATCCTTAAAAATCTCACTTTGGTACCTTCTTTGTGTTTTGTCGTATCTGCACTGAAAGTGTTCTTAAAATGAACAACATGTGCTGGGTCATCATCTGAGACTGCTATAACATGAAATATATGGCAGAATGCGGGTAAAACGGAGCAGGAGACATACAATTCTCCACCAATTAATTCAATCAGGTGACATTGTGAATAAGAAGCAGGCAGCATTATCTCCTGTAAATGTAAACAAACTTCTTGTCTTAATGGTTGGCTGAACAAGAAGTAGGACTAAGTGGATTTGTAGGCTCTAAAGTTTTACCCAGTTTTGTTTTTGAATGCAGTTATGTAACAAACAAACAAAATCTACATTTGTAAGTTGCATTTTCATGGTAGAGATTGCACTACCATACTTGTATGAGGTGAATTGAAAAATACTATTTCTTTTATCATTTTTACAGTGCAAATATTTGTAATCAAAAATAATAAATGAGCACTATATACTTTGTATTCTGTGCTGTAATTGAAGTCAATATATTAAAATGTAGAAAAACATCCAAGAATATTTAATAAATTTCAATTGGGATTCTATTGTTTAACAGTTTGACTAAAACTGCGATTAATTGCGATTAATTTTTTGAGTTAATCGTATGCATTAAACTGCGAGTAATTGACAACCCTAGTTTTGAGTTCTGTTTTATTTCTGCAGCAAACCACAGTGGTGATTGAAATTGAAAGCATTAATCGACTGAATATTTTCCCCATCTTTTCGTCCACCAAAATAAACCCTGATATTTACCCAGGAAAATTAATGTTTTTTAAACTGATTTTTACCTTTTTTGTTGTTGTGGTAATAAACACTGATAAATTCCTGGGAAAAAATAAAATAAAATAAAAACTGAAAGTGAAGGGCCTGACCTATACTTCTAGAACCATGCAACTGAGCAATTCCTTCCCCGTTTTCCCAACCCCCAGCGGGCCATGCTAACTGTGACTGTTGCTGTGGCTGGCACTGTGCACAGGCAGCCTCAAGCAGAAGTGAGAATGTAGTTAGTCCTTAAAACTTTACCGGAGGAAGGGGATTGAGTTCAGCATTTTTGAGTTTCCACTTTCCATAGTGAGTACACTGACAATAGTACCTCTGTGTTTTATCTGCAGGTGCTGCCATTGCAGCCCTCACGGTCTGTCTCTGCACACCCACGGAATGCCTGAGGAGAAAGAAGAGGACTCGGGATGACATGTTCCAGGAGATCCTGCAAGCCAGTGCTGCAATGGACAATGAGCACAGGGCCTACAGGATGAACACTGGGGACAACCTGGAGAAGGAAAGAGTGGAGAGGAGAAAGGTGCAGGAAAAGGAGAGGGAGATTCATCAGGATAGAATAGAGCTTCTCAGGCCGCAAACACAGATACTGAAGACTTTGGTGGACTTGTAGGTGCAACAACCCCATGCTTGCCTCCCTCTGCAGCCCATTAATATCAGACTCAATATCAGAACCTCCCATACCTGCCTCCCCCACCCTCCCCCTACCCCCAACATTCCATATGACATTAGGTGCTTCTGCACTATGGCTCCCCCGCCCCAGGGGACATTAAAGACAATCACAGCTTCTCATACACTGAGCTGTGAAAGCCATGATTGCTGTAGGTGTAGCTTAGATGGACAAGAATGTTCTTTCCCCTTCATTAGTTCTGTTCTCTTAGTTTATTAGGTTTTCTAGTAAGTTTTCGATGTATGTGTTTTTAAATTACCTGAAGTTTGTTTTTGGTTTTAATTTCACTGATTTTGTTACAGAATAAAAGCATTTGAAACATAATTCGTCTTTATTAGTTCACAACATGTGCTGGCTGGTGCTCAGCTGTTCTGAAAATGACTAATGACCTGTTTCTGCACAGTGTCACACAACTCAAAATAATTCACAAACAAAATTAATAGGTGCTTTGACAATGTTTTATATGCCTACGTGTACCGCAATCAACATCATTCATACCAGGCCGCAAAAAAGAGCGTGCCAGATAGAGCACACGACAACTTACGCTGCTGTCGCCCACTAGTAAAATGGTCTTTCGAAGACTCCCTGAGCCGTATGGCTCCACGCTGAGCTCTACTTGTAGTCCTTGTATCTGGCTGTTCAAATTCAGCAAGGAGCTGCTCCACCTGGGTGGAAACTTCCCCCTTTGCTTCGCAGATATTATGCAGAACCCCAGAGGCAGCTATAACCATGGGGATATTTTTCTCACTGAGGTCCAATCTTGTGAATAAACAATGCCAGTGTCCCTTCAAATGACCAAAGGTACATTCAACTGTCATTTTGCATTTGCTGAGCCAGTAGTAAAGCATTCCTTGGTGGTGCTGAGATGATTGGATCATTTCAGCATTGCCAATGGTAACCTGCTGGTTAGGAAGAAAAGTCCTTGCTTGCAGCTTTTGAACAGCCCTTTGCTCTTAAAGATGTGAGCGTTATGCATCTTCCCTGACCAGCTCACATTGATGTCGGTGATGCATTCTTTAGAATCCACCAGAACTTGCATAACCATAGAAAAGTGACCCTTTCTGCTGATGTACTCTGGCAAGGTGGGCTGGTGCCAGAAATAGGGATATGCATGTCATCTATTGATCCACCTCCGTTTGGGAACTCCATTGCTGCAAATCCATCCACTATATCCTGCATGTTGCTGAGAGTCACACTCCTGTTTAGTAGGAGATGATTAATGGCCCTGCATACTTGCGTGACAAAGGCCCCCCACAGTGGATTTCCCGACTCCAAATTTATTCTCGACTGACCAGTAGCAATCTGGCGTTGCAAGTTTCCACAGTGACATCGGAGAAGTGAGTGATGATAGCAGTGCAGCTCTCATTTTCGTGTCCCTGCTCTGGAGGGCTGGGGTGAGTTTGGCACACCAATCTAGGAATGTAGATTGCCACCACTGCTCGTCATCCCAAACCTGCGGTATTGATGCAATCCTACCAGCCAGTGTGTGTTTCTTGGGCCCAGAGGTGGTGCACCACCGTCTGCAGCTGCTCTGTGAATTTGACCCGCAACTTTGAGTTGGTTCTTGCGATGGCCTACAACAATCTGTCCTCCAAGGAATTGTCATGTGCCCTGCGGCTCTTCTTGGGACTCTGCAAATACTACAGCATTGTGCACCTTGTGCTTGCAGCGCTCCTGGCAGCGGTGCAGAGCTGTGCAGGTTCCATGCTTCTGCTGGAGGTGGGAAACGGCAAGGACGGTCACGTGGGATTGTGGGATTTTAAAAAAGGTGCAAAAATTATGGGATACAGATGACATTATAGGTTGGAGACCGTTGCAAACTGGGAAGCTGACCATATACTCCTGGTCACCCCTGCACGGCTCATTTCGGCCCCATCATGCATTGCCAAAACTTCCCCAAAGATAGTGCTGTGGATGCTGGCGAATTGTATGCTGCGATACCTACCCATGGTGCACCACATTACATCAGTAAAAGTGATCCTGGTGAGTACAAGCACTGCTGACACAAGGCACCAAGTATGCATGTGCACAAGAGATGTACTAACTGTGGCAACTGTATGTTTGACCTACGTTTGTAATGTAGACAAGGCCTTAGATTAGTCAGATGAATAAAAATTTAGAATGTAATCTGCTCATCATAATGTGCTTATTTTCTTTTGCATTTGACTTTGTTTCTGGTCCGTTTCTGATGGGAACAGTTTGTTCTTTTCTGTTACAGTCATGCTGTTGGGTTTGCGTTTCTAGCACCTTCAGGGGAAGAGTTGTTTCTTTTAATTTAAATGCAAGTGTTTAGACTTTTCTTACTAGGTTTTGTTAAATCCTTTTTAATCTTCTACTAACCTTTGGTTTTAAATTGAGTTTGACTGTTTCCTCTAGTGACTCAGAAGTCCATTGACTTACTTGATTCCAGTGTTCTTTTGAAACCACAACTTTTAGCATATATATTTGTCTCAGTTCCTGAGTTAATTGCACCTCTGTCCCCCTTATGATCTCCATGAGGGCATCCCTGTTAGTCTCGGGTCTGTAGTTTTTACCTTTCGTGAACCAGAATCCCATGATCCTCTCCTTCCAGACTGGAGTTTAGGCTGCAAACTCTTGCAAGTAACTGTGGTCACTTCAGCAGATCTGACTTCAGTTCAGCATTTGCAGTTGTTCTCCCAGGGGCAATAACCAACCAGCTGTCCTAAATCAAAGTACTATTTATTCAGAACAAAAGCATTTTAGAGAAAATATCTTAAAAACAAACAGATTATGTGCATGCCTTGTTTACTAGATGACAATCTGTCTTCCATAGGGAGATTCTGGGAGATTTAAAGTGCTCCAGGTCTTTTCCACAGGGCCTGCCTTTCTTGGTCACAGTCTCATGTTAGTTCTTGTCTCAAGGGTGAGTGAACAAGTCCTCTGGTCAGGGCTGATATTTTATGAAGGTTCAAATCCATTGTCTGTTAAGGCCAGGTCATGTTAATCTGTGTGTTGTTTCCACCGGGGGGCGGGTGAAGCTTCATAAGGCTTGTTACTTGCATTGATTCAGCATTTAAGTTTTACATTAATTACCCCTTAGTGCTTTTAGTTCCTGTAGAAAGCATCCTTGAGCTCATCCATTGAACCAGGAATACAATTAGTGGCAAGCCCATAAAAGTACATATATCATTTATAAATTTAACATAATGTCTTTGGATATTCTAGTGTTCCATAGCATCTGTCACATCTCAATATAATAATCTTGAAATATTCCATGTGCACCTGTCGCAACTTGGTTCTGCACAGCAATTAGGAGATCATGGCTGTCGGAGCTATTGCAGCCTACTGTGCTATTCTGAAAGTAAGCTAGCCTTGGATTCTGTACTGCTGATACTAACTTCAGGTCTTTTCCTCTTTAGTTATTTAAGCGCAGAAATGTTGCTACAGCTGAGGAAGAAGCAGAGGAGGAAGTGATGTCAGATGGAGGTTTTCATGAAGCTCAGCTGAACAACATGGAGATGACTTCTGTAAGTGAGCATAATGCTTTCAGAATCTCTGCATACATATTCTCTCTGGGTGTGTTTGTGTATGTGTGTAAATAAAATGGTTGGTAGGTAGGTGGATCGTGGTAGATAGTGCCATAGGCAGGATTGGCACCTTACAATGTATGGACTAATCTCAGAGTTTATATTCTAAAATGGACAGATACAACATACATGGTAATGGATCAGATTGCTCTAGAGAAACATGGTGGAAAGAGTGTGGGTTTGATTGGTTAGTTTTCCGAGAAAACTCTAGGTAAAATGTGCTGTCTGAAACAACTCTTCATGGATTTTGTTCCTGAGGCTGAGTGATGTAGAGAAACTTGCCAATATGTAGTAGTAGTAGGAAGGAGGCCTGAAATTTAAGCCCTTGTATCAGAGGCCTGGTATTAGATCTGAGCCCTGGACTAAAGTAGCAGTCAAAACTTTGCCGCTGTAAAGCAAAGTGAAAAGAACAGGAGGACTTGTGGCACATTAGAGACTAACAAATTTATTTGAGCATAAGCTTTCGTGGGCTACAGCCCACTTCATCGGATGCATGCAGTGGAAAATACAGGAGGATGATTTTATATACACAGAGAACATGAAACAATGGCTGTTACCATGCACGTTATAACGAGAGTGATCAGTTAAGGTGAGCTATTACCAGCAGGAGAGGAGAAGAAAAAAACAAACCTTTTGTAGTGATAATCAAGATGGGCCATTTCCAGCAGTTGACAAGAACGTGTGAGGAACAGTGGGTGGGGTGGGGGAAATAAACATGGGGAAATAGTTTTACTTTGTGTAATGACACATCTACTTCCAGTCTCTATTCAAGCCTAAGTTAATGGTGTCCAGTTTGCAAATTAATTCCAATTCAGCAGTCTCTCGTTGGAGTCTGTTTTTGAAGTTTTTTTGTTGTAATATTGTGACTTTTAGGTCTGTAATCGAGTGACCAGAGAGATTGAAGTGTTCTCTGACTGGTTTTTGAATGTTATAATTCTTGATGTCTGATTTGTGTCCATTTATTCTTTTACATAGAACTGTCCGGTTTGGCCAATGTACATGGCAGAGGGGCATTGCTGGCACATGATGGCATATATCACATTGGTAGATGAGCCGGTGAACGAGTCTCTGATAGTATGGCTGATGTGATTAGGCCCTATGATGGTGTCCCCTGAATAGATATGTGGACAGAGTTGCCAACTGGCTTTGTTGCAAGGATAGGTTCCTGGGTTAGTATTTTTGTTGTGTGGTGTGCAGTTGCTGGTGAGTATTTGCTTCAGGTTGGGGGGCTGTCTGTAAGCAAGGACTGGCCTGTCTCCCAAGGTCTGTGAGAGTGATGGGTCATCCTTCAGGATAGGTTGTAGATCCTTGATGATGCGCTGGAGAGGTTTTAGTTGGGGGGGTTGAAGGTGATGGCTAGTGGCGTTCTGTTACTTGCTTTGTTGGGCCTGTCCTGTATTAGGTGACTTCTGGGTACTCTTCTGGCTCTGTCGATCTGTTTCTTTACTTCAGCAGGTGGGTATTGTAGTTGTAAGAACACCACTAGACGCTCCTTCATCCCGCACTAAGAAGTAATCGGGCAGTGCAATTCCCATTCACGAAAATGGGATTACAACTAGCCTTGGTTAAAATTAATTAATGATCTGGAGGATGACGTGAATTGTACCCTCAGCAAGTTTTCAGATGACACTAAACTGGGAGGAGAGGTAGATACACTGGCGGGTAGGGATAGGATACAGAGGGACCTAGACAAATTAGAGGATTGGGCCAAAAGAAATTTGAGGTTCAACAAGGACAAGTGCCGTCCTGCATTTAGGACGGAAGAAAGAATCCCATGCACTGCTAAAGACTAGGGACCGAATGGCTAGGCAGCAGTTCTACAGTAAAGGACCTAGGGGTTACAGTGGACGAGAAGCTGGATATGAGTCAACAGTGTGCCCTTGTTGCCAAGAAGGCTAATGGCATTTTGGGCTGTATAAGTTGGAGCATTGCCAGCAGATTGAGGGACGTGATCATTCCCCTCCATTCGACATTGGTGAGGCCTCATCTGGAATACTGTGTCCAGTTTTGGGCTCCACACTACAAGAAGGATGTGGAAAAATTGGAAAGCATCCAGCGGAGGACAACAAAAATGATTAGGGGACTGGAACACATGACTTATGAGGAGAGGCTGAGGGAACTGGGATTGTTTTGTCTGCGGAAGAGAAGAATGAGGGGGGATTTGATAGCTGCTTTCAGCTACCTGAAAGGGGGTTCCAAAGAGGATGGATCTAGGCCAGGGGTCGGCAACCTTTCAGACATGGTGTGCCAAGTCTTCATTTATTCACTGTAATTTAAGGTTTTGTGTGCCAGTAATACATTTTAATGTTTTTAGAAGGGGTCTACCTATAAGTCTATATTATATAACTAAACTATTGTTGTATGTAAAGTAAATAAGGTTTCTAAAATGTTTAAGAAGCTTCATTTAAAATTAAATTAAAATGCAGATCTTATCAGTTTAGTGTGATCCTTGCCCTTCCTTTTCCTTTGAGTTTTGCAATGTCCCCAGGCTGGCAGCGGGCTGAGCAGGGCTGGTGGCCGGGACCCTGTCTGGCAAGGGGACGGCGGACGGAACCCCAGACCGGCAGCTGGCTGAGTGGCTCAGCCCACTGCCGGTCTGCGGTTCCGTCTGCCGGCCCCTGCCAGCCAGGGTTCCAGCCGCCAGCCCTGCTCAGCCCGCTGCCAGCCTGGGGGTCTGTCTAGCCAGGCCGGCAGCGGGCTGAGCGGGGCTGGTGGATGGAACCCAGGTAGGCAGCAGAGTGCCACTGAAGATCAGCTCATGTGCGACCTTTGGCACACATGCCATAGGTTGGTGACCCCTGATCTAAACTGTTCTCAGTGGTAGCTGATGACAGAACAAGGAGTAATGGTCTCAAGTTACAGTGGGGGGGCGGGGGGGTTAGGTTGGATATTAGGAAAAGCTTTTTCACTAGGAGGGTGGTGAAGCACTGGAATGCGTTACCTAGGGAGGTGGTGGAATCTCCTTCCTTTAAGGTTTTTAAGGTCCGGCTTGACAAAGCCCTAGCTGGGATGATTTAGTTGGGGATTGGTCCTGCTTTGAGCAGGGGGTTGGACTAGATGACCTCCTGAGGTCCCTTCCAACCCTGATATTCTATGGTTCTGTGAAAATGATGCAAAGGACATTTGGGGTGAGATAAATTTCTTAAGACAGAAGGTTAGCCTGTTCAGTTTAGTCTCTAGAAATCATGTTATGATTTTGTTGAATATGTAACCTTTTGTTTTCATTATCCTTACTCACTATTTCTTGAATCTTTGATAATAAACTTGTTTTCACTGTAAATATATGTAACTGTCTGATATTAAACTAGGGGCTGATCCTGAGTTGAATCATACAAGGTGGCGTGTTCACTGGTCCCTTAGAAACGACTGATCTGGTTTGTCTGCGAATGTTCAGTGGATAAGGGACTGGACGCTATAGGGGAACTCTTCAAAGGGGCTCAGGGACTGGGGCACACCTACTGTTAACCTCAAAGGCAACGTAAGGGCTGGCATAGCCCAGAGGAGGGTGCTTGAGTGGCTCTCAGACTGGTAGTGTCAGGGAGGTGAAACACAGTTGAGCACAAGCAAGTCTTTCTCACGCTGGATGTGTGGGGTATTAAGGTGACTCAGTCTTGGGACCCTGAGAAGAGTCAGGTTTCAGAGTAACAGCCGTGTTAGTCTGTATTCGCAAAAAGAAAAGGAGTACTTGTGGCACCTTAGAGACTAACCAATTTATTTGAGCATAAGCTTTCATGAGCTACAGCTCACTTCATCGGATACATACTGTGGAAAATACAGAAGATGTTTTTATACACACAGACCATGAAAAAATGGGTATTTATCACTACAAAAGGTTTTCTCTTCCCCCCCCCCCCCCCCACTCTCCTGTTGGTAATAGCTTATCTAAAGTGATCACTCTCCTTACAATGTGTATGATAATCAAGGTGGGCCATTTCCAGCACAAATCCAGGGTTTAACAAGAACATCTGAGGAACGGGGTGGGGGGAGGAATAAACAAGGGGAAATAGGTTACATTTTATAATGAATCAATCTGTCTGTAGGCAAGCCCCCCAACCTGAAGCGAATACTCACCAGCAACCACATACCACACAACAGAACCACTAACCCAGGAACCTATCCTTGCAACAAAGCCCGTTGCCAACTGTGCCCACATATCTATTCAGGGGACACCATCACAGAGCCTAATCACATCAGCCACACTATCAGAGGCTCGTTCACCTACACATCTACCAATGTGATATATGCCATCGTGTGCCAGCAATGCCCCTCTTCCATGTACATTGGGCAAACTGGACAGTCTCACTGTAAAAGAATAAATGGATACAAATCAGATGTCAAGAATTGTAACATTCATAAACCAGTCGGAGAACACTTCAATCTCTTTGGTTACTCGATTACAGACCTAAAAGTGGCAATTCTTCAACAAAAAAACTTCAGAAACAGACTCCAATGAGAGACTGCTGAATTGGAATTAATTTTCAAACTGGATACAATTAACTTAGGCTTGAATAGAGACAGGGAATGGTTGATTCATTATAAAAAGTAACCTATTTCCCCTTGTTTATTCTCCCCCTCCCCCCCCCCCCGGTTCCTCAGACATTCTTGTTAAACCCTGGATTTGTGCTGGAAATGGCCCACCTTGGTTATCATACACATTGTAAGGAGAGTGATCACTTTAGATAAGCTGTTAACAGCAGGAGAGTGGGGTGGGGGGGAGAGAAAACCTTTTGTAGTGATAAACACCCATTTTTTCATGGTCTGTGTATATAAAAACATCTTCTTCTGTATTTTCCACAGTATGCATCCAATGAAGTGAGCTGTAGCTCACAAAAACTTATGCTCAAATAAATTGGTTAGTCTCTAAGGTGCCACAAGTACTCCTTTTCTTTTTGAGAAGAGTCACTGATTTTCACCAAAATCACTAGGGATCTGCCCGCTGATGTTTAGAACGTTCCCTGACATTTTGGAATTCAGTGGTTGTAGTTTCAAAAATTACTGCATTACATACAGAGAAATGTCATTGAAATGAGTGTGCAGATTTGCTTTGCTCTGCCAAAAACTCATTAATGGAGTAACCTGGATGGTTCAGTGGATCCGTAACGGGGTATAGAGACTCACATAAGCTAGCTCTCCTAAAATGTGTCCCGTGTCAGTAGTGACAGAAAGCTGTAACCATTTGTTCTAAAGCTTACGTGAAATGAACCAGGAGAATGAATAAAAGCATGAGAGGGTGTGTCAGTCTAAATAGGTGCTAATTTTAAAAACTACAATTGCAAATATCTCAAATTAGCATCCATAACAATCTCAGAGAGAGTGGACTGTTGAAATTTAACTCTCCTCTTCTCCTAAATTACCCATCTTGCAAAATATAGACCAGTAATTCTTCACTATTGGAAGTGAAAGTGCAGGGAAAGCTCAGGTATTTTTATCAGTTTCATCTATCTCCGTCTTAGAGTAGGATTCTATGACATGGTGGTCAGAAGATCTGAGCCCTTTCTACACTACTCCTTCCATCTGTGGACCTGCATGTGTGGTGAACTGTGCATCCACTTTTTTCTTGCAGTAGACAAAATCTCCAGGTCAAAGTTGAAGGACACTGGTCAGAGTAGTGTGGGAAAGCTAGGACTGCTGTTGTGATGTTCATGCTCAGGAATTCAGTCATCAGGGTTGTCTGTCTTTCACCAGAACTAAAACCATTTTTACTTCTTTAAAATTACAGGTTGTGTGAATTGTGGTGCTACAAAAATGGCTTGAAGCAAACATAACAGACAGGTCTAGACAATAACTTACCCTAGCCAGCAGAAGCTGGTTCCTCATACTCACAAACACCCATATATCAATTTTACTATTTCAATCCTCAGCTTCCTTCTCCTGATAAGAGACTGCCAATTATATGGTGGTTTTGTGATGTGGAAAATGTCTGCTAATTTTGCTCATATAGTTTAAAACAAAATTTGGATTCTGGAGATGAAGGGTTCACAAATTAGCACGCTACCATCTAAAGCCCTTTGAATGATCACACTAAGAGTCAATAATATAACTTTTGTTGGCTAGCTTCTTACATAGTAATAAACTCAATAGCACAGTTTGGCAAATGTTGTTCTAATCTTTTCCCTCTGAATTCAATCCAAAATTTACTAGTTTCTTTTCCTGTGTAATCCCAGAGTGCCGTCATCACCTCTGATATGATTGAGATGATTTTCTCCAATAGCCCAGAGCAGCAGCTTTCAGCCACTCAGAAATTCCGGAAGCTACTTTCAAAAGGTGAGTACTGAAGCTACTTAGAGTTGTAATGTTGAAGTGGGGGGATATGTTTTATATTCCAGCTAGTATCATAGAAGATGAGGGTTGGAAGAGACCTCAAAGCAGGACCAACCCCAACTAATCATCCCAGCTAGGGCTTTGTCAAGCTGGGCCTTAAAAACCTCTAAGGATGGAGATTCCACCATCTCCCTAGGTAACCCATTCTAGTGCTTCACCATCCTTCTGGTGAAATAGTGTTTCCTAATATCCAACCTAAACCTCCCCCACCGCAACTTGAGACCATTGCTCCTTGTTCTGTCATCTGCTACCACCGAGAACAGCCTATCTCCATCCTCTTTGGGAACCCCCCTCACCCCCCTTCTTCAGGTAGTAGAAAGCTGCTATCAAATCCCCCCCTCACTCACTTTTCTAGTAACAGGGTAGTGAACTCTCTTTGTGACATGAAAGATATCTTCAAACTCCTGCCAGTCTCACTACATATTCTAGCATCAGGGCAGTAATTCCTTCACAACATGTATAGGAACTTTCCTGAACATGCTTATTCAAAACCAACAACCCTACATCTTGAGCAAATGCCTCTGCAGATTCCCGTATGATCATGCCCATCAGGGAGTGCTGGTTTAGAGCCTTTTAGAAAGCATTGATTATTAAGACTACTTGAATGCCCCAGCTCAGAACCAAATTTTCAGTGTGATAGGTAAAAAGTCTCTGTGGGTCTGACCGTTCCTGTCTTGCTGCTGTCTCGTCTGGTTTGGAATCTATAATCCTCCACCATCCTCCTTTTCTTTTTTCTTTTTATTTGTTTTGCTTGTTCTTCATTATTTTAAAAGAAAGGTTTGGGGGTTTTATTTCTAGTTCCTCCTTGTGTGGCTTGCTCTGTTTCATGGCATTACTGTTATGGATCCTCACTGTAACCAGTGTTGTGTGCTTTTTTGGAAACTAACCCACTTCAGGGTCACAGTCAGCTTCATAGCTACTGATACCCTCCACCTGAGAGGCTAATCATTCATTTATTGTGGTAGCACCTAGAAGCTCTGATTAGGCCATTAGACTAGGCACATGTGACAGAACAATCCCTGATCCAAAGAGTTTATAATCTAAGGGTATGTCTACACTACGAAATTAGGTCGATTTTATAGAAGTCGATTTTTAAAAATCGATTTTATACAGTCGATTGCGTATGTCCACACTAAGCGCATTAAGTTGGCAGAGTGTGTCCTCACTACCGTGGCTAGCATCGACATACGGAGCGGTGCACTGTGGGTAGCTATCCCACAGTTCCCGCATTCTCTGCCGCCCATTGGAATTCTGGGTTAAGCTCCCAAAGCCTGAAGGGGCAAAAACATTGTCGTGGGTGGTTTTGGGTACATGTCGTCAGTCGCCCCTCCCTCCGTGAAAGCAACGGCAGACAATTGTTTCGCGCCTTTTTTCCGTGCAGACGCCATACCATGGCAAGCATGGAGCCCGCTCAGCTTAGCATCACTGCTGCTGTTGTGTCCTGGGTGCTGCTGTCAGCAGACGGTGCAGTACGACTGCTAACCATCCTCATCCACCACTTCCACTGCAACTCTGCTCTCCTGCTCTTGTAAATGAGCTCAGTCTCAATAACAAATTTCTCCACGTTGTCGTCATCCACCGCTTCCACTGCAACTCTGCTCTCCTGGTGCCACGAATCCACCTTGCAGGTCCTCTCGTCGTTCTGTATAAATATCTATTCTTGTGGCATCTGTCATCCACCGCTTCCGCTGCAACTCTGCTCTCCTGCAGATGCCATATCACGGCAAGCATGGAGCCTGCTCAGTTCACCACTGCTGTTGTGAGCATTGTAAACATCTCACAGATTATCCTGGAATATATGCAGAATCGGGCTAAGGGAGGCCAGCACAAGGATGATTGTGAGGAGGACATGGACACAGGCGTTTCTGAAAGCACGGGCTGTGGCAATTGGGACATCATGGCGGCAGGGGGGCTGGTTGATACAGTGGAACACCGATTCTGGGCCTGGCAAACAAGCACAGACTGGTGGGACTGCATAGTCTTGCAGGTATGGGATAATTCCCAGTGGCTGTGAAACTTTCGCATGCATAAGGCCACTTTCCTGGAACTCTGTGAGTTGCATTCCCCCGCCCTGAAGCACTAGAATACCAAAATGAGTACTGCCCTGACAGTTGAGAAGCCAGTGGAGATAGCCCTGTGGAAGCTTGTTACGCCTGACTGCTACCGGTCAGTCGACAATCAATTTGGAGTGGGCAAATCTACTGTGGGGGCTGCTGTGATCCAAGTAGCCAACGCAATCATTGATGTTCTGTTATCAAGGGTAGTGACTCTGGGAAATGTGCAGGTCAGGGTGGATGGCTTTGCTGCAATGGATTTTCCTAACAGTGGTGGGGCGACAGACGGAACGCATATCCCTATCTTGGCACTGGCCCAGCTTGCCAACCAGTACGTAAACCTCAAGGAGTACTTCTCAATGGTGCTGCAAGCACTGGTGGATCACCAGGGACATTTCACAGACATCAACGTGGGATGGCCAGGAAAGGTGCATGACGCTTGTGTCTTTAAGAACTCTGGGCTGTTTGAGCAGCAGCAAGAAGGGACTTACTTTCCAGACCAGAAAATTACCATTGGGGATGTTGAAATGCCTATAGTTATCCTTGGAGACCCAGCCTACCCCTTGCTCCCATGGCTCATGAAGCCATACACAGGCAGCCTGGACAGTAGTAAGGAGCAGTTCAACTATAGGCTGAGCAAGTGCAGAACGGTGGTAAAATGTGCCTTTGGACGTTTAAAAGCTGTTTGCTGACTAGGTCAGACCTCAGCGCAACCAATATTCCCATTGTTATTGCTGCTTGCTGTGTGCTCCATGATATCTGTGAGAGTAATGGAGAGACATTTATGGTGAGGTGGGAGGTTAAGGCAAATTGCCTGGCGGCCGATTTTGAGCAGCCAGACACCAGGGCAATTAGAAGAGCACAGGTAGGCGCACTGCGCATCAGAAAGGCTTTGAAAACCAGTTTCGTGACTGGTCAGGCTATGGTGTGACAGTTGTGTGTGTTTCTCCTTGATGCAAACCTGCCCCCTTTGTTGATTTTAATTTCCTGTAAGCCAACCATCCTCCCCCCTTTGAAATAAAGTAACTATTTTGAAACCATGCATTCTTTCTTTATTAATTAAAAAAAAAAGTGAGATAACTAACAAGGTAGCCCGGGTGGGGTGGGGGAAGAGGGAAGGACAAGGCCATACTACAAATCAAAACTGTTTGTTTGAATGACAGCCTTCTGTTGCTTGGACCATCCTCTGGAGTGGTGTGGCTGGGTGCCTGGAGCCTCCCCCCCGCGTTCTTGGGCATCTGGGAGAGGAGGATATGGAACTTGGGGGGGAGGTCAGGCGGTTGTACAATGGATGCAGTGGGGGTCTGTGCTCTTGTTGGCTTTCCTTCAGCTGCACCAGACGCTTCATCATGTCAGTTAGCTCCCCTATTAGCCTTAGCATCGCCTCCTGCCTCCACTCCTTGCACTGCTGCCTCTGCTCTTCGTGCTCACTTAATGCTATTCCTAGCCTCTAACACTCCATGCATTCAGCTGTGCCCTATCAGTGTGGGAGGACTGCATGAGCTTGGAAAACGTGTCCTTGCGAGTGCGTTGTTTTTGCCTTCTAATCTGTGATAACCTCAGGGACGGAGATGATAGGGGGAGCCTAGAAACATTTGCACATGGGAGGAGATAAAAAGGGAGATAAAATTTAAGATGATACATTTCTGAGAATAAAAGGGAGACTCTTTCACAATGAATCAAGCAATTCACAGCTGACAGCACATGTGCTTACACATTTTACCTATTATATTGAGCGCCTACCGGTATGGTGCCACATCACACACGGTTGGGCAACAGGATTCGGTTTCCATGCAGCCATGGTAAGGCAAATGGTACGCGGGGTTGGCTTCTTCCACCTTCATAACATGTGGGAATGGTTTCAAACTGCAGCGCCATCCTTTCCCATAGCAAGCAATGCTAGCTGGGTTTCACGTTTAAAAGGAGGGGCTGTGGTTTTCGGGTGGATGTGCAGCACACACCTCCCCCCACCCCACCGTGTGACTATTCTCTGGGATGATCCCTTTTAGCCAAGTGCAAACAACCCAGCATGAACGGGGTCCTTTTACTGTTCCCTTACAAAAATTGCCTTATTTCAACCAGGTGACCATGAATGATATCACACTTGTGAGGCTAACACAAAGATATAGACCGAATGTTGCTTGAATGTTGCTTGAAGGCTATAAGGTGGGTAGAAAGCTGGCTAAATTGTCGGGCTCAACGGGTAGTGATCAATGGCTCCATGTCTAGTTGGCAGCCGGTATCAAGTGGAGTGCCCCAAGGGTCGGTCCTGGGGCCGGTTTTATTCAATATCTTCATAAATGATCTGGAGGATGGTGTGGATTGCACTCTCAGCAAATTTGCGGATGATACTAAACTGGGAGGAGTGGTAGATACGCTGGAGGGGAGGGATAGGATACAGAAGGACCTAGACCAATTGGAAGATTGGGCCAAAAGGAATCTGATGAGGTTCAATAAGGATAAGTGCAGGGTCCTGCACTTAGGACGGAAGAACCCAATGCACAGCTACAGACTAGGGACCGAATGGCTAGGCAGCAGTTCTGCAGAAAAGGACCTAGGGGTGATAGTGGACGAGAAGCTGGATATGAGTCAGCAGTGTGCCCTTGTTGCCAAGAAGGCCAATGGCATTTTGGGATGTATAAGTAGGGGCATAGCGAGCAGATCGAGGGACGTGATCGTTCCCCTCTCTTCGACATTGGTGAGGCCTCATCTGGAGTACTGTGTCCAGTTTTGGGCCCCACACTTCAAGAAGGATGTGGATAAATTGGAGAGAGTCCAGCGAAGGGCAACAAAAATGATTAGGGGACTGGAACACATGATTTATGAGGAGAGGCTGAGGGAGCTGGGATTGTTTAGCCTGCAGAAGAGAAGAATGAGGGGGGATTTGATAGCTGCTTTCAACTACCTGAAAGGGGGTTCCAAAGAGGATGGCTCTAGACTGTTCTCAATGGTAGCAGATGACAGAACGAGGAGTAATGGTCTCAAGTTGCAGTGGGGGAGGTTTAAATTGGATATTAGGAAAAACTTTTTCACTAAGAGGGTGGTGAAACACTGGAATGCGTTACCTAGGGAGGTGGTAGAATCTCCTTCCTTAGAGGTTTTTAAGGTCAGGCTTGACAAAGCCCTGGCTGGGATGATTTAACTGGGAATTGGTCCTGCTTTGAGCAGGGGGTTGGACTAGATGACCTTCTGGGGTCCCTTCCAACCCTGATATTCTATGATTCTATGAATGCGACCAAAACCCAGGACCATTTGCTGCCATGCTTTGTGCTGCAATGATTCTAGAATACTTTTAGGGTACTTCCAGGAGAGCTTCATGGAGATGTCCCTGGAGGATTCCCGCTCCATTCCCAGACATGCGAACAGACTTTTCTAGTAGCTGTTCTGGCTGCGAATGCATCCCAGTTCTTCAGAGAAAATCAAACATTAAACACTATTGCTTTTAAACCCTGTACCGTAGTTACAAATGTGCACTCGCCAGAGGCCTTCTCCAACTTGAGGGTCGGGGATCCCGCCTTGGGAGGGTATTGGCTCCAGGGTGATGAAAAGGTCCTGGCTGTCGGGGAGAAAGGATTCACCGCTTGCCTGCTGCGCATTCTCATTCTCCTCTTCCTCCTCCTCCATGTTGCTTGAGACTCCACCTTTGCAAGTGTCCACAGACAACGGTGGGGTAGTGGTAGGGTCCCCTCCTAGAATGCCATACATGCTGGTTCTATGATCAGCTGCATGGGGCTTTGATCCGGAGCGACGATTTGCCTCCTTTGTCTTTTGGTAGGCTTGCCTCAGCTCCTTAACTTTCATGCGGCACTGCTGTGTGTCCCTGTTGTAACCTCTCTCCAACATGCCCTGTGAGATTTTGGCAAGTATGTTTGCATTTCTTCTTTTTGATCGGAGTCCGGCCTGCACAGATGCTTCTCCCCATTCAGCAATCAGATCCAGTTTCTCCCTTTCGGTCCATGCTGGAGCTCGTTTGCAATTCTTGGGGGACTGCATGTTCACCTGTGCTGCTGAGTTCTTCACGTTGACCAAACAGAAATGAAATTCAAAAATTCCCAGGGCTTTTCTTGTTTACCTGGCTAGTGCATCGGAGTTCAAAGTGCTGTCCAGACGGGTTAAATTGGAGCACTCTGGGATGGATCCCGGAGGCGCATACTGTCGATTTGCGTCTGCACTACCCCAAATTCGACCCAGCAAGGTTGATTTTAGCACTGTTCCCTTTGCTGGAGAGGAGTACAGAAATCGATTTTAAGAGCCGTTTAAGTCATAGAATCATAGAATATCAGGGTTGGAAGGGACCTCAGGAGGTCATCTAGTCCAACCCCCTGCTCAAAGCAGGACCAATCCCCAATTAAATCCTCCCAGCCAGGGCTTTGTCAAGCCTGACCTTAAAAACTTCTAAGGAAGGAGATTCTACCACCTCCCTAGGTAATGCATTCCAGTGTTTCACCACCCTCCTAGTGAAGAAGTTTTTCCTAATATCCAACCTAAACCTCCCCCACTGCAACTTGAGACCATTACTCCTTGTCCTGTCCTCTTCTACCACTGAGAATAGTCTAGAACCATCCTCTCTGGAACCACCTCTCAGGTAGTTGAAAGCAGCTAACAAATCCCCTCTCATTCTTCTCTTCTGCAGACTAAACAATCCCAGTTCCCTCAGCCTCTCCTCATAAGTCATGTGTTCTAGACCCCTAATCATTTTTGTTGCCCTTCGCTGGACTCTCTCCAATTTATCCACATCCTTCTTGTAGTGTGGGGCCCCAAACTGGAGACAGTACTCCAGACGAGGCCTCACCAATGTCGAATAGAGGGGAACAATCACGTCCCTCGATCTGCTCGCTATGCCCTGACTTATACATCCCAAAATGCCATTGGCCTTCTTGGCAATAAGGGCACACTGCTGACTCATATCCAGCTTCTCGTCCACTGTCACCCCTAGGTCCTTTTCCGCAGAACTGCTGCCTAGCCATTCGGTCCCTAGTCTGTAGCTGTGCATTGGGTTCTTCCGTCCTAAGTGCAGGACCCTGCACTTATCCTTATTGAACCTCATCAGATTCCTTTTGGCCCAATCCTCCAATTTGTCTAGGTCCCTCTGTATCCTGTCCCTACCTGCCACCGTATCTACCACTCCTCCTCCTAGTTTAGTATCATCCGCAAATTTGCTGAGAGTGCAATCCACACCATCCTCCAGATCATTAATGAAGCTATTGAACAAAACCGGCCCCAGGACCGACCCCTGGGGCACTCCACTTGACACCGGCTGCCAACTAGACATGGAGCCATTGATCACTACCCGTTGAGCCCAACAATCTAGCCAACTTTCTACCCACCTTATAGTGCATTCATCCAGCCCATACTTCTTTAACTTGCTGACAAGAATACTGTGGGAGACCGTGTCAAAAGCTTTGCTAAAGTCAAGAAACAATACATCCACTGCTTTCCCTTCATTCACAGAACCAGTAATCTCATCATTAGAAGGCGATTAGATTAGTGAGGCATGACCTTCCCTTGGTGAATCCATGCTGACTGTTCCTGATCACTTTCCTCTCATGTAAGTGCTTCAGGATTGATTCCATGATTTTTCCGGGGACTGAGGTGAGACTGACTGGCCTGTAGTTCCCAGGATCCTCCTTCTTCCCTTTTTTAAAGATTGGCACTACATTAGCCTTTTTCCAGTCATCCGGGACTTCCCCCGTTCGCCACGAGTTTTCAAAGATAATGGCCAACGGCTCTGCAATCACAGCCGCCAATTCCTTTAGCACTCTCGGATGCAACTCGTCCGGCCCCATGGACTTGTGCACGTCCAGCTTTTCTAAATAGTGCCTAACCACCTCTTTCTCCACAGAGGGCTGGCCATCTATTCCCCATGTTCTGATGCCCAGCGCAGCAGTCTGGGAGCTGTCCTTGTTAGTGAAGACAGAAGCAAAAAAAGCATTGAGCACATTAGCTTTTTCCACATCCTCTGTTACTAGGTTGCCTCCCTCATTCATTAAGGGGCCCACACTTTCCTTGGCTTTCTTCTTGTTGCCAACATACCTGAAGAAACCCTTCTTGTTACTCTTAACATCTCTTGCTAGCTGCAGCTCCAGGTGCGATTTGGCCCTCCTGATTTCATTTCTACATGCCCGAGCAATATTTTTATACTCTTCCCTGGTCATATGTCCAACTTTCCACTTCTTGTGAGCTTCTTTTTTATGTTTAAGAACCGCTAGGATTTCAGCGTTAAGCCAAGCTGGTCGCCTGCCATATTTACTATTCTTTCGACTCATCGGGATGGTTTGTTTCTGTAACCTCAACAGGGATTCCTTGAAATACAGCCAGCTCTCCTGGACTCCTTTCCCCTTCATGTTAGTCCCCCAGGGGATCCTACCCATCCGTTCCCTGAGGGAATCGAAGTCTGCTTTCCTGAAGTCCAGGGTCCGTATCCTGCTGCTTACCTTTCTTCCCTGTGTCAGGATCCTGAACTCAACCAACTCATGGTCACTGCCTCCCAGATTCCCATCCACTTTTGCTTCCCCCACTAATTCTTCCCTGTTTGTGAGCAGCAGGTCAAGAAAAGCTTCCCCCCCCCTAGTTGGCTCCTCTAGCACTTGCACCAGGAAGTTGTCCCCTACGCTTTCCAAAAACTTCCTGGATTGTCTATGCACCGCTGTATTGCTCTCCCAGCAGATATCAGGAAGATTAAAGTCAACCATGAGAACCAGGGCGTGCGATCTAGTAGCTTCTGCGAGTTGCCGGAAGAAAGCCTCATCCACCTCATCCCCCTGGTCCGGTGGTCTATAGCAGACTCCCACCACTACATCACTCTTGTTGCTCACACTTCTAAACTTAATCCAGAGACACTCAGGTTTTTCTGCAGTTTTGTACCGGAGCTCTGAGCAGTCATACTGCTCCCTTACATACAGTGCTACTCCCCCACCTTTTCTGCCCTGCCTGTCCTTCCTGAACAGTTTATAACCATCCATGACAGTACTCCAGTCATGTGAGTTATCCCACCAAGTCTCTGTTATTCCAATCACGTCATAATTCCTTGACATCACCAGGACCTCCAGTTCTCCCTGCTTGTTTCCAAGGCTTTGTGCATTCGTATATAAGCACTTGATATAACCTGCTGATCGCTCCTCATTCTCAGTATGAGGCAGGAGCCCTCCCCTCCCAGACGTTCCTGCCTGTGCTTCCACCCAGTATCCCGCTTTCCCACTTACCTCAGGGCTTTGGTCTCCTTCCCCCAGTGAACCTAGTTTAAAGCCCTCCTCACTAGGTTAGCCAGCCTGCTTGCAAAGATGCTCTTCCCTCTCTTCGTAAGATGGAGCCCGTCTTTGCCCAGCACTCCTCCTTCATGGAAGACCATCCCATGGTCAAAGAATCCAAAGCCTTCTCTCCGACACCAACTGCGTAGCCATTCGTTGACTTCCACGATTCGACGGTCCCTGCCCCGGCCTTTTCCTTCCACGGGGAGGATGGACGAGAACACCACTTGCGCCTCAAACTCCTTTATCCTTCTTCCCAGAGCCACATAGTCTGCAGTGATCCGCTCAAGGTCATTCTTGGCAGTATCATTGGTGCCCACATGGAGAAGCAGGAAGGGGTAGCGATCCGAGGGCTTGATGATTCTCGGCAGTCTCTCCGTCACATCGCGAATCTTAGCCCCTGGCAAGCAGCAGACTTCTTGGTTTTCCCGGTCAGGGCGGCAGATAGATGACTCAGTCCCCCGGAGGAGAGAGTCCCCAACCACTACCACCCTCCTCCTTCTCTTGGGAGTGGTGGTCGTGGGACCCCGCATCTCAGGACAGTGCATCTCATGCCTTCCAACCAGCAGAGTCTCCTTCTGCTTTCTCCCCCCAGACATATCATCTTGTCCACTCTCCGCAAAGGTACTTGTGGAGAGAACATGAAAGCGGTTAGTTACTTGTATCCATGTTGCTGGAACCCGGACATTCCCCCTTCTTCTTCTGGAGGTCACATGTTGCCAAGCTTCTTCACTGGCCTCTTGGCTCCGCTGTGCAACCTGCTCTAAATCTTTAGAGCTTTGTGCCTGTAGAAGCATATCCTGACTTTTGTCCAGAAAATCCTCAGTTTCTCGTATGCAACACAGGGTCGTTATCTGTTGCTCCAGACCTTCAATCTTCTCTTCCAATATGGAGACCAGTCGATGGAACGGGGTTGGTTGCGTGGACACATTCACTTTAAAATCGACCTAACCCCGTAGTGTAGACCAGGTCTTAGATAGAGAACAAGTGAATAAGACAAAGAAATAGAGGTAGTTGGGGAGGCAAGATAAAAAGTGAAACAATAACATTTAATTACAATATTCACTTATGGTGGTTTTGGGGGCCGTATGGATATCCTAAATCATAAGTTTTCAGGAGAAGAGGGAACTATTGTGATAGTCTGTTGCAATCTAGATTGACCTCTTGTATAACATAGGCCATATAATTTCACTTTGTAATTTCTGTGTTAAACTCAATGTCCTCTAGTTGAATTAGAGCCTGTCTTTTAGAAAGACATATTTTCTTGATTTAAATATTTCAAATAGAGAATTGTAAATGGTTTCACTTAATCTGCACCTTCTTCCTGGTTTGAGTTTGCCAAGCTTTAAGGTCTAACCATTGATTCTTGTTATGCCTTTGTCAGGTAGATTAAAGATCCCTCAACTCTCAGATATTTTCTCCTCAATTATAGTCCATAATGATGTCACTTCTTACATTTCTTCAATAGACTAGGTAGCGGTCACTGATGGAGCTGTCTAAGAGATACCATAGACAACACAGGTTTTGGGGATGTTTTGTAACTATTGGGAAAGTCTGAACTTGGCACAAGAATTGAAGTGCTGGTTTTGATTATAGTTCTGTTGGTTTTCAGCATAGAGTGTACTCTCAGCTTTGATGTCTTTTTTCACTTAGAGGCTTTGGCATGTGCCAAATTGGCTCTGGCTGTAAATCCAAATGAGACTGCTCTAGTTCTTCTCTCAGGGGTTAGAGTAATAAATCATCATCTGTTCTGAATTGTCCAGTCTCCCAACACTTCTCTGCATTCTTCTCTAGTCAGAGTATATGCTTCATCAGATTGGAGGGCTCAGATTCAAAAGTCTGCAGGAAGTGACCCTCCACTCTGTAAAATGGAGTCAGAGGTTTATTCTCTTGATTTGCATTAGCTGGATATCTGTTTTGAGAGAGCAGTCCTGAAACATTCAGCACTACTTGCCCCTCCTCCTGGGGTTCATTCTTTTAATTAGTCTCCCAGAGAGGGGGAATGACAGACATTTCTTAAGGGACATAGAGAAGGATTACTTACAGTGGAACTGATGGCTATTACCATTAGAGATCCACAGAGCCCACCTTCTTTGGAATCCTGTTTTGGAGCTTCAAGTAGGTGGAAATTGTCAACAGTCAATGATACAGAAAAGGCAGAAGTATTCATTGAACTTTTCTGTTCCATCAGTAACTAGGGAGGATGCTGAACAGCAACTGCTAAAGTCAAACATCTCTGAATCAACAGAACTGGAGAACTTGCAGCAAAGAATATTTAAAAAATTGGCTGAGAAGTTCACTGAACCACTAATGTTGTTTTTAAACAAATTTTAGAGTACTGGGAAAGTTATATGAACATAAGGACGGCCATACTAGGTCAGACAAAGGTCCACCTAGCCCAGTGTCCTGCCTTCCAACAGTGGCTAGTGCCAGGTGCCCTAGAGGGAATGAACAGATAATCAAGTGATCTATTGCCTATCACCCATTCCCAGCATATGGCAAACAGGCTAGGGACATCATTCCTGTCCATCGTGGCTAATAGCCATTGATGGACCTATTCTTTCTGAATTTATATAGTTCTTTTTTGAACCCTGTTATAGTCTTGTTATAGTTCCAGAGGACTTGAAAGAGATAACATTGTACAATATTTCAAAAGGGTAAAAAGGATGAACTCAGTAACTATGATCTGGGGAAAAATCATGGAAAGGCTGATATGGAATTCGGTCAGTGCATTCTATACCAGGGAGGTATGGTAACATCATTAAAACTAGATTGATCGATATTATGAAAAATAGGTTTTGTCAAACAAACTTTTTTAATAAGATTATAAATCTGGTTGATAAAGGTAACTGACTTAATATACATACCTTTTGGTATAGCATTTGACATTGTTCCACATGACATTCTAATTTAAAAAAATAAATTATGGAAGCTCAGTGTAGCCTATATTAAATAGATTTAAAAAGTGGTTAACTAATAGATTTCAAAGAAATTGTAGAATGGGAATAATCATCCTATGTGGCTATTTCTAGAGGGATGCCCCAGGGATACATTTTTATGCAGTGCTATTCAATATCTTTTTATCAATGATTTGGAAGAAAATAAAATCATTGCTGGTTAAATTTGTACATGACAAAAACTGATGGAATGGTATATGATAGGGACAGATTAGTTCTACGCACCAATTTAGATCACTTGGTAAAGTGGGCTGATTTGAACAACATGCATTTAAGCACTGCCAAAAGAATCTGGGAATAAAGAATGGAGATCACCCTTAGAAGATGGGAGGTGGTATCCTGGAATACAGTGACACTGAAAAGGACTTGGGGATAATGGTAGATAACCAGTTGAACATGAGCTGATATTATACTGTATCTACGAGGGCAAACATGATTCTTGGATATGTAAGAAGTAGAATGTCAAGTAGAAGTAGGGAAGTGTTATTACCTCTGTACATGTTGGTAGACTATTGCTATAGAATAGTCTGTCTGCTTCTGGTGTCAACACTTTGAAATGGATGTTGAAAAATTGGAAAAGATTCAGAAGGTGCTACAGGAATGATTTGTGATCTGGAATACCTGCCTTATCGTGAGAGACTTAAGAAACTTGGTCTATTTTAGTTTATCCAAGAGAGAGTTATTGACTTGACTATGGGCTAAAAGTGCCTCATGGAGAAGAGATTTTTCAAGTAGATGGCTCTTTATGCATTTTCTGCTAAATGAATGAGCTCTAATGGTTGAAAACTAAAGCTAGACAAATGTATCATAGAATCATATCCTAGAATATCAGGGTTGGAAGGGACCTCAGGAGGTCATCTAGTCCAACCCCCTGCTCAAAGCAGGACCGATCCCCAATTAAATCATCCCAGCCAGGGCTTTGTCAAGCCTGACCTTAAAAACTTCTAAGGAAGGAGATTCCACCACCTCCCTAGATAACGCATTCCAGTGTTTCACCACCCTCCTAGTGAAAAAGTCTAGAAATTTAGTCTAGAAATAAGGTGCAACATTTCAAATGAGGGTAATCAAACGTTGGAACAACTTTCTTATGGGTGTGGTGGATATCTTGAATCACTTGAAGTCTTTAAATCAAAAGACCAGATCTTTTCTAAAAGATAAACTAAAGGGCAAAAAGAAGTTATGCTCTTAATGCAGAAATTCCTGTGGGAAGTTTTATGGCCTCTATTATTCAGGAAGTCAAACTCATTGATTGTAATGGTCCCTTGTGGCCTATAATCTATGACTATTAAATGAAGAGGAGATGGTTTGGGCTGTTTTATACTCACAACAACGAACAACAAACCTTCGGACCTAGGCGTTGCTTGTGTGGCCCAAACATGCTGCTTTTTGGAAAATTGTAAGACAGCTGCTCCACGTGCACCTGTGTCAAAATGACTCTGCAGAGATAGTAGTCTTTCTTTTTCATAAATGAGCCTGTTGGTTTTATGAATCAGCTTCTTTTCGTGTGTGTGTGTGTGTGTGTGTGTGTGTTCGTTCTCCCCCACTCATCCCCAGAATCATGGTGTTGGAATCCACGTTCTATGGCTGGAATCCATTTTCCTTGTCCTTGTTATGGGCAAAGTAATGTTGGTATAAAATGTAATTTTGTTTGACCAAGAGAAAAATTAGCATAATGGGATTTTGATGTAGTCACTTGGGAATTTCCGTGCAAAGAGATTCTTGTACTTAATTTCACATTCTATTTTAAACAGAGCCTAATCCACCAATAGATGAAGTGATCAGCACACCAGGAGTGGTGGCCAGGTTTGTGGAGTTCCTCAAACGAAAAGAAAATTGTACATTACAGGTGCACAATATTTTCCCCCCCTCTATTTTATGAATGGAGTTGGTGATCATGAAAATTAATGTCGGGATGTTAGTAGCTAAAGCAGGTACACATTAAGCAAGCTACCACCTTCCTCCCAGGTTATGACAATGAAACTGAATCTTAACTCAAAGGACTCCTGCGATTTCAGTTTTCGACCTCTGAGAAGAAGCTGAGTACGTCATATCATAGTATGGTGGCTAGGATGGGACCACAACATTGACTTTTTTCTATGTCAGAAGCAGGATTTGAATATCAGCCTGGAAAGGTGAAATACCAATGAACTATCCCACATTGTCTTGTTTGTCCTTCATGTGATTACACATGTCCATTCCACTTCAGGTATGTGCATGCCCAGTGCACCAGAGTTTCTTTGACATGACCTGTCAAGGTGATGCATGCATCGTCTGCTGCCTTGTGTTGCTGCATAATCGTATACAGTGCAGAGCCATCCTAGATCCTCCTGAGTTCCTTCTTGCCACCTGTGATCAGTAGTTGGAGCATGTCAGGTCAGATTGCTTCCGCAAGTTTTTGTCCCTTACATGGAGTGTCTTACCTTTCTGTAAATAGTTAATTGTACTTGTTAGTTAAATTAATATAAATTTAATTTTTTTTCTTTATTTTCTTTTGGCATTGGTTCATTATTGTTACGGGGTGCCAGAGCCCAGTACCAAGATATGCCTTGGTCTCCAGTGTTTAAACCTTGTGCTGTCTGCAAAAAGTTGAAGCTGGTGAGCGACCCTCATTTAGAGACTGCTGCCAAATTTGCAGAGACTTTAAGCCCTGGATGAACAAAGAGGCAAGATTACACCACATCTTTGAGGGCCTCCCTGTGTCAGCCTTCTGAGTCTTCCCTCTTGGGGCATGCACCGAGTACTTCGGCGTAAGTTGAGAATTGCCCCACCTGACATTGCCTTGGAACGCCTGTACCAATCCCCTTCCCTGGTGACAAAGAAGCACAAGAGATTGGAATCACCCAAGGAGCTGAGACTTAGCTCCACTAGATGATTGAAGTCCTTGGTAAGTACTCAGGAGGACAGGGAGTATGTCCTCTGGCAAGAGATGCTCTCTGGTACCAGCCTCTTCGACTACTTTTGTGCAACATCAGCAGCAGCAGCAGCAAAAAAGCCTCTTGGTACCGATGATGCTGGAGGCCTACGCAGCAGCGCAAGATCTACTCTGCCTTTCAGTATCAGAGTGCCCAGTGGTGTGGGAGATACTTTGGTACCAGGTGAGCTATCTTCAGGCCCTGGGGATGGACTTACCTCAGGTTTGTGGTCAGTCCTTAGTACATTGGGTGTCCAGCGTTTTCTCAACCAGTGCCGTTCAGGTGTGAACCTACCCTGGTACTGTTACTGCTATATCAGGAATGGCACCCGTAGACGTTGGCACTGCTTGATGCAGCGCATCACCGTGGTCAGCTGCCTCAGGGTCATCCTCAGAGTCAGAGTTAAATTCTTGTGCCCTTCCCTTCTGAGACAGACGATGACACTCCCCTTCTTCACTGAGGTTGTTTCGTTACTGGTGCCCATTGCATGTCCCAAGACAGTCCAGATTAAGGGAACCTTGGAGCACTCATGGCTGGGGTCCTATGCCGTACCCATGGCCCTATTAGAACCCTTGGGGCATGCCTCCTGCTTCCAGATCTTCCCCTTTTAGATCTACTGCCAGGTGGAATGCTAACTCATGTGATGAGGTCCAGGAGTATGTCTTCGGTACTGAGCAAAACACACTAAGCCTCTGAGCTATGGAACATCCACTCACTAGAGTGCAGGAGGATCAGCCTAAGCCTCCTTTGCATTTCTCTTTTGTCATTGCCTGATGAGATTGTTGCTCCTGGAGATACATCATGGTCTAAGATGACTACAGGGCTTAGCAGGACCTTTTCAAGAGGGTAGCTACCTCTCTTGATATCCCTGTTGAGGTAGTCCAGGAGAGTCCTCATGGACTTGTAGACATTCTGGAATTAGCAGGGTATTCTAGAGTCTCTCTCCCTGTCAACGAGGCCATGCTAGAGCCTACAAGATCTTTATGGCATATCTCTGTTGCTGTCTCCAACAGTCAAGAGAACAGAAAGAAAGTACTATGTCCTTTCTCAAGACTATGAGCATCCCTTGTCAGGTTCTGTGGTGTCTTGGCAGTAAATGAGTGTGTCAAAGTTGTCCCTCTTTTACCCCAAAGGACAAAGATGCAAATAAATTTGACATATTTGGTAGGAAAATGTATCCCACATCTGGTCTACAATTTCATACTGCTAACCAACAAGCATTGTTGGCCAAATATGACTTCTCACTCTGAGATAATATACAAAAGTTCTCAGGTTGTCAAAGGGTGCGAGACAGGAATTCCAGGCTCTGTTAGACTAAGGGCAAGTGGGTGGCTCGGATCTCTCTGCAAGCATCGTTAGACAGGGCAGATTCAGTGGCTAAAGCCATGGCATCTGCAGTATCTATGCACAGATGTTTATGGCTTCAATCCTTGGGTTTTCCATAGGAGGTCCAGGAGAGGATACAGGCTCTCCCCTCGGAAGGTCCTACATTCTTGTAGAAGCTGGATGAGATGCTCCACAGTTTAAAAATTTGAGGACCACATTGAAATTATTGGGAATTTACACACCATTCCCTAAAAGAAAGCATTTCCACCCTCAGTTTCTACATTTTTACAGATACCTGCCTTTCCCACTGAGACAGCCTGACCAATCTAGAAAACAAGGAAAGAACCACGGGAGAATCATAGAATATCAGGGTTGGAAGGGACCTCAGGAGGTCATCTAGTCCAACCCTCTGCTCAAAGCAGGACCAATCCCCAATTAAATCATCCCAGCCAGGGCTTTGTCAAGCCTGACCTTAAAAACTTCTAAGGAAGGAGATTCTACCACCTCCCTAGGTAACGCATTCCAGTGTTTCACCACCCTCCTAGTGAAAAAGTTTTTCCTAATATCCAGCCTAAACCTCCCCCACTGCAACTTGAGACCATTACTCCTTGTCCTGTCCTCTTCTACCACTGAGAATAGTCTAGAACCATCCTCTCTGGAACCACCTCTCAGGTAGTTGAAAGCAGCTATCCAATCCCCCCTCATTCTTCTCTTCTGCAGACTAAACAATCCCAGTTCCCTCAGCCTCTCCTCATAAGTCATGTGTTCCAGACCCCTAATCATTTTTGTTGCCCTTCGCTGGACTCTCTCCAATTTATCCACATCCTTCTTGTAGTGTGGGGCCCCAAACTGGAGACAGTACTCCAGATGAGGCCTCACCAATGTCGAATAGAGGGGGACGATCACGTCCCTCGATCTGCTGACAATGCCCCAACTTATACATCCCAAAATGCCATTGGCCTTCTTGGCAACAAGGGCACACTGCTGACTCATATCCAGCTTCTTGTCCACTGTCACCCCTAGGTCCTTTTCCGCAGAACTGCTGCCTAGCCATTCGGTCCCTAGTCTGTAGCTGTGCATTGGGTTCTTCCGTCCTAAGTGCAGGACCCTGCACTTATCCTTATTGAACCTCATCAGATTTCTTTTGGCCCAATCCTCCAATTCCTTATCAGTTTTCTTCTTTGGCAAATTCTTCCAGACAATCTGGGAAACCCAAACTGTCTGATGAATGGTCTTGTCAAGCACAGAGTACCAGATCACATCATTCAAGTTTCTCCTTTCCGTATTTTTTCCAACAGAATATCCTGCTTCTTATTTGCTTGCTCCCATATTACGATAGATGTTGGGTCTTAAGTACTGTGGAATAGGGATATACCTGCAGTATATTTCCATCTCTTCCTCCCCTTTCCCATTCCTCTTTAGAGACCATTGTCATGAGGGTGTCCTCCTCTGAGAAATGCAGTCTCTTCTCTGTTGGGAGCTCTAGAAGAGGTTCTCACCCTCTCCCCCCCCCCCCCCCCACTGAGGGAAGGGTTTTTAATCCTATTACTTCCTGATTCCAAAGGCAAAAAGAGGTCTCGGACCATCCTCCATGGGACATTTGAACAAATGTATAAAGGAAATAAGGTTTTGTATGGTAGCCCTGGCCAACATCATCCTCTCCCTGTATCCCAGTGACTGGTACACTGCTCTTGACTTGAAGGACTCATGTTTCTGTGTGGCAATCCATCCAAGCCTCCAGAAATTCCTAAGACTTCTGATCAGCAACATCTATTATCAATTTACAGTCCTACGTTTTGACCTGTCTGCTGCCCTGCAAGTATTTACAAAATGCACGGCAGAGGTAAGGAAACAAGGTGTGCAAGTATTTCCTCAAGTACATGACTGGCTGTTATGAGATCTATCCAGGATCTGTTGCCTCTTCGGAGTTCTGGATCTGTTGATTGAGGATGAGTCAGACTTCTTCCCAGTTCAGAGAAGAGAATTATAGGAGCAATCCTGGATTCTGCAGTAGCCAGGGCATTCCTAATCTCAAGACAGATTCCTGACAATGTTAAACATTTCCATAGATCTAAAAACTCACCCGTTTACAACAGTAAAAAATTGCCTCAGACTACTGGGACATGTGACCTCCTGCATGTATGTGGTTCAACATGCCACACTTCATTTCAAAAGTTGCCAGGCTGGTTAAAGTCAGTTTGAGCTTGTCATGCAGTGACAATACCTGCAGGAGTACTTGCTCTCCATCTGATGGCCTGGATGCTCCATGGGTAAGCCTCCGTAGGCAGAGGGTTCAGGGAATGTGCAAAACACCCTCCTAAATAGCAGCCATCTACTAGATAAGCTTATATGTTGAAGTGGAAATGATTCTCCTTATGATCAAAACAGAAGGGTGTTTCAGAAGTCCTGGCCTCTGGACAACATGTTTTGGACTGTTTTTTTCCACCTGAAACAGCAAGGCCTGTTGATTAGTTTAATCAGAATTCACCTGGCAGCTATTTTTACTTTCCACCTCCAATTGCAGGCTATTCAGTATTTTCTAATTCTGTTAGTCTGATTCCTAAAGGGTCTGGTCAGGTAATATCCCCACATCATAGATCCCATTTCTTCTTCTGACTTAAATGTGGTGCTAAGTCAGTTGATGTGTCCTCCCTTTGAACCCATGGCTATTTGCTGCATCTCTCTTTGAAAGTAGCATTTTTGGCAGCTATTACCACTGTGGAAAGAGTGGTGGAGTTACAAGCTTTGGTAGCTGAACCTCTCTACACAGATTTTTATAAGGAAAAGTTATACTTTCATCCACATCTGAAATGCCTGACTAAAGTAATATCGTAATTCCACCTCAATCAAGCCATATATTTTTCGAACTTTCTTTCCTAAGTCCCATTTTCATAAGGATGAGGAGAGACTGCATACCTTGGATGCTAGAAGAGTGTTGACTTTTTACTTAGAATGAGGTCTTTCAGATCTTCATCGCAGTTGTTTGTGACCGTTGCAGACGAGATGAAAGGCTTTACAGTCTCAGTTCAGAGGATTTCATCCTGCATTACGTACGGGCTTTGAGATTGCTGATATACCCCCTCCAAGCAGAGTGGCAGTGCCCGCTACAAAATCTCGAGCAGCTTCTGGAGCTTTTTTTGGCCCAAGTGCCTATAGCAGATATTAGTAGAGTTGCAACTTGGTCATCGGTACATACCTTTACAACTCACTATGCTATATCTCAGCAGTCCAGAGATGTTGCCAAGTTCAGATGAGTAGTTCTTCAATTCTCGTTCAGGTAGACTTTGAAACCTACCTCTGGATTGAACTGCTTATGAGTCACCTGAAGTGGAATGGCATGTGCAATCACATGAAGAAGACAACACAGTTACTGACCTGTTCTGTAGCTGTTGCTCTTCGAGATGTGTTGCACATGTCCATTCCACAACCTACCCTCTTTCACCTCTATATCAGTGTGTGTCCAGTAAGAAGGACCTGGCGAGACAGGGTCTGTGGTGGCTCCACCTGTTATACCATTGTGTAGCAGCATGAGGCAGCAGAGTATGCATGCGCCATCCCGAAAGGTATCACTGATGGGGGAAAAACCGGTCTCTGGTTAACTGGATGTGTGCACACCTGAAGTGGAATGGACATGTGCAACACATCTCGAAGAACAACAGTTACAGAGTAGGTTAGTAACCGCTTTTATGCCAATCCAGAATGAAAAATTTAGACCTGAATACAGATAACTTCCAGGGTGATAAAGGTAGGAAATCTGTAACTTGAGTTGGTTTTGGAAATGTGATTATGGTTTAGAATAGAAGTTAATCTCTTTGTCACAAGCCAATCCCTTGGGAATTCCTTTCACTTTCACTTTGGTTCATTGTAGCTAGAATTTTTTCCTGGCCAGTAGAAAATAGAGGGAAAGGAAGGAAAATAGAGGGAAAGGAAGGAAAATAGAGGGAAAGGAAGGCCTAACCATACCAAATCTACACAGATTAATGATAGTTTAATTAAGTGGGGTAGAATAAATGTTCTTTCAAAATTCATAAAATAACAGGTACTTTGTCAGTGCAGTGTGCAGGTTAAATGCTGCCTGTGGAGTTCTTCAATACAGGCCAGGGTTTCTTTCCTGTGAAATGGAAGGGTGTGATATATTATGATCTCTTCACACAATACTCTTGCACTCGGTGGCCTCCACTCTAATGGGAAACACTGCTTCTTCTTGAGTAGTGTCCCTATGGATGCTCTGCTGTAGGTGTATCTGCATCCCTCCGCTGCTGATTGGAGAATTTTGGTAGCGGTGTCCATTTGACCTGTGCATGTGCTGTGTGCTCTCCCCCCCCCCCCCCGCCTCACCCCCCCGCTTTGTCGTCTGCCATGAGGCTAACCAGTGAACCCTTCTCCGTTGCTTCTCGACTGCCCGTGGCTAGAGATGGAGCTTTAGCTGTCTTAGTGGATCATTACTTTCTATAGAATTGTTAATTGTTTAATCTTTTAGAGCTCCTTTTTCTGTTTTCACTCCTTTATCTTTTATTTATTTATATAGCTAAAAGAAACCCTTTATGTTAAACTTTGTTTTTCTTTGCCCTCCCCCCTTTCATGGACAGGGTATGCCTGGTTCACTGGGCTTCAAGAAGTGACTCATTTGCAAAGAATCTATCCCAGTGACTGACTGACATTCACAGTGCGTCTGCTGCCTGAGAGAGAACCACATCCCACAGAAGTGTGGTTTTTGCCAACAATTGAAACCCAGATCCAGAAGGGATAGAGAACTGAAATTCAAGGTTCTCCTAATGGAAGTGGCTCTCCAACCACACTCGAAGCTGCGCTAAGATTCTGGATGGTGAGAATCCTCACCACAACCCTCTGTATCTAAGGGAGGTGAGCTTAAAGTGTCAACCATGAGCCACTCTCACAAGGCCTCTATGAAAAGGCCTGTGAGTCCCCACAGCGAGCCCTGACCAAGCCGAAAAGTATCTCTGGCTCCCTCGGTATCATTGGTACCAACAGCATTGAAGTCATCTAAATCTGGTACCAAGAGCTCACCCAGTACTACCCTAACAGAACATGCTGGGCTACCTAAGGACCCGATGGGCACTGGCAAAGAATTATTAGTACTGCGTGGGTGAAAGAAAACTAGAGAATCCATCCTAGGGAAGAATCCATCCTTCAGTGCAGACATCAATGTCGGTACCGTTGTCAGCATGCCAGGCACCAGCGGACCATGCGATCAGGATGGCATCACCAACTCCTTCGTTGCATATGTCTCAGTACTGCCAAACGCTACCGGTACCGATGACTGCAGCACTGTTGGACTTCCAGCATGTGACAGACCTTTCAGCATCTGACAAACTGGTTTCACCTCTGCTTGGTACGAGGGCCCTGCTGCCGAGTCCACCCAGAGCTCCAGACTTGCCAGTGACATCATGCCATGCACCCCCATTTTTGAGTGCTGAGTCAGACAGTGAACAAGAGGACAATCTCCCACCGCTCCTCTCATCTACCATACACTACCCATTTCCAGCATGGAACTCAGCTGTACCACCCTTCTGACCCCCAGCCTCCTTGGTAAGGGCTGCCATGATACCAATCTCTGGGGCTCTTCTAGGGTTGCCAACCCTTCCAGTTTTGCTGGGAGTCTTCTGGAATCAGGCCCTATCTCCTGGAGGCTACTGAAGCCGAACTGGGAGATTTTAGGTACTAAAAGGCCAGCAGTGCAGGGGGGCTAAGGCAGGCTCCCTGCCTGCCCTGGCCCTGTGCTGCTCCCGGAAGTGGCTGGCACATCCCTGTGGCCTCTGGAGGAGGCCAGGGGGCTTCATAGGGTTGGAAGGAACCTCAGGAGATCATCAAGTCCAACCCCCTGCTCAAAGCAGGACCAATCCCCAATTTTTGCCCTAGATCCCTAAATGGCCCCCTCAAGGATTGAACTCACAACCCTGGGTTTAGCAGGCCAATGCTCAAACCACTGAGCCATTCCCACCCCGAGTGCTGACTCTGCAGCTCCCATTAGCTGGGAACTGCGGCTAATGGGACCTACGGGGGCGACACTTGTGGGAGCAGCATGGGGCCAGGGCAGGCAGGGAGCCTGCCTTAGCCCTGTTGTGCTGCCGCCTGAGGTAGGCGCCTCCGGGCTGGAGCCTGCACCCTGCAGCCCCTTCTGCACCCCTACCCCAGCCCAGAGCCCCCTCCTGCACCCAAACTCCCTCCCCAAGCCTGCACCCCCCGCCCCTACAAACACTCCAAGCCCCTTGGGCCCAGCATGGTGAAAGTGAGGTGAGGGTCGGGGAGAGTGAGCGACAGAAGGAGGGGAGTGGGGCCTTGGGGAAGGGGGAGTGGCAGGGGTCTTTTGGGTTTGTGTAATTAGAGAGTTGGCAACCCTTGGCCCTTCCCACCTTCTCAGTGGCCTTAATGGGACTCTTGGCAGGCATGTAGACACCGTTCCTCCTGTGGCTCTAGCCTGGCTTATCAAGAGCCCATGAGACGCCTCCTTCGGCTGCTGTGTCGAGGATGTCCGAGCTCCCTGAAGAGTTAGGAGAGGAACAAGAGGCTGAAGTCGAGGAGATTACCAGCCAGACCAACTTCTCATCTTCATCGCCAGATGAGAGAGTGATGACCCCTCCTCTGTCGTTGGCAGGTGACTTCAAGCTTTTCCAGGAGGTAGCTCAGAGGGTGGCAGATGCATTACAACTACCATTACAAGAGGTGACCAGGTCACACCATAAGCCTATTGGACATTCTACACTCCTCTGCATTGTTCAGAGTAGCCCTCCCTATTAACAAGGCCTTCCTGGACCCTGCAAAACTCATATGGCAGACCCCAGCGTCGGTCCTGCCAACACGCAAACAGGACAATAAAAATTACTATGCGCCAGCAGAAGATACAGACTTTCTCTTCTCTCAGCTGCACGCCCCCATCCCTCCCAATTTGATCATTGTGGATGTGGTGAATTCAAGAGGCTGTCAGCATCACCTGAAATCCACCTTTTATGACTGGCACTGGAAGAACCGTAATCTTTTTGAGAGAAAAATATATTTGGCGATGGTAATTTCAATGTTAGAAAAAGGAGACTGGTTCACGGCCTCGACTTCCAAGATGCTTATTTCCACGTTTCGATCATACTGTGTCACAGAAGTTATTTCAGATTCACACTTGGCCAGGACCACTACCAGTACAAGGTGCTCCCTTTTGGCCTCTCATCGGCCCCAAGAGTGTTCTCCAAGGTCCTCTCTGTGGTGGCAGCCCACCTATACTCCAAGGCATTATGATCTATCTTACCTGGATGATTGTCTCCTCAGGGCGCATTCCTTCGTCGAAGCCCAGCAAGTTATCCATACCACACTGGATCTATTCAAGAATCTGGGCTTACAGATCCATGCACAAAAATCAACATTAATACCAATACAGAGACTAGAATTCGTAGGAGCTGATCTCGACTCTGAGCGAGAGCGCTCCTCCCACAACACAGATTCCTCAGTGTCTCCACACTTATAGAGACAGTGCAATCCAGCCGTTAAATATTGGCCAGACGTTGCCTTCAGCTTCTGGGGCACATAGCCATGAGCACATCAGTGATAATTCATGTGCGCCCCCCCACACCCCGTAAGCACCGTCCTGCATCCCAGCTCTGAGTCCCTCCCGCCCCAACTCCTCCTGCTGAGGGGAGCCCGACACTGCCCCAGCAGCAGCCGGTGCGACTGGCCCAGGAGCTGCCTGAGCTGCTCAGGCGGCTCCGGACCGTCCGGGCTGCTGCAGAAGTTACGGAAAAATCACGGAATATATGACCTCAGTGACAAACATGGAGCCTTAGTTATGACAGACAATATAACATGCAAGTATTACATAAAGTGTCAAGGAGGCGCCAGGTTGCCCTCTCTTTGTATGGAAGCGCTAAAGCTCTGGAACTGGTGCATTTCCCACAATATTGCAATATCAGTAGCTTACCTACCAGGAGTACTCAACAGTGGACAGTCTCAGCCACAAATTCCCACATGACCACGAGTGGGAGATAGACTCAGAGATACTCCATGACTTACTCCGACAATGGGGGACACTGATGATATTTGCTATTTACCAGAACAAGAAACGTGCATAATAATGCTCCAGAGTGGGCATCAGCCAGCAGTTTGTGGCGGATACTCTCCTTCTCTCATGGGAGAAGGGCCTTATTTATGCCTTTCCCCATTCCCTCTATTGCTGAAAGTCTTGTTGAAAATAAAAAGAGAAAAAGCAAACTTCATACCGATTGCTCCCACCAGGCCAAGACAGACATGGTACCCTTAGCTGGCACAACTGGTGCTGTGTCCACTGATGACTCTTCCAGCCACTTCTTACCCCCTCTCCCAAAATGAGAGATGTACTCTCCATCCCAGTCTACAGATATTATGGCTCAAAGCCTGGCTCTTTCATGGTTCCAGCACATAGAAACATCATATTCTGAAGAGGTATAGTAAGTGATATTACACAACAGGAAAGTGACTACCCCTTGTATTTACCTACAGAAGTGGACTGGATTCTGGATCTGGTGCCACTCCAAAAGAGTCACCCTGGATATGGTTACTCTACCTGTAGTCCTAGTCTATTTGCTGAATTTCAAGAAATCAGGATTGCCTTAGCTGGTTGAAAGTACACTTAGCAGCCATAGTGACCTTCCATCAGTAGGTAGAAGAGTACTCAATTTTTTCTCACCTACTACAAAGAGGTTTTTCAAGGCCATACTAAACTTCTTTCCACAATCTAGGCTTCCTACCCGACAATGGGATCCCAATCTAGTATTAAAAGGACTGACTAGATTGCTCTTTGAACCCATGGCCACTTGTTCTTTAACTCACTTTTTCATTAAGATGGCATTCCTGATTGCCATTATCTTGGCAAGAAGGATAGGGAGACAGCGGCCCTGATGGCGCGTTCCCCCTTCACAGTATTTTTTCCTGACAAAGTCACACTTAGACCACATCTGAAGTTCAACCCCCAAAGTCACTTCCACATTTCACGTGAACCAACTCATTCATTTTCCAACCTTTTATCCCAAACCTCACCAGGATAATAGGGAAGCCATGTTCCATATGCTCAACGTAAGGAGAGCCTTGGCGTTTTAGTTGGACAGGACAAGAGTTTTTAGAAAATCTCCAAGTCTCTTTCTTTCCATCGTGGACAGGTCTAGAAGCAAAGCGATTTCAGCTCAAAGACTCTCTAAATGGGTCTTGGACTGTATCAAACTCTATCAGATTCACAATTTAGCACTCCCATCTACAATCTGCACACATTCTACAAGATGGGTTTCCTCATCCGTTGCCTTCTCCACGGATATCCCTGTATCAGAAATCTGCAGAGCTGCACATACATTTTGCAGAACACTATGACATCCTGGGGGAATCTGCTGCAGATGCATCATCCATCACAGACTCGACTCCAAACCCCCAGCCTCCAGTGGGGGATATTGCTTGGGAGTCACCTACAGCGAAGCATTCATAGAGACACTACTTGAAGAAGAGAAGAAGTTACTCACTCTGTGCAGTAACAGTGATTCTTTGAGATGTGTGTCCCTATGGGTACTCTGACTCACCTTCCTCCCCTCTATTTCGGAGTTCTCATCCGTACAGTACAATCTGCAGTAGAGACGGAACTGAGGAGCGTTCACCTGCACAGTGCTGGTTAGCCTCGTGGCAGACCACAAGGGGGAGGCAGTGCATGCACGGGCTGAACACATACTGCTACTAACATTCTCCAATCAGCAGTGCAGGGACGCAGATACACCTACAGTGGAGCATCCATAGGGGGACACATCTTGAAGAACCATCATTACTGCACAAGGTGAATAACTTCTTCATATTGGAATTTGTAATCTCCGTGGACCACTCTTCTGTATGTAAGATGAGAATAGGTGAAAGAGCGCTCCATTATGCGTAGATGGCAGTTCTCCAGGTCCTGACACGCTGTCAATGCAGTCCTAAATTGGGCAAAATTTTGGCTCCCCTACTATGTAAATTACATCACCTGTGATTAAATCTATATTGAGAATTGAAGGGCAAAATGCAAACTAAGTTAAGCCTATAAATGTGTTAAACCACCCATGAACCAGGTTGTAGAGGGCAGAGATTCGTTTTTTTCCCTGTGAGGCATCAGGTGCTCCATGATCTATTACGCCTGGGTTATTCCTCCTCCTCTTCTGAGCAGGGAGCTCTTTTCTTCCTCCCTACCCCCCCCCCCCCAAAAAAAAAAAAACAACCAAAAATACAAGAAAACTTCCCTCTAGCTTCACAATGTAGTTAGTAGCAAGAGAAGCTATTCAGCTAAATGATTGCCTCACTTGAAGAAACAGGAGGTTTCGCTATGCCTCTGTCTCCAGGCAAGAGCTTTTTCCATTTTTTCTTTTTTGGTCTTCTTGACGCCCCCCGTTGGCAGAGGGTTTTTGAGAGCAGCAGTCTGCCAGACATTACCTGTTTGTCCTCCTTCACAGTGTAGCAGATCCAGCTAAGATCAAAGGGGCTTCTGCTTGCAGCCCAGCGTACAATAATGCACCACCTCTCCCACTCTGCAGTAATGTGGCAGGCAAACTTTCAGCTACTTGAGACAGCTTTGCAGAATCTCCAAGCCAGTAGCTCCTTGCTACTCAGTGTCCCCCGCCAAGGTGAAACCTGGCAACAAGGGCTGACTCAAACAGCAGCAACTAAGCAGGCAAGCCTTTAGTTGCTTGGAGTGGAAATTAAGTAGCAGGAGCTTGTTTTTTCAAAATGCCATCTGGGATGAATTATGGTATCCAGGAGTTGTAACCCATTGCGCAGGATGCCCTGTCGATTTCAGCCTGCCATAGTAATCAGGTGTGTTGCCCCAGATGCTTCAGAAAGGGTATGTCTACACAGCAAAGAAAAACCCATAGCTGGCCTGTGCCAGCTGACGTGGGCTGTGGGGCTGTTTCTCTGCTGTGTGGAATTCCAGGCTTGGGCTGGAGCACGAGTTCTTGGACCCTCCCATCCCGCAGGGTTCCAGAGCTCGGGTTCCAGCCAAAACCCAGAAGTCTACACAGCAGAGAAACAGCCCTGTAGCCCAAGGCCAAGTTGTCTGGCATGGGCCAACAATGGGTCATTTTTTGTTGTGTAGACATACCCAAAGATCCTTAGCTAGTCCTTGTTGGTATCTTGAACGCTCTCCTCCTTGCTTCAAACAAAAAAACCCCCACACTCGAATGGCTCCATTCCCCATATTTAGTACCAGTTACCATTACATCAGGGCAGGCTGAGGGTTATGTGCACAGATATTTGTTCCCCTGACATCTCCTTCAGAAGTGGGTTTGTGCAGCATGGTCTAGCCTGCTTTTTCTCCATATTTCAGTCACTCCTTTCACTTGTTTTGACTCAGAGTCAGCAGAGCAGTCTGTCCTATACTGCCAGCTTGCTGGTGACAGTTAACCCTCTATTCCCCAGGCACCCTAATGGGGATGTATCTGTGTGGCCTAGTCCTCCATTTTACGATTGCTTTCGCTGTTTTTTATTTTTCATAATATGCAGCAAAGTGACCTAGCGCACACTTCTAACCTGTCAATGCCAATAGATCTTCTAAAAAAAGAAAAGGAGTACTTGTAGCACCTTAGAGATAACAACTTTATGCTCAAATAAATTTGTTAGTCTCTAAGGTGCCACAAGTCCTCCTTTTCTTTTTGCGGATACAGACTAACACGGCTGCTACTCTGAAATAGATCTTCTGTTTTCTGTTTGGCCTCTCATAGGTCAGTATAGTCTAACCTAGACTGCCTTCTTACCACACCTACTGATTGCTTTTCTTACCAATCAGCCTAGCCCCCACTGTCAGCCTGCCATGTGCCAGTAGACCACCAAAACAGTTGAACTCTTCAGGTTGAGGTGCATCTCCTTCCACTTTCACTTCATGCCAGATCAGCCTACCCTGCGACCTTATTGAATCTGACAGTAGCTTTCATCAAGTGCTATTGCTGAATGTCTAGTTCTTATACCATCAACCTGAGTGCTTCAGTGGACAAGTCAAAGGACAACGATTCTGCACTAAAATGTCAGCATCAAGGGAGGAGAGTGCACCATTTTGTTGCAAGATGTAAAACCAATTCAGCAAAGTTTTAAAGCACACACAGCATTACTTCACGAGTTTCCAGCATGAATGCTCATGCCCAACTCTGGTCTTCATCATTGGTATCATCTCCTACATTTTTAAAGGTTTTTTTTTTTTCTTGCGAGGGGTAGGGGGGTGGTCTGAGGGGGAGCATTCCTGTTTCTTCTGGAGGCAAATCATAGGCTGGGACACTAGTAATAGATGTAGCTGCCTACGTGTCAAATTCTTTTCTATAGAAATATGGAAAATCTTGGGATTCCCTCATACTGGGTTCTGGCTTTGCTATAAGTCTTTTCAATTTTTTTCTACAATAAGTGAATAAGTAAAAGTACTTTTTGCCAGGAGATGGCTTAATCATTCATAACGTATGTTAGTCAGCCCATATAACTTCTTCTCAGTTTGTGTATTTGGTGGTGGAGTTGGAGAGGCTATCAGTGCTGTGAACAGCTCCACCCGATGGCTGTACGTTGTAAAGCTAGAGGGTGGGGTGTGTGTTTGTTTCTTAAAAAAGAGGAGAGTCTGTGCTTGGAAGATGAGGAAAAATAATCCAGTTGTAATAGATCATGGAGCACCAGGTGCCCACTTCAGAGAAGAAAAATTACAGGAATGTAAGTAAATTTTAATCTTGACTGTCTCTTTTTAAAGAAATTCTCCTCCCCTGTTCTGTGAACTCTCCTTGTTACTTCCTAGTTCAATGAACATATCTATTGCAGTCTGACATCACAAATACCAGAAGCCTTGTTGCAGCCTATCCTGTTTGTCTTGTCGCAAAACAATGCACATTTATTTTAAAAAGTTGCAAATACAAATTATTAACATAAAGTTAAAATTTGCAGTTTGAAAACAGACCTTCCTCTTACCTGCTGTGCCCTGATTTTATCCCCTTAAGGTTCTGTGTATGCCTTTACTGTATTTGATTTAATCATTAATTCCTGTGTGCAGGTTAGTGACGATTGCAGGATAGATATGTAGTCCTGAAGCCATGAATAGTAGTCTTGGCAAGCAAATTAACCTTTTAAAGGGATATAGTTGGATAAAGAATAATTTATATATTTAAAAATTCATTACTAATGTTAAAATTGGAACAATTTATAACTTCTAGTTTACTGTTTCCCTCTTTGCATTTCAACTTTAATTCTTTGGTTGTACTGTAAGTTGGTTTCTAGATAATCTTATTTTGACTCTCACATGCTAGCATATTTTAGCAATATTTGGCTTTTCATATGCCTTTGGAAATCCAATCAAATTACGGTGGGTGGGATGTTTCTATTGACGCTTAAAATAAACATTTCTGATAAAATATATTTTACGAAACCATACATTTTAACTTAAATAATGACATTGTTTTTATTTAAAATATTTGTAATTTTTAAATCATTATGTGGATTTTGTTAAGTCAAGATCTTAATTTAACTAAAAGTGTGTGTCTGTGATTAAATAAATACATCATGCACTAATAAATCCTAACAGTGATACAGAACACAGGAGTAACTAAAGAAATATTATGTTCCTTATTGTAGAGTAATATCAGGTCGTAATTAGAAGGAAACACCATGGAAAGAGGTTAGGAAAATCTTAATATTCATTCCTAATGGATTCTAAAATGACACCCCTTTCTTTCATGTCCCAATAAGCTTGTGTCAAGCAGACTATTTATCCATCTCTGGTTCTGAGTGCATGTTCGGGTAGACAGCTGACCAGTGCATTGGACAGGGAGACTAGAGGAGACTTGAGAGGCTCTGAGAATTATCCCTGTGTGAAAACTCATACATAAGGATTCCACTCTTGCATATAGGTATCTCTGGCAAAGAGGAAAGGGAATGAACAAAGTAAAAGCTTCTGTGGAACTTCATAACAAAAATAAATGGTGGCTGAGATGCCATGGAAAATTTAATATTGTTTCTGTACGTCGTGTTTCATATTAATATCTTTAAATTACTTTCCTATTCTTTAAACTGTTTTTAGATTTAGCCCAGTTAATTTGTTTAGTTACACCATAATTTTCTGTAATGTTCTTCTTTTATAGAAGATGTTTACACTTCCTGCTATTTGTGTATGCTGCTGAATGCTCTTAGTGAATGTTGCCCCTGTATTTCATGTTCTAGTTTGAAGCTGCTTGGGTGCTGACAAACATTGCCTCTGGAAATTCCCTTCAGACTCGGATTGTGATTCAAGCAGGAGCTGTCCCTATCTTCATAGAGCTTCTCAGCTCAGAGTTTGAAGATGTACAGGAGCAGGTAAAAAACAAGAGTGATATCTTTGTGTCTTCCTAGGCAAGGGAGCAGGAGCTAACCTAGCAAGAAAATCAGATGCTTCTGGAGGGAGGAATGAACTGGGAGGACAGCTTTGTATAATTGCCTGTTTCTGTGGTAGATGTGGTAACTTGCTAGCATGTGCAGTTGTAACTGCCCCCTCTTACTTTTTCAAAATGGTATGTTTGACAGTCATATACCTGTTATCAATGAGTGAATGTATGTCATCTCTAAAAATAGATAACACTTTCCTACCTTCCACGGAGGTGTTATTGCTTTGTTTATATTTAAATTGGTACTTTAGAAATGTACAGTTCTGGTCGTTGTTTTTCTCCTGTAGGAATGAGTAACATTAACCAGTGTTTGCTGTGTATCTATTATATGTCTTAGGAGAAAACGTTGTGAAACAGAAGATATCTTTAAGGAGCTAGTAGTGCTCTTGGTAGGATGAGACTAAAATGGGATAATTCAGTACTCAATCTTCATTCTGTACGTGATAGTTAAGTATTCTGCAGACTAAATTAATATATTTAAAGTCTATAAAGGGCCATTATGATGATCTAACTTGATTTCATGCATAACGTCGGCCAAAAATTTCACTCAGTTATTTCTGCACAAGCCCATAACTTGCGTTTGAGCTAAGCATATATTTTAGAATGACATCCAATCTTGATTTGAAGACTTCAGGTCGTGGCAAATCCATCACATATCTTGATAGGTTGTGCCGTGGGTTAATTACTCTATTTTAAAAACGGCAGGTTTCAGAGTAACAGCCGTGTTAGTCTGTATTCACAAAAAGAAAAGGAGTACTTGTGGCACCTTAGCGACTAACCAATTTATTTGAGCATGAGCTTTCGTGGGCTACAGCTCACTTCATCGGATGCATACTGTGGAAACTGCAGCAGGCTTTATATATACACAGAGAATATGCAAAAATACCTCCTCCCACCCCACTGTCCAGCTGGTAATAGCTTATCTAAAGTGATCATCAAGTTGGGCCATTTCCAGCACAAATCCAGGTTTTCTCACCCTCCGCACCCCCCCCCCCCCAAACTCACTCTCCTGCTGGTAATAGCCCATCCAAAGTGACCACTGTCTTTACAATGTGTATGATAATCAAGGTGGGCCATTTCCAGCACAAATCCAGGTTTTCTCACCCCCCCAGCCCCCTCCAAAAACCACACACACAAACTCACTCTCCTGCTGGCAATAGCTCATCCAAAGTGACCACTCTCCCTACAATGTGCGTGATAATCAAGGTGGGCCATTTCCAGCACAAATCCAGGTTCTCTCACACACACACCCCCACACACACAAACTCACTCTCCTGCTGGCAATAGCTCATCCAAACTGACCACTCTCCTTACAATGTGCATGATAATCAAGGTGGGCCATTTCTAGCATAAATCCAAGTTTAACCAGAACGTCGGGGGGAGGGTAGAAAAAAACAAGGGGAAATAGGCTACCTTGCATAATGACTTAGGCACTCCCAGTCTCTATTTAAACCTAAATTAATAGTATCCAATTTGCAAATGAATTCCAATTCAGCAGTTTCTCGCTGGAGTCTGGATTTGAAGTTTTTTTGTTTTAAGATAGCGACCTTCATGTCTGTGATTGCGTGACCAGAGAGATTGAAGTGTTCTCCGACTGGTTTATGAATGTTATAATTCTTGACATCTGATTTGTGTCCATTTATTCTTTTACGTAGAGACTGTCCAGTTTGACCAATGTACATGGCAGAGGGGCATTGCTGGCACATGATGGCATATATCACATTGGTGGATGTGCAGGTGAACGAGCCTCTGATAGTGTGGCTGATGTTATTAGGCCCTGTGATGGTGTCCCCTGAATAGATATGTGGGCACAGTTGGCAACGGGCTTTGTTGCAAGGATAGTGTTGGGTCATCCTTCAGGATAGGTTGTAGATCCTTAGTAATGCGTTGGAGGGGTTTTAGTTGGGGGCTGAAGGTGACGGCTAGTGGCGTTCTGTTATTTTCTTTGTTAGGCCTGTCCTGTAGTCACATAAACACCACCCTATACCGGAAACTTACTGACCGCTATTCCTACCTACATGCCTCCAGCTTTCACCCTGACCACACCACACGATCCATCGTCTACAGCTAAGCTCTGCGATACAACCACATTTGCTCCAACCCCTCAGACAGAGACAAACACCTACAAGATCTCTATCAAGCATTCTTACAACTACAATACCCACCTGCGGAAGTGAAGAAACAGATTGATAGAGCCAGAAGAGTTCCCAGAAATCACCTACTACAGGACAGGCCTAACAAAGAAAATAACAGAACGCCACTAGCCGTCACCTTCAGCCCCCAACTAAACCCCTCCAACGCATTATTAAGGATCTACAACCTATCCTGAAGGATGACCCAACACTCTCACAAATCTTGGGTGACAGGCCAGTCCTTGCCTACAGACAGCCCCCCAACCTGAAGCAAATACTCACCAACAACCACATACCACACAACAGAACCACTAACCCAGGAACCTATCCTTGCAACAAAGCCCGTTGCCAACTGTGCCCACATATCTATTCAGGGGACACCATCACAGGGCCTAATAACATCAGCCACACTATCAGAGGCTCGTTCACCTGCACATCCACCAATGTGATATATGCCATCATGTGCCAGCAATGCCCCTCTGCCATGTACATTGGTCAAACTGGACAATCTCTACGTAAAAGAATAAATGGACACAAATCAGATGTCAAGAATTATAACATTCATAAACCAGTCAGAGAACACTTCAATCTCTCTGGTCACGCAATCACAGACATGAAGGTCGCTATCTTACAACAAAAAAACTTCAAATCCAGACTCCAGCGAGAAACTGCTGAATTGGAATTCATTTGCAAATTGGATACTATTAATTTAGGTTTAAATAGAGACTGGAAGTGGCTATTTCCCCTTGTTTTTTTCTACCCTCCCCCCCGACGTTCTGGTTAAACTTGGATTTATGCTGGAAATGGCCCACCTTGATTATCATGCACATTGTAAGGAGAGTGGTCAGTTTGGATGAGCTATTGCCAGCAGGAGAGTGAGTTTGTAGGGGCTGGGGGCGGAGGGTGAGAAAACCTGGATTTGTGCTGGAAATGGCCCAACTTGATGATCACTTTAGATAAGCTATTACCAGCAGGAGAGTGGGGTGGGAGGAGGTATTGTTTCATGGTCTCTGTGTATATAATGTCTTCTGCAGTTTCCACAGTATGCATCCGATGAAGTGAGCTGTAGCTCACGAAAGCTCATGCTCAAATAAATTGGTTAGTCTCTAAGGTGCCACAAGTACTCCTTCTCTTATTTTAAAAATGTGCACCTTTATCCCTAGTCTGAATTTATCAAACTTCAGCTTCCAGACATTGGATGTTGTAACTTTGTCTTCTCAATTAAAGAGTCTTCTATCTTCCCATGTAGCTACTTATAGATAGTGATCAAGTAACCTCTTAACCATCTCTTGAGTAAGCTATATAGATCAAGCTTTCCTAACCCTTTCACTATAGGGTATGTTTTATCACCCTCAAATAATTTGTCCCTTTTCTGAACCTTTTCTAATTTTTAAAAAATCTTTGTGATTTGAGGCCACAAGATCTGGACACCATTGCAGTAATGGTCTCTCACCAATGCTGTATACAGAGGTGATACCACTTCCCTTCTTATACTTGATATTTCTTTGCTTATTATATCCAAGAATTTAATTAAACCTTTTAGCTACAGTATCTCACTGGGAGCTCACATTCAGCTGATTATCCGCCATGGCCCATTGCTCTTTTCAGAGTGACAGTTTTCCAGGATACAGTTCTCCATTCTATATGTGTGACCTACTTTCTGTGTTCCTAGATGTATGACACTGCATTTGGCTGTATTTAAAATGTATGTTCAAATCAGCCCATTTTGTCAAGTGATACAGATCACTTCATATAACTGACCTATTCTTATTATAGATGGTGTTGGTAGTACTGCATATAATTAAGGTTGCCTAACATTTTCCATTAGAAGACCCTGTTTCCAGTTGCTTACAGCTTTTCCAGACTTAGGGTGTCTTAAAAAAATTTCATGCTAGAAGGCTATCTCCAGCTTAATTGTTCTGGAAAGTTTCAGGTAAAACAATGTAGCTGATTCAGAGAACAAGATTAGGGAAAATGTTATGTTAAAAATCCTTATAACCATTTCATTGAAAAACTCCCGTGCCTCCTGTTTTTTGAGCAGCCACTGGAAATTTGTCAGGGAGTTTGCCCTAATGTCAGGCCTGTGCCTTCTGTTGTCCTTGTGAAAATCCACCCAAATTTGGCTAAGTTGTAAGCCTTTGAAAATCGGTTTGCACATACTCAGAGGTTTGTTAAAGGCAAATGGCATTATTTTCCAAAATTCCATCTTCACTAGCATGCGCCACCCCCACAGAGCAGTTTAGCATACTACAACCCCTGTAGGCTGAGCAGCACCTTCCCTGCAATTGTTACTCGTGGTATTGAACACAGGAACTCAGACTAGGGAGATTGTCTCCAGTGCTTTCAGTGCCACCCCAGCTGACACTCAGGCACCATGGAGGAAGAGAAATCAGCCCGATTCATATGTAGCGAGATGAGTGGGGGTGATAGATGAGTAAAGGGGGACTGGGCAGGAGTTTGAGGAGTGTAGGGAGTACAGGGAGCAGAGAATGTGACAGAAGCTGTTGGGGAAGTGGTGTTAGAACAGAGAGGTATGGGGCAAAATGATTTATAGCCACTAGAGCAAACACCCATCGGGGGGGGGGAGAGAGCTCAGTGGTTTGAGCATTGGCCTGCTAAACCCAGGGTTGTGAGTTCAATCCTTGAAGGGGCCATTTAGGGATCTCGGGCAAAAATTGGGGATTGGTCCTGCTTTGAGCAGGATGTTGGACTAGATGACCTCCTGAGATCACTTCCAAGGCTGATATTCTATGAACTTGGAATTGAACCAGGATTCTTGAGTTCCTACATTTCTCTGAACATAAACAGCCCTACTGGATCAGACCAAGGGTCCATTTAGCCCAGTATCCTGCCTTTAAACAGTGGTCATTGCCAGATGCTTCAAAGAGAATGAACAGAACAGGGCAATTATCGAGTGATCCATCCCAAGCATCTGGCAATCAGAGGCTTAGGGATACTCGGAGCACAAGGTTGCATCCCTGACCATCTTGGCTAATAGGCATTGATGGACCTATCCTCCCTGTACTTAGCTCATTCTGTTTTGAATCCAGTTATAGTTTTGACCTTCACAACATCCCCTGGCAATGAGTTCCACACGTTGACTGTGTATTACGTAAAAAAGTATCATAGAATCATAGAATATCAGGGTTGGAAGGGACCTCAGGAGGTCATCTAGTCCAACCCCCTGCTCAAAGCAGGACCAAAGTACACCAGAGCCTCACTAGAATGCACGTCTGTATAGCGCGAATTTGCATATAACGCACTTACAGCCATGGATCCCAAATTTAATTACTTTAATTGCAATTCATTTTAACGCGGTCCCCGCGCATGGATCCCAAATCCCGTGTTCTAGTGAGGGTCCAGTGTATTTCCTTCTGTTTGATTTAAACCTGCTACTTATTAATTTAATTGGATGACCCCTGGTTATGTGTGTTATGTAATGACACTTCCCTATTCACTTCCACACGGTCCATAATTGTATAGACTGCTATCATATCCTCCTTAGTCATCTCTTGTATAAATTGAACAGTCTCAATCTATTTAATCTCTCCTCATATGGAAGCTGTTCCATACCCTTACTCATTTTTGTTCCTCTTCTCTGTACTTTTTCCAATTCTAATATATCTTTTTTTGAGATGAGGTAACCAGAACCGCATGCAGTATTCAAGATATGGGTGTATCATGGATGTATATAGTGTCATTATAATATTTTCTGTTTTATTATCTATCCCTTCCTAATGGTTCTATCTTTGTAAGGTTTTTTTGAATGCTGCTGCACATTGATGGATGTTTTCAGAGAATTATCCACAATGGCTGCAACATGTCTTTTTTTGAGTGGTAATAGCTAACTTAGACCCCACCACTTTATATGTATAGTTGGGATTATGTTTTCCAATGTGCATTATTTTGCATTTATCCACATTGAATTTCATCTACCATTTTGTTGTCCAGTCACCCAGTTTTGTGAAATCCCTTTGTAACTCTTCATAGTCTGCTTTGGATTTAACTATCTTGAGAAATTTTACGACATTTGCAAACTTTGCCACCTCACTATTTACCGTTTTTTCCAGATCATTTTTGAGTATGTTGAACAGCACAGGTCCCAGTACAGATCCCTGGGGGACACCACTATTTACCTCTTTCCATTCTGGAATTGAATGACAAGGGATGGAGCTTATGTTATACTATGTTATTAGCAAGTATCTGTGAGACCCATTGGTAAAGCCTCTCATATCCATCTCTTGTGGCTGGTGAGAACAGCCTACTAGTGTTACCACTTATTCTGTTAGCTCTAATGATACAGATCTGTGCTGTGGGTTTAAATGTCCTAACCCTGCTGATGACCTGTGCAGAAGTAGTCATGTTTCAGCATAGTGGAACTTTGGGTGGGGGGTTTCAGTTTACTAAAAAAAAGAACAGAAAAAACCCCCTCCCAGCCTACCCCACACACTACCAACCAAAAACTGGACACCACATTCCAGTAACAGCTGCACTAGTGCCAAATACAGAAGTAATATAATCTTTCTACTCAAGATTCAACTATTTACGCATCCAAGCAATGTATTTGCCTTTTTGGCTACAGCTCTTCTAAATCATTGACTGTTAAATAGTGTTGAATGAAGAGCCGATCTCTGAGGGACCCCACTAATGGTATGTCTACACTAAGAAATTAGGTTGATTTTTTAGGTTTCAGAGTAACAGCCGTGTTAGTCTGTATTCGCAAAAAGAAAAGGAGTACTTGTGGCACCTTAGAGACTAACCAATTTATTAGAGCATAAGCTTTCGTGAGCTACAGCTCACTTCCTCAGATGCATATCGTGGAAACTGCAGCAGGCTTTATATATACACAGAGAATATGAAACAATACCTCCTCCCACCCCACTGTCCTGCTGGTAATAGCTTATCTAAAGTGATCATCAGGTGGGCCATTTCCAGCACAAATCCAGGTTTTCTCACCCTCCACCCCCCCACACAAATTCACTCTCCTGCCGGTGATAGAAGCTATTACCAGCAGGACAGTGGGGTGGGAGTAGGTATTGTTTCATATTCTCTGTGTATATATAAAGCCTGCTGCAGTTTCCACGATATGCATCTGAGGAAGTGAGCTGTAGCTCACGAAAGCTTATGCTCTAATAAATTGGTTAGTCTCTAAGGTGCCACAAGTACTCCTTTTCTTTTTTGTTGATTTTTTAGAAATCGATTTTATACAGTTGATTGTGTATGTCCCACTAAGCGCATTAAGTCAGAAGCGTGCGTCCTCACCACTGTGGTTAGCATGGACTCACGGAGCGGTGCACTGTGGGAAGTTATCCCACAGTTCCCGCAGTCTCCGCTACCCATTGGAATTCTGGGTTAAGCTCCCAGTGCCTAATGGGACAAAAACTGTCACGTGTTGTTTTGTCGTCAGTCTCGCCTCGCTCCCTCTGTGAAAGCAATGGCAGACAATCATTTCACGCCTTTTTTTCTGGGTTACGCATGCAGATGTCATAGCACGGCAAGCATGGAGCTCACTAAGCTCACCGGTGCTGTTGCGAGCATTGTAAATGCCTCATGCGTTGTACTGCAGTATGTACAGAACCTGGCTAAGAGACGGCAGCATGAGGACGATTGTGATGAGGACATGGCCACAGATGTTCCTGGAAGCATGGGTTGTGGCAGTTGGGACATCATGGTGGCAGGGGGGCTGGTTGATACAGTACCTCCAGGAGAGCTTCATGGAGATGTCCCTGGAGGATTCCCACTCCATCCCCAGACATGTTAACAGACTTTTCCAGTAGCTGTACTGGCCGTGAATGCATCCCAATCTTCAGGGCAAATCAAACATTAAACACTATTGCTTTTAAACCCGTACTGTAGTTACAAATGTGCACTCACCAGAGGTGCCTTCTCCACCTTCAGGGTCGGGGATCCCGCCTTGGGAGGGTATTGGCTCCAGGATGATGAAAAGGTCCTGGCTGTTGGGGAGAACGGATTAATCGCTTGCCTGCTGCACATTCTGCTCCTCCTCCTCCTCCTTCTGCTCCTCTTCCTCATCCACTAAATCCTCCTCTGTGTTGCGTGAGACTCCCCGCTTGCAGGTGTCCACGGACAGTAGTGGGGTAGTAGCAGGATCCACCCCTAGAATGCCATGTAGCTGATCATAGAAGCGGCATCTGTGGGACGCTGACCCAGAGCAACCGTTTGCCTCCTTTGTGTTTTGATAGGTTTGCCTGAGCTCCTTGACTTTCACACGGCACCGCTATGTCCCCCTGTTGTAGCCTCTCTCCACCATGCCCTGTGCGATTTTTGGCATATATATTCGTATTTCTCCTTTTTGATCGGAGTTCTGCCTATGCAGATTCTTCTCCCCATAGAGCAATCAGATCCATTGTCTCCCGTTCGCTCCATGCTGGAGTTGTTTGCGATTCTGGGGGGTACTGTATGGTCACCTGTGCTGCTGAGCTCGCCACGCTGAGCAAACAGGAAATTAAATTCAAAAGTTCCCGGGGCTTCTCCTGTGTACCTGGCTAGCACATCGGATTTGAAAGTGCTGTCCAGACTGGTCAAATGGGAGCACTCTGGGATGGATCACAGAGGTGCATACTGTCGATTTGCGTCCACACTACCTCAAATTTGACCCAGCAAGGTCGATTTTAGCGCTACTCCCCTTGCTGGGGAGGACTACAGAAGTCGATTTTAGGAGCCCTTTAGGTCGACGGAATGAGGTTGCTTGTGTAGACGCATTCATTATTATATCAACCTAACATGGCTAAATTCGACCTAACCCTGTAGTGTAGACCAGGGCAGCACACATGCTTGTAGATGATTTCCCAGTTACACTTTGAAACCTATCAGTTAGCTAGTTTTCATCCACACTGATTTTGTATTATTCTAGTTTTTTAATCAGAAAGCTGTGTGGTACCAAGTCAGCTGTCTTACAAAGCTCTGTTGCATGGATACCAGGGTGGATTTGATTTAAATTAGTGATTTAAATCATGATTCAAATCAGTTCAGTCATGAAGACTCAATTTAATCATGGATTTGTACATAAAAGTGCATTCTTGTTGGTTGTTATAACCTTAATACATATTCTTCACAACTAAGAGATAAATGTAGGTTTCATTTTTAGAAGTTACACACTATACATTTTCAGTGATTTATTTTGAAAACTTTGCAGATTAGTTTTACAGCTATATCAGAAAATGAATGGTTGGTTGGTTATTTGATTTACCAAGGGTAATTAAAGCAGTTATTTATGAAGTCATTGGGAGGTGAACTATCTCCAGTTCAACAGGTTAATCATTAATATTTGGAGGATTTTGTTGCCATGTTGTATTAGGAGGAGAACATCACCAGACAGACATTTAAAATGTTTTATTTGGCTAAAACAACAATATTATGTATTCTGGATTTTTTTCTTCAACAGCAAACATGTAGTGTTTTAACAAAACAAGCATATGAATTTTTGAATGTAGTTAAACATTCAAGATTTTTAAAATCAAGTTTGTTTTTGTTAAAATTGTTTTTAACTAAGATAGTTAAATGAAAAAAGAAAAGGAGTACTTGTGGCACCTTAGAGACTAACCAATTTATTTGAGCATAAGGTTTCGTGAGCTACAGCTCACTTCATCGGATGCATACTGTGGAAAGTATAGAAGATCTTTTTATATACACAAAACATGAAAAAATGGGTGTTTACCACTACAAAAGGTTTTCTCTCCCCCCACCCCACTCTCCTGCTGGTAATAGCTTACCTAAAGTGATCACTCTCCTTACAATGTGTATGATAATCAAGGTAGGCCATTTCCAGCACAAATCCAGGGTTTAACAAGAACGTCTGCAAATACAGACTAACACGGCTGTTACTCTGAAACCTGTCATAGTTAAATGAAATATTTTTTTAAAAAAAACAAAAATTAATTTGACTGGCAGCCAGGTCAATATGAGAAACTTAAAATATTGGCTTCTCCAGCTAACTCAGTTGTCTTCACCTTCGTTTTCCTGTTTGTTCAAAATCTGGAAAAGAAAAACAAGCTTTCCTGCTTTTTTTATGTCCCAAACGATTTCTCAATTTGGAATGAATTAGTCCAAAGGAAGAAAATATTCTTACAACACCAGCAGAAGAAGCTACTACTGTTAAAAGTGAGATTATCACTTCAACAGTCTCTCTGAATCCAAGTGCTTAAGTGACTTCCACAAGTTCACTGATGTTTTAAAGAAAATCACATAATCAGCAAACATATATATTTCTTGAATGGTTCGTATTCCCAAACTGGGTCTCTTTTAAGGCCTGCTGCCATTATAGGTTTACCCTTCTATTGAGAGAATGGTATGGTAGATCTCAAATCAATGAAGGCTACACTCGGAATGACCTCAAGACTCCTGGAATATGCTGCTCACAGTTTCACTTTTTTTTTCTGCTGACTGTCCCTCCCTTCTCACATTTATCTCCAGATTTCTTCTCCTTGTCCAGATCTATTCCGCCCCCAACAATCTTCTATTCATTGTACTTTTTGAAACTTTGCACTTTTAGAGAGAGGTAAGGGACTGACTCTGTGTACACAAATTTGCAGAGGGACAATAGAGTTGAGGTCTGTTATTTCTCACCTCTGTACGTTGTTTGTTTATTTAAAAATATTTTTGCTGTTAACAAGCATGTTATGTTATCTCTGGAGACACAAATCCACAGTTTGAGAACTGCAAAACTAAGCAGGTCTGATGGTATCTTCTAGACTGGGTACTGAGTCCCATTGGGTAGATAGAAAGATTAACCTAAATAATCTATACAGAAGCCCCTGGAACTCCATAAAATTGGATTCCTAATCCCTGAACTATTGGAACTCATTTACAAAACTTTTCTTAAACATTACATGAATATATTGTCTCATATTATGAAATTAAAATTTATAATCCCTATTCCATGATATCTTTCAGCTATAATGTATCTTAATTAAAATATCTTTAGAAAGGTTTTTTCCTCAAAAAGCATTTTATCAAAAAAATCAGTTTTTTAGGGGTTTTTTTTGGTTTTGGGTTTTTTTAAAAAAATCTTTGATTTTTTTTTATCCACCCTGATGGACACTATTACCTTTATCAGTCAGACTGGTAATCTCATCAGAGAAGTTATCAAATTAATCCCATAAACCCATGTTTTTAGTACTGCGATGAATTCCTCCTTATCTGTCAAGATGACATCTAATATAGAAATCACCTTGCTGGATGCAACATTTCTTGACTTAGAAAACTGTTATCTGTACTGTTTAGAAATTCCAAGGAGCCTTCAGTACTGGGAGCATGAGACCTCCAGCATATGCCACTTCAACTGAAGTCCCCCATGATAATGCAGTTTCTTTTCCTACACATTACACAGCAGCTTAAGGACCTCCCAATAGCTACTATTTCCAGTCAAATGAGTTTATGAAGTTGGGAGCTTTCTTGGATGAGACCTAATATTGTGCTTTTAATTTAGACAAGTAGACCTCACAACTGTCATAGCATCATTCCCAAAGTAAATTTAAAAAAAAAAATAGCCAGTCCTTGGGAGTATTGATAATCTCAGGACAGAGAAGTCACATCTTTTTTTGACCACACGGAATCAGAAATATAGAGCTGGAAGAGACCTCGAGATCATCTAGTCCATCCACCCATACTGAGGCAGGATTAAATATGTCTAGAGCATCGCAGAAAGGTGTTTGTCTAAAAACCTCCAGTGATGGGGATTCCACAGCTTTCTTAGGTAATCTGTGCTAGTGCTTAACTATCCATATAATTAATAAATTATTCCTAATATTTATCCTGAATCTTCCTAGCTGCAAACTAAGCCGATTGCTTCTCATCCTACCGTTGGTAGATATGGAGAACATTGATCACCAACCATCCTCTTTATAGCGTTTTATGTATTTGAAAACTATGCCCCCCTCCACCTTTTCCTCTCTAAACTAAATGTGACCTGTGCTTTCAGACTTTCCTCAGAAGTCATATTTTCCAAACCTCATCATTTTTGTTGTTCTCTTCTGGACTGTCTCTAATTTGTTCACATTTTTCTTAACGTGCGATGCTCAGAACTGGGGCACAGTACTCCAGCTGAGGTCTCATTAGTGCTGAGTAGAGCAAAACAATTACCCCTTCCGCCTTACCTTCAACATTCTTGTTAATACAGCCTAGAATGACATTCACCTTTTTCTCCTCAGTCTCATACTGTTCAAATATATTCAATTTGTGATGAACTGTAACTCAGATCCTTCTCTTCAGTACAGCTGCCTAGCCAGTTATTTCCCAGTTTATATTTTTGTATTTGATTTTTTTTCTTCCTAAGTTTAATAATTTGCACTTCTCTTTATTGAATTTCAACATATTAATTTCAGATCATTTCTCCACTTTATCAAAATTATGTAGAATTCTAATGCAGTCCTTCAGAGTGGTTGCAACTCCTTCCAGTTTGGGTGTCATGCTCAAATTTTATAAGCATACTCTACACTCCAATATCCAAGTCATTAATGAAAGTATTGAATAGTACTGAACCTGGAACAGACCCCTGTGGCACCCCACTTGATACATCTGCCAAGCTTCAGAGTAAACCATTGATAACCTCTCTTTGGGCATGGCCTTTCAACGAGTTGTGCACCCACCTTATAGTCATTTTGTCTAGGCCATATTTCTTAGTTTGCTTATGAAGATGTCACATGGGACAGTTTCTAAAGACTCACTACATTTTAGATATATCATGTCCGCTTCTTCCCCCGCAGATCCGCTAGGATGCTTACCCTGTCGAAGGAGATTAGGTTAGATCATTATGATTTGTTCTTGAGAAATCTATATGAGCTATTACTCCAGGACTGAACAAATTGTTTAATAATTTGTTCAAGGATCTTTTCAGGTATCAAGTTAGGCTGACTGGTCTATAATTCCTCAGGTCCCCTTTTCCGCCTTTTTTGATGATAGGTATTATGTTGTCCTTTCTCCAGTCCTCTGGGATCTCACCCATTCTCCATGACTTTCAAAAATACTCTCTAATGGTTCAGAAATTGCTTGGGCTAATTTTAAGTCCTAGGGTGAATTTCATGAGGTCCTGCTGACTTGAATACATCTAACTTATCTAAGTATTCTTTAACCTGTTCTTTCCCTATTGTTAATATTGTTTTAAGCATCTGGTCTCAATTGACTTTTTAGTGAAAGCTGAAGTGTAAAAGGAACACTTCAGCCTTCTCTGTGTCATCCATTATTTGCTCTCCTGCTCTAAGTAATGGACCTACACTTTCCTACATTGCTCTCTTACTTCTAATGTATTTATAGAACCTGTTCTTACGTCCCTTGCTTGTCGTAATTCATTTTATGCTTCTGCCTTGCTGTTTTTGTCTGTTCTTTTATACTCATCCTTAGCAATTTGGTCTTGTTTCCATTTTGTGCGTGATTCGTTTTTGATTTTTAGTTTCTTAAAAAGAGTACCTGACGCAACCATATTGGTCTCTTACTACTCTTCCCACCTTTTCTCCAGATCAGGTTAGTTTGCCGTTGTGCCTTTAATATTGTATTTTTAGAAACTGCCAGCTCTCTGGAACTCCCATTTCCCTAAGATTTCCTTCCCTTGGAATCATAATTTTGAGTTCCTTGGGTGTGTTGAAGTCTGCTTTTTTGAAGTCTCTCTTTACTTCGCAGCTCTCACTCCTGCCGTTCCTTAGAATCAGGAACGCTATAATTTCATTATCACTTTCACCCAAATTGCTTTCCACCTTCAGATTCCCAAGAGTTCCCTCCCTATTAGTTAGAATCAAATCTAAAATAGCCACTCCCATAGTTACATCCTCCACCTTCTGAAACAAAAAGTTGTCCCCAATACATTCTAAGAACTTGTTGGACAGTCTGTCCTGATTTTCCTACCATATATGTCCAGTGTGTAGCTTGTAGGCAATATTTCGGTTCTGCCTCACCTGGTTTTCTTTCCAAGAGTATATGTCAAGGGACTTATAAATTTCTTGAGGCTTGGGCTCTGAATATTGGCTTGGCTATGCTATGCTTGATTCTTTTCTCCCACTGTTCCTAATGTGGTTGTGTAGAGAATGCATCCCCTTATAATTTTCAGGAAATGCTAATATTGTTTTGGCCCTTGTTAGTGAGAACATCCCTTTGTTGGTATTTCCAGATGAGCCAGGCTGTATATCCATACCTCACAACTGGAATATATTTCCCCTCTGTAAGTTAGCTAGGATGTCAGCATTAGTACAGAATATCTTACTCCTACACATACACTATAAAGGAAAACCTTGCTTGAGTAAAAAAAAATAAAAACAGGTATTTTCTTTGTTCTTTCTTCATAGGCAGTATGGGCACTTGGCAATATTGCTGGAGACAGTACCATGTGCAGAGACTACGTGTTGGACTGCAACATCCTGCCCACTCTATTGCAGTAAGTCTGTTTTGGTTTACTTTGTATCTTGCTCAAGATACTGGCAATACTACTGAAGGACATACATTGGCCAGACATGACAAGACAACCCAGACAATTATATATAATATGTGGTATGTGTAACCTTGCAGCTACACATAGTACGTTTAGACCTTGATATAGGTAGACATAATTTGAAGTTTAATTCTATATAGGTTTATTTTTAAAGAAAAAATGTATTTAAATAAAACCATTTCATTTTAAGTAAAAAATCAGATTTTATTTAAAAAAATTTTTTTATCCATCTTGGTACCAGAGTTTAGGTCCAGCTTCTGTGAATGTTCTTGTGTGTCTTCCCTGTTGGACAGCAGTTCTTGTTACAGTGGATTGCAGGAATGAGATTTGGAATTGAATTGTATTTGATGGGCAGCCAGTGCAGAGACCAGAGCATGAGCTGATGTGTGTTGCTAAACACATGCTGCTGTATTTTCTACCAGTTGAAGCTTTTTTCCGATCTCCCTCTCCAGAGAGGGGACAGAATGCCTCTGCTAGACTCACCCCTCTCAAAGTCTTAAGGTGGAGTCCCATACCAGTGCTATGTCACTGAAATCCAGGTCAGTACAAACTGTCCCTTCTCAGTCCAAGAACAGCACTGCATCCAGTACTTCTAGGAAGATGTCATCTTCTGCACCAGTCATTATGGTACCAAGCATTTCGGCACCAAGAGTCATGGCACTGAATGATCTCACACAAAGATCCATAACACCAACATTCATCTCAGTGCTGTTGGAGTCAGTGGTTTGGGTAGTACATACCCACACATGGGTACTGGATTATGCCTAAGACACCAGGATTCAAGCTCTGTGCCTCTTGCCCATGTTCATTCTCTGTCAGTGACAAGCACCCACACTGCCTTTACTGCTTAGAAGAAGTCCACATTTCATCCAGGTGCAATATCTGCCAGTCCTTCCCAAGCTGTACCTGAAAAGGCAAGGCTCTCTGCCGCAAGAAACACCTCATGGAAGATGCCATGGGGCCTCAGTTGGACCCAGGCCAGGGAAGCTCCCTGTACATCAGCCTGAGAAAGCCAGGAGTGCACCTCCGGCTCCAGAGAGAGAGTCCAGCTCTGGTGATACCACTGCTATGGACCCCATGCCAGTGCCTAGTTGGGAGGCAAGGAAGAATGCATGTAAGCACGGTAGTAAGTCTTCCTCCAAACTGAAGAAGGATGATGCGCCTTCTACATGTTCCAGCCATGGAAGGGCAGAGTGTTCCAAGGTGCACAAGCACGACAAAAAATCCTGCAGACCACTGGATCCACCAGTATCGAGCCCCGCACGCCATCAGTGTTGGCCTCCCTTAAGACAAGGATCCTTCGGTTCTGGGACAGTCCTCTGCTTCGGCGCTGGCTCCAGCTATGGAATGGGTATTGTTAATGCTGAGGCAATTGGAGAACGCACCAGAGCCACATGAGCAGTTCATCCTAGGGGAACAGAGATGTCCACGCCTTCCCCTGCCATCTGCACCTAGGAAGGTCCGATCTCCTATCCAGGACTTGCGTCAGTCAGGCAACGCTTTCGCTTGTCCTCCTGTAGTTCGCACAGTTCCGACAGTACTGCCACTGGAACCGGGATCCGAATTCTCGTCATCGGAGCATTCTGATGGTGTGCAAGGGCTGCCTGTTCCCTAGTGACAGTATGAATACCTGAAAGGACTGCCAGCGGCATGGCAGTATCTTCCTCCTCCAGCAGTAGGGAAGTAGCTGGTTGCCCTTTCCATGGGATCCTCCGCAACATCCATCTTGTTGGCCCGAGTGGGGATCCAGGCCCCAGCACCCACTCTTGTAACCCACCTGTTTGTCAAGGAAGGCTTCACTCCTTGTCCCCACTTAGGGCACCATTGAGTAGGCTCTCCAAACTGGTTGTGGAGGGTGAACCACTCAGTCTGGTTCCGATGGTACTACCGGAGCAAGAGCATTTCCCATTGTCCTCTCCAGATGCTTCAGTAACTTCAACTTTCCCCTTACTTCCAGATGACTTTCAGCAATTCCAAGAACTCCTGCGAAGGGTGGCGAATGAGCTTCATGGTCTAATGGAGGAGGTACAAGACAAACAGCATCCGCTCCTGGACAGCCTTCATTTCTTGGTACCATCAGGGTTGCTATTCTCCAACCAGCTTGAACAGTTTGGCATACCCTGGCCACTTACACGCCTACCCCCCAAGGGGGCAGAGAAGAGATACTACGGACCAGATGGGGGTCAGAGTTTCTTTTCTCACACCACCACCCAGTTCCCTCATGGTGCAGGCAGCAACGGAACGGTCCAGACAGCAACACCTGCACTCCACTCCGACAGATAAGGAGGGCAAACGCTTAGACCTTCTGGGACGTAAGGTCTTCTCTTCAGCAAGATTCCTATTTTGTATTTCAAACTACCAGGTCTTATTGGCCAATATGACTTATCATAGAATATCAGGGTTGGAAGGGACCTCAGGAGGTCATCTAGTTCAACCCCCTGCTCAAAGCAGGACCAATCCCCAATTAAATCATCCCAGCCAGGGCTTTGTCAAGCCTGACCTTAAAAACTTCTAAGGAAGGAGATTCTACCACCTCCCTAGGTAACGCATTCCAGTGTTTCACCACCCTCCTAGTGAAAAAGTTTTTCCTAATATCCAACCTAAACCTCCCCCACTGCAACTTGAGACCATTACTCCTTGTCCTGTCCTCTCCTACCACTGAGAATAGTCTAGAACCATCCTCTCTGGAACCACCTCTCAGGTAGTTGAAAGCAGCTATCAAATCCCCCCTCATTCTTCTCTTCTGCAGACTAAACAATCCCAGTTCCCTTAGCCTCTCCTCATAAGAGGACTTCCTTAACTACGGCAAATTGGAGGACTTTACTGAAAAGCTGCCTCCACAAGATCAACCTCGTTTCCAGTCTATCCTGGAGGGGGGCAAGCTGATGGCTAGAACGGCCCTACAGTTGGCCATGGAAGCTGTGGATACCTCATCACGCTTGATGGCCGCTGACATTGTCATGTAGAGGGAATTGTGGCTACGCTCATTTGGTTTCCACAGAGGAGTGCAGAATATCACTGAGGACCCCCCTTTCGATGAGTTGCACCTGTTTATTCAGAAGACCAACGATTTCCTCCGCTCCCCCAAGGATTCCAGAGCCACACTTTGATTGCTGGATATCTATATTATTCCGCTGCACCCAAGTGGAAATTCTACCGCCTGCCACCTACACAGTGATTCAGGACTCCTCAGTTCTTCCACTAGCAGGCTTACGAACCTTCTCATAAGCACCAGAAGACCCAATGATCCTGCCCTCTGGGCCCACCTTTGCAATTTTCATCATCTCGTGTTGAAACCTCTCAGAAACTATATTTCTGAGTGCCATTAGAGAGCAGTCAACTGCTGTGCCTATTGCCATGCAACCGACCCACCCTCTTCAGGGGTTGTCTCATACTCCTCTTACCAGCCTGGAGTGCAATAACAATGGACAGGTGTGTCCTGGATGTCATCCACCATGCTATTTCATCCACATCCCCCGCCCTGATCCCTTTTCAGGGACCACTGTCATGAGAAGTAGACTCCCTACCACAAAGGGGAGCTATAGAGCACATTCCTCCAAACTATCAGGGCACTGGGTTCTATTTTACCTACTTCCTGGTACCCAAGAAGAAGGGCAGGTAGAGACCAATCCTGAATCTCCGTTGCCTCAACCGCTTCGTCCACAAGCCCAAATTTTGTATGGTCACCTTAGCAGCCATCATACTGTTGCTAGAGAAGGGCATGTAGTTTACAGCTCTTGATATGCAGGACCAACCCTTGGGGCACGCTACTTGATACCGGCTGCCAACTAGACATGGAGCCATGAGTGCACAAAGCCTTTCAGGAAATCAAACCAGCTGTTTGTAGCTGTGGCAGACCAGATGAAGGGACATCCTCACAGTGCATCTCTTTCTGGATTATGGACTGTATCCATACCTGCTATGACCTTGCCAAGGTTTCAGCCCTGGTTATAACGGCCCACTTGACAAGGGCTCAAGCCTCTTCCACCTCTTTCCTGGCCCAGATGCCCATACAAGAGATCTGCAGAGCAGCTACCTGGTCCTCCGTGCACACCTTTGCCATCCCTTGCACACCTTTGCCACACACCCACTGTACCATCACACAGCATGCTAGAGACGATGCAGCTCTCAGTAGAGCAGTGCTCCAGTCAGTGATTCCTTAACTCTGACCCCACCCCCGTGGGAGAGCTTGAAAGTCACCTAATTGGAATTGATGTGAACAATCACTTGAAGAAGAAAAGACGGTTACTCACCTTCTTGTAACTTGTTCTTCAAGAGGTTTTCAGGTCCATTCCAATACTTACCATCTGTTGGAAGTAGCCAGCAAGAAGGAACCGAAGGGGGGTCGGGTCGGCAGGGTCTCATGTTGAGCGCCATGAGGGCACCACTCCAGTGGGCTCCCTGGCCAATCCAACACGAGCTGTTAAGGGAAAAAGTTTCTGACGACCGTGCATGCGGCGTGCGCACAACTAATTGGAATGGACATGAACAACACCTCTCAAAGAACAACAATTACAAGAAGGTGAGTAACTGTCTTTTTCTTTTCCAAACCTCTCACCTCAGTAGATGAGTTGAGCCTTCACTTTCTCGACGTCCACAGGACCTTGGCCTTCTACCCGCAAAGGACGAGACCAATCAGGAAGTCCCCTAGATTTGTTTATCGCTATAGCTGAGAGGATTATGGGGCAGGCCATCTCCACATAGAATCTCCACGTGGGTTTCAGGGTGCATTATGCTGTGCTATCAGTTGTTGGGACTGACTCCACCGCTTGGGGTGAGAGCCCATTCCACAAGAGCCCAGACGTTGACTGCTGCCACCCTCCACAATGTGCTGCTTCCAGACATGTAGGGCAAGGTTCAATTCATACCTTCACTGCACACTACACCTTGGTGCAGGACTCTGCAACATGCCTCATTTGGTGCAGCTGCCCTCCGCTCAACCATTCCATTCTCTTCCTCTCACCTTCTTCCAAATTAGATACTGCTTGTTAATCACCCTCAGGGGAATACAATAGGGACTATCACTCGAAGAAGATGAGGAGGAGGTTACTTACCTGTAACTGGAGTTTCTTTGAGATGTGTGGTCTAAATCTGTATTTCACTTCCCACCCTCCTTCCCCTCTGTATTGGATCTGTTCAATTTGTGGTGGAGAAGGAACTGGAGATGCGGTCGATCTGCCTTGGACAAAACCATGAGACAAAGCAAGAATGTATACATAGACAATGGACACTACTATTACTTTCAAATTATCCGGTTCTGGACACATGGCACATGTGCATAAACTCTCAGTGGACTACAGATAGGGACCACACATCTTGAAGAACCTCCAGCTACAGTTAAGTAACCTTCTCATCTCAAAGGAGAAAAGAGGTTGGAGATCCATCCTCTGTCTCAGTTGTCTTAATACCTACATCCCTCACTTCTCCATATTCCATATGGATACCCTTGCTTCTGAATAGGGTCCCCTCCCTGGATTCCATTGACTGGTTCCCGGCTCTTCACCTTCAGACCCAGCCTACTTTTACATCTCAATATATCCCGCCACAGTAAGTATCTGAAGTTTCTCACAGGGACATCAGACTACCAACAGAACCCTACTCTTCGGCTTGTTCATGGCTCCACAGGTGTTCATCAAAGTCATAATTATGGTGGCCACCCATCTAAGATGGGTGGGCAAACTACGGCCCGTGGGCCACATCCAGCCCATGGGACCATCCTGGCTAGCCCCTGACCTCTCCCCCGCTGTCACCCTCCCTCGCAGCCATACAGGCAGTGTGGCTTGCGCCGCCCACCTCCCAGGCTTTCAAATAAGCCTGTCCTGTGGCTCTGAGTGGCCTGGTAAGGGGACAGGGGGAGGGCAGGAGGTCCTGGGGTGTAGACAGGGGACAGGGAGCAGGGGGGGTTGGATAGGGGTGGGGTCCCAGGGTTCGGGGGGACAGGGAGCAGGAGGGGTTGGATAGGGTGTGGGGAGCAGGGGGGGTTGGATAGGGGTGTGGGGTCCCAGGGTTCGGGGGGGACAGGGAGCAGGGGGGTTGGATAGGTTGTGGGGTCCTGGGGGGTCAGTTAAGGGCGGGGGGGTCCTGGGAGGGGGTGGTCAGGGGCCAAGGAGCAAAGGGGGTTGGATGGGTCAGGAGTTCTGAGGGAGGGCAGTCAGGGCACGGATAGTGGGCGGGCCAGGCTGTTTGAGGAGGCCCAGCCTTCCCTACCCTGCCCTCCATACTGTTTTGCAACCCCGATGTGGCCCTCGGTCCAAAAAGTTTGCCCACCCCCTGATCTAAGAAGACAAGGAATCCAGGTGAATCCCTGCTTAGATGATTGGCTAGCTTGGGGGAATATTTCCCTCTACCCCCCAGCCTCCAGCAAGTGACTGACTCACTTCAGAGGATACTAAGCCTCTTTGCCATGCTGGGACTCAGGATCAGCAGGGGAAAATCCACACAGACTCTGGCTCAAAATATAGAGTTTATCATGGGGCTATTAGATTCTAGCTTGGCAAGAGTGTAACTCCTTCAAAAGAGATTTTAAATTATGTTCTATCTCATCAACTAACTCCAGACTCATCCCAGCACACTGGTGAGGTCCTGCCTCAGACATTTGAGCACATGTTAAAATGCAACATATGCCACCCAGCATGTCAGCCTTCACCTTCAACAGCCCTTGCAAGGATGATTGAGATTAGTGTATCTACTAAACAGGAACAGCATGAACAGGGTGGTCATGATTTTTTAAAGTCCTATTCTCAATAGATTGGTGGACAGATCTAACCCTTGTGCACAGCAGAGTATCTTTTTTTTCATGCTTCTACCAGCAAAGACTCTCTCTTTATGGATGCATCCACCTAGGGGTAGGGAGCACATTTCAACCACCTGAAGATTCAAGAGAAGTGGTCTCCCCAGACATAAACATTCAGGAACTCAAGGCTATCTGACTAGCATGTAGAACTTTCCTCCTCCAGGATGTAATGATGTGAGAGTTTATGGACAACTCCACATCAGTGCACTACATCAACAGGCAAGGGGGAGCCAGATCCCTCTCTCCTCAGCCAGGAAGCTGTGCATCTCTGGGATTAGTCCTGTCACTCTGCCAGCTATACACCTTCCCAGCCTCCAGAACATGCTGGTGCCTCAAGTCAACAGAGACGTGTCCAAGAGCCTCGAGTGGTCCCTTTAGATTTCAGTCCTCAAAGAGTTAGTAGCAAATGGCAGTTCCCGCATGAGGACCTGTTTGTGGCCAATCACAACAAGAAGTGTTGTGTTGCAGAGGTGGCATGAGCTTGGGCTCCTTCTCAGACACCTTTCTTATCCATGGGCTCCTGCTTTGATGTATACCTTTTCAAGGATACCCATAGTACGCTGGGTCTTGAGGAAACTAAAAGCAGGATATGGGGTGAGTTATGATAGTCCCAGCATGGGCCAGACAGTTTTGGTACTAGTCCCTTGTGAACCTGTCAATACAATGACTCGTCATCTTGCTGGTCCTACCAGATCTGGTCTTGCAGAATAGCAGACAAATTCTGCAACCAGATCTGATGTCCTTTGCACCTGACAGCCTGAATTCTGGCTGACTGACATCTACAGAAAGAAGCTTCTCTGCTGAGGTTTAAACCTCTCGCTCCTATGCAAGAAGCTTTCAGCCAGCCTGACATTGAGAGCCAAGTGGAGAGATTTTCTCTAGGCAATGCACTGCCAGCTTTTGCTTGTAGCAGCCCTGATTCCTGCTATTCTAGACTATTTAGTTTCTCCAAAACAATCAGGCCGGGTCCTTAGTTGGATACCTCACAGCAATATCTGTAAATCATTCTGTACAAACCTATACTGTTGTCTTGCAGTCTGCCGTGATGAGATTCCTTCAGGTGCTCATGTGTTTTCCTGCTAGCCCAAGAACCACTCTCCCTCTGTCCTGGTGTTCACTGAACTGATAGGTCCTCCCTTTGAGCCACTGGCTACATGTTCTATTTACCACCTGTTGATGGCCTTTTTGGTGGCCATCATATCAGCTAGCAGGATAGGGATCCCCAGGGCCTCATAATGAGCCCTCCGTACACTATCTTTCATGAGGACAAAGTCACATTCTCAGGCCTCACCTGAAGCTTCTGCCTAAGGTGGTTTCTGACTTCCACATCAATGAGTTGATTCACTCCTGGTTTTCTTCTCCAAATTGCATTCCACTCCCAGGAAAAATTTCACATGTATGATGTCATGAGAGTATAGTAATTTTACTTGCCTAGGACTAAGGTATTCAGATGTACACCTAGGCTTTTGTTGAAAGGGTTAAGGGATAACTTCTGTTGTCTTAGGGTATGTCTACAGTACAAAATTAGGTCAATTTTATACAAGTCAATTTTTAGAAATTGATTTTATACAGTTCATTATGTATGTCCCCACTAAGTGCATTAAGCTGGCGGAGTGCGTCCTCAATACCATGGATATCATCGACTTACGGAGCGGTGCACTGTGGGTAGCTTTCCCACAGTTTCTGCTGCCCATTGGAATTCTGGGTTAAGATCCCAATGCCTGATGGGGCAAAAACATTGTTGTGGGTGTTTCTGTTACATGTCAGTCGCCCCTCCCTCCCTCTCTCCATGAAAGCAACAGCAGAAAATCGTTTTGTGCCTTTTTTCGTGGGTTACCCGTGCAGATGCCATACCACGGCAAGCATGGAGCCCGCTCAGCTCACCACTGCTGTTGAGAGTATTGTAAACACCTTGTGCGTTATCCTGGAGTATGTGCAGAACTGGACTCAGCGACGCCAGCATGAGGACGATTGTGATGAGGACATGGACACAGGCATTTCTGAAAGCACGGGCTGTGGCAATTGGGACATCATGGCGGCAGGGGGGCTGGTTGATACAGTGGAACGCCGATTCTGGGCCTGGCAAACAAGCACAGACTGGTGGGACCGCATAGTCTTGCAGGTATGGGATGATTCCCAGTGGCTGTGAAACTTTCGCAAGTGTAAGGCCACTTTCCTGGAACTCAGTGAGATGCTTTTCCCCGCCCTGAAGTGCAGGAATACCAAGATGAGAGCTGCCATGACAGTTGAGAAGCAAGTGGCAATAGCCCTGTGGAAGCTTGCAACGGCTGACTGCCACCGGTCAGTCAGGAATCGATTTGGAGTGGGCAAGTCTACTGTGGGGACTGCTGTGATCGAAATAGCCAATGCAGTCACTGACGGTCTGTTATCAAGGGTAGTGACTCTGGGAAATGTGCGGGTCATAATGGATGGCTTTGCTGCAGTGGGGTTCCCTAACTGTGGTGGGGCGATAGACGGAACGCATATCCCTATTTTGGCACCGGACCAGCTTGCCGACCAGTACGTAAACCACAAGGAGTACTTCTCAATGGTGCTGCAAGCACTGGTGGATCACAAGGGATGTTTCACCGACGACAACGTGGGATGGCCAGGAAAGGTGCATGACGCTCGCATCTTTAGGAACTGCAGGCTGTTTGAGTAGCTGCAAGAAGGGACTTACTTTCCAAACCAGAAACTTACCGTTGGGGATGTTGAAATGCCAATAGTTATCCTGGGGGACCCAGCCTACCCCTTGCTCCCATGGCTCATGAAGCCGTACACAGGTAGCCTGGACAGCAGTAAGGAGCAGTTCAACTATAGGCTGAGCAAGTGCAGAATGGTGGTAGAATGTTCCTTTGGACGTTTAAAAGCTCTCTGGCACTTTTGCTCACTAGGTTATACCTCAGTGCAACCAACATTCCCATTGTTATTGCTGCTTGCTGTGTGCTCCATAATATCTGTGAGAGTAAGGGAGAGATATTTATAGCAGGGTTGGAGGTTAAGGCAAATCGCCTGATGGCCGATTTTGAGCAGCCAGACACCAGGGCGATTAGAAGAGCACAGCTAGGCGCGCTGCGCATCACAAAGGCTTTGCTTGCCAGGCTATGGTGTGACAGCTGTGTGTGTTTCTCCTTGCTACAAACCCGCCCCCTTTCTTGATTTTAATTCCCTGTAAGCCAACCACCGTCCCCCCTTCGATCACAGCTGGCAAAGGAAATAAAGTCACTATTGTTTTGAAACCATGCATTCTTTCTTAATTTAAAAAAAAAAAAAGGAAATAATTGATAAGGTAGCCCAGGTGGAGTGGCTGAGTAGGGATTTAATGCTTTCCTGGCCTCTGCCACTCAATGCCTCCATGCATTCAGCTGTGCCCTATCAGTGCGTGAGGACTGCATGAGCTTGGAAAACATGTCATCGTGAGTGCGTTTTTTTTCCTCCGTCTAATCTGCGATAACCTCATGGATGGAGATGGGGGTGGGGGGCATAGAAACATTTGCACCTGGGAGGAGATAAAAAGGGAGAGTAAAATTTAAGATGATACATTTCTGAGAACAAAAGGGAGACTCTTTCACAGTGAATCAAGCAATTCACAGCAGACAGCACACATGCTTTAGGTACAAGGTTGCATTTTACCTTTTATATTGAGCGCCTGCTGGTATGGTGACACATCACAAAGGGCTGGGCAACAGAATTCGGTTTCTGGCAGCCGTGGTAAGCCTTTTGGTATGCAGGGTTGGCTTCTTCCACCTTCATAACATGTGGGAATGTTTTCAAACTTTAGCGCCATCCTTTCCCATAGCAAGCAATTTTGGTTGGGTTTGCCATTTAAAAGGAGGGGCTGTGGTTTTCGGGTGGATGTGCAGCAGACACCTCCCCGCATTCCATCACATGGCTATTCTCTAGGGTGATTCCTTCACCCCTCCCCATGCCGCTTGGCTATTCTCCAGGATGATCCCTTTTAGCCAAGCACATACAATCCAGCATGAACGAGGTCCTTTTACTGTTCCCTTACAAAAATTCCCCTATTTCAACCAGGTGACCATGAATGATATCACTCTCCTGAGGCTAACACAGAAAGATATAGACTGAACATTGCTTGAATGGGACCAAAACCCAGGACCATTCGCTGCCATGCTTTGTGCTGCAATGATTCCAGACTACTTGCTACTGGCTTGGCATGGTAAAGTGGAGGACGAAATAAGGCAGCGCTCCCCAGAAACCTGCAAAGGCTTTCAGAGTACCTCCAGGAAAGCTTCATGGAGACGTTTCTGGAGGATTCCCACTCCATCCCCAGATACGTTAGCAGAGTTTTCCAGAAGCTGTACTGGCCGCGAATGCATCCCAATTCTTCAGAGCAAATCAAACATTAATCACTATTGCTTTTAAACTCTGTACTGTAGTTACAAATCTGCACTCACCAGAGCTGTGGGCTCTGGCTTCAGGGTCGGGGATCCCGCCTTGGGTGGGTATTGGCTCCAGGATGATGAAAAGGTCGTGGCTGCCGGGGAGAACGGATTCACCGCCTGCCTGCTGCACTTTCTCTTCCTCATCCACTAAATCCTCCTCCATGTTGTGTGAGACTCCCCCCTTGCAGGTGTCCGCGGACGGTAGGGGTCCCCCCTAGAATGCCATGCAGCTGATCATAGAAGTGGCATCTATGGGGCTCTGACCCGGAGCGACTGTTTGCCTCTTTGTCTTTTGGTAGGCTTGCCTGAGCTCCTTAACTTTCACACGGCACTGCTGTGTGTCCCTGTTGTAGCCTCTCTCCATAAGAACATAAGAATGGCCATACTGGGTCAGACCAAAGGTCCATCCAGCCCAGTGTTTTGTCTACCAACAGTGGCCAATGCCAGGTGCCCCAGAGGGAGTGAACCTAACAGGTAATGATCAAGTGATCTCTCTCCTGCCATCCATCTCCACCCTCTGACAAACAGAGGCTAGGGACACCATTCCTTAACCATCCTGGCTAATAGCCATTAATGGACTTAACCTCCATGAATTTATTCAGTTCTCTTTTAAACCCTGTTATAGACGTAGCCTTCACAACCTCCTCAGGCAAGGAGTTCCACAGGTTGACTGTGCGCTGAGTGAAGAAGAACTTCCTTTTATTTGTTTTAAACCTGCTGCCCATTAAATTCATGTGATGGCTCCTAGTTCTTATATTATGGGAATAAGTCAATAACTTTTCCTTATTCACTTTCTCCACACCACTCATGATTTTATATATCTCTGTCATATCCCCCCTTAGTCGTCATAGAATCATAGAATATCAGGGTTGGAAGGGACCTCAGGAGGTCATCTAGTCCAACTCCCTGCTCAAAGCAGGACCAATCCCCAATTAAATCATCCCAGCCAGGGCTTTGTCAAGCCTGACCTTAAAAACTTCTAAGAAGGAGATTCTACCACCTCCCTAGGTAACGCATTCCAGTGTTTCACCACCCTCCTAGTGAAAATGTTTTTCCTAATATCCAACCTAAACCTCCCCCACTGCAACTTGAGACCATTACTCCTTGTCCTGTCCTCTCCTACCACTGAGAATAGTCTAGAACCATCCTCTTTGGAACCACCTCTCAGGTAGTTGAAAGCAGCTATCAAATCCCCCCTCATTCTTCTCTTCTGCAGACTAAACAATCCCAGTTCCCTCAGCCTCTTCTCATAAGTCGTGTTCCAGACCCCTAATAATTTTTGTTGCCCTTCGCTGGACTCTCTCCAATTTTTCTACATCCTTCTTGTAGTGTGGGGCCCAAAACTGGACACAGTACTCCAGATGAGGCCTCACCAATGTCGAATAGAGGGGGACGATCACGTCCCTCGATCTGCTGGCTATGCCCCTACTTATACATCCCAAAATGCCATTGGCCTTCTTGGCAACAAGGGCACACTGTTGACTCATATCCAGCTTCTCGTCCACTGTCACCCCTAGGTCCTTTTCTGCAGAACTGCTGCCTAGCCATTCGGTCCCTAGTCTGTAGCGGTGCATTGGATTCTTCCTTCCTAAGTGCAGGACTCTGCACTTATCCTTGTTGAACCTCATCAGATTTTTTTTTTAGCCCAATCCTCCAATTTGTCTAGGTCCCTCTGTATCCTATCCCTACCTGCCACCGTATCTACCACTCCTCCTAGTTTAGTATCATCCGCAAATTTGCTGAGAGTGCAATCCACACCATCCTCCAGATCATTAATGAAGATATTGAACAAAACCGGCCCCAGGACCGACCCTTGGGGCACTCCACTTGATTCCGGCTGCCATCCAGACATGGAGCCATTGATCATTACCCGTTGAGCCCGACAATCTAGCCAACTTTCTACCCACCTTATAGTGCATTCATCCAGCCCATACTTCTTTAACTTGCTGACAAGAATACTGTGGGAGACTGTGTCAAAAGCTTTGCTAAAGTCAAGAAACAATACATCCACTGCTTTCCCTTCATCCACAGAACCAGTAATCTCATCATAGAAGGCGATTAGATTAGTCAGGCATAACCTTCCCTTGGTGAATCCATGCTGACTGTTCATGATCACTTTCCTCTCGTGTAAGTGCTTCAGGATTGATTCCTTGAGGACCTGCTCCATGATTTTTCCGGGGACTGAGGTGAGGCTGACTGGCCTGTAGTTCCCAGGATCCTCCTCCTTCCCTTTTTAAAAGATGGGCACTACATTAGCCTTTTTCCAGTCGTCCGAGACTTCCCCCGATTGCCATGAGTTTTCAAAGATAAAGGCCAATGGCTCTGCAATCACATCCGCCAACTCCTTTAGCACTCTCGGATGCAACACATCCGGCCCCATGGACTTTTGCACGTCCAGCTTTTCTAAATAGTCCCTAACCACTTCTTTCTCCACAGAGGGCTGGCCACCTACTCCCCATGCTGTGTTGCCCAGCGCAGCAGTTTGGCAGCTGACCTTGTTCGTAAAGACAGAGGCAAAAAAAGCATTGAGTACATTAGCTTTTTCCACATCCTCTGTCACTAGGTTGTCTCCCTCATTCAGTAAGGGTCCCGCACTTTCCTTGGCTTTCTTCTTGTTGCCAACATACCTGAAGAAACCCTTCTTGTTACTCTTGACATCTCTGGCTAGCTGCAGCTCCAGGTGCAATTTGGCCCTCCTGATTTCATTCCTAGATGCCCGAGCAACATTTTTATATTCTTCCCTTTTCCAAGCTGAAAAGTCCTAGCCTGTTTAACCTCTCCTCATATGGGACCCGTTCCAAATCCCTCATCATTTTAGTTGCCCTTCTCTGAACCTTTTCTAATGCCAGTATATCTTTTTTGAGATGAGGAGAACACATTTGTACACAGTATTCAAGATGTGGGCGTGCCATGGATTTATAGAAGGGCAATAAGATATTCTCCATCTTATTTTCTACCCCTTCTTTAATGATTCCTAACATCCCATTTGCTTTTTTGACTGCCACTGCACACTGTGAGGATGTCTTCAGAGAACTATCCATGATGACTCCAAGATCTTTCTCCTGATTAATTGTAGTTAAGTTAGCCCCCATCATATTGTATGTGTAGGTGGGGTTATTTTTTCCAGTGTGCATTACTTTGCATTTATCCACATTAAATTTCATTTGCCATTTTGTTGCCCAATCACTTAGGTTTTGTGAGATCTTTTTGAAGTTCTTCACAGTCTGCTTTGGTGTTAACTATCTTGAGCAGTTTAATATCATCGGCAAACTTTGCCACCTCACTGTTTACCCCTTTCTCCAGATCATTTATGAATAAGTTGAATAGAATTGGTCCTAAGGACTGACCCTTGGGGAACACCACTAGTTAGTTACCCCTCTCCATTCTGAAAATTTACCATTTATTCCTACCCTTTGTTCCCTGTCTTTTAACCAGTTCTCAGTCCATGAAAGGATCTTCCCTCTTATCCCATGACAACTTAATTTACGTAAGAGCCTTTGGTGATGGACCTTGTCAGAGGCTTTCTGGAAATCTAAGTGCACTATGTCCACTGGATCCCCCTTGTCCACTTGTTTGTTTGACCCCTTCCAAAAACTCTAATAGATTAGTAAGACATGATTTCCCTTTACAGAAACCATGCTGACTTTTGCACAACAATTTATGTTCTTCTATGTGTGTCACAATTTTATTCTTTACTGTTTTCAGCTAATTTGCTCGGTACTGACGTTAGACTTACCAGTCTGTAATTCCCAGGATCACCTCTAGAGCCCTTCTTAAATATTGGCGTTACATTAGCTATCTTCCAGTCATTGGGTACAGTAGCTGATTTAAAGGACAGGTTACAAACCATAGTTAATAGTTCTGCAATTTCACATTTGAGTTCTTTCAGAACTCTTGGGTGAATGCCATCTGGTCCTGGTGACTTGTTACTGTTAAGTTTCTCAATTAATTCCAAAACCTCCTCTAGTGACACTTCAATCTGCGACAATTCCTCAGATTTGTCACCTACAATGGACGGCACAGGTTTTGGAATCTCCCTAACATCCTTCATCATGCCCTGTGCGATTATGGCATATATATTAGCATTTCTTCTTTTTGATCGGAGACTGGCCTGGACAGATTCTTGTCCTCATACAGCAGTCAGATCCAGTATCTCCCTTTCGGTCCATTCTGGAGCTCGTTTGCAATTCTTGGGGTCTGCATGGTCACCTGTGCTGCTGTGGTCGCCACGCTGACCAAACAGGAAATGTAATTCAAAATTTCTTGGAGCTTTTGCTATGTACCTAGCTAGTGCATCGGAGTTGAAAGTGCTGTCCAGAGCGGTCACATTGGAGCACTCTGGCATAGCTCCCGGAGGCCAATACTGTTGAATTGCATCTGCACTACCCCAAATTCGACCCAGCAAGGTCAATTTTAACACTACTCCCCTCGGCTGGGAGGAGTACAGAAGTCGATTTTGAGAGCCCTTTAGGTCGACAGAACGGGGTTGGTTGTGTAGACTCATTCATTTTAAAATCGACCTAACACGACTAAATTCGACCTAATCTCGTAGCGTAGACCAGGGCTTAGACTATCCAAGTGTGTCTTGGACTGTCATTGTTTTATCTAAGAAAAATCCACCTGAACAGGTTAAAGCTCCTTCTACAGGCTCAGGCAGCCTGTATGGCCCATGTGGATAACATTCCCATATCAGAGTTGTGTAGGACAGATCAACACCTTTAACATTTATTGTTCTCTGATGCAAGTATGCATGTTGGACACTTTTTTTTTGTAAGGCATTCCTATACTCACTCTTCACGTAGGCCTCCTGTGGCCTGCCTCCTACTAGTAGGGAAACTCTGTTTTAGTCACCAAGAGCAGAATATATAAACAACAAATAAATAAAAACTAACAGTTACTTACCTTGCAGTAATTAGTTCCCTGAGATGCTTTAAAAGAGCTGGCTGAGGCACTTGTCGGGCCGTTAATGTTGATTTTCAGTAAGTCTTTGAGCTCTGGAGAAGTTCCAGAAGTATAGAAGAAAGCTAATTTTGTGTCAGTTTTTAAAATGGTACATGGTAAATTATAGGCCTGTTAGCCTGATGTTGAAAGCTGGCTGTATTTTAAAGAAGCGGCACAGGAACAAACCATCCCGATGTGCAGAAAGAATAGCAAATATGGCGGGTGACCAGCTGGGCTTAACAGTGAAATCTTCGGTGAGCTTAAACGTAAAAAGGAAGCTTACAAGAAGAGGAAACTTACTGAGAAGACTAGGGAGGAGTATAAAAATATTGCTCGAGCATGCAGGAGTGTAATCAGGAAAGCAAAAACACAACTGGAGTTGCAGCTAGCAAGGGATGTGAAGGGTAAAAAGAAGGGTTTCTACAGGTATGTTAGGAAGAAGAAAAAGGTCAGGAAAAGTGTGGGACCCTTACTGAATGGGGGAGGCAGCCTAGAGACAGATGATGTGGAAAAAACTGAAGTACTCAATGCTCTTTTTTTTTTTTTTTTTTTTTTTTGCCTTGGTCTTCACAGACAAGGTCAGATCCCACACTGCTGTCCTGGGCAGCACAGTATGGGGAGAAGGTGAGCAGCCCTCAGTGGTTGAAGAACAAGTTAAGGACTGTCATGAATATAGAGAGAAGGGTAGCATAAAATCCCTCCTTGGCAGCTATACTAAATTGCCTTACCTGTAAGGGGTTAAGTAGTTCAAATAACCTAGTCAGTACCTGACCAGAAGGACAAATGAGAAAAGAAGATACTTTCAAATCTGCGGGGGCGGGGGGGAGGTTTTGTTTGTGCTCTGTTTGTTGTTCCCTCTCCGGATGGAGGAGAAGCCAAGCAGGTACAACATCTCCTGAAAATATACTCGGAATAATCCATCTAAATTCACACAAATTGTAAGTAGGGCAAGGAAATGAGTTAGGTTATCTTTTGTTTTAGCTTGTGAATTTTCCTGTGCTGCAGAGAGAGTTTTATTCCTGTTTTTGTAACTGTGAAGCTGAGCCCAGTGGGGAATCCTCTGTGTTTTAAATCTTTTTATTATCCAGTAAAGTTACCTTCCATCCTGATTTTGCAGATGTGATTTTTATTTTTTTCTTTCTAAATAAAGTTCTTCTTTTAAGAACCTGATTGATTTCAGTATCCTGAAGACAAAGCGTCTGGTCTGTGCTTACATTGTTAAGGCAGCTGGTTGGTAGTTTATTCTCAAGCCTCCCCAGGAAAGGGCTTGAAGGGGCTTGGGGGGATATTTTGCAGGGATAGGGATTCCAAGTGACGCTTTCCTAAATTTTTGTGTAAATCACTTGGTTGGTGGTGGCAGCAATACTGTCCAAGGACAAGGAAAGGAATTTGTGCCTTGGAAGTTTTAACCTAAGCTGGTAGAATATAAGCTTAGGGGGTCTTTCATGTTGGTCCCCACATCTGCATGCCAGAGTTCAGAGTGTGTGTTGGAAAACCTGACAAGGACTATTTAGAAAAGCTGGACATGCACAAGTCCACGGGTCCAGATCTAATGCATCAGAGGGTATTGAGGGAATTGGCTGATATGATTGCAGATTACCTTTGAAAGGCCATTACCTTTGAAAACTCGTGGCAATCAGGGGAGGTCCCGGACGATTGGAAAAAGGCTAATATAGTGCCCATTTTTAAAAAAGGGAAGGAGGAGAATCCAGGAAGCTACAGCCACACCTCAGTCTCTGGAAAAATCATGGAGCAGATCCTCAAAGAAACCGTTTTGAAGCACTTGGAGAGGAAGATGATCAGGAACAGTCAACATGGATTCACTGCAGGCAAGTCATGTCTGACCAACCTGATTGCCTTCTGTGATGAGATAAGAGGCTCTGTGGATATGGGGAAACCGGTGGACGTGATATATCTTGACTTTAGTAAAGCTTTTGATACGGTCTCCCACAGTATTCTTGCCAGCAAGTGAAAAAAGTATGGATTGGATGAATGGGCTATAAGGTGGATAGAAAGCTGGCTAGATTGTCGGGCTCAGTGGGTAGTGATCAACAGCTCAATGTCTAATTGGCAGCCGGTATAAAGCGGAGTGCCCCAGGGGGTCCGCCCTGGGGCCGGTTTTGTTCAACGTCTTTATTAATGATCTGGATGATGGGATTAATTGCACCCTCAGCAAGTTCGCAGATGACACTAAGCTGCGGGGAGGGGTAGATATGTTGGAGGGTAGAGATAGGGTCCAGAGTGACCTAGACAAATTGGAGGATTGGGCCAAAAGAAATCTGATGATGTTCAACAAGGACTAGTGCAGAGTCCTGCACTTAGGACAGAAGAATTCCATGTACAGCTACAGGCTGGGGACCGACTGGCTAAGCAGCAGTTGTGCAGAAAAGGAGCTGGGGATTACAGTGGACGAGAAGCTGAATATGAGTAAGCAGTGTGCCCTTGTTGCAAGATGGCTAATGGCATATTGGACTGTATTAGTAGGAGCATGGCCAGCAGATCTTGGGAAGTGATTATTCCCCTCTATTTGGCACTGGTGAGGCCACATCTGGAGTATTGTGTCAGTTTTGGTCCCCGTCATGTTACTGACTTGAACTGGGACCATATCGAACATGGTTGCAACCAAGGTCCTGTAGCGGCACCAAATCTTGTATAAAGGGGGTCAAATAAGGTGTCTAAGACAAGATTATGGTTTGCTGGTTATGTTTGTGATCTATATGCATGTATCATTTTTGTATTTAAAGATATAAGTATTGGCTCTATACTGTCTGTATTTCAAACGTGTGCTATGCTTCTGGGTGACACCCCAGACAAGTTGGTGTCAGCTCTGCCTAGCCAGCTTGATGGCCCATTAAGGACCATCAGCTATACAATTGACCCATTGAGAGAAGGCAGACACACCTTGTGACTCAGTAAGGTATGCAGGGACATGCCTATGGACAGAACTCTGAGGTTTTTCCATGCCATGTGATGAACAGCTTGTCTTTGGAACAAAGAAAGACCACATGGCAAGAGAATATAAAAAGCTGCTGCAGCTCCTCCATCTTGTCTTCAGTCCTGCTTCTTACCTCTGGAGGAACTTTGCTACACTGAAGCTTTGAACCAATGACTGATGACCCATCCCAACTGTGGATGTACTCCAGAGACTTGATTTCAACCTGCAGTTTATTCAATCACTGCTGCAAGCCTGAACCAAGAACTTTGCCATTACTGTATGTAATTGATTCCATTTAACCAATTCTTGCTCTCATCTATATCTTTTTCCTTTTATGAATAAACCTTTAGATTTTAGATTCTAAAGGATTGGCAACAGCATGATTTGTGGGTAAGATCTGATTTGTATATTGACCTGGGTCTGGGGCTTGGTCCTTTGGGATCGGGAGAACCTTTTTTCTTTTATTGGGGTATTGGTTTTCATAACCATTTGTCCCCATAACAAGTGGCACTGGTGGTGATACTGGGAAACTGGAGTGTCTAAGGGAATTGCTTGTGTGACTTGTGGTTAGCTAGTGGGGTAAATCCAAAGTCTTCTCTGGCTGCCTGGTTTGGTTTGCCTGAGAGGTGAAAAAAACCCAGCCTTGGGCTGTAACTGCTCTGCTTTAAGCAATTTGTCCTGAATTGGCACTCTCAGTTGGGTCCCACCAGAACCACATCTTTACACCCCACTACAGAGGGGATGTGGACAAATTGGAGAGAGTCCAGCGGAGGACAACGAAAATGATTCAGGGCTGGGGCACATGACTTATGAGGAGAGGCTGAGGGAACTGGGGTTATTTAGTCTGCAGAAGAGACTAGTGAGGGGGGGATTTGATAAGAGCCTTCAACTACCTGAAGTGGGGTTCTCAAGTTGCAGTGGGGGAGGTCTAGGTTGGATATTAGGACACACTGTTTCACTAGGAGGGTGGAGAAGCACTGGAATGGGTTACCTAGGGAGGTGGTGGAATCTCCATCCTTTGAGGTTTTTAAGATCAGGCTTTACAATGCCCTGCCTGGGATGATTTAGTTAGGGGTTTGTCCTTCTTTGAGCTGTGGGTTTGACTAGATGACCTCCTGAGGTCTCTTCCAACCATAATCTTCCATGATTCTATCCCAAGCAAGATAATGGAGTGGCCGTAAGGGACTTGATTAATAAGGAATTAATGGCAGGTGATGTAATGCAAATCACCATGGGTTTATGGGAAATTGATCTTTTCCAATGAACTTGCTATCTTTTTTTGATGAGATTACAAAATTGGTTGATAAAGGTAATAGTGTTGATGTAATATACTTAAACATTGTAAGGCTTTTGACTTGGTACCACACTACATTTTGATTTAAAATCTTGAACACTATAAAATTAACATGGCACACATTAAATGGATTAAAAACTGGCTAACTGATAGATCTCAAAATGTTTGCAGTATTGTTGTAGCCATGTTGGTCTCTTTCACCAATGGAAGTTGGTCCAATAAAAGACGATATCTCACCATCCAAGTCTCAAAATGTAATTATAAATGGGGAGTTATCAAGGAGATGTTTCCAATGGAGTCCCACCAGACTCAATTCTTGTCCCTTTGCTATTTAACATGTTTTGTCAATTATCTGGAAGAAAACATAAAATCATCACTGATAAAATTTGCAGATGACCCAAAACTGGAGGAGTGGAAAATAATGAAGAGGACAGATCAATGATTCAGAGCATTGTGGATCACTTGGTAAACTGGGCACAAGCAGTATACGTTTTAATACAGCAAAGCGAGAATGGTTAAAGGATTAGAAAACATGCTTTATATGATAGACTGAAAGAACTCAATCTATTTTGCATAAGATAGATAAGGTTAAGGGGTGACACATTTACAGACTATACATCTACATGGGGAACAGATATTTAATAATGATCTCTCTAATCTAGCAGAGAAAGGTATAACATGATCCAATGGCTGGAAGCTGAAGCTAGACAAATTCAGACTGAAAATTAGGTGTAAATTTTTTCACAGTGAGAACAGTTTACCAAGGATCCTGATGGATTCTCCATCACTGACTATTTTTAAATCAAGTTTGGACGTTTTTCTAAAAGATCAGCTCTAGGAATTATTTTGGGGCAGTTCTATGGCCTGTGTTATACAGGAGGTCAGACTAGATGATCACAGTGGTCCCTTCGGGCCTTGGAATCTGTGAATCTATATGTTGTCCACACAGATTCCACAAACTGCCTTCCATACCAGCTAACAGGAGTCCTGTTTCTAATCTATGGAATTCTTATAGGTGAGGGAACAGAGTGCAGATTCTAATCACCCCACTCTAAATTGTCCTCTACTATGGGGAACAAGAGGGCACTCAGGCCACATGCATGATCCAAATATAGACTGCTGTTCTAAAGAATCAGATCTTCCTTGCGTGGGGCATATGTACACCAAGAGTGGAATGACCACACATCTCGAAAAACCACATTTACTATTCTTTTGTATTTGAGAGAGCCTAGGCCAAGCCACATATGTTAGAATTATAGACTTTAAGGTCAGAAGGAACCATTATGATCATCTAGTATGACCTCCTGCGCAACACAGGCCACAAAAATCTCACCCACCCACTTCCGTAACAAACCTCTAACCTATGTCTGAGCCATTGAAGTTCTCAAATTGTGGGTTAAAGACTTCGAGGTGCAGAGAATCCTCTAGCAAGTGACCCGTACCCCACACTGCAGAGGAAGGCTAAAAACCCCCAGGGCCTCTGCCAACCTGCCCTGGAGGAAAATTCCTTCCCAACCCCAAATATGGCGATCAGCTAAACCCTGAGCATGTGGGCAAGACTCACCATCCAGACACCCAGGAAAGAATTCTCTGTAGTAACTCCGATCCTACCCCATCTAACATCCCATCACAGGCCATTGGGCATATCTACCGCTAATAGTTGAAGATCAATTAATTGCCAAAATTAAGCTGCCCCATCATATCATCCCTTCCATAAACTTATCAAGCTTAGTCTTGAAGCCAAATATGTCTTTTGCCCCACTGCTTCCCTTGGAAGGCTGTTCCGGAACTTCACTCCTCTGATGGTTAGAAACCTTTGTCTAATTTCAAGTCTAAACTTTCTGATGGCCAGTTTATATCCAATTGTTCTTGTGTCCCCATTGGTACTGAGCTTAAATAATTCTTCTCCCTCCCTGGTATTTATCCCTCTGATATATTTATAGAGAGCAATCCTATCTCCCCATAGCCTTCTTTTGGTTAGGCTAAACAAGCCAAGCTCTTTGAGTCTCCTTTCATAAGACAGGTTTTCCATTCCACGGATTGTTCTAGTAGCCCTGCTCTGTACCTGTTCCAGTTTGAATTCATCCTTCTTAAACATGGGAGACCAGAACTGCACACAGTATTCCAGGTGAGGTCTCACCAGTGCCTTGTATAACGGTACTAACACCTCCTTATCTTCACTGAAAATACCTCGCCTGATGCATCCCAAGACCGCGTTAACTTTTTTCACGGCAGTATCACATTGGCGGCTCATAGTCATCCTGTAGTCAACCAATACACCGAGGTCCTTCTCCTCTGTTACTTCCAAGTGATGTGTCCCCAGTTTATAACAAAAATTCTTAATCCCTAAATGCATGACCTTGCACTTTTCACTATTAAATTTTATCCAATGCTATTACTCGAGTTTACAAGGTCATCCAGATCTTCCTGTATGATATCCCGGTCCTTCTCTGTATTGGCAATGCCTCCCAGCTTTGTGTCATCTGCAGACTTTATTAGCACATTCCCACTTTTTGTGCCAAGGTCAGTAATAAAAAGATTAAATAAGATTGATCCCAAAACCGATCCCTGGGGAACTCCACTAGTAATCTCCTTCCAGCCTGACAGTTCATCTTTCAGTGTGACCCATTGTAGTCTCCCCTTTTAACCAGTTCCTTATCCACCTTTCAATTTTCATATTGATCCCCATCTTTTCCAATTTAACTAATAATTCCCCATGTGGAACCATATCAAATGCCTTACTGAAATCGAGGTAAATTAGATCCACTGCATTTCCTTTGTCTAAAAAAATCTGTTACCTTCTCAAAGAAGGAGATCAGGTTGGTTTGACACGATCTACCTTTTGTAAAACAATGTTGTATTTTATCCCAATTAGCATTGACCTCAATGTCCTTAACTACTTTCTCCTTGAAAATTTTTTCCAAGACGTCTTTGAAAAGGAAACACATTGTTCTCCTCCCCCAGCTAATCATTACTCATAAGGATGTAGTTACAATGAATAATGCTGATAGATTAAAAGTGAAACTTTGGCACAACAATGACTTGTTTAATTAAAACAGATTCCACTTTCATAAAGATCCTGTTTGTCAAAGTAGCGGTTCAGTTGCAGTTCCTGTTCTTTGTGAAATTTTTTAGCTGGCTCAAGCTCTGTCAAAAATCTGTTGGCATGGAACTGTTCAGCCAGTTAAAGAGCACAGTAGTTGTTACTTTCACGAAGACCAGGATTGGTATGTAATTGTTCATATTATTTTAGGAGTGGTAGAGCTATTGAGCCAGCAGAACTGTTTCATGAAGAACTAGATCTTTGACACAATTGATGTTGCATTTTTTTGAAAGATCCTGTTCACTATAAGACCATTAAGTCAGTTGAGGAGCAGAGCTCCTAAACCAATTGAAAACTTCCGTGGAGATCCTGATCTTTAACAAAATTGCAGTTATTTTTCAAACGTCATCTTTGACACAGCACAAATGCCACTGGACTAGCAAAATCTACAGGGAGGGGCTCTGCAGGCAGGGAGCATGTGTATGATTCTTATTTCACCAGTGACACATGTTTAATGTAAACTTTCTGAGCTGGACTTTGGGCCACCTTAAATGCTTCTTGCACCTGAAATAACAGTACTATAGTGTGCTTTGTTCTTGGACTGAGTTTAGAAGTAAAGACCTTGATTGTTTTGTTTTTTTTTGTTTTGTTTTTAATGTTCAGATTACTTTCAAAACAGAACCGTCTCACCATGACCCGAAATGCTGTGTGGGCTCTATCAAACCTCTGCAGAGGGAAGAATCCTCCTCCAGAGTTTGCCAAGGTAAGAAATGTGTTAAAGAAATCAAGGATTTGAGAGGTAGTGAGATGATGTCCATGAATAAGGAAGAAAGAAAGGCATTGTGGTGTTTAGTGCGAAGCAGCAGAAACATTTGGGATTTTCAAAATTTCTCTTTGAACAGACTTCTTACAAATCAGGCTTGTTTTTGAGTGTGCTTGGTGCTGTTGAAATGTGTATAGATTGACAGCTTTGGAAGTAAAGTTCTTGATTCATAGAATCAGGTCCAGCATATAGTCAGCTGCAGTGCAAGTTTCTCCCATATGTACTGTCCTTGCCAGTATGTCTCACCTCTAACATGGACACCACCTCTAGAAAAGAGAGGGAGTTCATTTTTCATGATCCAGTTACTCTTTGCCCTCTTGCTGAGACTATCAACAAGCGGGGGAGTGAATTAGCACCAACTGAAATGGTGGGGGTTTTTTGTGATGTGGAGAGCTCTCCACAAGGAACTAAAATGGTACCTCCAGGTCCACCTCTTAGATAACTGATAGAGGTGGGGTTTTTGAATGGTTAGTATTTTTCAGAGAAAGGTATTTTATGAAAAAATCAGTTTCCAAACCAGTCCTGCTAACCTAGTACATGGAATGAAGACTTGCTATCTTCTGGAGATCAGTTATTTTTACTTAATGTACAGAAGAATGTTCGTTCTTCCACAGAGAGTTTGGGTACCTTTCCATGATTTGTGCATTCTCCTGACAGAACTCTGCCTCACTTGTAACCGTCAGTTCTGTGGAGCCTGGCTGCAACTCTCAAATTCCTTAAACTCGAGTCAAGCTTCTCAAGCAGAGCACCAATTATATGAGTGTCTGATGTATATTTTGGGGGGGGATGTATATTTTGGGGGGGGTTGATGATGGAATGGGAAGTATTGAACAAACTGTCTGCAATCCTACCCATTATGTCTTCAATACTGTGTCATACCTATTTGCACTGAGCAAAGTCTGGCCTTTACTATGCACTCATAGTAATAAGTGGTATGTACACAGCATGCATCTAGTTTGAAACAGGAGGAGCAATCAATACTGGGAGGGCTTCATAGGGCACTGCCACAAGTGATACAGGCAGGATGGTTGGGTTGCCGAGTTGCTTAGTCTAACATCAGGAAGTTGTGGGGTTCTGCATGGATGTATTTAAGACCTCTCTCTAATGCCACACTGCTTTGAGCTCATGTCATTTTACTTATAGTCACTCAAACTGGCCCAGGTCTGAAAGCGGGTGGGACACTTGTACTAGTCTGGTGACTTTGCTGCTGGATGGTCCAGGGCCTGACAAAGCATTACGGGGCACTATCGATAATAGCTGCAACTTGTGCAGAGCCGGAAACCATATAACTGATTCTGAATATCACACTGCTCCCAGTTTCTCCCGTGGTGATATTTGCTGCTGCATGTCTGACCATGTCTGCACTTCTGAGGTTGAAGCAGAATTCACTCCTGCTTCCCCATGAAAATTGGACACTGCATGGAAGTATTGATTTAGGTTCTCCACGTTTTCCAGAATGAGTACCTGCATATTCTACTGCTCAGTAGTCAAAAACAATACTTGCTTTTAGAATACTTCTCCCAGCTGTCTTGGCCCTTTGAATTCAACTGTTCATACATCTGCTTTTTCTACTTAATGTAGGTTGCACCTTGTCTGAGTGTGCTGTCCTGGTTGCTCTTTGTCAATGACACAGATGTGCTAGCAGATGCCTGCTGGGCCCTGTCATATTTGTCTGATGGACCTAATGATAAAATCCAAGCTGTGATTGATGCAGGAGTGTGCAGAAGACTTGTTGAGCTGCTGATGTAAGAACTTCACTTTTAACAAGCGTATTACTCACTGTTACCTCTTTACACTTTCCTCACAGCTCAGCTTCCTACAATAGTAAGGTTAGGTAGAATTTCTGGAACAGTAGGGTTAAACAGTCATTTTCCTGGCTTAAAGCCAGCTTGTTCACCTATTCTACAGTCCCTGCTCTTCTCAAAGGCTGCTGCAGAAGAGCCATCAATAGCAAGTGGGTGAACTTGAGGGCTACAAACCAAGAGCAATTCTCAGACTTTGTTGCTACTTTTCTTGTGCAAGAAATTGGGGCATGGGAGAATTGAGGGGATTAGGATTTGAAATCAGCTTCAGAACAAAGGGGTTAAAAGTTGGGATCAACATTTTCAATCCTTGGTGCCCAAAGTTAGATTCTAAATCATGTTCTTCAGACCCCGAAGTAAAAGTAGACTGATTTTTTCTGAAATGCAGACTCCCTGCAGCCCCCTTTGGCTTTAATGGGAGTTGTGGGTGATGAGTAATTGTATACATTTTGACTTTTTATTTTGGCACCTATATATGGACTTAGGAGCCTGGTATTAGACATCCAAGTTGACAAATTTATGCTGAAATTTTCAGAAAAACGTTTAGTCTTCCATACTGAAACAGTTTAAACAGTTTCTAGGGTATAAACAATATCTTTAAAAAAAAGAACTTGATTTTGAAAAATAGCTTTTTAAGGTTCCGTTAAAACTGAAATTTGGTACAACAGTTTATTTTATACTGAAGTTACAAAAATGGGACTTAAGCCAATTCAGTCCATACTCATGTTAGTCTATTCTCTAACCTTCAAGACATGACTGCATTAATACAAAGCCCTACAAAATGTGTAAAGAGAGAGAATGTACAACTCTCTTGCTAAAATGGCTAGAGGATAACCCAGTAATAAACAGAACCTAATAATCACTTATTAAGAATGCAATATGAGAGAAAATGACTGAAAAAGTTGCTACTTACTATTTTCTTTTTAATGTCTTATAATTAGAGGAAACAGCACCATTTCTACTTTTGCTCAGTTTGATCTTCAATAAAATGGTACCATTGATCAATCATAAATATAAAAAATAGTCTGTGAAACATCTGGAAAAACAAGTATAACTTGTTCTTTAAGAATGATCTAAAAGTTGACAAGGTAACCTGATTTCCAGTCATGGTTCATGCCAAAATTGAACTGAACCAATAGTGTGCCTTTAAAAAGGAACATGTGGTTCAGGAAAAGAAACAAAGCAAAATCTCCTCTGATGGAAGCAACAAATGTATTAAACTTAGGGTAAAGAATAATTAATTGTAAGCTGCTTAAAAATGTTCTTGCTGCAGCTCTCATCTGTTCTTAAACTTTTCTCAAATATGCATGATATGTTTTCGATTCACTTCTCCATAAATACATAGATGTGGTAGTTGGTAAAACCCTGATTTAAATACTTTAAATTAGTTTCCTGACTTTTATATTGAGCAGACACACAAAATGGCCAGGAATAACGGCAGACAGCTCAGCCTGTGGAAGTGTAATATTAGACTAGTTTCATTCTTTCATAAAAAGGATATTGATTTTGCATATCAGAGAGTCTTATACAATTAAGCTCTTAGGAATTATAAAATATTTCCTAGAATTTTCTCTGTCCTATTAAGGGCCATATCACCATCCTCTAATGATGGAATCTCTAAAGAATGAGAGAAGAGATACAGAAATTTGAGAATTAATCAAACTTTATCAGAATTAACAATTTCAGGTGATTTAGATGCAGATAATTTCCTAAGGTCCCTGCCACTCCAACAGAAATTGTGTTAATAGGAGGACATTTTGCTTGCCAGAATGTGGTCCACTTGAAGATATAGTCATGAGCCATTTATTTTTTGTGTATTCTGAGTAATTTGTCTGGTATTAAGGGGAAGAGGGAAATTCAGTTTCCTATTAAAAGGAAATTCCAATTTACGCTCAGTGACTAATAAAAGCAGAAATAAAACCCTCCTAACAATTAAAAAAAAAAAATTCTAAGAAACTAGTGACCAAAAATTTTGTGTACTGAAGTTGCCCTTAGAGATTAGATTTATTTTTTTTGAATTAGTTTATTTTGTGCATTTGGCAGCAGTTTGCGTGCAGTCAGTTTCACTGTTTCCCTTTTATAGCTAGTAAATTATTTTCCATGCTGTGAGTATTTCATACAGCAACAAAGGAGAGAAAAATACTGTAAATAATGAGGAAAAAAACTGACTGGAGGACTTGGGGTCAGGTATAATATCTGAAACTAGAATCATAGAATCGTAGGACTGGAAGGGACCTCGAGAGGTCACTTAGTCCAGTGCCCTGCACTCATGGCAGAACTAAAGTATTATCTAAACCATCAACCATTGTTTAACTTGCTCTTAAAAATCTCCAATCATGGAGATTCTACAAACTCTCTGGGCAATTTATTCCACCTGGACAGTAGGGAAGTTTTTCCTAATGTCTAACCTAAACCGCCCTTGCTACAATTTAAGCCAAAAGCTTCTTGTCCTATCCTCAGAGGTTAAGGAGAATAATTTTTTTGCCCCCTCCTCCTTGTAACAACCTTTTATGTATTGAAAACTGTTAGCATTTCCCCTCTCAATCTTCTCTTCTCCAGTCTAAATAAACGCATTTTTCAGTCTTCCCTCATAGGTCATGTTTTCTAGACCTTTAATCATTTTTGTTGCTCTCCTCTGGACTTTCTCCAGTTTGTCTTCATCTTTCCTGAAATGTGGCACCCAGAACTGGATACAGTACTCCAGTTGAGGTCTAATCAGCGTGGAGTAGAGCAGAAGAATTACTACTTGTCTTGCTTACAACACTCTTGCTAATACGTCCCAGAATTATGTTTACTTTTTTTGTAACAGTGTTACACTATTGACTCATATTATATAAGCACTTTAATTACACTTTTAAAATTAACTAGATTTCAGATGACTGATTTTCAGGGGTTCTGAGCAGCTCCTATCCATTAAAACTGTGGATGTTCAGCACTTTTGAAAATCAGTTCAAAAGCTAACAGGGTTCCTTTAAGATTTTCACCCTACATTTTTGAGACAAGATTAAATCAAATTTCTAAACATAATAGTCGTTATCAGTTTATCTGGAAATTTCCTTTTGGTTTCAATAAAGTTGTCAAGGAAAAATACCGCTACCACAGTGAATTATTCTTCACCAAATTTATATGTATTAGATTTTAACCTCTGAGAGCTATGTTTCATCATCATCATATCTACATTGTAATGGATTAGACAGCAATCGCCAAGAACCTAAAGTTAGGTTCCCAAGTCAAGGAGAGGAGCCTGGGTGCTTGGTGTTCTTTGAAAACCAGGCCACTTTTTCAGGTGCCTTTAAAGTTAATAGTCTAAATTGAGGCACTTACTTTTTAACATCATGGCCAATGTGTTGGTTGTTGTGTTTTGTTTAAAGCCTGTGCTCTAGTTAAGTGTTAGACATTTAAAAGCTATTAGTTTCAAATCAAAATGCATTTTAGCTTGTCTCTAACTCTAAAACATATTCAGTAATTTCAGTCAAACTTGGCAGGAGAATTCTCCTAGGGCTAGCAAGGTGGCAGTGGGTCCTGACTAAAGGGTGGAGGTGCAGATACTTTTGGGCTGCTTAGTCTAAGTTTTTGCTTTGAATTGCAGGCACTGTGACTACAAAGTGGTATCTCCTGCCTTACGAGCAGTTGGGAACATTGTGACAGGGGATGATATCCAGACACAGGTATGGCCTCCGCTGCTACTGTCTTGTAATACCATCTTTCTTTCTCTTAGTTAGCGGGGGTAATTTATATACTCACAAGCCTCTATGTTTTCCCTTTATTAAAAACTGTCATTTTTGGAACTCAAAAAGGGAACTGATTGCAGCAGAACATGTTTTTCAAGCTCTCACGCAAACCTCCATCACTGCATTCAGTCCTGACCATGCTGTTCCAATCTTGGGTTCCCATATAGGTATGCAGATATTGGTCAGTCTTGACCTACAGCACCCTCTGAGTATTCCTGTTTTAGTATTCCCAAGCAAAAACTACCTGTTATGCTGAATTTTGTGGTGGTTCTATGATGTGGCCTAATGTCCTCCAAGTTCTAGGTTGAAAGCATTCCTTTTTCTTTGTGGTCTGTGCCAAAGCTGAAACCCAGTTTCCTAACCAAGTGATTAGTTCACTGATGACATATTGTGTATGAGAATACATCATTTTTGATACATCATCTTCAGTCTCATAACACTGAGTTCGGGTAGGAAGACCACTTAATAGCAACCAGAAACACTCTGCTTCAGTTTAACAGAAGTAGTGCTTGAGACAGTTGAGTAATCTTTATAATTGTCACAGTGCATTATTTATATCTCGTATCTGAGGGTTATGTTAACATTGTTGTGTTTAACAACCAGCTTCTTTCGTGTATAATTCAGTCACAGAAATCTATTCTGGGGGGAATCATGGTGTTCACAACTGGAATCCAGGAGTCAGGCATAGTGTGGCATCAGGCCTCACAGGCTGTGACAGTGAGGCAAGGAACTAGAGAGCCAAAGAAATGCAGAGCCTGTCTGTTTAAGGAGTCTCAGTGCAAAAAGAAAACCAATAAAAAAACAAACAAAACCTCCTTCATGTTCATTAGGGCCACATTTGGATCCAGGACCTCATATTGTGCTAGGTGCTGTATAAATACAGTAACTTCTCACTTAGTCATCCCGATTAACGTTGTTTCGTTGCTGATCAATTAGAGAACATGCTCGTTTAAAGTTGTGCAATGCTTCTTTATAACATCGTTTGGCAGCCACCTGCTTTGTCCACTGCTTGCAGAAAGAGCAGCTCGTTGCAGCTAGCTGGTGGGGGCTTGGAACCAGGGGGGACCGGCAGCCCCCCCATCAGCTCCCTGCTCCCCTAAATTCTCTGTGCGGCAGTCACCCAGCAGGCTGTCAAGTGCTGGCAGTTCAGCTGTCCCTTCCTTCCACCACTGCCATGTGCTGCTCCTGCCCTCTGCCTTGGAGTTGCTCCCTGAGCCTCTGCTTGCTGAGAAGGGGGGGCTAATGTCAGGGAGTCCCTCTCCCCCCTGCTCCTGCACCCCGCTTCGCCATCTTCCATAGAGCAGGGGACACACACAACAGGGCTCAGGAGGGAGAGAGCTTCCTAGCAGCAGCTGCGTCTCAGCTTGCTGATCTACTTAAAACACACACACACACACACACACACACACACACACACACACACACACACACACACACACACACACACACACACACACACACACACACACACACACACACACACACACACACACTGTCTGCCATGCTGTCTCCCCTTCCTTCATTCCCTGGGAAATATCCCACCCTCTGACTTCACCACCTCAACCAAGCTTCACAATCATTGCTGCGTACCACTATTAAATTATTCATTTAAAACTTACACTGTGTGTGTGTGTATATATAGTCTTTTGTTTGGTGAAAAACATTTCCCTGGAACCTAACCCCCCCCCCCCCCATTTACATTAATTCTTATGGGGAAATTGGATTTGCTTAACATAGTTTAGCTTAAAGTTGCATTTTTCAGGAACACAACTACAACATTAAGTGAGGCGTTACTGTACGTATTGAACACATGGTCCCAGCACTGAATCACTTAATTTTTCTGTGCATCAGTTTCCCTGTCCATAAAACGAGGACAACACTTAACAAGGGGATTAATTACTATTTTGTGAAACATTTTGGAAACATCTGGTGAAAAGTGCTAGATAAATGTTAGTAATTGTCTCTTCCTTTTAGGGATTACCTGTGTCAAATGGCTGTCTATTCTAGACACAGTCTAAGCGTGCTCTCTCTCGCTCTCTCTTTTTCTCTTCAGGTAATTCTGAATTGCTCAGCTCTGCAGAGTTTATTGCACTTGCTGAGCAGCCCTAAGGAGTCTATCAAAAAGGAGGCATGTTGGACAATATCCAACATTACAGCTGGAAACAGAGCCCAGATCCAGGTAACCTACCCAGCTATGTTCCTTTTGTGATCTTTGGCCCAAAGTCTAGGAGTTTATTTCATCAACAATCAGGTGGCATTGCTCTTATAGTTTATATGAAGAGAAGCAGGCTCATGACCACCCTGTATTTGTGGAAGGCTTTAACAATGCTGCCATCTCTGCTATAGAATTTGTTAGCTTAAAACATTTCAAACTTTTTTTTTCAAATTCAGACACTTGAGACGGGAGGAAAAGTTATGCCAGAAGAAAGCAAAATGCTATTAAATGCAAGAAAACAACATGGCTACAAACAATCTGGGAGAAAGCCCGATCAGCAAACTAAACAAAAAACACCAATCCCCTGTGATCTCATCCCCTCAACACCCAGTATGTATAGATACTCCCAAGCAAATGTATATAATAAATTTGAGATGAACAGCCAAATTTTGGTTAAACACACAAACACTTCTTTACTTTACCACCTTATCTGGAAATCCACTCTCTCAAATACTTCCTTAATTTCTTCTTGTCTACATTCCCTCAAAATTCATACCAATGACCATTGTACCTCATTTTGGCCTATCCAGCTCAACTAAAATCAAAATAATTTTTTACCAAGATATTGAAAAGCACTGACCCTCAAGCTGAGGATAGTCCCCTCCCTGAGTCTCTCAACTTTTATTACAATACTGTCTTCAGTGCTACTGTGTAGGAACAAATGTCATTTAAAGGCCATGTCTACACTACAGAGCCTGTGCTGGCAAAGCTATATCTGCATAGCTATGCTGGTATAGGCCCCCCCACCCCCCCCAGAATGTAATTGCAGCATATACCAAGAGGAGGATAAGTCCTGCTGGTATAATAATACCATCTTCTCAAATAACATCAGCTATGGTGACAGATGCACTCTTCTGTCAGCATAGTTGTGTTTACCCTGGTGATTCTGGTGGCTTTGAGCCTGGGGTTAGGGCTGGCCCGCAGGAAGAACTCTCCAGAATTGTCTGCCTCCAATCTGCACTTGTAACAGACTGCAGGTCTCACTGCGGATTTAAAAAATATTTTAAACTAAACATCTCAAGTTTCCTCATTGGCTTTGAGGTTTTTGTCTCAAAACTGCCTGTGACAGATGGCAATATTCTACAGTATCCTGAATAAACTTTATTGAATTAGGTTTAATACCTCTGGGGTCTATTGTATTAAAAATACAATTGTTTGTGGTGTTGTAGGATTGTATGCAGTTTTTCTAGGGACATGACTAATGTAAATGTTAGGAATGTCAGAGGACTGTTTGGGACAATATGTGTGAAGTGGGTTTCCTAGGAGGTACTTGGGAGGCCTTTTGAAGCTATACCCTGAGGAGAAGAACACATTATATACTGATTACCTGCTCCTGGAAACTCCAGATCAGAGATCCCTGAACTGTATAAAGATGGACTAAACTTTTCATGAGTATGCTAGTTCTGAGCTGAATCTGTTCTGGACTCTCCATCCTTAGAGGATTTTAAGGCCTGGCTTGACTAAACCTGGCTGGGATGATTTAGTTGGTGTTGGTCCTACTTTGAGCAGGGGGTTGGACCAGATGACCTCCGGAGGTCTCTTTCAACCCAAATCTTCTATGATTCTATGGACTTGTTGACCACAAAAGCGACCCCCTTTTGTGCTTGAAAGACTCACCTGGAAGAGCACATGTTGGAGGCAATTGGGGTGATCTCTGGTAAGTTTATTAGTATGCGTGTAGGTTTTTATTATTTTAATGTGTTTTCTCTATTGTTTTTTACCTTAAGAATAAAATAGACTTGCATAGGAAGTGCTGGGTGGTAATTTATAACTGTTGGCAATTACACTGTGTACCATCTCTGAAGGGAGAAGCAAACAGGCCTGTTTAGGCAGACTATCTTTTGCTGGGAATAACAAAGAGAAGGCAGGGAACTGTTCAGCCTGGGAATACTCAATCAGAAGAGAGAGAGATGTGGGTCTCAACCCATGAGAGGTGGCAGCCAGGGGAGCCTGAGAGTGGGTGCCCTTGCTGAACCACTAAGGGGATATAAAGGTGTAGTTGCCCTCAAAAGAAAGTGGGGGGGGAGAGAAATACCTTTCTTTCCAAGGATGGTTTGCAGGACAGCACTTTCAGCTTCTCCCGATCAGAAATGGCAGACAGGAGGTGGTGGTATGTGGATGAGGTCCATGCTGAGACAGTTGAGCAGGCTGCGTGGAAGCTCCCTCCTCTGAGACCAGGCCAGAAGTCTGCTATGGGTTCTGTAGTCAGATCAGCTGAAGGAGTATTCCCGCTAAACCTACAGAGGAGAATAAGATCACTTAGACTAAATGTGGATGCAGTAGCTTGAGTCCTGAGAGTTTTGGCTGCAGTTTCCTATTGCGCAGTTCTGTAGTCAATAAGGAGCCCATTGTGAGCATCAGCAAAATAAAAAAACCCTACATAAAATCATAGAATATCAGGGTTGGAAGGGACCTCAGGAGATCATCTAGTTCAACCCCCCTCCTCAGGACCAATCCCCGATTTTTGCCCCAGATCCCTAAATGGCCCCCTCAGGGATTGAACTCACAACCCTGGGTTTAGCAAGCCAATGCTCAAACCACTGAGCTATCGTTGCACCCCTGTTTTAAACTAGATTTCCCAAGCAACATTTTCAGGACTGGTGCTTTACCTGACTCCAGTTTGCTGTACATTCAAAATTACCAAAGATACATTTTAGGGGCCTGTGGCTCCGCCTGAAGAAATTGGAATTGCAAGCTAAAATCTGATATATTTCTCAGTATTTTGTTGATAAGCTCTTTGAGGAGAGCATGTAGACAAAGCAGACACTGAGGCTTTAGACAAGAGAATAAGTCTGTCCTTCCAGTGAGAGAGAATCTTCAGACTCTCTTATCTCGGCAGGTGTTTGAAGCCACTGTTCCTCCAGGTTCCAGCACAGAGATTACATGGTAGGAGGATGCCATTGCTGCTTTTCCTGGTGATAGGAAGAGCAAGAGTCTGATCCTCTGGAAAACCATCCAACCCCAAAAGCTTCTTTTGTTTGGGGTTTCCCAAGTCTGAGCAGATTTCCTCTCCCCTCCCCTCATGAGGGGCACTTCATGGTGGGCCCTCACCTGAAAATAAACCACTTCAGGTACTTGAGATAACTAGTGAAGCCTATTCAATAAAACTAGCTCATTGTCCCAGGGACAAGTTTACCTTTTCCCCCAAATGACAGGTTTCAAAGTAGCAGCCGTGTTAGTCTGTATCTGCAAGGAGAAAAGGAGTACTTGTGGCACCTTAGAGACTAACAAAGTTATTTGAGCATAAGCTTTCGTGAGCTACAGCTCACTTCATCGAATGCATTCAGTGGAAAATACAGTGGGGAAATTTATATACACAGAGAACATGAAACAATGGGTGTTACCATACACACTGTAAGGAGAGTGATCAGGTAAGGTGAGCTATTACCAGCAGGAGGGTGGGGTGGGGGCAGAAACCTTTTGTAGTGATAATCAAGGTGGGACATTTCCAGCAGCTGACAAGAACATCTGAGGAACAGCGGGGGGAGGGGGGCAATAAACATGGGGAAATAGTTTTACTTTGTGTAATGACCCATCCACTCCCAGTCTTTATTCAAGCCTAAGTTAATTGTATCCAGTTTGCAAATTAATTCCAATTCAGCAGTCTCTTGGAATCTGTTTTTTAAGTTTTTTTGTTGAAGAATTGCCACTTTTAGGTCTGTAATTCAAAAACCAGTCGGAGAACACTTCAATCTCTTTGGTCACTCGATTACAGACCTAAAAGTGGCAATTCTTCAACAAAAAACAGACTCCAACGAGAGACTGCTGAATTGGAATTAATTTGCAAACTGGATACAATTAGCTTAGGCTAGCTGAGTGTAAGGGAAGCTGAGTGTAAGGAACCACCGTCACTTACTTACTTTAAGAAGATGATAAACACCTTCCTAGCATCTCTGAGGAAACATACAAATAATGTCTATGTATCACTTGAGTTTAGATGTTGTTACAGGGAGTGCACATCAGGACAAAGGACATTCTAGTGTTTTTACATGATGGTCTGAGCATGGGAAAGACAAGTCGGTGACTGCAGTCATACTGCATTATAAGAAACCCGTGAGAATCTCTCATAACTGTCACGTACCAGAATCCTGAGGTTCGTCACACGTATCGATCCTCTAGCAATATGCAGATTCTTAATCTACATATCCTAATATCCACCTTTCAGCTTCACAGTTGGCAGATCTCTTCCTCTTCTCAATGAAAACATCATGCACAGTCGACATCTTTGTCCTAGACAGTTTTGGCGTGCTCTCAGTGAATTCTCAGTTATATGTTCTGTCAAACATGGTAGTTCTTTGAACTAGCTAGGCCTCTATTTCCAAGGCACCCTAATCTTCCGCATATAATAGGAAGTGGTAGTGCTGCCCTTCTGCTTGAATTCAAACATCCTGAAGAAGTAGAAATGCATATATTGGATGGGAACAGAGCCTGCAGAGAAATAAAGGTGTATATAGCAGAGGTATTCAAAGTCTCAGGCACAGATCTTCTCATTACTATGCACTCTGCAAAAAGCAGCAATTGAGGCGGGTGGGGGATGTTGCAGAGTGATCACATACATTTTATAAGGAGGTCTGTAAGGCTACTTCAGGTTCTTCCATATCCACACTTCCTCTGATGTTATAACATAAACATCCTCACACTTGGTGATGCAGTGTTTGGTAGAAGGGTGTTAAGGCAAAGGATGCCACCATAACCCTTAAGTTCTTTTTCAGTTCTACAGGTATAAATTGAATCCTCCCTCCTTCCATAGAGAGAACTTTTACTACTTTCACATCCCACTGTGAAGACTGTCTTATGTGGAGGAAACTGAGAAAGCAAAAGTTCTGTCTTACCTGTGAATCTTCATGCTAAGACCTTCTGTCAGTCTGAACCTTCCTCGGAGGATTGCATTATGTCCAGAATGTGAAGGGTTTTTTGGTTGGTTGATTTGGTTTGTTGTTTTTGGCTGTTGCTCACTTTTTATATTTGAAAAGGAAGTGTGTTTCTTTACCAAATCCCTAAATTTCATGTCAATGCTTTGCTGCAAATGCTTTCAGTTGCGTAGCACTTTTATTATAGTAAACATTTTTTAGCTTTGGAAGCTGTCATTCTGGAGAGATCTTCCCGAGGGGCAGCCATAGGCCAGGCTCCAAGCAAAGATCTGGTCTGCCTCTGGTTGTCATGGAGACAGGAAATACCCCATTGTGAAGGCTGTCCTAAAATCAAAAGTCAGAGATAAGACAGAATTGTCCCTTTCCCAGCTCGATTTAAATAGCTCTTACAACTTGTGGTGAGTTAAAATTATTCCGTTTATGGGATTTGGTTTTATTCACAAAAGGAACTCAGTGAAACACAAAATCCATTCCAGACCTCTTCCTCGTCACCCCCCAAGTTTACCTGCTCGAATGCTTCCTTCCACAGGACTGCTCAGCCTACACCGTGGGTCGAACCTGGAGCCACTCCAACCTCACTTTATATCCAGATATGATAATGAGCCAACTTCACTATTTACAAAACTCACATAACTCTTTCCTAGCAAGAATACCTGCTTTTAGAGATGGGGGTTTCAGGCCAACACTGCTGACCTGATTTTTAAAGAGAGGATGGTAAAAGTGTCCCTGTTCATTTTATTTGTTCTTAATGGGATTTGACTCTTGGGCAAACTTTGCAAAAAATTCATCCTGGGCAAAAACCAGGCCTAGAAATTTTTAGGCTAAAAAGAGAATTTTTCACAAAGTCGAGTAACTGAATGCACGTTTGTTGTGCTGGAGATTTTTATTACCAGTGTACCAGGTTAAACTGCACTGGTACAAATTTGCATGTGGTTTAACAGGTGGCTAATATCTCAAGTATGAACAAGGCCTTAGAAACATTTAGGCACCCCTTAATTAAACTTTTGCTAGCACTATAGGAATAATCCCTCTCTTAATGCAAAACAGGATATTTTAGTAATCTTCTCTGCTGTTGCACACTGAGTAGAGAATTAAATGTATCAGTAAACCCAACATCCAGCACCTATATTCAACCATATTAATTAACAAACAAAAACTACATTTAGTGACAGTTAAGAAGACATCAGAACACATCCCATCCATCCAAATTCTTTAAAGCATGGAAATACGAAGTTAAGAGGAAAGACTCCTGCATTCATGTCCACTTTCATGTTGCCTACAACACTGTCAGTAAAACACTCCAAAGGCTTTCACATCCCAGCTCGAAAAGATACCAGAAATCAATACATACACCAACTTCATCAAACTAACACTATCAAAAAACCTTAACATTGACTTCATCATTATTAAGGTAAATAACTTTCAAATGTGACAGTCACATGTACCTATATGTATAATTGATATAACAGCATATGAGGTCACAGTTAAGTCTTATGTTGGAGATGGGAAGTGAATGCCTTTTGGAGTGTTCTGATGTGTTATCAACGGTATTGTAGGCAATATGAAGATGGAGAGGAATGCAATAATTTTTTCCTGTTTTATTTCCATGCTTTTAAAGTTTTCAGTGGATGGGGTGTGTCCAGATGCAACCTTATCTGTCATTAAGCATAGTTTGTGTTTGTTACTTTCTTAATTTTTATGCAGCTTTAGGTGTACCACAGTGGATAGCTCCCCAGAGTCAGGGAGAAGGGAAGCTGCACCTGCCTGGGAATCAGAAGGAGAAACTGCGCTGCTGAAGTCAGTCCTGACTGTCGACCCTTCTGAAGGGTATGAGAGGCTATAACATGCCTCAATAAGTGTTTCTATAAACTTTTTTCCCATTTAAAAATTATGGAAAGTAAGTATGCCAAGAGCAACCCTACTATATTTAGCAGTGATGACATAACCTGTCAATCTGTCATCACACACATCCCGAAACACACCATAGCTTATTATTGGACTTCTGGAAACTGGATACAGCTAGGTGTGGCTGCAGCAGCAGAGTACCTGCATTATACCAGCAGGTCTACCTACTCTGTTCCACCTTCCTCAAGGTGTTCCATCCCTGCCATCATGAACGCATACCTGTCAACCCTCAGAATTTAAAAGCACGATTTTTTAAGTTGTGCTAAAGAACAAGGCTATCAATCCAAGAGTAATAACAGACTCATTTTCTAAATTGGGTATGGGGGGGCCCACAGCGGGAGCAACACAACCTACAATTTGACCTGTGGGTTACACAAGTAAAATGTGTAACAAATGACTGAAATGTGAAAAGCGTGTATTTTGGGGATTCTTGCACTATAGTTTACAGATAAATCAATATTATAAGATTCCATGAATGTCACACTGACAACTATTATGTCTATAGAGTCCATGTGAAGCATGGAAACAGCTACAAGAATTTTTGGGGGCTCTTTCTGTTCAGAATATCACCAGGTTGAATCATCACTAGGTTTTGTGCTCTATTACCATCCCAATTTTAAGTTCTCAGCCATTTTGACTTCACAAATTATACTTTTACAGTGTACAGTTACAGTAAGGCATGTTATATCTGTGCTATGCCAAGAGTCCTAGATCATGTTGATATCAGAGATAACTCAACCAATCACTGCTCTTACTCTATAGCTAATTTGCATACAGCAGTTTCGTTGGTTGTATGAAGGAGACTGTACAGATGACTGATTACTTAACCGAACTGCCACACCTATAACGGCCACCCACACAAATCAACACATCTTCCATTGCAGCGCCCCCTCCTGCCCTGAAAGAAATCAGCATAACCACCCACACAACAAGCAGATACAATGATCCCAAACACACTTTAGCCTCCCAGGGCAGCACGCCCCTTATTCACCACCCGTGGAATTCAATATAAATTTCTCAGCACAACCTTGCTGCCAGCACCAGACACAACTCAACACCTCTCCCAGCGCAACACACACACACTTGCCAACCATCACTCACACTTACCATGAAATCACAGATGTGAGTGCAAAGCCATGGGTCATCACTAGTCACAGTTAAGTACAAAACCTGTGTGAGATCTTCTCACTGTGTGAATCACATGCAACCAAAACATGCCCCACATAGGCAAGTACCAGGGTTTGAATCTCTTTACTTTCTATTCCCTAGCATAGATTCTTACTACTTAAACTACATGAGTAGCTTGTATTGCTAACTCCTTTGTAGACAGCCAATGGAGCATTTGGTATATACTTCTTCAGTGGGTTACACAACTTTTTCTAGTCAGTGGTAGAATACTAAAGATCAGGAATCCTGGACTGTATTCCTGGCTCCTGGACAGGAGTGTGGTTTAATGTGGTTTGAAATGTGGCATCTACAACTGGTTAATTCAGTCTGAAAGGCAGTGCAGTGGTGTCATTTATCATGTTTACAGGTCTGGGTTCTATTCGTGGCCACCTGTAGTGATCTTGCATAAGTTTTTTAGTAATTTACTTTTTAAAATGGATTGGGGTTCATGGGTTTAGTGAATAATAAGGTGTCAAGACCAGGATGTGGGCAGTCTGACCTAGTGGTCGGAGCAGGAGTCAGGCCGGATCCAATATCAGGAGGTCAGAGTCTGAGACAGGCCAGAGGGCAAACCAAGGTCAGGAGGCAGGCAAGGAGATCAGCAACAGTCAGTAGGAGCAGGTATTGCAAGAGAAGCAGTCTGAAGCAGGGAGAACAGAGTTGTGTGGACAACTTTGTGTTTCTCTTCTGGGTTTATATTAGGGCTATTGATTAATCGCAGTTAACTTGCGATTAACTCAAAAAAATTTAATCGCGATTTAAAAAATTGCAATTAATCGCAGTTTTAATCACACTAATAAACAGTAGAATGCCAGTTGAAATTTATTAAATATTTTGGATGTTTTCCTACATTTTCAAATATATTGCCTTCAGTTACAACACAGAATACAGGGTAGACTTGCTCACTTTATATAGTTATTTATTACAAATATTTGCACTGTAAAAATGGCAAACAAAAGAAATGCTATTTTTCAGTTCAGCTCATACAAGTACTGTAGTGCAATCTCTTTATCGTGAAAATGCAACTTGCAAATGTAGATTTGTTTTTGAGTGCAGTTATATAACAAAAAAAACAACGTAAAACATTAGAGCCTACACGTCCACTCAGTCTTACTTCTAGTTCAGCCAGTCGCTAAGACAAACAAGTTTGTTTATATTTATGGGAGGTAATGCTGCCCGCTTCTTATTTACAATGTCACCTGAAAGTGAGCACAGGCGTTCGCATGGCATTTTTGTAGCCAGCACTGCAAGGTATTTACGTGCCAGATATGCTAAACATTCGCATGCCCTTTAAAGCTGGGAACCTGCAGAAAATGTACATATCTCAGTGCTTGTACAAACATCCTATAGGAAGCACCCCGAAATGCTTGGTCCCACATCGCTATGAGAGTACCCCTTGGGGAGGGGGTGATGTCAGGGCCTGAAGGTCTTGAACTCTGGTTGATAGGACTCTTTGGTGCCAATAAGCTCCAACCTGCCACCCAGTGACCTGCTAACTGTCGTCAGAATAGAGGACCCCAGTCCCAAAATCCAATTGGCAGAATACTGGGGATCATGACTGGTTCACAGCTTCTATATAAACTAGGGCTGTCAAGGAATTCATTTTTTTAATTGCACCATTAAACAATAATAGAATACTATTTATTTAAATAGTTTTGGATATTTTCTACATTTAAAAATATATTGATCTCAGTTACAACACAGAATACAAAATGTAGAGTGCTCACTTAATATTTACTTTGGATTACAAATATTTGCACTGTAAAAAACAAAAGTAATAGTATTTTTCAGTTCACCTAATACAAGTACTGTAGTGCAATCTCTTTATCATGAAAGCTGAACTTAAAGATGTGGCATTATATACAAAAAACCTGCATTCAAAAATAAAACAATGTAAAACTTTAGAGCCTACAAGTCCACTCCGTCCTACTTCTTGTTCAGCCAATTGCTCAGACAAACAAGTTTGTTTACATTTGCAGGAGATTATGCTGCCTGCTTATTTACAATATCACCTGAAAGTGAGAACAGGCATTCGCATGGCACTGTTGTAGCCGGCATCGCAAGATATTTATGTGCCAGATGCCCTAAAGATTCATATGTCCCTTCATGCTTCAACCACCATTCCAGAGGGCATGCTGATGATGTGCGTTAAAAAAAAATGGGTTTCAGAGTAACAGCTGTGTTATCTGTATTCGCAAAAAGAAAAGGAGTACTTGTGGCACCTTAAAGACTAACCAATTTATTTGAGCATGAGCTTTCGTGAGCTACAGCTCACTTCATCGGATGCTCACGAAAGCTTATGCTCAAATAAATTGGTTAGTGTCTAAGGTGCCACAAGTACTCCTTTTCTTTTTGTTAAAAAAAAATAATGCATTAATTGAATGTGTGGCTTAACTCCTTGGGGGAGAATTCATAGAATCATAGAATATCAGGGTTGGAAGGGACCTCAGGAGGTCATCTAGTCCAACCCCCTGCTCACAGCAGGACCAATCCTCAACTAAATCATCCCAGCTGGGGCTTTGTCAAGGCTGACCTTAAAAACTTCTAAGAAAGGTGATTCCACCACCTCCCTAGGTAATGCATTCTAGTGCTTCACCACCCTCCTAGTGAAAAAGTTTTTCCTAATATCCAACCTAAACCTCCCCCACTGCAACTTGAGACCATTACTCCTTGTCCTGTCATCCGCTACCACTGAGAATAGTCTAGATCCATCCTCTTTGGAACCCCCTTTCAGGTAGTTGAAAGTAGCTATCAAATGCCCCCTCATTCTTCTCTTCCGCAGACTGAACAATCCCAGTTCCTTCAGCCTCTCCTCATAAGTCATGTGTTCCAGTCCCCTAATCATTTTTGTTATTGCATGTCTCCTACTCTGTTTTACCCACATTCTGCCATATATTTTATGTTATAGCTGTCTTGGATGATGACCAGCACATGTTGTTTGTTTTAAGAACACTTTCACTGCAGATTTGACAAAACGCAAAGAAGGGTACCAATGTGAGATGTCTAAAGAGAACTACATCACTCGACCCAAGGTTTAAGAATCTGAAGTGCCTTCGAAAATCTGAGAGTGACAAGGTGTAGAGCAAGAGTCTTAAACCGCCAGCTCTCCATGGGCCCCCCCAAGCATTTACCTAGAGCGGCTTTGGCCTGGCACGCACCGGGGCCAGGGCAGGCTCCCGCCCCGCCCTGCCCTGTCCCCGTGCTACTCCGGGAAGCGGCTGGGGAGTGGGGGCAGAGGGGTCTGTGTGTTGCCCTGGCCACTCCTCCAGATACATCCCCCAAAGCTCTCGTTGGCCGCGGTTCCCCGTTCCCGGCCAATGGGAGCTTCGGGGGTGGTACCTGGAGGAGCGGCCAGGGCAACACATAGACCCCTGTGCCCCCCCCCTTCCCCAGGTCCCGGCTGCTTCCCGGAGCAGCGCGGGGGCAGGGTAGGCAGGCAGGGAACCTGCCCTGCCACTGATGTGGGCCAGACTGGACCTGCCTCCCCCCCGAACCCATCCTGCAGCCGAACCCCCTGCCCTGAGCCTCCTGCTGTACCCCACACCCCTCCTGAGCCCTTTGCTGCACCCTGCACACCTGCACCCTGACCCCCTGCCCCACCCTGTACCCCAACCCCCTGTCCTGAGCCCCCTGCGCACCCTGGGGGCAGGGCTGGGGATTTCAGGGAAGGAGTTGGAATGGGGGCAGGGAAGGGGTGGGAAGAGGCGGACTGGGGGCGGGGGCAGGGCAGCGTGCGGGGGTGGTCAGTGGTGCGGCCCTCAGGCCAATGTATTAGTCCTCATGTGGCCCTCGTGGTCATTTGAGTTTGAGACCCCTGGTGTAGAGCATGCTTTCAGAAGTCTTAAAAGAGCAATACCCTGATGCGGACACTACAAAACCCAAACCACCAAAAAAGAAAATCAACTTTCTGCTGGTGGCATCTGACTTGGATGATGAAATTGAACATAAGTCAGTCCACACTGCTTTGGATGGTTATTGAGCAGAACCCGTGATCAGCATGGATATACTGGGGCATGTACATTTTCTGCAGGTTCCCAGTTGTGCTCCTCAGATCATATGCCACATTTATATTTAGAGTGCAGGATTTTGTGAGCCACACATTCCTCATGGCCCTGTACCAGTACCGTGTAAAAATGGCTGTGTCCTGTGAGGGAAGGAGTCAGGTTAGCAGGAAATCGGAGCCCGAGACAGGCCCGAGGGCAAACCAGAAGTCAGGAAGAAGGCAGGGTCACGTTACCAGGAGATCAGCAGTAAGAGCAGGTATCACGGAGGAAGCGGTCTGAAGCAGGGAGACCCCAGTTGTATGGACAACTTCGTGTTCCTTTGATGGGTTTATATAGAAGCTGTGAACCAATAAGGACCCCCAACATTTTGCCAACCGGATTCCAGGGCTGGGGTCCTCGGTCAGAGTTCATCTCCTATTCTGATGAAAATTTTGAAGGTTACTGGGAGGCAGGTTGGAACTTACTGCCAAAAAGGGTTGACCCTGCAGAGTTCAAGACCTGCAGTTCCTTACATAAGGGTAATGAAGTGCCTGGACAGATAAATAGCAATTGGAAGAGCTGAGATATGAACTCCTGTTCTCTTCTTTCCCAGCTCAAGAAAAGCTAAGCTTCTGTCTTGTTCAGTCTGTCCCTGTTTCTCAGTGGTGGCAGAGGATTTGCACCATGGCAGATATGTCCTCATATGTGATCAGTTTGGCTTCGTGCACATATTTTCCATTTTTTTCTAAAAGTTTCTTAAATGCTCTATAGACACATGCTCCTCATGTGCTGGTTTCAAGTATATCAATTATATATAGGTGGCAACAATGAGGACAAAGATAAGTGAGACAATCCATTGAAAAATTGCCAGAAAGGGTGATTTTTGAACTCTTATTATTCTGCCAATCCATTTTTATCAAATCACCATGAAAAATTCAAATAATTTTGATTTAATTTTTGCTGTGTCAGTGACCTTCTTACAAAATCAAGAGTTTAAAACTCTTGTTAAACTTAAATCTGTATGCGACTTTACCTTTGATTCATATGAGAGAGACTAAGTGGGTGAGGTAATATCTTTTATTTTAATATCTTTTATATTCCCTCACCCACCTTTTGTCTCTTATATCCTGGGATCGACACAGCTACAATACTGCATTTGAATCATATAGAAAGACACCATTGATGTGGTTGATTTAATATATCCTCTCTACACACATGCACATCATACAGCATTTGAAAGCTTATGTCTACTTTAAGATGAGGTATGGTGTAGATCCTTTACCATACAAACAGGAATAAACAATGATCTCATGAACATATTAAAATGACTGCTTTGAAATTTATTTGTATTTATTTCTGTAAGTTTAATGTCTATGTATTATTTCAAGACCTAAAATTGGGTTTCTGTCATCTCAGAGCATCACAACAATATAAAGGGTAAAACAAAATCTAATAATTTTGTACAGATATATACATAATGTAATAAGCACTGGTGACATTGCTAGTCAACATCATTATAATCAACGTGTTCATCAATATGATCTTTGTTGAGAGTGCGTAGGTTACCACGATCTTCATTGCCTTGGCATGTACACAGTTCTGTGCAGGGAAAATAGTGTGAACTACAGACACAGTTGATTGTGTCTGTACCTCTTCCTCGTACAGGCACAAATGAGGGCTTGTTGAAGCTCAGGTGCCTATGGGCCCTTCAAGAATGCCAGAAGTAGATCATCCACATTTTGTCATCCATATTATAATTGTGACTCAATATCTAGTTAATTTATGTGCGAAGGCAACCAGATCTTTGTTTACCAAGATGCTCTTTTGACATGCTCTTCAGAACTGTCCTCACACGGTGGGAGTTTGTCCAATGACTTGCCCTTTTTAATGACTAGATTGAGGCACAAGCAATGTGTGGGTCCTCCCTTTCTTTCTTGCTCTGGTCATACAGCACTGCTACCAACTTCCATGCTGCAGAAATTGCAGCTTTTATGTCACTCTCCCAACTGGGCAAGATCTCTGAAACAGTAAGCTCCCTTTGTTTTGGCAACATTAAACACAGATTTTTTTTTTTCCCCCCAGTACCAAAAAGTCATTACACAGAATCACATCCAGTTAATGCATGGTTTTCACAAAATTGTGAAGAGACCTCTTTTTAGGAGGTCAACTGCGGGGTAGGCCCTTAATCTGGGAGTCAGCTACTTGGAAAATTAACTTAACCCCTGTATAGATAGTGCTAGGTCAATGGGAGAATTCTCCCATTAACCTCACTAACACCCCTGTTGCTATAGGTAGCATCTTCACTGAAGTGCTATTGTGGCCCAACTGTAGCAGTGCAGCTGCACCACTGCAGCATTTTAAGTGTAGACAAGCCTAAGTCTTTAAACTTAAATGGTTAACAGGGAAGGGTCTTTAAGAAGAAAAGTTCCTTGAAAAGGTGGTGGTTTCTGAGTTTGGGAAAGAAGTTAACTCATATAAGTATAAATCATAATAAAATGCCATTTTATATTAGTACGTAGTTATAGCAAGGTCATTTGATTCTATATTTCCGCATATAGCTCTTGTGACAAAATGGCCAATGTTGGTATGGTGGATTCCACACTTTTCTTGGCAGGGGAGCTAGGATGCCACCCCTTGCCCCTGCTCTTGGGGTGCTGAGGGCCCTGCTAGTAGCCAGAGAAGGTGGTAGAGGAGGGAAGCGGGGAAGAGGTCTGGGTTTGTGCCTCACTCTGAGCCCCAGCCCCTCTCAACCCCTGTGAGTTTCTTACCCTCTTCCCCCTTGGGTAGGGTTACCCTTGGTCCTTGACGCTGGGAGAGGGAGTCTCTGCCTTCCCTCCCTTCCTCTCTGCTCTTTCAATTCTCAGCAACACACCTCCAAACTCCACTCCTCTCTCCTTGCACCACCTTGTCTGCCTGAAGCAGGGGTTTTTATTAGGTTCCTGACAGGTCCTTAATTGGCTACAGGTGCTCCAATTAATCTGTAGTAGCCTTCCCTAGTTGACCGGGAACCATGCCTTAATTAGGCTAGGGCTTATATATCTCCCCTCAACCACTCACTCACAGGCCGAGTCCTTGAGGAGCGGGGTCCTCCCTTTGTCCTGCAGGTAAGCCATGCTTGCCTTGCTTCTGAAGGAGTGGGACCTCCGCGACCTTCGGAACTGGCATTCCATCTCACTCCTCAGCACAGACTATAAGATTGTAGTGAAGGCCATCTCGCTGTGGCTGGGGTCTGTGCTGGTGGATGTGGTCCACCCCAACCAGACCTACACTGTCCTGGGCCATACCATCTTTGACAATCTGTACTTGGTCCAGGATCTCTTGAAGTTCGGGTGTGGGGATGGTCTGTCGTTTGCCCTTCTGTCCCTGGATCAGGAGAAAGCATTCGACAGGGTGGACCATGGGTCTCTCTTGGGCACTCTGCAGGCATTCGATTTTGGGCCCCAGTTTGTGGGTTCTCTCCAGGTACTGTACGCCTCTGGAGTATCTGGTCAGGCTCAGCTTCGGGCTCAGGGTGCATCAGGGGTGTCCGCTGTCAGGCCACCTGTATGCTCCGTCAGTGGAGTCCTTCCTGTCTTCTCTGTCAGAGGTTCATGGGGTTGGTGCTCTGTGAGCCAGAGTTGTGGCTGGTCCTGTTGGCATATGCTGACGACATGCTCCTCATGGTCCAGGACCCGGGTGATCTGGTGCAAGTGGAGGCCTACCAGGCCATCTACTCAGCGGTCTCCTCCGCCCGGGTCAACTGGGTCAAGAGCTCTGGCCTGGTGGTTGGGGACGGGTGGCAGGCAAGCTTCCACCTGTGCTTCAAGCCATCCGGTGGAGCGCGGGTCCACTGTTCTATCTTGGCATTTAACTTTCTGCCATGTATCCTTCTCCACTGGAGAACTGGCTGGGGTTGGAGGGCAGGGTGTCTGAGTGGCTGCAAAGGTGGACAGGACTACTCTGGTGCCTCTCCCTGCAGGAGAGGGGATTGGTGCTCAACCAGCTAGTCCTGTTCATGCTCGGGCACCTGCTCAACACCCTGGTCCCAGCCCTGGGTTTCCTGGATGATATCCAGAAGTTGGTTCTGGAGTTCTTTTGGCCAGGGCTGCACTGGGTCTCTGCAGGGGCTCTCCATCTCCCCCTGGAGGAGGGAGGACAGGGCCTGACATGCTTGTGCACTCAGGTCCATGTCTTCCACTTCCGGCCCTGCAGAGACCCCTCTATGGTGCAGGTAGTCCGGCTTGGAGCACTTTGGCGCATACCTTCCTGCGCCACTTCCAAGGGCTCCCATATGACTTGCAGCTCCTTTATCTCCATGGGAAAAGTCTTCCGCAAGACCTCTCCAGGCTGCCAGTCTTCTACCAGGACCTCCTCCTGACCTGGAAGCTGGTTTCGGCGACCAGGTCAGTGGCAGCTACCAAGGGGGCGGATCTCCTCGTGGAGCCCCTGCTACACAATCCCCAACTTTGTGTGCAGGTGGCGGGGTCCCTCTCAATGCAACAGAGGTTGGTCCTGGTAGAAGTCACCAGAGTCCGAGACTTCCTGGACTACGACTAGGGAGACTGGGTGGATCATCCCCTGATGCTCGCTCAGTGCATGGGGCTCTCCACCCTTCGTACTCCGCAGCACGTACTTCAGAAGGTGAGGGCAGCCTTACTGCCCACTGCTCAGGTTTATCTTGGCCAGGTCCTGCGGAAGGGTTCTTCCTGCCCACCCTACACTCCAGGCCCTCCGGACCTTTTCATCGGGCACCTGCCCCGTGAGACATCCCCTCCGCCCCCCAACCTGTCCCACCCGTACACCACGAGCCGGCTGCACGATTTGCAGCTGGTTCGCTTCCGGACTGTGCCGAGGAAACATCTTTACACGCTCATGCTTCACATCCTTCATTTCCTCACCCTTGTGTCCCGCCCCAATATGAAGTGGCAGGACCTATTGCCACCTGTTGAGGGTGGGCCAACCTATATTCTACCCCAGTCCCAAGGCCCGCCTGGGATATTAATTGGTGGCTCCTCCACAAAGGCATGAGCATGGGTATGTACTTGATGCGGTTCACCCCTGTTCCTGATGCCTGCCCCTTTTGCAGCGTGAGGGAGACCCTGGTGCATGTATACCTGGCTCCTCCTGACCATCCTTTTAAGTTTCTGGCTGCACTTTTCCCCTCACCTTTTCATATACTCACACAATATCCTTGGCCCCACAAAGTCACGGGACCTCCTTGTCAGCCTGTTCCTAGTGCTGGTCAAAGTAGCCATCTATAAGACCAGGGAGAGGAAGTTCACTAAGTGGGTTTCCTGTGACTGTGGGGCCTATTTCCAATCCTGCCTTCGCTCACATATCCAGGCAGAGTTCCTCTGGGCGGCGTCCGATCGCTCCCTTGACATCTTCGAGGAGCCGTGAGCACTGTCCGGGGTTCTCTGCTCGGTGTCCCCTTCAGGTTCCCTTTGTTTGACCCTTTGACTTTCACACCTGCCCCTGTTAAATAATTACGGGGGGCGCACAACGAAAAATGTGAGTTCCTGGACCTTGTGGATCCTCCCCTAAGGCTGAGGGAGAGTCCTTTAGCAATGGACAGGTGCAGTTGGCCAGAACCCAATAGGACCACTCTCCCACTACTCCCTGGACCTGCTGTATCACACTGTTCACATAGCAATATCATCAGGAAACGGTCACATAAAATGTTTGCATTTAAATACAGCATATTCACAAATAACTTAAAAGCTTGTTCTATTTTAAATATTTGGAGAATAAAGAGATGTTTTCACCTTTAAATGGAATCATGAGCTAATAACTTCTATCAAACATTTCCCAACTATCAGTTTTCTCCTTAAAGTATTCATTCTTTTTATGACTGTGTTTATAAAAAGTTAATTTTAATAAGAATTTCTAGGAATATTTGTTAGTGAGATGTGTTTAAACAAAACTAAGGTTCTCTTTGCAGAGAGGAGGGAAGGGGATGGCGAGTTTAGAAAGCGATATAGAGGCCCTTAGCTTGTGTTTTATGGCTTTGGTAATGTATCCGACACACCGCTCCTTTTTGGGTTAACTTAAATAAAAAATAAATCTTTGCCTTATGTTTTAGAAAGAAATCTGCATATGAAAATATTTTAGGATGTTTTCTTGAAATAGAGATTGTGTGCCTGGCAAACTGGAAGTCTTTAAACAAGGAAAATGTGTCCTGGTTTTTAAGACTTATTTTTTTGTAATAAACTAGATTGCTCCTATATATATACACACCTTATTATTTGTAGTAATTACCTTAAAAGTTTGCAGTTAAAGACTCCTATCAAATATTCTGTGAAAGGTACAAATTACAGTTATTTATATGTATTTTTTTTAATATACTGTATATGTTAGAAGCAAAACTGAAGTTGTAAAGTTGCATTCCAGGGTCTGTGTAAATGGATTTGGAGGTCACAAATAGAGATTTTTTTTTTTTCCTAGAGAGTTTTCATCTTTGATACTTTCAAAGCCTTGGGTATATGCCTGCAACTCAAGATATGTCTGGGTATGTCTACACTTCAAACTTGTTATAATTCTCAGCTCAAGGAGACACTCGCACTAGCTCTGATTGATCTAGTTCACTAAAAATAAAAAGTGTAGCCACGGAGATGCCCTGAGTCTCGTGGTCCCACGGTCTCCAACAGGATTGAAGTGTAGACATACCCTCAGTGACAGAAAAAGGATTCCTAAGAATTTCTTTCATTAGTTTACACCCTTTTACATCACAGAAGCAACCCAAAAAAAAGCATGGGCATATGAGCCGGCATGGTTTGAACATACTTTCAATCAACATAATTGAAAGTATCATAAAATTCAGTGAAGGCAAATTTATAATGTATAAGACTATAATAACGTTACTAATTGTTTTTGCATCAATATTGATTCAAAACATTTTCAAGAATGTTGCTATTCGCTTCACGAAAAGAGCAATGGTATCACGGGCAGTGAGATCTGCAGGACCACTGTATGGTCTTCCATCCCCATTCTCTCCTTTACAGATGCAGAGTCTGGCAGAAGGTGTTATGGAATGTGGTGCCCTAGTAACCCTTAAGTTCTTTTTCTATTTCTGCATGGTTAAATTGAATCCTTCCTCCATCCCAATAGATGATTTTACTGCTTTCCGCTATCCACTATGAAGGCTAACAGATGTGCTGAGGATGGAGAATGAAAAATATCAGTCTTTCTTTGTGAATTTTCTTTCTAGAATCTTTTGTCAAGCTCCCTTTTATGACTGCGTTTGTCCAGAGTTTTTCTGATTATTGCTCACATGTTAAGTACTTTTGAAAGGGAATTGTGTGTTCCTAGAGGAAATATTTAAATTTCTTGTCAAGGCCATGCTGCAAATGGTTTCAGTTGAATAGGACTTATAAAATCATAGAATATCAGGGTTGGAAGGGACCTCAGGAGGTCATCTAGTCCAACCCCCTGCTCATAAGCAGGACCCATACCCAATTAAATCATCCCAGCCAGGGCTTTGTCAAGCCTGACCTTAAAAACTTCTAAGGAAGGAGATTCCACCACCTCCCTAGGCAACGCATTCCAGTGTTTCACCACCCTCCTAGTGAAAAAGTTTTTCCTAATATCCAACCTAAACCTCCCCCACTGCAACTTGAGACCATTACTCCTTGTCCTGTCCTCTTCCACCACTGAGAATAGTCTAGAACCATCCTCTCTGGAACCACCTCTCAGGTAGTTGAAAGCAGCTATCAAATCCCCCCTCATTCTTCTCTTCCGCAGGCTAAACAATCCCAGTTCCCTCAGCCTCTCCTCGTAAGTCATGTGTTCCAGACCCCTAATAATTTTTGTTGCCCTTCGCTGGACTCTCTCCAATTTATCCACATCCTTCTTGTAGTGTGGGGCCCAAAACTGGACACAGTACTCCAGATGAGGCCTCACCAATGTCGAATAGAGGGGGACGATCACGTCCCTCGATCTGCTCGCTATGCCCCTACTTATACATCCCAAAATGCCATTGGCCTTCTTGGCAACAAGGGCACACTGCTGACTCATATCCAGCTTCTCGTCCACTGTCACCCCTAGGTCCTTTTCCGCAGAACTGCCATTCGGTCGCTAGTCTGTAGCTGTGCATTGGGTTCTTCCGTCCTAAGCGCAGGACCCTGCACTTGTCCTTATTGAACCTCATCAGATTTCTTTTGGCCCAATCCTCCCATTTGTCTAGGTCCCTCTGTATCCTATCCCTGCCCTCCAGCGTATCTACCACTCCTCCCAGTTTAGTATCATCCGCAAATTTGCTGAGAGTGCAATCCACACCATCCTCCAGATCATTTATGAAGATATTGAACAAAACCGGCCCCAGGACTGACCCCTGGGGCACTCCACTTGATACCGGCTGCCAACTAGACATGGAGCCATTGATCACTACCCGTTGAGCCCGACAATCTAGCCAACTTTCTACCCACCTTATAGTGCATTCATCCAGCCCATACTTCTTTAACTTGCTGACAAGAATACTGTGGGAGACAGCGTCAAAAGCTTTGCTAAAGTCAAGATACAATACATCCACTGCTTTCCCTTCATCCACAGAACCAGTAATCTCATCATAGAAGGCGATTAGATTAGTCAGGCATGACCTTCCCTTGGTGAATCCATGCTGGCTGTTCCTGATCACTTTCCTCTAATGCAAGTGCTTCAGGATTGATTCTTTGAGGACCTGCTCCATGATTTTTCCGGGGACTGAGGTGTGGCTGACTGGCCTGTAGTTCCCAGGATCCTCCTTCTTCCCTTTTTTAAAGATTGGCACTACATTAGCCTTTTTCCAGTCATCCGGGACTTCCCCCGTTTGCCACGAGTTTTCAAAGATAAACTTTATAACTTTATAACATGTATGCGGTTAGTATTTTTCTTCTGTGAAAATTATCCTTTTAGAGTGTTCTTCCTGAGGGACACTCCTAAGCCCATGCTCAGAGTCAAAGATCTGGTCTGCCTCCAGCTGTTGTAGAGATTGGGAACATCCCCACTGGGAAGACTCTCTGACGAAGGATTCCAGACAGAAAAGTCAGAGCTAAGGCTGAGTTTTTCCATCCCTCAGCAATCCACTGGATTTGGGTGTGCTTAGTTTAAAAAAAAAAAGTTAAGTAGAATTCCAGGTTTAGTTTCTAGGGTTAGGTGGAAATAGTCTCTGAATATGCGTATGGAATGAAGCAAGGGCTCCTGCCTCAATGATTGGTCATGCTGTGTTGGATTCCTAGAAAATTCCAAGCAAAAAATAATAAAAAAAAATGCTGTGCTTCCACTGTGAAGTATCTTGAAGTGGAAAATGCTGGAGTTATGGTGTAACAATTCTGCTCCCTTTTTGAATATGTATTATGATAGCCTTTACATGGTTTCTTACCATTGTTACTCCAGGACCACGGATTGCCTCATTCAGTGCACAGGTTGGATGGTAAATGAAGCAGTGTTCCACCCGACCCGTGACTCATTTGCTACAGGGAATGGCTGGTGAAAAGTGAGTGAGATATGATGCCTCATATTAAACAAATGGTAAAAATAAATAGAGAGGTCTGAAGAAGAGCTCGAAAGCTTGTCTTTCACAAACAGAAGTTGGTCCAATAAAACATATTGCCTCACAAACCTTGTCTCTCCAACACAAGGACCAACACAGGTAAAAAATAAATATTGAACATTCACTGAGTACCATGCATCCAGTGCACTGAATATAGCTTTTTTCTTTTTTTTTAATGCAGTATTAAATGTGTTGGGATCCCCTGTACGTAGATCTCTGAAAAGGAATTAGGTTTGTCTGAGATTATTTGCCTTTCACAATTCCATGCGTACTTACATTTTTAGATAGTAGTTTTGCAAATGAATCCTAAGTTGCTGCTCTCGTTTAAAAATCTATACATAAGTATTACAGAGACTTGTCCTAATGCTTGAGGTTAAACCAGTTTCCAGCTGGTTTCATTTGTCAATTAATGCAAAAGGCTTTTTTCCCCAGGGAAAATTACCTGAACTTTGAATTATTTACAAAATATATGGGTGACCAATGTTAGTTTGATGTGTTAAACAGTTGACCATCATAATGGATAAGTATTGCTTTGCCTTTCAATCATGAGAGAATCTATTGATATATATACACTCCTTTTGTGTGGGTTTTTCATCTAGCGACACATTTTCTCTATGCTCTATTGTCTCACCCTATGGCAACTGTGTGATACAAAGATATATTATTCTTTCTCCTGTATTTTTTTGGTATAATGACTTTACAGTTGAATGGCTTGCCACCTGGAACAATAATGTAAAATACAACACTCCATTGCTAATAAGGCCTGATTCAGTAATACATCAGGTACCATAGTTATTTCAGTTGCATTGGTTTTGAAAAGCTGGTAGAATGAGCATAGATTTGAACGATAACTGGGGTTATGAATGTAAGGTTGAAGATTGCTGATTGACCCTTAAGAAGGCATCTTGCATTGTTTACTGCATTGTACTGAGCTTTGCACGTAGATGTCTCAGGGCAAGAAAGTTGTATTTCTATTTGTAGTTGACACACTTAACTTGTGTGTCATTTCCTTTTGCAGACTGTCATAGATGCCCACATTTTCCCAGCCCTCATAAATATTTTACAAACTGCTGAATTTCGGACAAGGAAAGAAGCTGCTTGGGCAATAACAAATGCAACATCTGGAGGCTCTGCTGAACAGATCAAGTAAGTAGCAGTGAAAATTGCTCTGAACATTTAAATGGATGTAATGTTTATGTGAAAGGTATCATACTAAGAGCCCTGGAGCTGGAAAGCCTTTCTTGAGAACAGACAGTTGAAGTGCCCAATTTCCCTGTGCTGTCTGTTTCCAATGTATCTCACTCCTCTGGAGTGGTCAGAGGCCACTTCTGAAGTTGAATTCAGTTATAAATGGTCCACTCAATCCTTGGCCTTGGCTGAGTCTCACCCATGAGAGAACCAGTTGTGAGGCTGGTGCTTGTAACAGAAATATCTCTCCTTTCACCTAGCTCATTTCACAGAGTCCATCGCAATCTGAATGTAACAACTTCCAATAAACCTGTACCAGACTCATAACTGGTGAACTGGAGAAGAATGGTTCAAAGGCCCATTTCCAACCCCCTGAGCCTGCCAATCCCTGGTACATTGTTCTTCCTGGTTTATGTACATGAACAAACCCTGCTCAGATGCAATCTCAGTTTCTACATTTTTAAAGCTGAGTTGGTGGAGGCCCACATAGATGATACTTTACCCAAGTGAGTCAGTATCTTACCTAGTGTGGCAGAGCGCCGACCTTGTCCCTGTGGGTCCCGTGCTTCCAGGCGGTTTATGCTAGCTTCAGAGGCTCACTGCAACTCTCCACATAGCCCTTCTCTCTCTGGGGCCAGGGATAGTCTCCTGAGCCCTTTTCATCATAAGCCAGCAAGGAGGTTGGTGAGAGAACTCCTACAGTCTCTGTTGCTCCTACAGCCTCATGCTAAAACAGTTTAGCCTCCTGTCCTGAAAGGGGCTTGTTTTCCCCTCCTAGGAGGTGTTTCTGTAGTGGTGGGTTGGGGGGAACCCGGGCCCACCCTCTACTACGGGCTCCGGCCCCGGGACCCTAATGGTAGCAACTGTTGGCAGCCAACCTTTCACTGCCAGAGTTGCTACATTTCCCTGGGCCACTTCCCCACAGTTCTCCTGATTCTCCCTTCTTCACCCTTACCTTAGGGCTCCCTTACCAATGACTTGAGGGTGTCTTCATTAACCAGCCCTTCAGCCAAACTTCCTCTCCCCTGTATCTCCTCTTCCTGACTGGAGTGAGCCCTTTTATAGTATCAGAGGGGCCTTCATTAGAGTCAGGTGGTCACATTAGCTTAATGGCCTCACCTGACTCTTTGCAGATTAATTGAGGTCAGGTGTTCTCATTAGCCTGGAGCAGCCCCTTCTCTGGTCAGTCAGGGGACAGAAAACTGTTAATCCAGTGGCCAGTATATCTGCTTTCTGCTACTCTGCTGTACCCTGGCGCACGTCTATCTGGAGTGCACCAGGTTGCAGCCCCTATTCCGGCTCCTCACGAATATTTTGTTAAGGTTTTGGTTGCACTTTTCTCCTCACCTCCTTATCTATGCACTCCCTGTCCATGGCCCCACTGAGTCGCGGGACCTCCTGGTCAACCTCCTCCTGGCCCTGGCTAAAGTGGCCATCTATAAAAACAGGGTGAGGAGGTTGGCCGATGGAGTCTCCCGCGACTGCCGGGCCTATTTCCGATCCTCTGTCCATTCACACCTCCGGGCAGAGTTCCTCTGGGCGGCGTCCACTGACTCCCTTGACGCCTTTGAGGAGCGGTGGGCGCTGTCCGGGGTTCTCTGCTCGGTGTCCCCGTCCGGTTCCCTTCGTTTGACCCTTTGACCGCACTCCCGTCCCTGTTGTTCATTAGTTGTCCCCGGTAATTATTTGGTTTTCCAGGTCCTGTGGATCCCCCACTTAGGCTGGGGGGGGATCCTTTAGCAGTGGGCGAGCTTTGCCCGCCCACTTCCTGGATCCCAATAAGGCTACTCTGCTGTACCCAACTGGCCTGGGTCTATCACACTAGTTGTTTTGTTCTCAGTCCTCTACACTAAACACTGGACAGTACGGCCTCATAAATTACACAGGTTACCTTAATCCAAATGATTGACCATATTTGCGTATGGTGTTTTTCAGATACTTAGTAGAACTGGGATGTATCAAACCGCTTTGTGACCTCCTTACAGTAATGGACTCAAAGATTGTGCAGGTGGCACTGAATGGGCTGGAGAACATCCTGAGACTCGGAGAGCAGGAAGCCAAGCGCAGTGGCACTGGCATTAATCCCTACTGCGCTCTTATTGAAGAAGCATACGGTAAGAGCATAATCTCTGTAGAGGATAGGTGTTAGATGGCAGTAATCAGGAGCCCTTTGGTTATTCAGCAGCCTGGGAGCTGTGCCTTTGAGTACTTCATTATCATCACTTGTCGTAACCCCCTGAAAAAGAACTTTTCCTAGGCAAGTGTCCATCCATCATTGTGCTCCAACTCCTGGTTTAGCTCTGCCCACAAACAGCTTGGAGGAAGTTGTGACATAGCCATGGTACAGCCTATACTAATGAGTAGCTTGTCACTCCTGCCTTCTTACCTTGGGTGCCCATTACACCTCTTTGCTGCTGTAGCTTCCAGTCTGGACTGATCATAAACAGCATCCAGCATGTAAGTCACTCCCAGCTGTGTTTGTGTGTGAGCTGCAGCCAGCCAGCCCCACCTTGGCTCTTACCAGTCTTGGGTATAGTACAGGGTGATCCCAACTCACTCCCAATCTTAGATTTCCCCCCAGAAATATATGTCCTGTACTGTCCAGCCCACTCCTAGACAATACAAATACATTAAATCCGTTACTTCTTGAAGATAATAATATGCCAGTTTATTATTCCAAATAGTTCATCAGACACTTCAATTTAAACACGCTGGATTAGATAAAACAGTAAAATAAGTTTAACTACAAAGAGAGAGATTTGAAGTGAATACAAGTAATGAGGCATATGTCAGAAATGGTTACAAGAAAAATAAGGGTAAAACAAAACTATTACCTAACTTAACAAACGGTTAAATTCAAAGCAAGGTTTTTCTCACCACGAGCTCTCTCAGCAGTCTTACAGGCCAAACTTCATAGATCAGGACCCCTTCTTGAAAGAGAGAAGGGGGTCCCTTGGATCATTGATTCCTCCTGGTTATAGTATCAGTCCCCCTCTTGGAAAACATTTTCAGCTGAGATTCAGAAGACTGTGTGTCTGTGTAAGGATATTCCCTGCAAGTTTTCCCCTCTGTTTGAACTCCCTTCCTGCTTGATGACTCTTGATGATTTACTGCTTAAATGCAAATTAAGCAGAACACACCTTCTTTTGTTTGCCAACCTTAGTTTGGAATATGTGTTAATAACATTGTACAGGGAAATCTTATAACTTCATATACACTGTTGCCACACGTTTTATCAGGACAATATTGACCAGCAAATTATGAGTTTTCAGATGATACCTTACAAGACTATATTATACAAAGATTATTACAAGAGTGTGTAGGGTGTGGACACAGATACATTCTGTCACAGTGGTATATGCACATTAACTTTTTACTCTGTTTGTGCCAATTATGGGTACATCTATACAGCACACTAAGTTAGATCTCAGACATAGATTTGAAGCCAAGCCCCCTTCCGTCCACCCAGAAATTAGTTTGGCTTGAGTCAATAACCCCTCTTGACTCAGTCCAGTGGACACTGCTGGGGAGGAGAGGGGGAGGTCAGAGCCTGAATCCCACTGTGATGTGGTTCAGAGCCGAAGCATTTTGCAGTGTGGCCGCAGCTCAGGTCTGGGTCACCAGACTTGTATCTGGAGAGTTTGCCAACACTATCCCTGAATCACCTGGGGCTGTGCTTCCGAGCCCTTCAATTCAGAAGCAACTTCCTGGTTTAAAAACAGCTGCTCGATGTTTAACCCTTCATTTCCATGTGGACTGCTCACCTGGAAACAACAAATACAGTCAGAACTCGTGTATTTACTGTGGCCAGCAGCAAGATGAAGTCCTGCATCAAGTGAGTGGCTAGCTGGCCAGAGGAACGCAGACGGATTCTAGTTAAACTCTGACGTGAGGCAAGCAAGACATTTGACTTCAGTAAGAGCATGAAAAATAACCATGTATAAAAAATAATATACAGCAACTGGCAGCATTGGAGATCGACTGGACGGCAGATCAATGCAGAGGGTGGATCAAGAGGCTGAGACAGACTACCAGAAAGTCAAGAATGCTAATGACAATTCTGGGACTTCTTGTCTTCCTGTCTCTTTTACAAGGAATTTGGCCATGTACTGGGAACTGCTCTGAGCCCCAGTGGTGCATGACACTGCTGAGTGACAATGGCGACCTTATAACCCCCATGTTACAGGCACCACCTGAGGAGAACAAGCTGCCAGATAAAGAGCAAGAAGTCACACTGGAGCTGAGACCGGTAACCGAAGAAGCCATGGTGCTGGAGCAGCTACAGCATATTGTGTGTCCGTACTCAGAGGACCTTTTCGGGGACAGCCCTATGGAGCAGTACCCTGCAGAACTGGTATCAGAACAAGTGCCAGAGCCTGGTAAGTTTCTGCTGCCATGTTTGTTTTTATTAGTATATGATAGGGAAGGATTTCCAGCTTATGAGTCTATTAAATTATTAATACAACCCAGGATTTCTGTGCATTTCAATCAGAATGGGACCCATGCCGTTCCACTTAGGGTCCACCCCCCACCTTCTCCACTGCCACATTGGAGTCAAAATGGACACAGCAAAAGGAGGAAAAATTACACAACCAGTTATGAAATTTTTACTAGTTACTCGCTGATTGGTGTATGTATATGGGTTGGTGCTCCACAATTCACAGCCTCACAAACCCCTCCTATGTAATACAGCACATCTTATAAATCGGCCGTGCACAAACTATTCCCAAATGCCTGTGAATTGATTCCCAGAAAACTGGGCTGTTATGAGTCCAGCCAAAACTGTGGTGTGTGTTTGGTCCATTGCGGGCTTTAACGCATGAGTCTAAACTACTGCAGAGCCGTGTCAGATTTAGGATTCCCAATGAATGGCAGTGAGTTGGGTGTTTGCATGGATACAGGGTGCTAACAAGGAGGCTGTACCGCATCTTCATGCAAATTCAGTGTCTTGTTGATTTTTATCACTAATTTTCACCATTTCTGGCTGGTGATGAAAGTAGACTTCTTACGGAATAGGAACTCCAGACAGTCTGTTGCATTCCAGGACAGGGCATACTTATTAGGTCCCACTTTATAAGTTATGAGCCCCCTCTCCTGCCCCTCCATTTTGCAATGTGGTATTCATAGAATCATAGAATCTCAGAGTTGGAAGGGACCTCAGGAGGTCATCTAGTCCAACCCCCTGCTCAAAGCAGGACCAGTCCCCAGTGTTTGCCCCAGATTCCTAAATGGCCCCTTCAAGGATTGAACTCACAACCCTGGATTTAGCAGGCCAGTGCTCAAACCACTGAGCTATCCCTCCCCCCCAAGTCACTAGATGCTGAAATAGTTCCTTAGTACAGATGGCTATCGTGACCTCCAGAGCTTGCCCTGCCTGACAGGATTGAACAAACATTGCTTATAACTAGAGCACTCATAAGTTGTCTCTCGCCCCACACCCCAACTTTCCCTCATAGACTCCACCGTCTTCCCGCAAAAAAGGGGGATAGAGAAGTAATTAGAATTGAGTTTTGTACGTGTGTCTTAACATGATGTCTTCTGGTTTTCATTGCTGTTCCAAAGGATTTCTGAAGTGGACAGCATTTTGTGTAAATAGAGTAGAATACAGCCCATTGATTTAAAAGTATGCATCTTTTGACCATGAATGAAAGTAGTAGTTGTTCCTTTAATAAACTGTGAACTGTATTTTTTTTTACCATGCTCAGAAAATAATGTTCTATCTTTCTCCTTTCAGTGCCACAGAGATAACACATGGCACCAGGAGCCTGGGTCTGCAGACCATCCATAGCAGGGGAAGAGAAAAAGAGCCCAAGATGAGCGGATCGGAGACCTGCTCAATAAAAATGAATTAGCAGATTCAGGTCCAGGAGACCCAGCTCAACTACCAAAAAGATAAAGATGCTTGCAGGGTGGAAAGACAGAGAGAGAGGCTGCACAGCGCAAGGAAAGAATAGCAGACAGATTCATGAAGCATGATGGCCTGTTGAGGAAGGAAGATAGCGCGCAGCAGAATTAGCTGTTCAAGTACTTACTGCAGCTGATGGCTACCAGACTGCAGGCTCCAGTACCAACCAGTGTCTTCTGCTCCAGACCCACAGCCTGAGTCCCCTTACCACTATCGATCCCTCCAGAGCACCCATCCTTTAGACAATTCAGGGGGTGCCTGGAGCATGTCACAGGCAAGCACTGGCACATGGAACAGACATACGCACCCTGTGCACTCATCCTCTCCTGTCCAGGTGCAGCTTGTACATCCAAAATGTGCCAGAAAGGCCAACATGGACCTTTTGAGTGGGTTTTTTGGGGTCAAAGTTAGGTTATACTATTGTGCTGAACACCATAATGGCAGCTGGTCTGCATTACTGATTGTTGCAACGTTTAAATAAACTGTGTGAAATAAAATGTTGGATTGTGTAGAGCACAGCAAGCCACAATAACACAGACTGTACTAGTGACATTGGCGCCCAGATTATTTTGAAGGCAGCACCAATAGGATGTAAATCTGCCAAATGCACATTCTACCACCATCCTACGGCAACTGACTGTGCATTTGAACCTTTTTTTGCCAGATCCTCTGAAATTAGGGCGGGTTTTACACAGTACGGCAACAAAGGGTAAGCAAGGTTCCCTAGAATAATCATGGGGACAGTAATTTTATTTATAACAATAAGAAAAGGAGTACTTGTGGCACCTTAGAGACTAACCAATTTATTTGAGCATAAGCTTTCGTGAGCTACAGCTCACTTCATCGGATGCATGCAGTGGAAATGCTCAGATAAATTGGTTAGTCTCTAAGGTGCCACAAGTCCTCCTCTTCTTTTTGCGAATACAGACTAACACGGTTGCTACTCTGAAACCTGTCATTTATAACAATGTATTTGGTGGGAGTAATGCCCTATTTTCTCAATTAAGATAAAGTCCTGATCTCTGGAACACCCTGGCATCATGCACCCTGCTAGTGCATCCCATGTTAATGTCCATGAATCTGCCCCTGTGGTCAACCCGCATAATGGTGGAGTAGTGTTCCTTGCAGTGGGCAAACTATAGGCACATAGAATATCATGGTTGGAAGGGACCTCAGGAGGTCATCTAGTCCAACCCCCTGCTCAAAGCAGGACCAATTCCCAATTTTTGCCCCAGATCCCTAAATGGCCCCCTCAAGGATTGAGCTCACAACCCTGGGTTTAGCAGGCCAGTGCTCAAACCACTGAGCTATCCCTCCCCGATCTCATCAGGGCCCCAGCAGTTTGAAAACCCCATTCTCTGAAAACCAGCAATTATTTCAGGAATGTTTCTTATGCCCACCACCCTTGGGTAAGTCACACTCCTGATGGACTCTCAACAATCCCCAGAGTTGATTTGCCAACTGCAAACTGGTTAGCCATGGACCTGGAGCAGTCTGGGGTAGCCAGTTTCCAGATGGCTATAGTGACCTGCTTCTGGTGTAGCATGGCTGTCCGTATGTGGGTGTCCTCGTGCTGGAGGGCAGGGACAAGCTGATCACAAACCTCTAGGAATGTCCATTTCTTCATGCAAAAGTTCTGGACCCACTGCTGGTCATCCCCGTCCGTATGACAATGTGACCCCACCAGTCTGTGCTGGTGGCTCTGCTCCAGAAGTGCCAGTCTACGCAGAGGGAATCTGCACGTAAGGCAACAGCAGACATGAGCAGCATCAGCTGGTTTGAAACTGGCATGTCAGTATCCTCCTCTGAGAAGTGCCTCCCACAGTTCAAAAACTGCCACTGAAATGTCCATCAGTATCTTGCAGACGCTTTGCCTGTGTCCCAAAATAGGACAGAGAGCATGAGATAGAGAAGTTCTTCCACCTGGGTGGGATCCATGATGGCTCCTGGCTGCAAGAAGAGTGCAGACACAAAATGGCTTGTCTGGATGCATTCCTTAGCTAAAACTACCCAAAACATTCCCAGCCAACTCCCGCAGGATGGGCAGACAAGTTCTTTCACAACCCCTTATAGAGAAAACCACAGAACAGCGTAGGCTGATGAGGGCACAGGAACTTGGGGATATGATAGTATATGCCTACAGAACCTGAAGTTTTGAGTCAGGTCATGTAGTGCAGTATGGATGCTCCAGCACAGTTGTGAGGCCCGAATGTGAACGCTCAAGCACGGGCTTGGAAACACGAGCCCACAAGTCTGGGTCCCACAGATCTGGGCTTCATGCCCTGTGTAGACATACCCTATGAGTTTTCTTGGTGGCACTCAACAGCAATATTTTTCCTTCATAAGCAGATGCAGTTCAGGATCTCTGCTCCCGTTATTTAATCCTACAGTTACAGGGCCTCTTTCATTTGTTCTAACCTCCTCCTTCTCCCACTTCTGGTCTGTGGAATCCAGGCAGGGAACAACTCCCTGTCTTGCTTGTAGCATAGCTTATGATCTGCTGCTCTTGTTGGAGGTTCCTGGCGGGTGCTGATACCACTCGATCCTGGGGCTGTAATAACAGCTCTGTAGATTCAGTGTGGCTTAGTCTCTGCCACCCTTCAGCTGTCTTTCTTATTGGGGCATCCTGGTACCTTCTAGCTCAGGTCCAGCCATCTCTTGTCTACAGCTGATTCCTCACCCCCTGGGCCAAGGTGAGAGATATTCTGGGGTCTGACTATCTCCTACAGTTGTGGGAGGGCAGGGATGGGGGAGGGCTTGTAAATTATCTGGCCTTTAATACCAGGTCTTTGCTTCTGGGTCCTTCCATACACCCTCCTTTTCCACAAAAACAATGAGGAGTCCGGTCCGTACACCCTCGTTTTCCATGTGCCCTCATTTAGGCAGTGCCAGATATTCTAGTTTTCTTCCTATTCCCTCAGGCTTACAGGGTCAGTGGGGTACTACCGTGTGCCTGCTAACCTCACTGTCAGATTTAAGGGGTTTACGTACTTCAATGAGGTCCTTAATTCCAAGCCTTTTTCATCAGTTGCATGAAGTCAAGGTCCCTCTTCCATCCAGCCTTCTGCTCTGACTTGGTGCATTCTACAGTGTCTGCCTTGAATCTCCTTCCCCTTTAGATTCCTTTGTACTCCCTAACAGGACATCTAAAACATCCTCCACAACATTGAAATGCCAGCACTCCAAAGAGGCAAAGGCGTTGTCCTCAGGATGGAGAACTCACCCCACTCCTCTGAGTCTGATACTAGTGAGGAGTAGGCTTTGATCCTAATGACCTGAGGGGGCTGATGGACAGGGTGCAAAGCACCGTAGACAGCTTGGAGGATGCATGAAACGCTACTGTGCTTCCTGGAAAAGGGCCCTCTCTTTCTGTCTGGAACACAGTCACTTCCTGTATGTGATTTATTTTTTTTTTTAGCTTATTCTCTTTTCTGAGGCTCTTTGAAAATAATATGGGCACACTCACAATAGCTGTCAGTGAGGGGAAAAGGATCCATATTTTCCAGTATTTAGCCAATATTTAGTATTCCTGGAAGCCTTCCAGGTGACATAAATGAGTAGTTTTGGTGCCTCAAGTTCCAGACAGTATGTTGGGAGAAATGTTCCCTGACCTTTTACTCTACTGGGCAATCCATTTCCTTGCCAGCCAGGGCTTAGTACTATTTCCATCTGACAAGTTTGGAGTTGCCTCCATTGGGTTTCTGGACTGTCAAAATTGGGTTCAGAGAATTTGGACCATTCTAATTGAACCAGATTGATCACAGATGGTTCAGTATATTCACATTAATTATGTTAATCCAATGTTAAGGGCATCTGCAGGTTTGTTTTGTCTCCACATTAGTACTGTTCTAATTGGTTTCCAGTGCAGTGCCTGTCTTTTAGTTCCTGCAAGTCTCTGAGAAGCTGACTGCCGTCTGTGTATTGCTGGCATTTTAGTTCATGCTGTTTCCCTGCCTCTTAGCATTAAATGCTGAATCCCATAGGTGAGCAATTTGAAGTTGAAGGAGTTTATGCCCATCAGGACAGTCTGGATGAAGCCCAAGAGAAACAGTTGAACACATCACAGTACAGTCCCACTAATCCCTGCCATATTTGTGAGACTGAACAGCAGGATTCCATAGCCAACTATATTAAATGTTATGAAGAGGTCCAGCCATATGAATTTGCATATCTGGCCCTTATCCTCTTCAATCTGCCATCACCCAGTATCTTTTTCTGCCTGAGGCCTAACTGGTAATGGTCCAGGATACTAATAGCATGTAAGTGAAGTTGGAGGCAATCTTTGCTGAGCTTCTCAGCTTGCTTATTAGTAGTGCTTAGGTACTATGGTGATGGACTCTATAAAATGCTAAGATAAATGATACAGGGATATTAAATACTGAATGATAGCTGAAGAGCTCAGTTGTGTTGAGCAATAATTTCTTAAACAATAGCTGGATTGTGGTCTGCTTAGGGAAAGGCTGTATTCAGAGAGGGAAGGTATCATCTTCTAGAATTGTAGAAATTTATAGGGCTGAAAGGGAACTTGACAAATCATCAAGTCCAGCCCCCTGCACTGAGACAGGACCAAGTAAACCTAGACCATCCCTGACAGATTATTAACTAACCTGTACTTAAAAACCTCCAGTGATGGGGATTCCACAGCCTGTTCGAGAGCTTAACTACCCTTATAGTTAGAAAGTATTTCCTAATATCTAACCTAAATCTCCCTTGCTGCAGATTAACGCCATTGCTGCTTCTCCTACCTTCAGTGGACATAGAGAATAGCTGATTCCCATCCTCTCTTTAACAGCCCTCAACGTATCTGAAGACTGTTATCAGGTCCCCACTCAGTCTTCTTTTATCAACTAAGTGTGCCCAGGTTTTTTAGCCTTTCTCCAGAGGCCAAGTTTTCTAACCCTTTTATCATTTTGTTGCTCTCCAGTTTATCCACATTTTTCCTAAAGTTTGGTACCCAAAACTGGACACAGTTGGAGTCTCCTCTCCTACTCAATGTATGAGAGTCATTTTGTTCCAGTGTATCTTTTGTATGAATGTAAACCAATGAGGGCTCCGCAGATGTATCCGCTCATCAGGCAGAGATGGCCACACAGGTGTGCCACAGTCTGCTTTCTTTGCTCACGCTTCTCTTTGGCTTTTTCTGTTCTGCTATTCTTGATGGCTTTGACTGCAGACCAACAGCTGTACCCACCATCCTGATCTGGCAGCAGCTTCTCATGTGTTTGGATTAACTTGGGCACCTTTTAGATGAACTTTGAGAGTGTCCTTATATTGTTTTTACATTGGCCTTCCAGTATACGAGAAGCTGGATATGAGTCAACAGTGTGCCCTTGTTGCCAAAAAGCTAACAGCATTTTGGGCTGTATAAGTAGGAGCATTGCCAGCAGATCAAGGGATGTGATCATTTCCCTCTATTGGGCATTGGTGAGGCCTCATCTGTAGTACTGTGTCCAGTTTTGGGGCCCACACCACAAAGAGGATGTGGCAAAATTGCGAAGAGTCCAGCGGAGGGCACCAAAAATTATTGGGGGCTGGAGCACGTGATCTATGAGGCGAGGCTGAGGGAACTGGGATTATTTAGTCTGCAGAACAGAAGAATGAGGGGGGATTTGATAACTGCGTTCATCCACCTGAAAGAGGGTTCCAAAGAGGATGGATGTAGACTGTTCTCAGTGGTGGCAGATGAGAGAACAAGGAGTAATGGTCTCAAGTTGCAGTGGGGGAGGTTTAGGTTGGATATTAGGAAAAACTTTTCACTAGGAGGGTGGTGAAGCACTGGAATGCATTACCTAGGGAGGTGGTGGAATCTCCTTCCTTTGAGGTTTTTAAGATCAGGCTTGACAAAGCCCCGTCTGGGATGATTTAGTTGGGGATTGGTCCTGCTTTGAGCAGGGGGTTGGACTAGATGACCTCCTGAGATCTCTTCTAACCCTGATATTCTATGATTCTGTAAGTGCTCCCTTTTTCAGCTGTCCATAAAATATGGCTTTGGGGATCACATATCATCCATACGTACAAGGTGACCAGCCTAGCGAAGCTACTCCTCTACGATTAGTTACTCAACACTAATCATGCAGTAGTGGTCCAGGACTTTGATGTTTGGTATCCTGTTCTGCCCGCTTGATGTTACAGATAAGATGCAGACAGCGCTTCTGAAAATGCTGTAGTGGCTTCCAGACTACCAGGCCTGATTTTGTCATGCCTCTGTGTGCAATGCACATTTTTAATACTGCCCTGGGGAAGAAAAGGAGTACTTGTGGCACCTTAGAGACTAACCAATTTATTTGAGCATAAGCTTTCGTGAGCTACAGCTCACTTCATCGGATGCATTCAGTGGAAAATACAGTGAGGAGATTTATATACACACAGAACATGAAAAAATGGATGTTTATCATGCACACTGTAAGGAGAGTGATCACTTAAGGTGAGCTATTACAGCAGGAGAGTGGGGTGGGGGGAGAAAACCCTTTGTAGTGATAATCAAGGTGGGCCATTTCCAGCAGTTAACAAGAACGTCTGAGGAACAGTGGGGAAGGAGGGGGGGAATAAACAAGGGGAAATAGTTTTACTTTGTGTAATGACTCAGCCACTCCCAGTCTCTATTCAAGCCTAAGTTAATGGTATCCAATTTGCAAATTAATTCCAATTCAGCAGTCTCTCGTTGGAGTCTGTTTTTGAAGTCTTTTTGTTGAAGAATTGCCACTTTTACATCAGAAATCGAGTGACCAGTGAGAGACTGCTGAATTGGAATTAGTGGAAAAGCAGCATCACTTGCCCCATAACCTCAGCTGTGCAGAACACAATGCCATCCACAGCCTCAGAACCAACTCTGACATCATAATCAAAAAGGCTGACAAAGGAGGTGCTGTTGTCATCATGAATAGGTCGGAATATGAACAAGAGGCTGCCCGGCAGCTCTCCAGCACCACTTTCTACAAGCCATTACCCTCTGATCCCACTGAGGATTACCAAAAGAAACTACAGCATTTGCTCAAGAAACTTCCTGAAAAAGCACAAGAACAAATCCGCACAGACATACCCCTGGAACCCCGACCTGGGGTATTCTATCTGCTACCCAAGATCCATAAACCTGGAAATCCTGGGCGCCCCATCATCTCAGGCATTGGCACCCTGACAGCAGGATTGTCTGGCTATGTAGACTCCCTCCTCAGGCCCTACACTACCAGCTATCTTCAAGACACCACTGACTTCCTGAGGAAACTACAATCCATCGGTGATCTTCCTGAAAACACCATCCTGGCCACTATGGATGTAGAAGCCATCTGCACCAACATTCCACACAAAGATGGACTACAAGCCATCAGGAACAGTATCCCCGATAATGTCACGGCAAACCTGGTGGCTGAACTTTGTGACTTTGTCCTCACCCATAACTATTTCACATTTGGGGACAATGTATACCTTCAAATCAGCAGCACTGCTATGGGTACCCACATGGCCCCACAGTATGCCAAAATTTTTATGGCTGACTTAGAACAACGCTTCCTCAGCTCTCGTCCCCTAATGCCCCTGCTCTACTTGCGCTATATTGATGACATCTTCATCATCTGGACCCATGGAAAAGAAGCCCTTGAGGAATTCCACCATGATTTCAACAATTTCCATCCCACCATCAACCTCAGCCTGGACCACTCCACACAAGAGATCCACTTCCTGGACACTACGGTGCTAATAAGCGATGGTCACATAAACACCACCCTATACCGGAAACCTACTGACCGCTGTTCCTACCTACATGCCTCCAGCTTTCACCCAGATCACACCACACGATCCATTGTCTACAGCCAAGCTCTACGATACAACCGCATTTGCTCCAACCCCTCAGACAGAGACAAACACCTACAGAATCTCTATCAAGCATTCTTACAACTACAATACTCACCTGCTGAAGTGAAGAAACAGATTGACAGAGCCAGAAGAGTACCCAGAAGTCACCTACTACAGGACAGGCCCAACAAAGAAAATAACAGAATGCCACTAGCCGTCACCTTCAGCCCCCAACTAAAACCTCTCCAATGCATCATCAAGGATCTACAACCTATCCTGAAGGACGACGCATCGCTCTCACAGATCTTGGGAGATAGGCCAGTCCTTGCCTACAGACAGCCCCCCAACCTGAAGCAAATACTCACCAGGCACCACACACCACACAACAGAACCACTAACCCAGGAACCTATCCTTGCAACAAAGCCCGTTGCCAACTGTGTCCATATATCTATTCAGGGGACACCATCATAGGGCCTAATCACATCAGCCACACTATCAGAGGCTCATTCACCTGCACATCTACCAATGTGATATATGCCATCATGTGCCAGCAATGCCCCTCTGCCATGTACATTGGTCAAACTGGACAGTCTCTACGTAAAAGAATAAATGGACACAAATCAGATGTCAAGAATTATAACATTCATAAACCAGTCGGAGAACACTTCAGTCTCTCTGGTCACTCGATTTCTGACCTAAAAGTGGCAATTCTTCAACAAAAAGACTTCAAAATGAGGGGGGATTTGTTAGCTGCTTTCAACTACCTGAGAGGTGGTTCCAGAGAGGATGGTTCTAGACTATTCTCAGTGGTAGAAGAGGACAGGACAAGGAGTTATGGTCTCAAGTTGCAGTGTGGGAGGTTTAGGTTGGATATTAGGAAAAACTTTTTCACTAGGAGGGTGGTGAAACACTGGAATGTGTTACCTAGGAGGGGGTAGAATCTCCTTCCTTAGAAGTTTTTAAGGTCAGGCTTGACAAAACCCTGGCTGGGATGATTTAATTGGGGATTGGTCCTGCTTTGAGCAGGGGGTTGGACTAGATGACCTCCTGAGGTCCCTTCCAACCCTGATATTCTATGATTCAAAAACAGACTCCAACGAGAGACTGCTGAATTGGAATTAATTTGCAAATTGGATACAATTAACTTAGGCTTGAATAGAGACTGGGAGTGGTTGAGTCATTACACAAAGTAAAACTATTTCCCCTTGTTCCCCCCCACACACACACTGTTCCTCAGACGTTTTTGTTAACTGCTGGAAATGGCCCACCTTGATTATCACTACAGAGGGTTCCCCTCCCACCCCCCCCACTCTCCTGCTGGTAATAGCTCATCTTAAGTGATCACTCTCCTTACAGTGTGCATGATAAACACCCATTTTTTTCATGTTCTGTGTGTATATAAATCTCCTCACTGTATTTTCCACTGAATGCATCCGATGAAGTGAGCTGTAGCTCACGAAAGCTTATGCTCAAATAAATTGGTTAGTCTCTAAGGTGCCAAAAGTACTCCTTTTCTTTTTGCCCTGGGGAACTACTCCTCTGCTTAGCTGCTTTCCCAACTTGCCCAGTTCCTGGGGAAGAGCAGCTAATTAGACCTACTGCACAAAACAGCCAGAGTTTTCCTCTGGAACCAATACCATTCTCACAGGAGAGGAGGAGGGAGCAGAAAGAGCCCAGCAGTTCTGCTCCCTTCTCCCCACTCTCCTCCTGTGAATGATGGGACAGCTCCTCTGTTCCTCTACTGGCCTTGGAAGTGGGAGAAAGGGATCACCACTGCAGCCCTTCCATGCCTGGGAGAGGGAAGTGAAGTACCCAGGAGCTGCAGGAGCAGAGGTGGGGCTGTTTGGGGCAGAACTGATGAGTGCGGGAATGGAGGGAGCAGAATTGATGTGGGGATGGCATTGATTTGGGGGTTGGTTAACATAATTAATTGCTGAGCTGGAGGACAGGCAGATGAGAAGGTGACAGACCCACACACACACTTTTTTTCAGACCACTTTAAACACTGTTTGCAGTAGTTCAGCTGCATTATACATGCAGAGTAATGGGTCCAGCACACAGAAGCACTGTGTGAACACTACTACAGCAAGCATACCCCTGACATAGTCTAATCATGAAAATGTTTCCAGGCTTTGCTATTCAGACCCTCAGAGCTTCAGTTCTTGATTTGGTTGTGCAATGGGAGACAAAGAACTTGTGTAACGGAACCTGGTCTTTTTGGTTGTCGTGGGAGAGAGGAGCTTCTGCGATAAAGCTCTTTCTGGAGGTGCGGAAGCTTGTTATCTGTAGCGGGTGGGATGGGGAGAACATATCTGTCTGCCGTGGACTGACCTTTGCTTTTTGTTTGCTTCTTTCCCATATAGGCCTGGATAAGATTGAATTCTTGCAGAGCCATGAGAACCAGGATATCTATCAGAAGGCCTTTGATCTGATTGAGCACTACTTTGGGTCAGAGGACGAGGACAGCAGTATTGCCCCACAAGTGGATCTCAGCCAGCAACAGTACATCTTCCAGCAGTGTGAGGCTCCCATGGAGGGTTTCCAGCTCTGAGGTGCCCCATCCTATCTGTTCCTCCACCCAGACAGTCCTCATGTAAAGCCTTGAGTCACCGTTGGAGTGATTTCAGTGTTTTCCATAACCCCTTACTGTTCCCATCTACCTGAGTTCCCTTCCCATATTCTTCCCTGGGTGCCTCCTTGAATGCCTTTGTGAGGTGTGTTCAGTCCTGGCACAAAATGTATCAGATTGATTACTTTGCTTAATGTGCCAGCCTGGGCCATTGGCATATGGAACACTTCACAGATATTGGAGTAAACTCTCTGTCCCCTGCAACTACAGCCTCCAGTGGACATGCTTTCTAGTTACTAGGTACATTGAACACAACTGAACCTGTCCCATTATAAAACAGCTCCCAAATTGGTCTCTACAGGCCACTTTGGAGATCTGGACTCTATCATTCTTTCCTTTCAACCCAAAAAGGACTTGTGAGTAGGTCAGTCTTATCACCTCCCTAAAAGCAAGTTTTGTAACTGGCTTCTAAAATGGAGAAACTACCACACTGCCCAGTCCCTAATACAATGTGGCCTCTGTTAAAGTTGAACCCTTCCTCACTTCATGCTCCTGACTCTGGTCCTCACTAGCTTAGTGACAGATGATATATCTCTACCCACTCATTCACCCTTTACATTATTCTATGCAGCTTAACTTGAACTGGTTTCTGTTCTGTAAATTACCATTTGATGTAAAATCTTAGTGTGCTAAACTGTCAGCATGAGGAGGACTCTGTAGTGATAGCTCTCCTTACTACTTTCAGTCTCATGAAGTAGAGCTTCCTGTTTAATGCCCCTACCAACCAACTGATAAAATAGAAACATCCTGATCAGGGTGTGTTTAACAAGTATACTGTGATACTACTTCCCATCTTTCCATTTTCCCCTCACTACTCTCATGGCCCCAGATGAATTAGCATGGGATAAATGGTTCCTATAGGCCACATTTGTAAGGCATTGCTGAGTGCACGACCGCTGTAATTTACACCTATAGTCAGCCCTTCTGCTAGCAGCGTGTTTTTGACTCCGCAGCCTGTTTGGATCATAAGCATCTAATGCAAAGGTGGCAATTCAATTTCTGAATGTAATGGATTCTTTGGGCTACCTACTCCTTTCTGCATTGGGCTACATTCTCTCAAGCCATTTGGGACCTTTGGAATACACATTTTCCCTAGGGTAAATGTTTCCAAAGTTGCCCCTACTACAGTGTCATGCATCTGTGGTAAATCCTACTGGCAGAACTGTCTACAAGATCTTTCTTATGGCTTCATTCAATGACAAGCCCCTGCAAGAGCTTCAACCACTCACAGGATACTGGTTTAAAAAAAGCATTTATCAAACTGCTGAAAGGCCTAAGCATCAGCTCTGTGTGACCCCTTCTTTAAACATAGTCTTCATTTGAGCCTGTGCTTTAGGATGGAAACTGACCTGTGTGGTCATTGAAGAAAGCCACCTGTTGCATCCCTTTCTAATCCAATCAGTCTCCACCTTCCCCGTTACTCTCTCTAGTGCTGCTTTGTACTCAAGGAACATTTAGTTTACTGCACTTGACCTGTAAATTGACTTCAATTCTTTGTAATTTTAGAGATTAAATTAGGTGATTAATTTAAAAACAAAACAAAAAACCCCTGTGTTGCATTTACATCATATGATAAATTACTTTCTCTCTTTCTTGAAGGGTAACTTGAACTGTTTCTCTTTCTAGAAGCACTGATTAGTAGCAAAATCTTGTTTTGTCATTTGGATTTTTTGTGCTAGATTTTAAGTGTAAATTACCAATAACGTCATCTCTATAGAATGTATTTAAAATCATGTACTTTTTTTGGATGGTATGAAAATGCTACATATTTTGTAAACAAATCTAGGCAAAGTGTGTGTGTGTGTGTGTGTATATATATTGTGTATATATAGATGTATTATTCTGTATGTGTATACACACACACACACACACACACAGAGTGTGTTTTCTCCCCCAGGCTAATGAAAACAATGTGGTGCATTGTTGTATATCTTCGCCCTCCCCCCCACCACCACCCTAAGGAAATAATTACAGTTGCCTCTAAATAAGTGAATTAAAACAAAGTCCATTTAAACTGAGTGGCTTGCCTTTCTATGTAAGGAACTTGGCTAGTGTTTCTGTTACTTATGCCAGTGGGTATGTGAATTCAGAGCAGAAAGGGATCCATTTTTAATGGGCGGCAACATAGTCTAGTGCATGGAGGAGGAGACTGAGAGTCAGGACTCTTAAGTTCTGTTCCCAGTTCTATCATCTAGTATGTGTTGCCTTGAGGAAGTTACTTTATCTGTTTGCACCTCTCTTTATCTATCTGTAAACGGAGGTACTCACATTTGAGATCCTCATCCGAGTACCTTCCTCAGCCTATGATCTTATTTCAGCTCTGCCTAACCCTTTGGCCTTGCCACTATTGCTCACCTTCTAACAGTATCAGTGCTTTAAGCGGGGCATTAGCCCCATTTCACAGTAGGGAGAATGCAGGGCTGCCAAATGTCACACATCTGGTAACTTTGTCCTCATCCCTGCAGCTCAGCCTGTCACACACTTGGTTGAGCTATAGGCAGGAGCTGCATTTCCTCCTCTAGCCACTAAAAGCTGCTGTGGAACCTGGCAGGAAACTAGGCCCCTGCTTGATCCAAGCAGGTAAGGAGCAGCAAAGGCGATGATGGTTGTGGTGGGTGGTTGGCAGGGACAGAAGGTGAGGGGGACTCAAAACTTCACAAGCTTCAGCCAGCATCTGATCTCCTTGCTGGAGCACGGGCCCTCCAGCTCGCATCTTTTTAAGACCTTCTCTGCAATTTGATCTGTTCCAGGACCAGCACAAGGGCCCATCAGTGCCATCTGGAGTGGGTTTTCTGGGGGGACCCCATGCCAGTCTTTTCCCTCTCAAATGCCTGGGACCTGTGCTGGAAGGATGGTACACTCTGGCTGTATTTGTGGCCATAGGCACAGGGCTCCTAGATTGAGGCAGCATGGTTCAAGCCTCTAGTTCTTCCACCTCATATAGCTCTGGAAGACACCTGCTACCTTCAGCCAGACTGGGCTATGGGACATGTGCTGTGGATGATTATTTTACTTTTTAAGGTAATTGTGACCCTGAGCCTTGTTATGGACCAACCAAAGAGCAAGATGGATATGAAATAGCATTCTGTAGATGATCTGTGCTCCCCTCAGTCAGTCTTGATTTAGAGTTGTAGGCCCAGATAAGGGGTTTTGTTGGGGTGTATTGAGGGGGCCTCCAATCAGCCAAACCAAGTATCTAGGCCAGAAACCCACTTTCCAGCTCTTAACCATGGGTTGTTGAATAACACTGTCCTGGAAGCCATCACAGTAGGAGAGAGGGTATATTGTTTGGAGACCACATCTGGAAACATAGATTCCTTCACTACCCCCATGAGAAACATGGAGTTTACTTTACCTGTGCTGATGCTCAGGTGCCTACAAAAACAACACTAAATCAGCAACAGTTCAGAGGAGGAGCATAAGGACAGCCCTATGGCCCAGCCCTTGTTTGAAACTCTAGAACCCAACCAGGACTAGAACAATGTAAATATAAAATGGCAACATCTTCTACATTAACATTAATTGTTTGTAAACTAAAATTGGTTTTGCATTATTTTTGTCAGATACAAGAAAACATATTGGTATGACTACTTGTGTTTCAGCAAAACAATAAAATAAACTTTATACCTTCAGCTGAAGGTCAGCACCTTGGTTTTACATTAAGCTGGTACGATTAAATGTTGATTGTACATAGAACAGCAAATCAAATTCATTTATCATGTCTTAAGGGTAAACTATTTTAGACACTTTTATTGCAGGGTTGCCTAAAACAGAAACAAAGTAAAACCCTTAAAGCCAGGTTGCAGCACACCCACAATTTCTTGTCAGATCATTGAATTATTGCTCTGTAGGTGTTGTTCCCTTAATGGTAGATTGAAACTATGAACCATTGGGGCCTGAAGATTCAGGCCACATGTTTTTGCCCTTTTTGGCTTTTGAATGTATTTCTTTACTCCTCCCCGACGAGGGGAGTAGCGCTAAAAATCAACCTTGCTGGGTCGAATTTGGGGTAGTGCAGACGCAAATCGACGGTATTGGCCTCCAGGAGCTATCCCAGAATGCTCCATTGGGACTGCTCTGGACAGCACTTTGAACTCCGATGCACTAGCCAGGTACACAGGAAAAGCCCCGGGAACTTTTGAATTTCATTTCCTGTTTGGTCAGTGCGGCGAACTCAGCAGCACAGGTAACCTTGAGTCCCCCCAGAATCGTAGAGCATAAAATGTTTCTACGCTAAACCTATCATCTCCATCCCTGAGGTTATCGCAGATTAGAAAGTGAAAAAAATGCACTCGCAATGACATGTTTTCTGAGCTCATGCAGTCCTCCTGCACTGTTAGGGCACAGCTTAATGCATGGAGGCATTCAGTGGCAGAGGCCAGGAAAGAATTCAGTGAGCACAAAGAGCGGAGGCAGGACACGATGCTGAGGCTAATGGGGGAGCAAACTGACATAATGAAGTGCTTGTTTCAGGAGCAAACAGAGATGATGAAGCATCTGTTGGAGCTGCAGGAAAGCCAACAAGAGCACAGACCCCCCACTGCATCCACTGTATAACCGCCTACCCTCCTCCCCATGTTCCATAGCCTCCTCACCCAGACGCCCAAGAACCCAGGGGGTGGGGAGGCTCCTAGCACCCAGCCACTCCACTCCAGAAGGCTGTCATTCAAACAGTTTGATTTTTAGTCTGGCTACAATAAGTAATGTGGCCTTGTCCTTCCCTCCTCCCCAACCCCACCTGGGCTACCTTGTCCGTTATCTCTTTTTTTTTTTAAAAAAAATTAAGAAAGAAAGAATGCATGGTTTCAAAACAATAGTGACTTTATTTCGAAGGGGGAGGGTGGTTGGCTTAAAGGGAATTAAAATCAACAAAGGAAACAGGTTTGCATCAAGGAGAAACACACACAACTGTCACACCAAAGCCTGGCCAGTCATGAAACTGGTTTTAAAAGCCTCTCTGATGCTCAGCCTGCGTTGCTGTGCTCTTCTAATCGCCCTGGTGTCTGGCTGCTCAAAAGCGGACACTAGAAGATTTTCCTCAACCTCCCACCCCACCATAAACGTCTCCCCCTTACTCTCACAGATATTGTAGAGCACACAGCAAGCAGCAATAACAATGGGAATGTTGGTTGCGCTGAGGTCTGACCTAGTCAGCAAACAGTGCTAGCGAGCTTTTAATCGTCCAAAGGCACATTCTACCACCATTCTGCACTTTCTCAGCCTATAGTTGATTTTGGAATTGGGGAGCTTGTGTGGGGGAAGATTTTGGAATTGGGGAGCTCCTGGTAGCCTGCAATCATAGTCTCCTACAGAGTCACAACCAAACATCAGGCAATCTCCGGAATGCGCTGGGTGCAATGTTTTGGGGACGGGAAGTTCTCAGAGGTTTCAGCAGACAAGCTGGTGGGTCTGATGGCTTTTAGGCAGCATTTCAACCACTCCACATTTAATGAGCTGGTCTCCTATTGACGAGCTGTACACCATGACCTGGAGGTTGCTAGGAGCCGGGCAGGGAAGACGTTCCCAGAACCCCCAGCCAAGCGGCTAAAGACTATCTTCTGCAACAACAGCAAGGAGCAAATGGTTTCTGAAGTCATCAACAACAGGAGCCTTGAAGACAGTTGTTTACCATGCGGGATTAAAAACCCAGCCACATTCCACCCGCTGTTTGAGGGGGGCCTTTGCCAGACTTGCAGGGATCGATTCCTGGAGCTCTTCTACATGTACAACGAGGACGGGTACCAGTCCCGCTGCACCGTCTGCTGCGAAGACAAGGAGCTGCTGCTGTGTAGCAATGCCAGCTGCTGCAGGTGCTTCTGTGTCGAATGCTTGCAGGTCCTGGTAGGGCAAAGTACCTCAGCCAAGGCAAAAGAGCAAGAGCCCTGGAGCTGTTACATGTGTCAACCACAGAAGTGCTATGGGGTGTTACAGCGCCAACCAGACTGGAATGTATGGCTTCAAGACTTCTTCACCAGCGACAAAGGACAGGAATATGATGCACCTAAAATGTAAAAAGGCCCGCACATTTCCCAGAGTCACTACCCCTTGATAACAGAACGTCAATGATTACATTGGCTTCTTGGATCACAGCAGCCCCCACAGTAGACTTGCCCAGAATAGAAGCGGTGACAGTGAGCTGAGTGGGCTCCATGGTATGGCGTCTGCACGGGTAACCCAGGAAAAAAGGCGCGAAACGATTGTCTGCTGTTGCTTTCACGGAGGGAGGGGCGACTGATGACATGTACGCAAAACCACCCGCGACAATGTTTTTGCCCTATCAGGCATTAGGAGCTTAACCCAGAATTCCAATGGGCAGCGGAGACTGCAGGAACTGGGGGATAGCCACCCACAGTGCACCGCTCCGTAAGTCGATGCTAGTCATGGTAGTGAGGACGTACTTCGCTGACTTAATGCACTTAGTGGGGACATACACAATCGACTATAAAATCCATTTCTAAAAATTGACTTCTATAAAGTCGACCTAATTTTGTAGTGTAGACATACCCTAAGTCTTGTGCCCCAGAATTGGAATCTACAAATTTGATCTGATCAGACTCCATAAGTACTTTGAATCCTTCGAACCTAGCAAAGCGTGTAGTTCAGAGCTTACTGCTACCTTTTGCCCCTTAAATATATCTGCAAGTTGGACCTTACCTTTCATTGATTTCTGCTCCAAGGAATACAAAATCCTTTTCCCCAAGGTAAAGCAACAGTCCCTTTGGAAGTAATCAGATACACTTCATACAGGAAGGAAATGTTACTTCTTACGCCCTTTACTTTGTTTGTCATATTCATCTACTTTAAGGTTGTGTTAATTAGCCACCATTTAACTGTAAGAGAGCCCACTACTCTCTCTCCACGAGCTTTAGCCAAACTCATTCCACCCTTTTCAACTGTGGCTTGGAAGCTAAGACCACATAACGAATCATTTAAATTACCCTCATATATCTAATCCACTGGATTTATTTGCCTACATGCTTCTAAATCAGAACTAAATAATCCTCTGTGTTGTTCATATCTTCACAATGGGCACACTTGGCAGGGGTAACCATCTTAATATGTAGGACCTTCCCACATTATGAACTATTTGGAGCAAGTAAATATTTCCAGGCTCAACATAAGGTATGCTGACAATACGTGCACTCTCTAATTTTCCTTTATTAACATAAATGGGTGTCACATCTTCTACCCTGGAGGTTACACCTATTGCTTAAGGCCTATTTTCTTGGTATTCTCTTTATTTACTATTTACTTTATCATCTCAGCCGATACCCAATATGATGGTATTCAGTTGCTTTTTACATTTTTAATGCTGGTGCTGGTTTGTCTCGTTAAATTCTCTGTTATACTTTTGATTTTCTCCATTTGGGTCCTCTTGGGTAAATAACTGTTGAGTCATTTTATTAGCGGTGTTACTTATTGCAATATGGAACCTCTATCAGATTCTATTCTCCAGGGCCAGAGGTGCCGACTTTCTAATGTGCTGGAGGTGCTTCCCCCTGGCTGCGCCTCTGGCCCCGCCGCCACTCCACCCCTTGCCCAAGACCCCACCCCTGCCCCACTTCTTCCTGCCCTGCTTCTTTCCTGAGCGCACCCCAGCCTCCTCCTTTCCCCCTCCTCCCCAGCGCCTCCTGCATGCTGCTGAACAGTTGATCACCAGTGCACAGGAGGTGCTGGGAGGGATTGGAAGGCACTGATCGCTGGGGCTGCCAGTGGGCGGGAGGCACTGGGGGAGGAGCTGCTCAGGGGGGCTGCTGGTGAATGCTGAGCAACACCATTTTTTTTAGCACCCATGGAGTCGGCACCTATGTCAAGGGCAATCTCTACCTGGTAAAAACATTATTCACCAAAAGAAATGTGATGACAATAGTTTCACTGGGGGCTGCAAAGCACTCCACCCATTTTGTAAAATGACAAATCACAACTAATAAATATTTGTTTTCCTATTTGGATGTTGGCACAGGTCCAATCCAATCCACCTTGTTGGGGTACATTAAAAACAACTGAATATTAAAGCCCTAAAATTGAGGCACGCTTCAAAACGGAACACAGGAAAATTAGTAATGACTTTTTTCGTAAGAGAGGCAAGGTGGGTAAGGTAATATCTTTTACTGGACCAGCTTCTGTTGGTGAATGAGATGAGCTTTCGAGCTACACAGAGCTCTTCTTCAGGTCAGTTGGTTTTTTTTGTAATGATTCACAAATAAAACTGGACTTTGAATGAAAAAGGCCTTTGACAAACCTATGTTTGCAGAAGATAAAAACAATGTTGACATTAAACAATCATAGCATGCTCTCCAAAACCCTCCTTAACAGATTAAAGTGTAGAACAGAATAACATAATGTGATGGGGTGTATACCCCACACCAGCCCCGATAGGGTTAACAAAGGCCTGAGAGGCCAATTAGATTACTTGCTGTCACCTGAAAGAGTGAGGGCCAACCTCAATTGAAAGTGAAGCCCAGCTGGAAATGGGCTGGGACAGCACTGTAAAGCCAGGAGACAGAATGACCTGCAGTGGAAGGAGGATACAGTCACTCCCTGAGAGAAGGGAGGCCACCGGGAGCAAGGAGGAAGTCTAGGGGACGAGTAAGCCCTGGGATCCTACCCTTTCATAAGGAGTTTGGCAAGAAGCTAGGAGGGGTGAAGCAGCCATAGGGAGCAGAATAAGCTCCAGTAATAAATCAAAACAAGCAAGATGATAGGCTGAGTAGGAAGGAGCCAACAACAGGACTGGGACTGAGCAGGCCTGGATTGCTGATTTTGGGATCCCTGCGCAGGAACCTGGTGTGTTGGATGGGCCTGGGTTTCCCTGCCACCCACTGGTATAGTGGCACAGACCACCTAGCTGGGACAGAACACTGGCTGGAGACAGCATTTGGAAGTTGTCCTGTTTGACTTTGTAACTCCAGAAAGGGTGGGATAAATGGTGATCCAGCCAGAGAACCAGAAGTACAGAGCAAGCAACAAGCACCAAGGGGGCACCTGATGCAGTGAGAGCTACCTTCCCAGACCAAGACACAAGCAGGCATGCTAGTGGTGAGTGGGAACCCTGTTACCCATTCATATACTGAAACAAAAGTGAAGGGTTGCTAATGGTAAGACTGAAAGCGTTGTTAGTTCTATTTTAATGGTTTGTAATTATGGATAGTGAATGAGTTTAGGTGAGGTAACACTTAGGCCAAGACCTTGCCTGGCTTGAGTGCATGCTTGGAAATTCTTCTTTTGATATAAATTGCTGATTGGTTTAAAATAATATTGTTATTGGCACGATGAGTAATGTGTCATGTTGGAGGCTGAGTGAGAGGTACATCAGTATGTAATGATAAATATAAAATCCCTTCTTTCTGGGAATGCGCAGGAATGGGGTAACATAAAACAACGTGATTCAGAAACTGCAAAACCAGCAAGAAAAGTGCAGAAGTTGGGTAATGAGGCTTGTGCATGCGTAATGTACAGTTTACATAAAAAAGAAAGGGGTGTTGTGCTAAAATCTGATTGGATAAACATTACTTAATCTGTAATTTAAAAATATATAAAAGACCCAAATGAAGATGGCCCAAATTAAAGAAACACCAGACCAGAAACCGAAGGATGGGACTGAAGGATCAGAGGAGATGACGATCGTCAAGAATTGTAGGAGGACTTGCTCGTGCCCTGGAATGTGGTAACTTGGGCCATTTACCAATTCCATCTTGTCTGTGGTTATTGTGTGCCATAAATGTATGTTCAGATATTATAAGTGACAGTAATTCTATCTGAAGTTGTATAAATAAAGGCAAAAACTGATAAAGCCTAAATTGGTTGGACAAAGCACTGAGATTCAAGCAGTAGGAAGTAGAAGTATTGGATACAAATGGTTACATATAAAACAAAATCCTAACACATATTCTAGAGCCTAGACTTAATTAACAAGATACTCTCATGTATTGTAGAATATTGCTCCCCCAAAATCCTAGCAGTGCTTTACAGCCAGGGTGGCTGTGATCCTCTGTTCATGAGACAAGTACATTGTCAGCTTGATTCCCAGATGAAGAATTTGTTGTGTTTCTTTGCCACCCCCACCCTCCAGCTATATTAGTTCCAACCTTTGTCTTATTCATAAGCAGGATGCCCCCTGCTGTTTGTTTCATCACGTGGATTTCCTTTTTTTTAGATTTCACAATCTTTCATTTTGCAACTGACTTAGTATGCAGATAAACCTACAATGTGAGGCATACAATAGAATCATAGAATATCAGGGTTGGAAGGGACCCCTGAAGGTCATCTAGTCCAACCCCCTGCTCGAAGCAGGACCAATTCCCAGTTAAATCATCCCAGCCAGGGCTTTGTCAAGCCTGACCTTAAAAACCTCTAAGGAAGGAGATTCTACCACCTCCCTAGGTAACGCATTCCAGTGTTTCACCACCCTCTTAGTGAAAAAGTTTTTCCTAATATCCAATCTAAACCTCCCCCACTGCAACTTGAGACCATTACTCCTCGTTCTGTCATCTGCTACCATTGAGAACAGTCTAGAGCCATCCTCTTTGGAACCCCCTTTCAGGTAGTTGAAAGCAGCTATCAAATCCCCCCTCATTCTTCTCTTCTGCAGGCTAAACAATCCCAGCTCCCTCAGCCTCTCCTCATAAATCATGTGTTCTAGACCTCTAATCATTTTTGTTGCCCTTCGCTGGACTCTCTCCAATTTATCCACATCCTTCTTGAAGTGTGGGGCCCAAAACTGGACACAGTACTCCAGATGAGGCCTCACCAATGTCGAATAGAGGGGAACGATCACGTCCCTCGATCTGCTCACTATGCCCCTACTTATACATCCCAAAATGCCATTGGCCTTCTTGGCAACAAGGGCACACTGCTGACTCATATCCAGCTTCTCGTCCACTGTCACTCCTAGGTCCTTTTCCGCAGAACTGCTGCCTAGCCATTCGGTCCCTAGTCTGTAGCTGTGCATTGGGTTCTTCCATCCTAAGTGCAGGACCCTGCACTTATCCTTATTGAACCTCATCAGATTTCTTATACCCAAATGGCCAGACAGAGAGAATAGGCATCTGTTACCTCCTGCCTGAAAGGAACATTTCTGAGTTATGTCATCTAGTAAGAACATAATTTTCCATATAGATACACAACTGCTTAAATATTACCCATCCAGCCATCCATACATTTTGCAGTGATTATGAGGATCAATGAGCTACTGTGTCTCAGTGCAAACCTCACATGCCACCCTTTGATGAACTCCTACACATATTTCTGACCCAGGGGATCCCTGCAAAACCCTGTGCACCTTGTGCTCTCTGTCCATTGGCATAAAGGGGTCCATGAATCACATTCTCTCCTTTTTCAACACATTAATTTGAGAGTCCAAATTAATGTACTCAGAGTTTCTTTTGGCCAGTCCTTCCTGTACCACCTTCAAAATCTCCTTCATAAAAGCCAGTTCCTCACCCTTTTCTCTCCACATCCTTCCTAGTTCTGTTTGAAACATACCTACTCTTCCTCTCAACTTACAATTCTTTAATACACTGTCCAGTCCCTGAGAAAAAGATGGTAACTGATCTCTATGCATCAGTCTGATGAACAAGTATTAGCTGCCAAACCTTGCACAAACAGCAATCAACTGTTTCTCCTTTTTACACAACCAGTACTTTTGCAAATGTGCATAATTACTCTCAAACAAATATAACTTTTGTTTATGTGCAAACCATACCTCAACAGAATCTGCATCTCTGGGAACACTCTCATATACACTGAGGACAAAATTTCCAACTCCTCCAACAAATCCCTATTTGTCCTATCACCCCTTATAGTAGCTAATTCAAGTGGAACAGCCTCAGAACTAAAACTGCATGAACAATTTGAATAATCTTTTAAAGGGGTTACACCTGATGGTAAAGAAATCCTATCTCTCTGGAGCTGCAGGGGGAATTCCATCACTTACTTTGCTCTTTTGAGAGGTCTTTCTGGAAAAGACCCTGGATTACAAATATTACAGACCTCAAGAAAGCAAACAGGGTGCAACAACATTCAAAATCAAAACACCAGGGGAAAAAACCCACAGGTCATAAATAAAAAGGTGAAGAGGAAATAAAACAATTTAAATAAGGAAATCTTAAGAAGTGCCAAACAAAATGAAAATAAGTCCTTGTAGCACTGACGGGAAAGAGAGTGTGTCACTCTTTGAATTCCTAATAATTTTCAACCTTTGTTTTTTCAAGCCAATTCTAAACTCATCCATCTGTTCTGTTTGCTAAGGAAACCAACTGCCAAGTATATATTAAATCTTTAAGCCCTCCCAGGGACACCAAAAATGTATTAATTTAGATGAAATTATATAAGTCCACATTGTTAAAGGTGTTAACATGACTCTGAAATGTTCAACATTAAATAGTTTTAAACAAGGTTCAGGGTTTGGTATCCAGAGACCTTGGTTTGTTAGTTTCATTGCAAACTTTAGGAACTTATTAACTAAGATACACAAAAAGAAGTTAAAACAAGCTATAATGCAGTTTAAAAGTGAAATTAATTATGCAAAACAATCAAAACCAAAGTCCCTTTTGAAGAGAGGATATCACAGTCCCTTATTTAGAAACTTCCAGGTCTGTGGGGAGGGGCTGATCCTCATCTTTGTTCATATCTATGCCATGGTGCCAGGCCCAGAGTGGGTATGGTTCTATCTGCAGATGTCTACTTTCCTCAGCACCTTGGATCCTCACGAGTGCCTTGTCCTGAGTGGGGACTTTAACACTGTCCTGGACATGCGGGACTGCATTGGGAAAGAGAAGTGCCAGGCTACCACAAATGTCATCAAGGAGATTGTTGACCATCACTCCCTGGTGGATGTCTGCCATGACTATCATCCAGACAACTCTATCACTTTTACTTATGTCCAGGTGGAGTACACTTGGTTGTGCCACTCCCAGCTGGACTGCTTTTATGTTCCCAGATTTAACATCTTATAGGCCCACTCCTTCAGTAGAAAGCCTGCGCCATTTTCGGACCACCACTTGGTGGCCATTATGGTCTCATTGACACCTGAGAGGCAGGACTGGCCTACTGGCATTTCAGTAACAGCCTTTTGGACAGGGGCTTCACGGCATCCTTCCATGAGTTCAGGTGGGGGTAGAGGCAGCCCTCCTGCTGTAACTATACTTGGGGCAGTCAACAGAAGGGCGTATCATAGAAAATGAGGGTTGGAAGGGACCTCAGGAGGCCATCTAGTCCAACCCCCTCCTCAAAGCAGGGCCAATCCCCAATTTTTGCCCCAGATCCATAAATGGCCCCCTCAAGGGTTGAACTCACATCCTTGTGTTTAGCAGGCCACTGAGCTATCCCTCCACCCCTCTTAAGGATCGAGCAGAGAAGTGGGAAAGGGCCAGGGCTTTCTACAACAGCCACTTCACCCTGGATCTGACTGATAATGATCTTTGTGGGGTCCTGTGGAATGAATTCTCTACAGTCAGCATGAGTGACCAAGATTCGCTAGAGAACTTTCTCATGCTGGTTGAGTTCTCAGAAGCCCTCCTTCTGATGGCCACTAGCAAATCTCTGCGTATTGATGGGCTGAGTGTGGAGTTCTAACACATGTTCTTGGACGTCATCAGCCTGGACTTCACCACCATCTAGGCTGAGTCCTTGGGGAACAGAGTGCTCCCCCTGGCATGCAGGCAGGCTGTACTTGCTTTGGTGCTCAAAAAGGGGAACCTCTGCAACCTAAGAAATTGGCACCTAGTATCACTCCTCAGCATGGACTAGAGAACTAGACTATTAGGGTTGGAAGAGACCTCAGGAGGTCATCCAGTCCAACCCCCTGCTCAAAGCAGGACCAATCCCAACTAAATCATCCCAGACAGGGCTTTGTCAAGCCGGGCCTTAAAAACCTCTAAGGATGGAGATTCCATCACCTCCCTAGGTAACCCATTCCAGTGCTTCACCACCCTCCTAGTGAAATAGTGTTTCCTGATATCCAACCTAGACCCCCCGCACTGTAACTTGAGACCATTACTCCTTGTTCTGTCATCTGCCACCACTGAGAACAGCCAAGCTCCATCCTCTTTGGAACCACTTTTCAGGTAGTTGAAGGCTGCTATCAAATCTCCCCTCACTCTTCTGTTCTGCAGACTAAATAATCCCAGTTCCCTCAGCCTCTCCTTGTAAGTCATGTGCCCCAGTCCCCTAATAATTTTCATTGCCCTCCGCTGGACTCTCTCCAATTTGTCCACATCCCTTCTGTAGTTGGGGGACCAAAACTGGATGCAATACTCCAGGTGTGGCCTCACCACTGCCGAATAGAGGGAAATAATCACGTCCCTCGATCTGCAAGCATTTTGGGCTGTATACATAGGAGCATTGCCAGCAGATCGAGGGACGTGATCATTCTCCTCTATTCGGCATTGGTGAGGCCTCATCTAGAGTACTGTGTCCAGTTTTGGGCCCTACACTACAAGAAGGATGTGGAAAAATTCAAAAGAGACCAGCGGAGGGCAACAAAAATTATTAGGGGGCTGGAGCACATGACTTGTGAGGACAGGCTGAGGGAACTGGGATTATTTAGTCTGCGGAAGAGAAGAATGAGGGGGGATTCAATAACTGCTTTCAACTACCTGAAAGGGGGTTCCAAAGAGGATGGATCTAGACTGTTCTCAGTGGTACCAGATAACAGAATAAGGAGTAATGGTCTCAAGTTGCAGTGGGAGAGGTTTAGGCTGGATATTAGGAAAAGCTTTTTTATTAGGAGGGTGGTGAAGCACTGGAATGGGTTACCTAGCGAAGTGGTGGAATCTCCTTCCTTCGAGGTTTTTAAGGTCCAGCTTGACAAAGCCCTGTCTGGGATGATTTAGTTGGGGATTAGTCCTGCTTTGAGCAGGAGGTTGGACTAGATGACCTCCTGAGGTCCCTTCCAATCCTGATATTCTATTATTCTATTCTAAGAGAGCTCAATATGCCGTTGGCCTTCTTGGCAACAAGGGCACACTGCTGATTGATTCATATCCAGCTTCTCATCCACTGTAATCCCCAGGTCCTTTTCTGCAGAACTGCTGCTTAGCCAGTTGGTCCCCAGCCTGTAGCGGTGCATGGGATTCTTCCTTCCTAAGTGCAGGACTCTGCACTTGTCCTTGTTGAACGTTATCAGATTTCTTTTGGCCCAATCCTCCAATTTGTCTAGGTCCCTCTGTATCCTATCCCTACCCTCCAGCATATCTACCTCTCCTCCCAGTTTAGTGTCATCTGCAAACTTGCTGAGGGTGCAATCCACACCATCCTCCAGATCATTTATGAAGATATTGAACAAAACCGGACCCAGGACCGACCCTTGGGGCACTCCACTTGATACCGGCTGCCAACTAGACATCGAGCCGTTTTCATAGTAAAAGCCATCTCACTGTGGCTGGGGATCCACCCTGATCAGACCTACGCTGTCCCAGGCAGGACCATATTCAAGAATCTGCCTGTCAGTCCCAGGATCTTCTCCATATGGCATGTAAAGATAGTCTGTCATTTGCCATCCTGTACTTGGATGAGGAGAAGCATCTGACAGGGTGGATCACGGGTATCTCCTGGGCATTCTGCAGGTGTTCAGCTTCAGTGTCTGCTTTATGGGGTTTCTCCAGGTGCTGCATGCCTCTGCAGTGTCTGATCAAGCTTAACTGGGCCTTGACCAAACCTGTCACCCTCAGTCGAGAGGAACGTGCAGGCTGCTCACTGTCTGGCCAGTTGTATGCCACTGCCATCAATCCCTTCCTCTATCTCCTCCGGAAGAGAATGAGAGGGTTGGTGTGTTGAGAGCCAGACTTGCAGGTGGTCCTGTTGGCATATGCCAATGACATGCACCTTGTGGCTCAGGACCTGGGAGTTCTAGTGTGGGCAGAGACTTGCCAAGCCATCCATTTGGCAGCCTCCTCTGCTTGAGTCAACTGGGTCAAGAGCTCTGGCTTGATGGGGATGGATGGCAGGTGGGCTCCCTCCCATCCATGCTCCATGCCAATCTGGGACAGTACCTTTCTGCCAGGTTTCAGAGTAACAGCCGTGTTAGTCTGTATTCGCAAAAAGAAAAGGAGTACTTGTGGCACCTTAGAGACTAACCAATTTATTTGAGCATGAGCTTTCGTGAGCTACAGCTCACTTCATCGGATGCATACCGTGGAAACTGCAGCAGACTTTATATATACACAGAGAATATGAAACAATACCTCCTCCCACCCCACTGTCCTGCTGGTAATAGCTTATCTAAAGTGATCATCAGGTTGGGCCATTTCCAGCACAAATCCAGGTTTTCTCACCCTCCACCCCCCCACACAAATTCACTCTCCTGCTGGTGATAGCCCATCCAAAGTGACAACTCTTTACACAATGTGCATGATAATCAAGTTGGGCCATTTCCTGCACAAATCCAGGTTCCCTCACCCCCCTCCCAAAAACCACACACACAAACTCACTATCCTGCTGGTAATAGCTCATCCGAAGTGACCATTCTCCCTACAATGTGCATGATAATTAAGGTGGGCCATTTCCAGCACAAATCCAGGTTTTCTCACATCCCCCCCACCCCCATACACACACAAACTCACTCTCCTGCTGGTAATAGCTCATCCAAACTGACCACTCTCCAAGTTTAAATCCAAGTTAAACCAGAACATCTGGGGGGGGGGGGGGTTAGGAAAAAACAAGAGGAAATAGGCTACCTTGCATAATGACTTAGCCACTCCCAGTCTCTATTTAAGCCTAAATTAATAGTATCCAATTTGCAAATGAATTCCAATTCAGCAGTTTCTCGCTGGAGTCTGGATTTGAAGTTTTTTTGTTTTAAGATAGCGACCTTCATGTCTGTGATTGCGTGACCAGAGAGATTGAAGTGTTCTCCGACTGGTTTATGAATGTTATAATTCTTGACATCTGATTTGTGTCCATTTATTTTTTACGTAGAGACTGTCCAGTTTGACCAATGTACATGGCAGAGGGGCATTGCTGGCACATGATGGCATATATCACATTGGTGGATGTGCAGGTGAACGAGCCTCTGATAGTGTGGCTGATGTTATTAGGCCCTGTGATGGTGTCCCCTGAATAGATATGTGGGCACAATTGGCAACGGGCTTTGTTGCAAGGATAAGATCCTCCCTGTGGGACAATTGGATTGATCTGGGGGCCAGGGTGTCTGACCAGCTGCACAAGAGGCTTGTGTGATGATGCATAGAAAAGGTATGTACAGACAACCATGATGCTGCCTTGCATGTATTAGCTATTAGAATATTGCTCAGGGAAGCTGAAGGGGAGGACTGAGCTCTGGTGGAGTGAGCTGTTATCCTTGATGGGGGAGAGACTTTAGCAGAGTCTGACACAGGCAGGAATCCAGTGAGAGATTCTCTGAGATGGCACAAGTTAACTCATAGCTCTTTCAGCAAAGGCTCTTGGGGAAGATCTAAAGAGACTAGTGTGGTCCAAATAAAATGTGAGAGCTCTACAAGTGCCTCCTTATCCTTAGACAAATGGGGTTTCAGGAAAAAGCCAGAAGGTTATAGGTTTGGCTTTGATGGAAGGTTGACATTACCTTAGGCGTAAACTTAGGATGTGGCCAAAGGAACAGCTTGTCCTTATGAAAGCCATAAAAAGAGGATCAGCAAGAACAGCTTGAAGTTTTGAAACCCCCACGGAAGAGATTGCCACTAAAAATGCCCTCTTCATAGACAGACAGTGAAGCTGTAGACATGGTCTCAAAAGGGGGACCTATGACTCAACACCGAACAAAAGTTAAATCCCATACAAGCACCAAAGCAGATACAGGAGAGTAAGTGTTAACTAGACATTTCAAAAATCTAGAAACAAGCGGATGAGAGAAGATGGCATCTGTTGGCAGATGTAATGCTAAAATAGAAGCCAGGTGAACTCACAGAACTATTTGAGAGCCCTGATTATTTCAAATATAGGAGTAGTCCAACACACCTGTAGTTTCAGTGTGATGGGGTGATAAATTGTGGGATTATGCCCATAGAGAAAAAATCTCTTCCACTTTCATTTGCATGTGGACTCCTTCTGCTACTCACCAAGATGGCTTGGACCTCTTGGGAGCACAGTTTCTCATGAGTGTTCAACCAGCAATCATCCATGCAGTAAGGTGGAGACGTGAGGTTTGGATGAAGAGATTTGTCCTGGTTCTGTGACAGAAGATCTGCCACTAATGGTAAAGTTATCAATGAACAGATGGAGAGGTGATGTAGAGCTGTGAGTCAATATTATCTTGGTAATGCTGGTGCTATGAGGAGAAATAATACTTTGTCCTGTTTCAGCTTCCTGAGACCTCTGGGAATGAGATGAATTAGAGGAAATACATACAGGAGCTAATTAGAACAGGGAAGAAGAAATGCATCTGTGATGGAACCTGGACTGTAGCCAGCCCTGGAGCAAAATCTCATGCATTTGTTGCTTAGGATGACTGCAAACAAATCAACTTTCAGGCACCCCAGCATCAGAAAATCTGGAGGAGGATGTCCTTCCTGATTGACCCCTGGTTATGGTCTGTGAAAACTCTGCAGAGGGAATCCACTAGTGTATTTCTGAAGGTGAATAGCCTTCAGGGAAATGTGGTGAATACACAGATTCCAAAGGAGAACAGCTTCTCAGCACAGCTGAGTCGATCTTGCATCTCCCTGTTAGTTCAAGTAAAAGGTGGCTGTAATGTTGTCTATGAGAAGTCGGACCTACTGGTTTACAATGGAGGGCATAAATAACGCACAGCCCCAATGAACAGCTCTGAGTTCCAACATCTTTATATGGAGGGAAACCTCCTGAGGTGACCAAAGAGCTTGTGTTTGAAGATGACTGAGATGATAGAGGCTTCTGTTACCAAAGTCCAGGTCAGTTCTGGGGACAATCCTTGGGTCTAACCACCAATCCAGATAGTGAAGCACCCGGGCAGGTATGCAAATCCGCAAGTCCAGAAGATGCCTGATAGAACAATGCACCAAATGAAGCCAGGCTTACATATAGCAAAGATGAAGTCTGGCATGAGGCATTACAGACATCCACAAGGCCTTATGGCAGTAGTTCTCAACTCTGGTCCACCGCTTGTTCAGGGAAAGCCCCTGGCGCGCCGGGCTGGTTTGTTTACCTGCTGCGTCTGCAGGTTTGGCTCCCACTGGCCCCAGTTCGCTGCTCCAGGCCAATGGGGGCTGCAGAAAACGGCACGGGCTGAGGGATGTGCTGGCCGCCCTTCCCACAGCCCCTATTAGCCTGGAGCGGCCAGTGGGAGCTGCGATCGGCTGAACCTGTGGATGCGGCAGGTAAACAAACCGGCCCAGCGCACTAGGGGCTTTCCCTGAACAAGTGGTGGACCAGAGTTGAGAACCGCTGCCTTATGGCCTAGGAGCTGCAGATATGTACACACTGTCATTATAGGGCTGGATCTGAGGCCATTGGAAAGGGCAGCTATGGTTTGATACCCTTCTACTAGGAGATAAGCCATGGCTGTTGTGAAATCAAAGTCTGCCTCTATAAAAGGTGTGTGTTGAGTGGGTTGTAATTGAGACTTCTCCAATTTAGTTTCAGGCATAGACAAGAGAATACCTATCTTATGACCATGACACTGTCTTGGATCTGGTCTCTCAAAGCTGCCCAAACCAGCCAATCATCCAGGTAAAGGAAAATATAAATGTCCAAATGGGAGGTGGGCTTCTAGCAGTGACATACACTTGGTGAAGACCCTCAGGGCTTATGACAAACCAAAAGGGAGCACTGTATACGGGTAGTGGTTGGTGCATACAACAAATAGAAGGTTGCAGAGTAACAGCCGTGTTAGTCTGTATTCGCAAAAAGAAAAGGAGTACTTGTGGCACCTTAGCGACTAACCAATTTATTTGAGCATAAGCTTTCGTGAGCTACAGCTCACTTCATCGGATGCATACTGTGGAAACTGCAGAAGACATTATATACACAGAAACCATGAAACAATACCTCCTCCCACCCCACTCTCCTGCTGGCAATAGCTCATCCAAACTGACCACTCTCCTTACAATGTGTATGATAATCAAGGTGGGCCATTTCCAGCATAAATCCAAGTTTAACCAGAATGTCTGGGAGGGGGTTAGGAAAAAACAAGGGGAAATAGGCTACCTTGCATAATGACTTAGCCACTCCCAGTCTCTATTTAAGCCTAAATTAATAGTATCCAATTTGCAAATGAATTCCAATTCAGCAGTTTCTCGCTGGAGTCTGGATTTGAAGTTTTTTTGTTGTAAGATAGCGACCTTCATGTCTGTAATTGCGTGACCAGAGAGATTGAAGTGTTCTCTGACTGGTTTATGAATGTTATAATTCTTGACAACAAAAAAACTTCAAATCCAGACTCCAGCGAGAAACTGCTGAATTGGAATTCATTTGCAAATTGGATACTATTAATTTAGGCTTAAATAAAGACTGGGAGTGGCTAAATCATTATGCAAGGTAGCCTATTTCCCCTTGTTTTTTCCTACCCCCGCCCCAGACATTCTGGTTAAACTTGGATTTATGCTGGAAATGGCCCACCTTGATTATCATACACATTGTAAGGAGAGTGGTCAGTTTGGATGAGCTATTACCAGCAGGAGAGTGAGTTTGTGTGTGTGTGGGGGAGGGGGGTTAGAAAACCTGGATTTGTGCTGGAAATGGCCCACCTTGATTATCATACACATTGTAGGGAGAGTGGTCACTTTGGATGAACTATTACCAGCAGGAGAGTGAGTTTGTGTGTGTATGGGGGTGAGAAAACCTGGATTTGTGCTGGAAATGGCCCACCTTGATTTTCATACACATTGTAAGGAGAGTGGTCAGTTTGGATGAGCTATTACCAGCAGGAGAGTGAGTTTGTGTGTGTGGTTTTTGGAAAAAAAGGGGTGGGGGTGAGAAAACCTGGATTTGTGCTGGAAATGGCCCACCTTGATTATCATACACATTGTAAAGACAGTGGTCACTTTGGATAGGCTATTACCGGCAGGAGAGTGAGTTGGGGGTGGGGTGGGGGGTGGAGGGTGAGAAAACCTGGATTTGTGCTAGAAATGGCCCAACTTGATTATCATACACATTGTAAGGAGAGTGACCACTTTAGATAAGCTATTACCAGCAGGAGAGTGGGGTGGGAGGAGGTATTGTTTCATGGTCTCTGTGTATATAACGTCTTCTGCAGTTTCCACAGTATGCATCCGATGAAGTGAGCTGTAGCTCACGAAAGCTTATGCTCAAATAAATTGGTTAGTCTCTAAGGTGCCACAAGTACTCCTTTTCTTTTAACAAATAGAAGGTATTTCCTGTGGGAGGGATGTATTGTGACATGGAATTATTCATCTTGTAAAGGCGAGGGCAGTGCACCAATCTCCAGATAAGGAATGACAGAAGCAAGGATGACCATCCTGAACTTGGTCTTTTTGATGAATTGGTTCAGCTTTGTTAAATCCAGAATAGGATGGAGGCCCCCCAGATTTTTTCAGAATCAGGAAGTATCAGGAATAGAAGCCTTTCCCTCTGTGCTGGTGAGGAAATTCCTCTATTGCTCCCAATTACAGAAGAGACCGTAGCTCTTGAAATAACACTGTCTCATAAGAGCTGTCCCTGAAGAGGAATGGGGAAGGTGGGTTGGGAAGAGGAAGGAAAAGGAATTGGACAACACATTTCTCCTTTAGCGAGTACCCACTTGTTTAATATGATGTTTTGTCAAGCATGGAAAAAAGAGGGATAGGCATGATCCAAAAGGAGAATATATTGTTGGTACATTGTCCTTCATCAAAAGTCAAAATGACTGCTTTGAAGTCATAAACATCTGATGAGAATGCTTCAATCAAACACAGCTGGTGATGTCCAGGATGTCTTGACCTCTTCTTAGGGGGATAGTGAGGTCTGTATTGGAAAGAGGAGCTACAGTGATACACCCGCCTAAAATTGCTTTCTTTTCATAACTGGGGTGTAAAACCCCTAAAGAGTGAAGTGTTGCACAAGAATCGTAACATGTGAATGGCGTCATCTATTTTTTTCAGAAAATAATATAGAATGGTCTAAGTCCTCTATTGTGGTCTGCAGCAACTTTTGGATGCCAGAAGCTTGCAACCAGGAGGAATGCTGCCCACATCTATTACAGCCTGGAGGGATATATTTGGTATCTGAGGGCTGTAAGATGGCCCTCAGATACCAAAATAAAAAGCTGGTCTCAAAATTCCTCGGGTAGTTTATCAGCAAACTTGGATATAGCAGAGAAATTAATAAAATTGTATTTAGATAAAAGAACCGATAGTTGGCAACTCTCATTTGGAGTGTGGCAGTAAAGTTTACAGCCATAGAGTCTAGCTTCCTAAACTCCTTATCATTTGGAGTGGATTTAGGATGGGTTTGGCAAGAGTGCTCATTACAGCTGCTGCTGCCAGAGAATCAGGAACTGGACGAGTAAAGAAATGCTTGAAAACTTGCTGGGGAGCCTGATACCACCTATCCACTCACTCAGCAGCTGGGGGTTGTGACACTGCACGCCATAGTCGTCTTAGTAACATTATTATAATATGGTTATGGCATAATTATGATGCATTTTGTGCCAGATAATTCATGTGAGGTATCATTGGAAAAGTTATGATTTGCAGAATATGACTATCATGTTTGTATGCATGTATCATTTTTGTATCTGAAGTTATAAATACTATGTTTCTGTACTTCAAATGTAGCTACACCTGGGTAACGCCCACTAGTCAAGATGCTTTCAGTCTAGATAGCTAATTTGGAAGGGCCTACTCAGGGCAATGAGCCATTAGGGAAAACAATGGGTCTTATGAGAAGCTTATCTCCCACTTGGTGAGCCTTTCTGAGAATGCTACAGACAGCCTTTCAGTAATGGCTGCTATGACTCTACAGGGACATGTGCTCAGACCACATGATGCTGGACTCCATCTTGGGATGTCAGTATTTTTCCACAAACCGGTCTGGGAACCAAGTTTTGAAACAAAGGGTTCCCTCCCTATGCTAAAGCTATATAAGGCAGGGAGTGACCTCATCCATCGTTCTTCACTCCTCCCATAAGAAGACTCCTGGAAACACCTGAGGAACAAAGATTGAACTGGGGGAAGTGTTGGATCCAGGGTAAAGGGATTTCTAGCCTGTGTATGAAACACCTGGGGATTCCAAGCTGCAAAGCAAGTGTAGTTTGCCCCTTAAGCATTGGTAGCCTGCCCGTACCATCAGTTAGGGTGAGAATCTGCTATTCATAGCCAATCTGTTTAGTATATTAAGCTTAGTTTGCATTGTGTGTTTGCTAGGTAATCTGCTTTGCTATCGCTTAAAATCTCTCTTTTGTAGTTAATAAACTTGTTTTTGTTTTAATCCAAACCAGTGAGCTTTGACTGGAGTGCTTGGGGAAAATCTCTGCTTGGTTACCACAAGTGTGCATGGTCCTCATCACATTGAAAGAGGGGCAGTCAGGGTGTTAAACCCATATACTGGCCAGATTTGAGCAGGGCAGGACGGTACTGCTCTGGGGTCCTAGGCTGGGAGTTAGAGAGCCTGTATGTAACCGCAGCTGGGTGTGTCCCTACCTGTGTGAATGCTGGTGAAAGTGCAAGCTTGGAGGGCTGTGCAGCTTGTCACAGCAGCAGTGTGACACACAACCAGGCTGGTGGGTCAGAGGGCTCAGTGGTACTCCAGTCCAGGTGGTACCCCAGGGGGAGCCCATCACAGGGGTGTCAGACCAGAGTCTGCCCAAGAGGCTTCTCTGACTCTATTTAATAGGAAAGAAAACCTTTCCTGGATCAGGAGTTTGTAGAATAGCCAGGAGGGTGTGGCAGCAGCTGGGCTTTATTTCACACAGCTGCTCTCTCACTTTCACCTTACAGCAGTTGGTATTTTCCTCCTTCCCACAGGAGGTCCCTTGGCCTGGCATTGTATTTCAAGCAGTCTCTCTGCAGCTTGCCTTACGGCAGTCAGTATCTCCTTCCTTCAGACCGGAGATCCCCAGCATGCCTGCTTAGAGCTGGGGTTTAGGCCAACTCCAGGGCTTTAGCCAGCTTCTTCTTTAGCTGGCCTACTTTCCCCTCTCCCTCCCCCCCATTAGCCCTATTAGGAGGGTTCAGCAGGCAGCCAGTTCTATTGCCAGTGTGTGCCCTACTATGAGGGAGGAGAGCGCTTATAGGCAAGTCCCCCTCTGGAAGTTGATCCCCATGGTCTGGGAGAGGGGAGTCAGGCTTGGAGGCAGCTTCCTAGTCATTAGGTAAGAGTGGGTGGGTGCCACAGCATGATATCCAAGCAGTAAAGAAATAAACTAAATAATCCAAGCTCTGTCCCCAAGTCTGTTGTAGCTTCACAGTGACAGGTAGGCACCTAAAGTCTCTGAACACCAACATTCACTGGGGGGTGAAAAATTTCCTCTTGAACTTTCAGAGGAACAGATGGAACAGACAGATTATAGGAAAGAATCTCTGCCTGTAAGAGATGAAAACCTATCTTTACTTGGTTATGACACTAGGGGAGGAGAGTAAATCAAGTCCATCCTAGAAGGATATGGCAGTATTACTACAATGAGGAAATAGAAGCACTGAACATTCTGTATGAAAAGCAACTACAGCGTCTGCTCAGTTTTAGCACTTTCCTTGTCTTTTAAGCTGTTCAAAATAGGCATTTTGGTGATAGCCCAATAAAAAAGTCAAGACAGATTTTTAGTATTACTACAAAATAATTTATTTGTCTTTCCTAAAGCATAACAGCAGAGGATAACATAAAAGCAAAACACATGAAGATCTACTACTCGCTCATCAACGAAGAAAGCATTTGTATGTTTTCTATCCTCCTTCCCAGGTCTCCTCCCTCTCCTAGGGTTTGGCAGATGCACTCTGAGCAACCTCATCTCTCCAGCGAGCTTTTCTTTCCATGTTTTGGGTTGTAAGGGATTCATGCCTTCCGACAGCCTACAATAGTATGAGAGAGAGCAAACATGTTACTTATGGTACTGTAGAGATGAAGTTTGAACAAGCAATGAACAAACCATCTGGTAGTCTGAGCTATACCTCTGAAGAATACTCCCTTACAGAGATACAGCTCTCATGCCTAGATACTCTTTTGTAATATGCCAGCTTTAATGCTAGGAAGAGCTAGAGGGTTAAAATAAACTCTGAAGGCACAAAATCCTGGAATTCTTTTGGTTTAAGTTCATTATTTCCTTAGGGCTGAATTAAGCCAATATACTGATGGCTCTGGCAGATGCTTTCCCTTTTTCTGTTCAATGATAATAAACTTCTTTCTTCGTCGAAAGCCAGGAGAATTTGGAAATAAAGTAAAGGTAGATAGTCCATATTCTAGTAGCAACTGCTGCTACAGTTAAGAACAGCTTCCATTCTAATCCCCCTTCCCACTCACTCATAACTCTCCCAAATGTTCACCTCTAGGGTTGAAACTGCTTTTGGTTGGTGTAAGCATATCTGAACCACTGTTCTTAGGGATCTTTTAATTGCTTAACTAAAGAAGCTGACCTGAAAGCTGAATTTTAATTTTTGGAGAGTTTTACTCAGTATTGTTAACAGAAGCAACTAATAGTATAGGACAGTGGTCGTCAATTATTTTTTGTCAAGGTCCAAATTTCTTGGTAATGGTATAGTCAAGGTCCAGACCGACCCCCCCCATACCTAGCTCCCCTGCCCTCCCCTCGCCCCCATGACTGCTCTCCCAAGCTTCCCCATCACCTGCCAGCTCCCAGCCCAGAAAGTAAGGTGACCTTATTTGCCTAAACTGAAAATGGGATCCATGGGGCTGACCTGAGCTCCCTAGCATTGCTGATTGCCCCCTCCCCCAGAAAACATTCTTCCATGCCCCCAGTTGAGTCAAGTAACAGAGATGGGAGGAAGGAGGAGGGGGAGAGGAATGGGTATGGGCTGGGATCTGGTCAGCAAAGCAGGGTGTGTGTGTGTGAGTACTTCTGAGCTCGGAGCCAGGAGGTGAAGTTGCTGGACTATGATCCAGCTAGCTATGTGATGCCCCTTTGGGGGCTGGGACAGCAGAGGGGTAGGAAGGAGGTTCTGGGTGACAGGAACCAGCAAGAAGACTCCAGAGAGAAGCCCTGGGGAGATGTGAGGAGGACAGGATGCAGCGCAAGTAGGTGACTGGAGGTGGACTGGGGAGGGAAAGAGGCCAGTGGGGGCAGGGCAGCTGGAGAGGGCTCTGGGGATGAGAGATTGGGAGGACATGAGGCCAGCGTGGGGGGCTCTTGGGACTGTTCACGGGTGGGGGGAGCATGAGGTTGGGGAGGGTGGGCTCCGGGGACTGCTTGGGGGTGGCAGGAGGGTGTGCTCCAATCCATTTCCAGCCACACACACACACACGGTTCTGCATGGCTTCAGCCCCAGCTCGGCTTCAGCCCGAGCACAGAGACGACATGTAGTTGGGGGCGAGGGGGAGCTCAGCCAGCCACTCTGCTGCACGGACACACAGAGTATAGCTGCCGGGACATGATGTCTCCTCACTTCTGGGCATATCCTCCAGAGGCATCCAGAGCAGTCGCGGGGGGAGGGGAATTGCGACCCCCACATGCCCTGCCTGTGCATCACCTCTGCCCGCACAGTCCACTGAAAACCACCTGGCGATACAGGTTTGGGTCACAGTCCGCCTATTGCCTCCCTTGGTAGGGGCTATAAAATGAATATTGAACTATGATTTAGCTAACAAGCTAGAAAATTGGTGAAAACAAATATTTAGGTGTTCAGAATTAAATCTCACAACCACGCTAGTGAGTATAAGTGTTATTTTCTATTGTGGGAAGGTGACTTTGGTTAGATTTTTGAAAAAGAGCCCCTCAGAATAGGGCCTCACTTGTGCCAATTGGTTATCAACTCCAGTGCTGCTAACACGGGGCGGGGAGTCAAAGCAAAAGTCAAAGATAATTTGGTCAGTTACTTCCATGCCAATTCACCAAGGTCTCCATCCTGATAGATCTATTAGTAGTCAACCCTTTTAACCTACTTACCAATGAAGGATATTAGTTCCAGGATCTGACTAACACTCCTAACTATGTAAAACTACATTTATGAAGACTGTATAGATTGAGTGCTGTTTAAGAGGCTTGAATGTTGGTCTGCTTTATGTCTGTATGCACCTAGAAGTTGAAAGGCAGCATGAATCCTTTAAATATGGTAGACACAGGTACAGTGTCCTACAATCTTAGTTAACAGGAAGTTATTCAGTTTAAAAGCTACTTTACATCAATCTTGATTTGAACCTGTTACAAAACAAGAACACACACTAACTCTGACAATCTTTAAATCACAACAGCACATATACTTCCTTATTAATTAGGTACCCAGTTTCAGGAAGTGGTAAATTAACTGATTTGAGTAGTCACCCAATAAAAAGAGAGAGAGAGAGAGAGAGAGAGAGAGAGAGAGTGTGTTTGTTTTTTCAGCTCAGTTTCTATTCACAGCAATCACAGGTAAGTGAAGAACAGCCATAACTACAGTGCTTTCTGGTGCCATAGTAGGCAACCCTGGAAAAGAGACGCACATAAAAGTGCCTATCTGAGACAGATACTTGATTTCACCAGGACTCCCCCGAGCTGGCCAATCAAGGACCTCAGTCTTCTCCTTTCCTGGTGACTTTGGGGTTTTGGAAGTGATGTGCTGAAGGAAACAAGCAGTTTTATCCTATTTCTGCTGGGTGATCCAACTTAGTTCATCTTCTTGGAGGTCCTGCTGTGGACCAGTCAGATGGTGACCACTATTTCTTCCAAAGATTGAAAATATCCAACCAAAATAAGAATCCTCCTCTCTCACCATCCAGTCAGGGACCAAGACACCACCTTTTGAGTTCTTGCAACTGGAGCTGGAATTTTCTAGTATTTTTGTTCAACACATCTTGTCAGACCAGCTTGTATATGACAAGTTAGGGCATAGCTTTTGATACAACCATCTTGGGACAGACCCTGAACTCGGACTGGTTTGCTTTGGTCATCATCTTACTGCCACCAGTCGCTTCCCGTGAGTCCCTTTGTGGTGCATCCTTTGTCCATCTTTGCAGTTGTGCTTGCTCAAGTTTCAGTTTCTCCATCAACACTCTGCTAGCTGCTGAAGTATCTAGTTTAGCGTTCGTATAAATTATACAAAGTCCCTCCATATTCTCTGATGCTCTTTAAACTTCTCTCACAGTACATTTTACAATGTATTCACACATTCCAAAGCCAGAAAGGACCATTGTGATCATCTAGTCTTTCTGAGTAATACAAGCCATAGAACTGCCCCAAAATAATTCCTAGAGCAGATCTTTTACACACTTCCAATCTTAATTTTAAAATAGGCAATGATGGAGAATCCACCACGATCCTTGGTAAATACCAACACTGGACACTTCACAAGTACTCCACAGAACTGCTAAGTTCACTGAATATTTTCATATATCCAATAGATTAGTAAGTGGGACTGGTTTACGAATACTTCCGAAAGCCAAAACTAATTAAATTTTGGATCACAACCCGACTAGTCCTACTTCCCAGACTGTGGAGCTTGTCCCCTCATGAATGTAGGCTGTAAGCTACTCAGGCAGGGAATGGCTTTTAGTGTGATTTTGCACACTCAATGGGGATCTGATCAACTGAGCCCTGTAGGTTCCATAATTAATAATAATGCTAATACGCTCTGATATTTTCTCTCAGACTATTTCATCAGTGCTGCTCTGAAATAACAGCTTAGGAATAACATTACTGGATCCATGAGCATCATACACATTTGTTATTGACATTAGAAACCCATCCAAAGCATTCTGGGTAATGGGAACATTTCTGACAGAATGATCAAAAGGAGGGAAGTGATTATTCCCCTCTATTCAGCACTGGTGAGGCCACATCTGGAGTACTGCATCCAGTTTTGGGCCCCCCACTACAAAAAGGATGTGGACAAGTTGGAGAGAGTCCAGCGGAGGGCAACAAAAATTATTAGGGGCTGGGGCACATGACTTATGAGGACAGGCTGAGGGAACTGGGCTTATTTAGGCTGCAGAAGAGAAGAGTGAGGGGGGATTTGATAGCAGCCTTCAACTACCTGAAGGGGGGTTCCAAAGAGGATGGAGCTAGGCTGTTCTCAGTGGTGGCAGATGACAGAACAAGGAGTAATGATTTCAAGTTGCAGTGGGGGAGGTCTCGGTTGGATATTAGGAAAAACTGTTTCACTAGGAGGGCAGTAAAGCACTGGAATTGGGTTACCTAGGGAGGTGATGGAATCTCCAACCTTAGAGGTTTTTAAGGCCCGGCTTGACAAAGCCTTGGCTGGGATGATTTAGTTGGGATTGGTCCTGCTTTGAGCAGGGGCGTTGGACTAGATGACCTCTTGAGGTCTCTTCCAACCGTAATCTTCTATGACAAGTTTATTAAAAAAACATGAGTAACTAAAATATCAGTTGTTTTTAGAAATAAAAACCTCAACATTTTGGCATACATCCATAATATGAGTTTGCATGTTGTCTGCACTGCAAATCATGAAGCCCCTATGTATAAAACATCTGAGTGACAGGAGACCTATAGAAACAGCTTACTATACACTTTAGTTTTCAGCTCTGAGAGAAAAAAAAAGCAGTGACTGAATTAAAGGGAAGACAGAAATATCTACATTTCCTTCAACAATTGTTTGTTTCTATTTAAAGATCAGGCTTTAGAAGGGGGAGGGGGTGGTTTGCCAGGACTGTTAAAGGCAAATATTTGGGGGCAGATCCCTCAGCGAGTGTAAATTGTCATTGCATCACTGCAACAACTTACTAAGGGTTGTGGTGGATTCTGCATCACTGACAATTTTTAAATCAAGACTGGATGCGTTTTCTAGAAGTTACGCTCTAGGAATTATTTTGGGGAAGTTCTATGGCCTGTGTTACACAGGAGGTTAGACTAGGTGATCACAGTGGCCCCTTGCAGACTTGGAACCTATGAAACCGCAGTCACGTTCCCCCCAATGTTGTCTCTGCTAAGCTACATAAATTGAGTTCTTTGAGTCTATCACTAACCTATATGGCATCGTTTTTAATCCTTTAATCATTCTCTTGAATCACTGAAGTCACTTCAAGAACGATTGTTCTCCAGCAGGCCAGAAAAGCTATGTAAGTTTACCACTTCTGTTCTCTTTGTTATCACAACAATGGTGGGATGCTGGGACATGTAGCTGAGCTGAGTCCGTGCACTATTAATCAAAGTTACACTTCTGATTATTCCACTCTGTGATCAAGTGTCATCATAAAAAACATACTATTTGGTTTAAGGTCCTTTTATTTACTGTGGGGGGGGGGGTGAGTGTCTGGGCCGGGGGGGTGGTACAGGGGTGGGTGTGCAGGTCTGTCTGCCTGCCCCCGCCCCCACCTGGGGTCTGGTGGGGAAGGGGCAGAGAAGCAGGAACTGGGTTCACAGGGATTTCTTTAACTCTCCTAGAGAAATTTATTTCTGTGTCTGCATTATTACACACATACTTGCTGACAGGTATTTTGAAATAAATTACCAAAATAATTGATACTAGCGTGATTATATAGTGTTATTTTGACAAATAAAATTTGCAGAATTTTAATTTTCTGGTGCAGAAATCCACCGGAGTAAAGTTTACAATATTTTGCCCAAAGCTCTATCTTACAGTCAATGTCCCTTTTATACATATAACTTCATTTAATCATAATATTAGATTCCATCAAGTTCCCTATGTTTCCACTATTGCACATGGCATCATCATATATCATCTTACTGTCTGCTATTAATTTATTTTGTTTTAATACATTCATTCCCAGACAGGGAAAGAGTGGAAGTCTTTGGCTGCAGGGCTCTCATTAAAGGCTGCAGTGATTGTACGTTTCCTCTGATACTTGCTGTTAGACCTAAAGGTATATTTTTTTGTTTTCCTCTCAGTCTTCTGTCTTAACTTTTCTAAGCAGCCTTGATGCCTGGGCAATTCTTAAACAGTACTAAATCATAACTTGGGGGTTTACTGCATTGGTCTCTGCCAGAAAGTGAATTTGTTTTTGGAAAGTCTAAGGAAAATCCCTTCAGTCATTTGTCAGTTTAGAGAAGTTGAAAAAAAACAAACACTTTACCCAATATGCAAAGGTGTTGTACACCTTTTAATTTCAAGGTGGAGGATACCTCAGACACAGCTGAACTTTGACATTTTACAATATCAATAGTCTTGCACATGCTGGACCATCTTAGGAGCAAGACCCTTTGCCCATATACAGCAACTTAAATTTGGGCCTTTCTACTCTGTGACCAGGTCCCACATCCTCCCTAAATAGTATTATTTGAATGTAGGATTAAATCAAGTGTCCCAGGTTGTCTATGTTTTCTCCCAAAATACAATGGACCCTCCAGAGAAATTTGAAGAGATGACCAACCTAATCACTGCAGCATCTAAATGACTGAGAGGGGAAACACCACCGCCCTCTTCTGCCTCATTTATCTATTGGGAGGGTCCTCATCCCTAAACTCCTCTCAGGATGACTTATTGGAGGTACCTGAGAACACACCGCAGTACCTCTTATTATGGACCCACCACCAGGAAATGACAGGCATCCTCAAATCCCAGTGAAGTTGTAACAACAGAAGTTGCACAGCATCTCACCTCCTATGCATGTACTTCCAGGAGTGCTACCTCAGCAAAGTACACACATATGAAGGGATAAAGTAGAAGTGTGCACATTCCCACAGAGGCAGAACTGCTGCATTTGTAAGAAATGTAGCTCTCGGTCTCTCCTGGGAGGGCACATTTTGGTGCTGGGTGAGTTTTGGGGAAGTCGTAGAGTGTTCATTTTAATTTTTATTTATTGCTTTAAGTAGTATTTGTTGTTACTTCATTACTGATCTCAAGAGAGATCTGAGGATTGTGTGATAAGGTTCAGCTCCAGTCAACTATCCAATACTGTACTCACCCGCTTTCCTTCAATGACCATCACGATGCATCCTAGTATTGTCAGGGCAATCATCAGGTAGCTGATCTTCACACGCAATTTATTTCGCGCAGCATCGATCAGCTCAAACCTCATGAAGCAAAGGGAGGCCAAAATCATTATCAGAGACCTTAGCTTCTAATCTATTGATATCTCTTGTCATGCTGATAAACAAGAATCCATACAATCTACTGTCAAGAAACTAGCATTTGTATCATGCCTTTTACCAGCACCTCCCAAAGCACTATCCCCATCTTACAGACAGAGAGAGGTAGCTTGCCCAAGACCACAGAATGAATCATTAGCAAAGTTGAGAACAAAACCTAGATTTCCTGACACTCCGTCCGTTGCTCTAATCACTAGACAATGCTGCATTTTCAGATCACTGGAATAGCGAATCCCTTTTGTTCTGCCCGACAGTCAAATCTTGTCTTCAGTAAGGGGGAAAGAAGTGTTTTCTTACCACTAGCTTCCCCCAGTGCTTACTGCAACCTGCTAATCCATGTAAAAACTACAAACCGCCTTCTCCACATTAGGATTTTACCATGTTAACACACGGTAGACCACCTTTTTTCTAGTTTGGGCACATCCTGAAAGTTTTCAGGGTAAAAAGCAAGATTAAACTGTGAAAGAGTTGAGCTTTTGGGGATGGGGATGCACCAAAACTGGTTTATATATTTTTTTCCATTGGGCTTCAACACTCTGCACCATATATTAAACTTTTCAGCAAGATGGCTTCCTCCAGCACTGGGTTTGGAAATGCTAGCTGCAATTAGAAACATTTTTAGAATACAGATTTCATGTCAGCTGTCTCCAATATGTTCACCAGCAATTTATGCCCCTGGGAAAATCTGAGCAGCTCTTGGTAGAAATCTAAAACTTCACTTCCTACTGTCTTCTGGAACAGTTCTCAAGAGGGTTTAACTGAAGATGGAGGATTATTTATACCATGCAAGTGTTGCCCTGTAGAGACTTTCTTGCAAATTTTAGTACATCTTATCTAGATACACCCAACATCTGCAGCTATATCACTTGCTTCTGAACATTTGCAACCTGGTCTACTGTTAACTCTTAAGGAGGTACAGTTCCCTACAAGGCCAGTCATCTTGATCTTCCAAATGCCCTCCATGGAGGGCAAAGAAGAAGAATTAAAGGATTTGTGTTGTAAATACTTCAAATATCAACAATGAGTCAATGGTCTCAGGTTGGGCTAAACTGAAATTTACTATTTCAGTTACAGTGGACCCCTACAAAAGTGAGCAGTGTTGGTATTAAGGATACAGATGCTAAATAGGCCTCTGTGGTACAAAATTTGTAGGCGAGTTTTCTATAAACAGAGACATACAGACTTTAATAGAGACAATAAACTTTTAAAAACTAACCTATAGAGTTCAGAAAATGATATCCCTCTAATAGAATTCTAATACTCCAGAAGAGAGTTTGTTTTTTTTAAAAAGTGTCAGACTGGAGAAGTTACAGATGAGTGGAAGAAAGCAAATGTCATGCCAAAAAACGGTAAATGGCATGAACCAGGTAGATATAGGCCTGTTAGCCTGACATCAATCCCAGCCAAAATAACGGAACAGCTGATCTGAGACAGTCAAAAAACTAAAGGATGGTAATGTATTTAATGCCAACAAACATGGTTGACCATGGCAGAAAGGTTTTGTCAAATTAACTTTGTAATTTTTTAAGATTACAAATTTGGCTGATGAAGGTAACTGTGCTGATGATGTATATTTGGACTTCTGTAAGGCATTTGACTGCCTGACTTTCTGATTTTAACAATTTGGCATACCAGCCAGTTTTCAATCCATTAAAAATATGCTATATTTATTTTCTAACCAATAGTGAGGAATCATCAATTGCAAGTGTTTCTAGTGTGGTCCCACAGTGATCAGATTCATAGAACTTAAGGTCTACCACCAGATCATTTAGTCTGAACTTCTTTACCACAGGCTATTAAATTTCACCCAGTTACTCCTGTATTGAGCCCTGTACCTTGTGTTTGGTTAAAGCATATCTTCCAGAAATGCAACCAGTCTTGATATGAGGACATCAAGAGATGGAGAATCCACTGCTACCCTCCGTTTGTTCAGGTGGTTAAATCAACCTCACGGTTAAAAGTACGTGCCTTACTTCGGATTTGAATTTGTCTGGCCTCTGTTTCCAGACAGTGGTTCTTGTTCTGCTTTTCTCCACTACTATAAAGAGACCTTTAATACCCAGTATTTTTCCCCCTGTGGTGGATGCTTGAGTCACTGCTATTTAATAGGTTTTAGGAGTGACCTGGAAGGAAATATAAAATCAGTGCTGATAAGGTATGCAGACAGCAAGATTCTGGGGTGGTAAATAATGATAACGGCAGGTCACTTAAACAGAACAATCTGGATCCACAAGTACACTGGGCCAAAACAAAGAGCATGAATTTTAATACCTAAATACATTTCTGAACAAAGAATGTACCCCTTACTTTCTGGATGGGATATTTATCTTAGAATTGGTCTATACTTTAAAGTTAGGTTGGTATCGCTATGTCACTCAAAGGTGTGGGGAAAAAAACAAAACAAAAAACCCACAACCTTGCTTTTCAGCTATGCCGACAAAACCCCCTGCGTTGGTTCAACTATGTCAACAGAAGAAGGCTTTGATCAGTGTAGCTACCGTAGTTTGGGCAGGTGGTGTTCCTACACAGACAGGAAAGAAAAAATAAAAAAAGTCTATGTAGGCTGCACCTACAGTAGGAGGTTGTGCTGGCTCAGTTATGCCAACACAGCTATGCCACTACAGACTCTACGGTATAGACATACCTTTGAAAAGCATAGACATACCTTTGACTCAGAAAAAGACTCAGTGGAATAGGGAGGTTACCTCTGTATAGAACACTAGTACGAGACCACCACTGGAATACTGTATCTAGTTTTGGTGTCCACACTTTAAAAAAAACAAAAGTTTAAAAATTGTAGTTCAGAGAAGAGCCACAAGAAGGAACTGAGGAGTGGAAAATCTGCCTTGCGCTGAGAGATGTAAGGAACTCTATTAGAATTCTTTGAAGGTATCAACAAGCATGTGGACAAGGGTGATCCAGTTGATATAGCGAACTTAAATATATATATATAGCATACCCCCAAAATGACACTACAACATTAGAAAAATGAAGACACCACATTTTTTGAGCATCAATTGTTTTCTCCAATTTGACTCAATATTTCCACAGAAATTCTATCTTGGCACAAATTCATGCCTGTGGAATTTCAGGTGGATTGGTTTAAATGTAGAAAAGTCTAGCTTATACTGGTAGCCTTGATTCTGCCTTAGCTCTAGAGAGATGGCGTACGACAGTTAACAGTCCATCCGTAATATGATTTTATGTTACCAACTACTCTCGTGAAATTTTTAGGATTGGAGAATTCAGAGACTAATCAGTTATGCCATAGCAGAGCCTCCGCATGGCAGAATCCCCACTGTGATTTTAATCACTCATCAGGTAATAAATAAGATTAAACTGGCAGAGCGTCAGCAAAACATTCCACTACTCTGCTGCATATTCCTAGGTATGAGGCTCTTCAGTTCTTCAGCTGTCTTAAAACAGGGAAGAGTAGTCAAGACCTCCAATCAGCTAAGCATTTCTGTACCACTCTGTTCTGCTACTAATACACAGACGAGCAGACAGTCCTATAGGACAAGGGCAAGAGTCAATGGAGATAACACCAAATATGAGCCCCAGGATGATACAGGATGGGTTGCAGAGGATTGCAAGGAACAACAGGAATCAAGAGGACTTGCAGCCAGATGGAACAGGGGATAGACTGGAGAATCGCACTATTGCCAGGAAAAGGCAGGTCTATGTGGTTGGGGACTCATTACTGAGAAAAACAGACAGGCCTGTAACAAGAGCTGATCCAGAGAACAGAAGGGTGTGCTGTCTGCTGGGTGCTAAGATACAGGATGTGTACCTGAGGCTGAAGAGGATCCTAAGGGGAGCGGGAAAGAATCCATTGATTATCCTTCATGTGGGAACAAATGATACGGCTAGATTCTCACTGGAACGTATCAAGGGAGACTATGCCAGGCTGGGGAAGACGCTTAAGGAAATCAAGGCTCAGGTGATCTTCAGTGGGATTCTGCCTGTTCCTAGAGAAGGGCAACAAAGGTGTGACAAGATTATGATGATCAACAGATGGCTCAGGCAGTGGTGCTATAAGGAGGGCTTTGGGATGTATGCTCACTGGGAAGCATTCATGAACAGAGGACTGCTCTCTCGGGATGGACTTCACCTGAGTAAGGAGGGAAATAGACTTCTAGGATGGCACAACTTATCAAGAGAGCTTTAAACTAGGAATTTGGGGGAGATGGTTGGGAGATGTCTAGGTAATCTCCACACCATATTTTCTCTTTGAGAGGGAAGAAAATGAAGTAAGAAAGGATACAGCCGTGGGTAGAATGGACATAAGGCGGAAGGGCAGTGTACATACCAATCCAATAGGTAATATTGGCGGTAGAATGTCTGTGCCCAATTGGGTAAAGAATGTGAGCGAAACCAAACAGCAAAAATTAAGATGTTTGTACACTAATGCGAGGAGCCTAGGTAACAAAATGGAGGAACTAGATCTACTGGTGCAGGAAGTGAAACCAGATATTACAGGGATAACAGAAACATAGTGGAATAGTAGTCACCACTGGACTACAGGTATTGAAGGGTATGTGCTGTTTAGGAAAGACAGAAATAAAGGCAAAGGTGGTGGAGTAGCATTGTATATCAGTGATGAGGTAGACTGCAAAGAAATAAGAAGTGATGGAATGGATAAGACAGAGTCTGTCTTGGCAAAAATCACAGTGGGGAAGAAAGCTACTAGAGCCTGCTCTGGGATAGTGCTTGGGGTGTGCTATAGACCGCCAGGATCCAATTTGGATAGAGACCTCTTTAATGCTTTTAAAGAAGTAAATACTAATGGGAATTGTATGATCATGGGAGACTTTAACTTCCCAGATATAGACTGGAGGACAAGTGCTAGTAATAATAATAGGGCTCAGATTTTCCTGGATGCGATAGCTGATGGACTCCTTCACCAAGTAGTTCCTGAACCGACAAGAGGGGATGCCATTTTAGATTTGGTTTTGGTGAGCAGTGAGGACCTCATAGAAGAAATGGTTGTTGGGGCAACCTTGGTTCGAGCGATCATGAGCTAATTCAGTTCAAACTAAATGGAAGGATAAACAAAAACAGATCTGTGACTATGGTTTTTGATTTCAAAAAGGCTAACCAAAAAAAATTAAGGAAATTAGTTAGGGAAGCGGATTGGACTGAAAAACTTGTGGATCTAAAGGCGGGAGGAGGCCTGGAATTACTTCAAGTCAAAGTGGCAGAAATTATCAGAAGCTGGCATCCCAAGAAAGGAGAAAAAATTCATAGGCAGGAGTTGTAGACCAAGCTGGATGAGCAAGCATCTCAGAGAGGTGATTAAGAAAAAGGAGAAGGCCTACAAGGAGTGGAAGATGGGAGGGATCAGCAAGGAAAGCTACCTTACCGAGGTCAGAACATGTAGGGATAAAGCGAGAAAGGTCAAACGCCATGTAGAGCTGGACTTTGCAAAGGGAATTAAAAGCTATAGTAAAAGGTTCTATAGCCATATAAATAAGAAGAAAACAAAGAAAGAAGAAGTGGGGATGCTAAACACTGAGGATGGAGTGGAGGATAAGGATAATCTAGGCATGGCCCAATATCTAAACAAAATACTTTAATGAGGCTAATGAGGAGCTCAGGGATAATGGCAGGACGACAAATGGGAATGAGCATACGGAGGATATGGGAATCGGTGGATATTACCACATCCGAGGTAGAAGCCAAACTCGAACAGCTTAATGAGACTAAATCGGGAGCCTCAGATAATCTTCATCCAAGAATATTAAAGGAACTGGCACATGAAATTGCAAGCCCATTAGCAAGAATTTTAATCAATCAATCTGTAAACTCAGGGGTTGAACCGTATGACTGGAGAATTGCTAACATAATTCCTATTTTTAAGAAAGGGGAAAAAAGTGATCTGGGTAACTACAGGCCTGTTAGTCTGACATCTGTAGTGAGCAAGGTCTTGGAAAAAATTTTGAAGGAGAAAGTAATTAAGTTTCAGAGTAGCAGCCATGTTAGTCTGTATTTGCAAAAAGAAAAGGAGTACTTGTGGCACCTTAGAGGCCAACCAATTTATTTGAGCATAAGCTTTCATGAGCTACAGCTCACTTCATCGGATGCATAAAGTGGAAAGTACAGTGAGGAGATTTTATATACACAGAGACCATGAAAAAATATACATTGTATGGAGAGTGATCACTTAAGATGAGGTATTGCCAGCAGGAGAGTGGGGTGGGGGGAGAGAAAACCTTTTGAAGTGATAATCAAGGTGGGCCATTTCCAGCACATTTCCAGGAGTTAACAAGAACGTCTGAGGGGGGGGAATAAACAAGGGGAAATAGTTTCACTTAGTATAATGACTCAACCACTCCCAGTCTCTATTCAAACTTAAGTTAATTGTATCCAATTTGCAAATTAATTCCAATTCAGCAGTCTCTTGTAGTTAAGGACATTGAGGTCAAATGTAATTGGGACAAAATACAACATGGCTTTACAAAAGGTAGATTGTGTCAAACCAACCTGATCTCCTTCTTTGAGAAGGTAACAGATTTTTTGGACAAAGGAAATGCAGTGGATCTAATTTACCTCAATTTCAGTAAGGCATTTGATACGGTTCCACATGAGGAATTAGCAGCTAAACTAGAAAAGATGGGGATCAATATGAAAATTGAAAGGTGGATAAGGAACTGGTTAAAGGGGAGACTACAGCGGGTCACAATGAAAGGTGAACTGTCAGGCTGGAAGGAGGTTACTAGTGGATCCTCAAGGATCAGTTTTGGGACCAATCTTATTTAATCTTTTTATTACTGACCTTGGCACAAAAAGCGGGAACGTGCTAATAAAGTTTACAGATGACACAAAGCTGGGAGGCATTGCCAATACAGAGAAGGACCGGGATATCATACAGGAGGATCTGGATGACCTTGTAAACTTGAGTAATAGTAATAGGATGAAATTTAATAGTGAAAAGTGCAAGGTCATGCATTTAGGGATTAATAACAAGAATTTCTGTTATAAATTGGGGACACATCACTTGGAAGTAACAGAGGAGAAGGACCTCGAAGTATTGGTTGACCACAGGATGACTATGAGCCACCAATGTGATATGGCCGGGAAAAAAGCTAACGCGGTCTTGGGATGCATCAGGCGAGGTATTTTCAGTGAAGATAAGGAGGTGTTAATACCATTATACAAGGCACTGGTGAGACCTCACCTGGAATACTGTGTACAGTTCTGGTCTCCCATGTTTAAGAAAGATGAATTCAAACTGGAACAGGTACAGAGAAGGGCTACTAGGATGATCCAAGGAATGAAAACCTGTCTTATGAAAGGAGACTCAAAGACCTTGGCTTGTTTAGCCTAACCAAAAGAAGGCTGAGAGGAGATATGATTGCTCTCTATAAATATATCAGAGGGATAAATACCAGGGAGGGAGAAGAATTATTTAAGCTCAGTATCAATGTGGACACAAGAACGAATGGATATAAACTGGCCATCAGAAAGTTTAGACTTGAAATTAGACGAAGGTTTCTAACCATCAGAGGAGTGAAGTTCTGGAACAGCCTTCCAAGGGAAGTAGTGAGGGCAAAAGACATACCTGGCTTCAACACTAAACTTGGTAAGTTTATGGAGGAAATGATATGATGGGATAGCCTAATTCTGGCAATTAATTGATCTTCAACTATTAGCGGTAGATATGCCCAATGGCCTGTGATGGGATGTTAGATGGGGTGGGATCTGAGTTAGTACAGAGAATTCTTTCCTGGGTGTCTGGCTGGTGAGTCTTGCCCACATGCTCTGGGTTTAGCTGATCGCCATATCTGGAGTCGGGAAAGAATTTTCCTCCAGGGCAGATTGGCAGAGGCCCTGGGGGTTTTTTGCCTTCCTCTGCAGCGTGGGGCACGGGTCACCTGCTGGAGGATTCTCTGCAACTTGAAGTCTTTAAACCACGATTTGAGGATTTCAATAGCTCAGACATATGTTATGGGTTTGTTACCGGAGTTGGTGGGTGAGCTTCTGTGGTCTGCATTGTACAGGAGGTCAGACTAGATGATCATAATGGTCCCTTCTGACCTTAAAATCTATGATTCTATGCTCACCAATAAAGCTATTTACCACTTAAGATTCAGTGCTGATCTGCACCTTAAAAAGATAAGAATTATAGAGGATGTTCTGTCTCTGCATCATGTATTTACACAGGATGGACCATGTTTTAGAGGGAATCCCCAGATGTACTTATCTTCCCTGTGAAATTCTATACCTTGAGGGAGTGTCCTGGAACCCCCATATTCCCCATTTGTATATAATCGTGATCTTACCTTACAAGGCATGCTTTATAGGTATCGGGGAAAAGGTTATGATCTGCTGAAAGTCATTACTCTATCCATATATGTATATCATTAACACACATGAAGTTATGAGAATTGTGTTGTATGGTTCTCACTAAAACAGGGGTGGGCAAACTATCTGGCCCGCCAGCCGATTTAATCTGGCCCTTGAGTCCCCACTTCAGCCAGTGGGTGGGGTCGGGGGGGGGGAGGGGCGGTCGCTCGGCACGTGCATGCCACCACTCCACACGACTCCCACAAGCAGCGGCATGTCCCCCGTCTGGCTCCTACATTTACAGGCAGCCAGGGGGCTCTGCGTACTGCCCTCGCCCCAAGCACCGCTCTCGCAGCTTCCACTAGCCAGGAACTGCAGATTTCCAGGAGCAGCTTGAGGTAAGTGCTGCCCGGAGCTTGAACCCCTGAGCCCACCCCCAACCCCAGCCCTGATCCCCCTCCTGCCCTCCAAACCCCTCGATCCCAGCCTGGAGCACTCTCCTGAACTGCACACCCCTCATCCCCAACCCCATCCCAGAGCCTGGACCCCCAGCTGGAGCCCTCACCCCCTCCTGCACCCCAAACCCAATTTTGTAAGCATTCATGGCCCGCCATACAATTTCCATACCCAGATGTAGCCCTCAGGTCAAAAAGTTTGCCCATCCCTGAACTAAAACATGCTGTAAGTTTGGGAACCAGCCAGATATTAGCTCCCCAGAGGCAACCACAAGGAAAGTAACCAACACCCTGGTGGAGTATCAATCAACGCATCAACCACCATTGTCCAGCAAGGGAGCTACAATGCAATGGCTCACCTGCATAAGGCCACACCAGGGGAATTGCTCAACCTTGCCTGGAGACTCAGCAACGGCTGGTGTATGTCCACTTTCCATTGATGAAGCGGTGAAGCAATTAATAAATCTGCATTACTCATCTTGAGCAGTGCAAGATGGTATATTCCTGAGATACAGTGCTGGGGGGATTTGGCTCTGGTGCCTTTCTCTGTGTGATTCATGAGTGGCTCTGGGAGCATCCATGCAATAAAGCTGGGTGTGGGGCGATCACAGCACCTGGATGGGTTTTCCGCTGGTCACTAGCAAGGCGTTGTGAGAGATAGCCCGGGCTGGAGAGAGCTCAGGGGGCACAGAGGTCCCACAGGCCCTGCTACATTCCCAAAATGGTGCAAAGTTTAATTCACGAGGGGTTCACTTTTACAAAAGGATTTTAAACAGACATTGTCAACATAACACATTTGAAAAAGAAAAGTCCTTATCTACATTATTAACGCCAGGTGTAATTATTCAAAGAGGGTTTTTTAAGTACGATTTACATTTCATCCTGCCTGGACAGAGAGTCTAAAATGGTCAGTTTACTTTCTGGTTCTCACAGACGAGCACAGGGTTTGCACTGAGGCTAGACTTGCTGCAGAGAAATTTTGACGTTTTATTTTCATTAGAGGCCTAATCTACTATTTAGTTAGTTTAAATCCCAAGGGAGATATAATTGATAATTGATAATATAATTATTTATGATCATATGGTTTATATTAGGAGTCTCGTTTCAATTATTATTGAATGATGTACTTTTCATGAAACAAATATAAAACACTTTTCATGGACATTTAAAAAAAATCAGGAAAATATTTTTATTCATACTAAGGTTTGCAAAAGGTTTTAAAAAAAATTAGGACAAAAATAGCTGGTTCAGGGTCTCCTTTATTGAAATGACTGCTACTTACTCATCTTCCTTTTGGGAGAATCACGAGGGAGCTAACTGCATGCTCTCTACATCAGGATATGGAGATCACAGCAGTGTTAGATTTCAATCATATCATGTTCCTGACATCACACCTCTGCAGAACCGATACTCAGTCCTGTATACTTGTTTCTCGGTAGGCATACATTAGTGTACTTATAATTTCAGGATTGGCACTTACGAGACAGTCTCTGGTATATCATCTACTTTTTTGAAACGGCCTGCCCACAGCAGAACCTTCTTTTCCCAGTCTGAGGGCTTGTGTCCTGGCACTTTGAAGGTGGAATGCCCTACAGCAAATATGGAAGAGAAGACACAATATACAGAATAATCATAGCTTAAGGAAACTGTCAGGGCGAGTAACACAAATCTGCAGGCATGAGCTCTGCTGTAACTGAAGAGGGAGCAGAAATATCACATGAGCACTCCTAGAGAAGCTGTAAGGGCATGTGGAACTGAACCAAGCTTAAGGCGACAGAACTTTACCCAGGGCCCCATGTACTCCACAATTCTGAAGGCACAGAATGTGCCTCAGAACCCACAGCTTTCACAGAATCATTCCCCAGAATCAAAGTATTAATTAAAAAAAAAAAAATATTGTGGGGCTGGTTCTCCACTGCCTTGCAGCTTTTATCATAATTTACACCTGTAGAAAGTGTGTATTAGCTATGTTACAATAGGATAGTATTTCCTAAACCGCTGAGCATGAATCAAAGAAGATTAGGGTTGGAAGAGACCTCAGGAGGTCAACTAGTCCAACCTCTCTGCTCAAAGCAGGGCCAACCCCAACTAAATCATCCCAGCCAGGGCTTTGTCAAGTTGGGCCTTAAAAACCTTTAAGGATGGAGATTCCACCACCTCCCTAGGTAACCCATTCCAGTGCTTCACCACCCTCCTTGTGAAATAGTTTTTCCTATTATTCAACCTAGACATCCCCCACTACAACCTGAGACCATTGCTCAGTGGTGTCATCTGCCACCACTGAGAACAGCCTAGCTCCATCCTCTTTGGAACCCCCTTTCAGGTAGTTGAAGGCTGCTGTCAAATCCCCCCTCACTCTTCTCTTCTGCAGACTAAATTAGCCCAGTTCCCTCAGCCTCTCCTCATAAGTCATGTGCCCCAGCCTCCTAATAGTTTTTGTTGCCCTCTGCTGGACTCTCTCCAATTTGTTCACATCCTTTCTGTAGTGGGGGGTGGGGGCAAAACTGGGACAAAAGACTCCAGATGTGGCCTCACCAGTGCCGAATAGAAGGGAATAATCACTTCCCTCGATCTGCTGGCAATGCTCCTACTAATGCGGCCCACTATGCCATTAGCCTTTTTGGCAACAAGGGCACATGACTGACTCATGTCCAGCTTCTCATCCACTGTAATCCCCAAGTTCATTTCTGCAGAACTGCTGCTTAGCCAGTCAGTCCCCAGCCTGTAACAATACATGGAATTCTTCTGTCCTAAGTGCAGGACTCTACACTTGCCCTTGTTGAACCTCATCAGATTTCTTTTAGCCCAATACTCCAATCTTTCTAGGTCACTCTGGACCCTATCCCTACCCTCCAGCGTATCTACCTCTCCCCACAGCTTAGTGTCATCTGCAAACTTGCTGAGGGTGCAATCCATCCCATCATCTGGATCTTTAATGAAGTTGTTGAACAAAACCAGCCCAAGGACAGACCCCTGGGGCACTCCGCTTGATACCAGCTGCCAACTAGGCATCGAGCCATTGATCACTACCTGTTGAGCCCGACGATCTAGCCAGTAGAAATGTCCACCTTATAGTCCATTCACCCAATCCATACTTTTTTAACTTGCTGGCAAGAATACTGTGGGAGACCATATCAAAAGCTTTGCTAAAGTCAAGATATATCATGTTCACTGCTTTCCCCATATTCACAGAGCCAGTTATCTCATCATAGAAGGCAATCACGTTGGTCAGGCATGACTTGCCCTTGGTGAATCCACGTTGAGGGACTAGCTCCAGAGATTCAACTTTCATTAAAATAAAAGTAAGTCTCCAGTTGCTATGGTTGAGAAGAAAACCTTTTAAAATGTGATTCAAATGTAGCCACTGCAGAAAAGTAAGCCTCAGTTTGTAGAGAACCTCAGACATGAACTGCTTTACTCGTTTTAATGGGTGCTCACATGCCAATGACAACAATTTAGAAGCCAACATTTGGTTAACTATTTCACTGTTTTTCCAAACATGTAAGGAGAGGATGTATGTTCTGAATGGCCTACCAATGTTTTCAATTTAGCAACATATGGTGGGAGTGAAGAGGATGAGATTGGTTACGTTCTCCTGACGGTAGGCTCAGCTTTCAAGAGTCTGAGAAATACTGCACTACTGTAACATACTGGCTAAGTGTCATGTACTACCATTCTAACCTGGTAGCATTTCACATCTACTTTGCACAGCTAGAAATTACTACAAAAGAATGTGAAAAAGTAGAGAATAGGGTCTTATGTTTCTAGCCCTCACATTTGTGAGGACAACCTTGGAAACATGAACCAGGAATAACTAATGCATTTTGTCATCCTTTGTCAGTAAGCAGCCACAAAATATTACCTAAGACCTGTGAGCTGCCCACGTTTATCTCAATGAGTTGCTAATTATGTAACCTAAATATAAACTATTTTATCACCAACAATGTCACTGCTAATCATTGTAACAAGAACATTAGAGGGATGGAAACATACCACAGCTACGAACTACCCAAGGTGGATTAACAATTTTTTAAATGGTTATTTAAATTGGATTTTTTAAAATGTAAATTAAATAAAGTTTATAAAAAAGTAAACCTATTTAAAATTAACATAAGTTGCCAATTTCAGATTTAAGGTTTAAACTTATTATAATCTATTACAATTATTTGAAGTATCTACCAAAACATTAAGCAGTACATGTTTGCTGCCAAAGTTTTAAAGTCAGCCCATTGAATTAGTGTGGAACTCAATGCCTAAGCAGCGGGAAACAGAGTTTGTTGAAGTGCTAAACCAGCTTTTGAGAGCAGTAACCTCTTCTGCAGGAGCAGTGAGAATATTTTCATTTCACTCAACTAGTTCAGTTCAATGATTAGTTCATTCAAAGGCAAGAAACAAGCTGAGAGATGAAAAAGCAGGAAAGCTCGTTTTTCCTCTTCCAATCTGTGAATAAAAACTAGGTGTGAGGATGAAATCTACTAGTTCTAAAAATCTCAAAGGACATGGTGACCAGAAACAAATTAGTTCAATTTACTAACTATAGATAAAATTATCTACCTATCTAAACTATTTAATAGATATACTGAACATTTAAGTAAAAAAACCAAAACAAAAAACCAAAAAAAGCATTCCGTGTCCTGGAAACCTAAGAAAAAAAAGTTTAAGGTAGTCTTTTAGTTATTAAATAAAAGGTAAAATGCTGTTTTGTGCATTTTAACTGAATCTGAATTTCCATCCAAACAGAGCTTGACACAGAATCACAAATAAAAATTAATCTAATAAACAAGAAATGTAACATAAAAAAAGTTAAAATTAAGAATTAAACAGAAGTTAAGCTAATTGCTTAAATAAATGTGAACAGATCTAGTGTAGCCTCCTGACTAACAAAAAGAAGCACCAAATGTAATGCAAAGAGTAGATCTGGTTGCAAATCAGCATGTTGTAATGGTTACCAACCAATAAGAATCAACATTTCATTAGGGAAATAACTAAAAAATATTAATGCAAAACATGATTAAAATTTATTATTTCAATCAGGTTTTCTGCTTGGTGATTTAAATCATGATTAAAATTGGTGATTTAAATTGCTTTGATCTAAATCAATCCATCCTGAAACTCTCTCTCTCTTGTCTTAGGAGGATATTTAATATTGATATCAGCAGCTATTCTGATTATTTTTGTATTTAATTAAAATCCTCATTTTAAAAATGTTAAATGAAACTGCTACAGAATTTCCTGTCTGCGTCACAGTTTGCGATGGAGCATAAGGCTTTATCTTACCTGGCGATATAAAGAGCTCTTCTTAAGAATACTGTAGGTCTCAGGACCATATGCCAAACCAGTGAAGTTGACGAGAACTTTGTCGTTGACTTCAATGGGCACAGGATCAGACCCTCAATACCTCTCTTCCAAACTCATTCTCCCGGTCCATACACAAGCAAAAGGGGGCAATTTATGCTTTGTTTTCAAACACAAATGTGGCTAATGTCTCATATTTAAGAATGCTTTTTCACTAGGGCTGTAAATTAATCGCAGTTAATTCACGCGATTAAAAAAAAATTAATTGTGATTAATCGCGCTGCTAAACAATAGTATACCAATTGAAATGTATTAAATATTTTTGGATATTTTTCTACATTTTCAAATATATTGATTTCTGATACAACATAAAATACAAAGTGTACAGTGCACATTTTTATTACAAATATTTGCACTGTAAAAATGATATAGTATTTTTCAATTCACCTCATATAAATATTGTGGTGCAATCTCTTTATCGTGAAAGTGCAACTTACAAATGTAGGGGGTTTTTTTTGTTACATAACTGCACTCAAAAACAAAACTAAGTCCACTCAGTCCTACTTCTTGTTCAGCCAATTGCTAAGACAAACAAGTTTGTTTATATTTACAGGACATAATGCTGCCTGCCTCTTCCTGTGTCACCTGAAAGTGAGAACAGGCGTTTGCATAGCACTTTTGTAGCTGGCACTGCAAGGTATTTACATGCCAGATATGCTAAACATTTGTATGCACCTTCATGCTTCGGCCACCATTCCAGAGGACATGCTTCCATGCTGATGACACATGTTTTTTTTTAAAAAAAAAAAGTGTTAATTAAATTTGTGATTGAATTTGCTGGTGGAGAATGGTATGTCTCCTGCTCTGTTTTACCTGCATTCTGCCATATATTTCATGTTATAGCAGCCTCGGATGATGACCTAGCATATGTTGTTCGTTTTAAGAACGCTTTCACTGCAGATTTGACAAAACGCAAAGAAGATACCAATGTGAGATTTCTAAAGATAGCTACAGCACTTGACCCAAGGTTTAAGAATCTGAAGTGCCTTCCAAAATTTGAGAGGGATGAGGTGTGGAGCATGCTTTCAGAAGTCTTAAAAGAGCAACAGTCTGATGCAGAAACGACAGAACTGAACCACCAAAAGAAAAAATTAACCTTCTGCTGGTGGCATCTGACTCAGATCATGAAAATGAACATGTGTTAGTCCTCACTGTTTTGGTTCGTTATCTAATAGAACCCGTCATTGGCATGGATGCATGTCCTCTGAAAGCGTGGTTGAAGCATGAAGGGACATATGAATTTTTAGTGCATCTGGCACATAAATATCTTGTGACACCAGCTACAACAGTGGCATGCAAACACCTATTATCACTTTCAGGTGACATTGTAAACAAGAAGTCGGCAGCAAATGTAAACAAACTTGTTTATCTGAGCGATTGGCTGAACAAGAAGTAGGACTGAATGTACTTGTAGGCTCTAAAGTTTTACATTATTTCATTTTTGAGTGCAGTTATTTTTTGTATATAATTCTACATTTGTAAGTTCAACTTTTATGATAAAGAGATTGCACTACAGTACTTCTATAAAGTGAATTGGAAAATACTATTTCTTTTGTTTTTTACTGTGCAAATATCTGTAATAAAAACTATATAAAGTGAGCACTGTACACTTTGTATTCTGTGTAGTAATTAAAATATATTAGAAAATGTAGAAAACATCCAAAGATATTTAAATAAATGGTATTGTATTAACAGTGCAATTAATCGCACAATTAATTTTTTTAATCACTTGACAGCCCTACTTTTTACCCATTGGCTCTGACAGTCAAACCAATAATTGGTCTGTTACACAGAGGGTCCAGTATAGATTATCACTGTTCACTCTAATCTTAATCACTGACTTGAAAGGAAAAGGAATCCCATCTTAAAGGATGAACTAGGTCTGTGGCAAACTCAAAATGATCCTGCAGTGCAGAGACAGCATACTTCTAGTGGATCACTGCCCTGCTGTGGGAAGGGCTCTGCTAAGGAATTCTCAACACTATCACAACACTCACAAATATAAAAACAGACTGATTGTGGGAAGGAAGTGATTAGTTACAGAATGCAACTGGGAGATTCTGAATGCATAAACTATCAAACAAGAACTCCTCTTAACCTACTAAGAAAAGAAGGCTGTCCCTAAAAAGAAAAAGCTTTCCTTTGATTAGTAATACAGATAGTCTTGGATTTGACATCTAAGTTTAAAGTTCTGTCTTTTGAGTGAGAGAGAAAACTTAAGTCCTTTTCAAAAGAGCAGAGCCTTGTATTTGACTAAATTCTTACTCAGGACATTCTGGCTACCTAAATACGTGCTAAAGTTTTCATTGTGCGAGAAATTTTTCACTTTCTGAACCAACTTGTTGGCTGACATTGCTATGAGCTTTTGAACTACCATGTTCCTTCCCAGAGATAGCTGCATTTCAGTGTGATAATGACCCCTATGTATAGTCCGTACACTTGGTTGACACAAACCATATTGTGAAGAGTATCCTTTAGAATGAATGTACTATATATACGTAAGACGTTTGATCTATGTTCTTGATTTAATGATTATTTAGCAGTTCTTTACACTTGTTCCTCAGCCTGGTAGCTATTCTAATAGTAACACTGATACCTTTGAATCTCAGAGCAAAAAGCTTACCCCCTACTTCAGGCTTTTGTTTGCTCCCCTCCTGTGATTTACTGCAAAAACCTCTCTTGATCTTCAGATCCATTCCTTTAGTTGGTCTCAGAATTGAGGGAACATTCCTTTCCAGCATCTTAGTAGCTCTGCCTAGAAATCAGAAGAAAGGGGCGGTAATGGGCTGAACAGAATCCAAAAGGTAACTCAAAAATTTTCAAAGCAATCCGAGTAACCATGCAGATTTTAGAGTACTTAGAAGAGTTGAGCTTTAAACAGAAAACTGTTCTAAACTTTAATTACAGTAGACCTGGTTATCCATTACATTGAGATAAGATTTTTTTTAAATATATGAACACATATGCAAGCACGTGTTTATACGAGGAAATTAGAAAAAAATAAAAATCTAATGCGTAAGGTGGGACAGACCTCCAGAGTTATAACAGAGACTGACAGAAAAAAAAGTTTGATATCTCAACACTTCACCTGATCTTGACCATACTCTTACATAAAACTGCAGCATGGAAGCACTTTCCTAAACACTGACCCTGTAGGTATCATGATTACATGCCATTAGTGCTTTCAGATGCCTCACTTTCAATCCAGGCAATGCCACTTAAAGGAAGTGCACCAGGTTTTCACCAGGCTTGTCATACTCCAAAACTAAGGGTATGTCTACACTACGGAATTAGGTCAAATTTATAGAAGTCCATTTTTTAGGAAGTGATTTTATACAGTCGATTGTGTGTCCCCCCACTAAGCGCATTAAGTCGGCGGGGTGCGTCCACAGTACCATGGCTAGCGTCGACTTTTGGAGGGTTGCACTGTGGGTAGCTATCCCACAGTTCCCGCAGTCTCCGCCGCCCACTGAAATTCTGGGTTAAGCTCCCAATGCCTGATGGGGCAAAAACATTGTCGCGGGTGGTTTTGGGTACATGTCGTCAGTCTCCCCTCCCTCCGTGAAAGCAACGGCAGACAATCGTTTCATGCCTTTTCTCCGTGTGGATGCCATACTGCTTTCAGCAGACGGTGCAGTAGGACTGCTAACCGTCATCATCGAACCACTGCTTCCGCTACAACTCTGCTCTCCTGCTCTTGTCTCACCATACCACAGCAAGCGTGCAGCCCACTCAGCTCACCGACACCGCTGCTGTTGTGTCCTGGTGCTGCTGGCAGCAGACGGTGCACTAGGCCTGCAAAACTGGTCATCCAACCACCACTTCCTCTCCAACTCGTGTCTCGATAGCGAATTTCTCCATGTTGGCTGTCATGGGCTCCCACTTCCCTGCAACTCTGCTCTCCTGAATCCACCTCACAGGTCCTCTCGTTGTTCTCTATAAATATCTATTCTCGTGGCATCCGTCATCAGCCACCGCTTCCGCTGCAACTCTGCTCTCCTGCAGACGCCATACCACAGCAAGCATGGAGCTCGCTCAGATCACCACGGCAGTTATGAGCACTGTAAACATCTCGCGCATTATCCTGCAGTATGTTCAGAACCAGAACCTGCAAGGGCAGGCGAGGAGGCGACAGCAGCGGAGTGATAAGAGTGATGAGGATATGGACACAGACTTCTCTCAAAGTACGGGCCCCGACAATTTGGACATCCTGGTGGCAATGGGGCAGGCTCATGCCATGGAACGCTGATTCTGGGCCCAGGAGACAAGCACAGACTGGTGGGACCACATAATGTTGCAGGTCTCGGATGATTCCCAATGGCTGCAAAACTTTCGCATGCGTAAGGGCACTTTCATGGAACTTTGTGACTTGCTTTCCCCTGCCCTGAGGTGCAAGAATACCAAGATGAGAGCAGCCCTCACAGTTCACAAGTGAGTGGCAATAGCCCTCTGGAAGCCTGCAACGCCAGACAGCTACCCGTCAGTCGGCAATCAATTTGGAGTGGGCAAATCTACTGTGGGGGCTGCTGTGATCCAAGTAGCCAACGCAATCACTATCAAGGATAGTGACTCTGGGAAATGTGCAGGTCATAGTGGATGGCTTTGCTACAATGGGATCCCTAACTGTGGTGGGCGATAGATGGAACCCATATTCCTATCTTGGGACCGGACCACCTTGGCAGCCAGTACATAAACCACAAGGGGTACTTTTCAATGGTGCTGCAAGCACTGGTGGATCACAAGGGATGTTTCACCAAGATCAACGTGGGATGGCCAGGAAAGGTACATGACGCTCGCATCTTCAGGAACTCTGGTCTGTCTGGACAGCTGCAGCAAGGGACTTACTTTCCAGACCAGAAAATAACCATTGGGGAAGTTGAAATGCCTATAGTTATCCTTGGGGACCCAGCCTACCCCTTAATGCCATGGTTCATGAAGCCATACAGAGGCACCCTGGACAGTAGTCAGCAGCTGTTCAACTATAGGCTGAGCAAGTGCAGAATGGTGGTAGAATGCGCATTTGGACGTTTAAAAGTGCGCTGGCAAAGTTTACTGACTTGGTTAGACCTCAGCGAAACCAATATTCCCATTGTTATTACTGCTTGCTGTGTGCTCAACAATATCCGTGAGAGTAAGGGGAAGACGTTTATGGCAGGGTGGGAGGTTGAGGCAAATCACCTCGCTGCTGACTATGCACAGCCAGACACCAGGGCGATAAGAAGAGCACAGCTGGGTGCGCTGCGCATCAGAGAAGCTTTGAAAACTGGCCAGGCTATGGTGTGACAGTTCTGTTTGTTTCTCCTTGATCAAAACCCACCCCCTTGCTTCACTCTACTTCCCTGTAAGCCAACTGACCTCCCACCTTCGATCACCGCTTGCAAAGGCAATAATTGTTGTTTCAAATTCATGCATTATTAATTTGTCACACAAATAGGGGGATAACTGCCAAGGTAGCCTGGGAGGGGTGGGGGAGGAAGGAAGCACCGGGTGGGGTGGTGGAAGAGGGAAGGACAAGGCCACACTGCACTTCAAAACTTATTGAATGCCAGCCTTCTGTTGCTTGGGCAGTCCTCTGGGGTGAAGTGCTTGGGTGCCCGGAGGGCTTCCCGCCCCCGCATTCTTGGGGGTCTGGGAGAGGAGGCTATGGAACTTGTGGGAGGAGGGCAGGTGGTTACATAGGGGCTGCAGCTGCGGTCTGTGCTCCTGCTGCCTTTCTTGCAGCTCAGCCACATGCCACAGCATATTAGTTTGATTCTCCAGTAGGCTCAGCATTGCATCCTACTTCCTCTCATCACGCTGCCGCCACCTCTCCTCTTGCTCCCGCCTCCTGTCCTCGCATTCATTTTGTGCTTTCCTGGACTCTGACATTGCTTGCCTCCACGCATTTTGCTGAGCTCTTTCAATGTGGGAGGACTGCATGAGCTCAGAGAGCATTTCATCACGAGTGCGTTTTTTTTCGCCTTATCTGTGCTAGCCTCTGGGACGGAGATGATAGGGGGAGTGTTCAAACATTTGAGCTGCATACAGTTCTAGGGGTGCTCCTACCACTGTCCCACCCCTGTACGTGTACTCCTGCAAGGGGGGAGTCTCATGCAACAGGGATGACGATTCAGGGAATGAGGAAGAGGGTGAAACTGTTCTCCCGGACAGCCAAGAACTGTTTATCACCCTGGATCCAATACCCTCCCAACCCTCCCAAGGCAGGCTCCCAGACCTTGAAGGCGGAGAAGGCACCTCTGGTGAGTGTACCTTTGTAAATATAATACATGGTTTAAAAGCAGCGTGTTTAATGATTAATTTACCCTGAAGACTTGGGATGCATTCGCAGCCAGTACAGCTACTGGAAAAGTCTGTTAACATGTCTGGGGATGGAGCGGAAATCCTCCAGGGACATCTCAATAAAGCTCTTCTGGAGGTACTCCCAAAGCCTTTGCAAAAGGTTTCTGGGGAGGGCAGCCTTATTCCGTCCTCCATGTAGGACACTTTACCACACCAGGCCAGTAGCACATAGTCTGGAATCATTTCATAACAAAGTATGGCAGCATATGGTCCCGGTGTTTGCCTGCATTCAAGCAACATCTGTTCTTTATCTCTCTGTGTTATCCTCGGGAGAGTGATATTATTCATGGTCACCTGGTTGAAATAGGGGTATTTAATTAAGGGGACATTCAGAGCTGGCCATTCCTGCTGGGCTGTTTGCCTGTGGCTGAAAAGAAATCCTCCTCGCTGTTAGCCACACAGTGGGGGGAGGGGTGAAGCGATCATCCCAGAGAATTGTGTGTGTGGGGAGGGTGTTAAGCTGGGTTTGTGCTGCACGTTAACCCAAAAACCGCAGCCCCTCCTTTTAAATGGTCAACCCATTTTAAATGGCCAACCCAATGGGTGCTTGGTATAGGAAATGAGGGCGCTGCTGTTTGAAAACATTCCCACATGTTATGAAGGTTAAAGAAGCCAAAAGACAGTGGCTTACCATGGCTGCCTGCAAGCTGAATTCTGTTGCCTGGCCCTGCGTGTGTGATCTCTCACACCAAACCGGCAGCCCTCAATATAAGAGGCAAAATGCGACCTTGTACCGAAACCACATGTACTATGTAATGTTAACAGCTTGGTTCACCGTGAAAGAGTCTACCCATTGTTCTCTAAAATGTGTCTTTTTAAATACTTCTCTCCCTTTTTTTCCTCCCGCAGCTGCAAATGTTTGAACACTCCCCCATCATCTCCCTCCCAGAGGCTAGCACAGATAAGAAGGCAAAAAAACACACTCGCCATGAAATGTTCTCTGAGCTCATGCAGTCCTCCCGCATTGCGGCTGTTTGCCTCTTTGGTAGGCTTGCCTGAGCTCCTTAATTTTCACACAGCACTGCTGCAGGTCCCTGTTATAGTCTCTGTCCTTCATGCCCTTGAAGATTTTTTAAAATATTTTGGCATTTCGTCTTCTGACCCAGCGATGTCCATTGCAGCGCTAATCCCCTCGTCGGGGAGGAGTACAAAAACTGATTTTAAGAGACCTTTAAGTCAACAAAAATGACTTCGTTGTGTGGATGGATGCAGGGTTAAAACGATCTAACACTGCTAAATTCGACCTAAACTCGTAGTTTAGACCAGGGCCAAGTCAGAAACTTGAGGCAGAGGTAACAATAGCAAAGCAGAAGTTTACAGTATTGAGACAGCTGCCTTATTGTGTAACAGAAGAAAATTCACATCTACAAAAAATAGGAACTATTTTGGGGAAATTCTATGGCCTGCGCTATACAGAAGGTCAGAGCAGATGATCACAATGGTTCCTTCCAGCCTTAGAATCTATAAACTGTTAGAAAAGTTATAATGAGGAAAATTCAGGCACTAAAAATCCTTTGCAAGGGCACCTTTAAAAAAAAAAAAGTTAGGCTTAATCCCTTTTTACTCCTTATGCTGGATTAGCAAATAGGGTTTTTTCCCCAGTTTTTTTTTATTTTAAACGTTAGAATTACCTGGAATGTTAAGTCTAAACTTCCCTGGTTTTGCTGTAAGATCTCTGGGAGGACTCGGGAGTGTTTACTGTGACTCCTTAAGTAAAAGGGTAAGGGTGCTGATTCTTTAAAAAAGGCTTTGTTGACCCAAAATGTCAGTCACTAAAGTTAAACAAGTGTTAAGGGGGAGGAAGAGGAAACCAAACCCCCTCCAAAAATTTAAGTGTAACCACCAAAAAATATAAGGCAGCATAACTTTCATTCTCTTGGCTCTTGTGATGTCTTGGCTCTTTCACTAGTCCTCTAGACATAACCCCTTCCAGCCATGACAGAACCTGAACATCTAAATGTTAAAAACAAGCAAAAAAACCCGCTAAACTTCAAAAGTTTTGGGTTTTTTTTTTTTAAAGTCTTCATAAAGAAGCAAAAAAGGACATAAGTTCCAGGCATATTGGCCTTAAAGGACTTGCAAAGAAGCAATGGGTTTTAGCTCACATTGCTGTACTCTAGGAGATAGGACATGCCACCCTGTTCAATGTTGCCAAGCCTCACAGTATTTGGTATTTTTCTTAAAACCCCAACATGTGGAGTCAAGTGATTACATGAAATATCAGCTTTCACATAAAAAAAGTAAATTTTTAGCCCTGGTGGTTACAGAGAGCTTGAAAATTATGACCCAAGTATACCCTGAAGGTTCAAAAACTAGAAAGCAAATAAGAAACCAAAATGTATTTTCATCTCATGATTTGAAGTAAATCTCATTATTTCTGAGGGTTAATTCTTAATTTATTGAATGCTTTGGTTTGACAATATTGCTTTTGAACAAAGCAGAAATGAAAGCTGCAGTAACATTAACTCTCTACCTTTTGATCTTTAAAGTCTGCAATCACAGAGTTAAATTTGTGTATTGTTGTTCGGAAACTTTAGCGAAGGTCCTATAGATAAAAGCTTCATACACTGGGGAGGAAGAATAGTCTTCTTAAGGCACTGGACTAGGACTTAGATGTGAGAATATGACTGGGTGCAAAACCCATTTCAGTTTAAGCCTGATGTCATGGATTTGCCAGCAACTGAAACTGAACAGCTCATTGAAATTTCCTGTGATCAAACTTATGCCCAACTTTCTCCCCCCTAGTTCCGGTTCACTGCCAAGAATGAATATCCTGCACTCTCAACATGCAGCAACATGCACCTTGATACTGACAGTGCCATTTGCCAGCACAAATTTGTGTGAAGCTGAATTCAGCACACTTCTGTCCATCAAGTTTTGGTATCAATCTACCATTGGTGTCACATCGGAGATTAGATGTGCAATTTCTATCACATGGCTGGACTTCAAGAAGCTATGTCGTAATATGCGAGTGCTTGTGTCACATTAGAGAACACTAAACATACTTAATGTGTTAATTTGTTGGTAACTAAGTTGTTTTGTTGCTGCCTGGGGTCACAGGAAACAGTAGGGCAGGTCTGTGCCAGGAAATTAGGTCAGTATAATTACCTTGCTCATGGGTGTGAAAAATCCGCATCTGAGTGACACAGTTAAACCTACCTAACCCTTAACGTAGACAGCACTAGGTTAACGGGAGGATTCTCCTGTGGACCTAGCTGCCCTCTCTCAGGCAGGTGAAATACCTACACCTACAGGTGAAGCCTTCCTATCTTTAAATGTAGCATCTTCCCTGCAGGGATGCAACTGTGCTGCTGCAGTGTTTTAAGTATAGGCAACCCCATTTTGCAACTAAGGGCTTATGCAGCCAAAAAGTTAGGGACCCCAATCTATGCCACAAATCAAGAGAATAATAAGCTGTTAGTAGGATGATCTTTTGTTGCAGTCATCAAAAGAGGAGGATTGGTGAAAAAGAGGAATAGATTTTTACCTCTGAAGAATGCAGGTCACATTTTCACTTCCAGTCCTTTTCATTAACCACACTGAGATTTTAAATGTTACACTGAAGCACACACTACAAAATATTTCATCACTAGCAGGGAAATTTTAAAAATTACTATTAATTAATTCCAGGGTTTCACCACTTCCCATGACTGAGATTTAGAGCAGGTCTAACATTATCTGACACTTTGGAAGTGGGTAGGGACAATGGGCCAGGGAGTAAGAATCTGGGGTAGGGCAGGGAGGGGGAGGAAGTGGTGCAACATTTGCTAGACAAAAAGAAAAGGAGGACTTGTGGCACCTTAGAGACTAACCAATTTATTTGAGCATGAGCTTTCATGAGCTACAGCTCACTTCATCGGATGCATACTGTGGAAATGCTCAGATAAATTGGTTAGTCTCTAAGGTGCCACAAGTCCTCCCTTTCTGTTTGCTAGGCTATGCATCAAGGAAACAAATTAAGGAAGAGAGGTGAAACCCCATGGAATGAAGCTAGATAGAGAAGATGAAAGGGACGCTACTTGTCTCCACCACTCTCTGATCTGAAGTAGACCTGGCAAAGGTGGCTTTTCAGACCCTAGTTCAAGGGAGCCTCCGTCCTACTAGAACATGGGCCCATGAAGTCTGAACGCCTGAACCCGAGTTTGACAGGCGCAGTGAAGCAATGAAGACTGGAACGAAAAGAGCAACCTGCGGTCTTGAACCCGGCTTTCCCCGCACGCCCAAGAGCCACGCGCTGGTCCCACCGCCCGCCGAGGCCCCCGCGCCGCACGTGCCGCTCCCCCACGCCACCCCACGGCTCACCACCGGATCAGCTTGCTGCCCCCCCCCCGCCTTCGCCCCCCCACGACACCCACCAGGTGGCGGCGCCCCTGCCCGAGGCCAGGCTCCCGCCCCATCGCTCCCGAGGTCCCCGCCGTCACTCACCGGCGGCGGCGGCCCACATGATGCTGGCCCCGGGCGCGTCCAACCTCCGTCCCCGCGGGGTCGAGTCTCTCGGACGCTGCTAGGCTGGGGCGGAGCCTCTTCCACGTCACTACCCAGCCGCGACTCCGAGCGACGGGGCGCGAGAAGGGTCAGCCCGCGCCGAGTCCCTCCCTGGCGGCTCTGCGCCCGCTCAGCGAGCATGCGCCGTAGCAGCCCTGGCGCGGCCCTCCCCCGTGCGGGGCGGAGTCTGAGCTGGGGGCACGGTGGGAGCGCAGGGGAGTCAAGCCGCTGGAGGCGGAGGCCGGACAAGGGCCAAATCGGGTGCAGGGAGAAGGAGTAGTGTTGCCCACTGCTTCACCACACCTACCCAAATACCCTGCCCCGCCCCTTCCCCTAGGCCCCGCCCCACTCGCTCCATCGCCCCGCCTTCTGTCACTTGCTGTCCCTCCCCCACCCTCACTCACTTTCACTAGGTTGGGGGGGGGGGTGCAGGCCCTGGGAGGGAGTTTGGGGTGTGGGCTCTGGCCAGGAAGCGTTTACCTCCGGCGGCTCCCAGGCAGCGGCGCAGCAGGGCTAAGTCAGACTCCCTGCCTGCCCTGGCCCCACACTGCTCCCAGAAGCACCCGGCATGTCCCTGCTGCCCCGGGGGGCAGGAAGATGACTCCGTGCGCTGCCTGTGCCCACAAGCAGCGCCCCCGCAGCTCCCATTGGCCTCAGTTCCCAGCCAATAGGAGCTGTGGAGTCAGCACTCAGGGCGGGGGCAGTGCGCTGAGACGCCCCTGACCCCGTCCTAGGGGCCGCAGGGACATGCTGGGGGCTTCTGGGAGTGGCGCAGGGCCAGGGCAGGTAGGGAGCCTGACTTAGCTCTGCTGCATCACTGGACTTATAGCAACCTAAAATCTCCCAGTCTGGCTTCAGTGGCCTCCAGGAGATAGGGCCTGATTCTGTGAGACTTTTGGCGAACCCCGGGAGGGTTGGCAACCCTAGGAAGGAGCTGGAAGAGAGGCGGCGGTAGTGGCAGAGGGGATAAAACTTTCCACAGGTGGGGTGAACCATTGTCAGGGGAGCTGAGAGCTGTTGAACCAAACTGTAAACCCTGTATATGATGATGGTACAATGTGTTGGGTCATAGAGACCCCCTTGGTACTGTTATCTGATGTGCTGAAACTACCTCTGAGCCTGTTTTCTCTGTCAGCTTGGGACTCCAGAACCCTGCCTTTTTCAGCCAGACACGCCAGTCTGCTGCAACACAGACCCAGGTCTGGTCCACGCCCCACAAAGCTGCAGACTAAACAAAAAATACTCAGCAAGTACTCCTATCTCCAACACACAGACACCCAGTTCCCAATGGGATCCAAACCCCAAATAAATCCATTTTACTCTGTGTAAAGTTTATACAAGGTAAACTCAAACTGTCAGCCCTCTATAACACTGATAGAGAAATATGCACAGCTGTTTCCTCCCCCAGGTATTAATCACTTACTCTGGGTTTACTAATAAACAAAAGTGATTTTATTACATATAAAAGTAGGATTTAAGTGGTTTTAAGTAATAACAGACAGAACAAAGTAAATTACCAAGCAAAATAAAACAAAACATGCAAGCCTAAGCCTAATACATTTAAGAAACTGAATACAGGTAAATCTCACCCTCAGAGATATTCCAATAAGCTTCTTTCACAGACTAGACTCCCGCTTAGTCTGGGCCCAAACTTTTCCCCTGGTACAGTTCTTGTTAGTTCCAGCTGTCAAGATTCCTCCCCCACTCTGAACTCTAGGGTACAGATGTGGGGACCTGCATGAAAAACCTCCTAAGCTTATCTTTACCAGCTTAGGTCAAAACTTCCCCAAGGTACAAAATATTCCACCCGTGGTCCTTGAACTGGCCGCTACCACCACCAAACTAATACTGGTTACTGGGGAAGAGCTGTTTGGACACGTCCTTCCCCCCAAAATACTTCCTAGACCTTGTACCCCACTTCCTGGACAAGGTTTGGTAAAAAGCCTCACCAATTTGCCTAGGTGACTACAGACCCAGACCCTTGGATCTTAAGAACAATGAACAATCCTCCCAACACTTGCACCCCCCCTTTCCTGGGAAATGTTGGATAAAAAGCCTCACCAATTTACATAGGTGACCACCGACCCAAATCCTTGGATCTGAGAACAATGAAAAAGCATTCAGTTTTCTTACAAGAAGACTTTTAATAAAAATAGAAGTAAATAGAAATAAAGAAATCCCCCCTGTAAAATCAGGATGGTAGATATCTTGCAGGGTAATTAGATTCAAAAACATAGAGAACCCCTCTAGGCAAAACCTTAAGTTACAAAAAAGATACACAGACAGAAATAGTTATTCTATTCAGCACAATTCTTTTCTCAGCCATTTAAAGAAATCATAATCTAACACATACCTAGCTAGATTACTTACTAAAAGGTCTAAGACTCCATTCCTGGTCTATCCCCGGTCAAGACAAGACAAGACAGACAGACCCTTTGTTTCTCTCCCTCCTCCTAGCTTTTGAAAGTATCTTGTCTCCTCATTGGTCATTTTGGTCAGGTGCCAGCGAGGTTACCTTTAGCTTCTTAACCCTTTACAGGTGAGAGGAACTTTCCCCTGGCCAGGAAGGATTTCAAAGGGGTTTACCCTTCCCTTTATATTTATGACACCAGCTCAGGTGGTAACTCGGGGATTTTTCATGACTGGCAGCCCTCTTTGTTGTGTTCCACCCCCTTTTTATAGCTTTGGCACAAGGGAGGAATCTTTTGTCTCTCTGGGTCCCCAAACCTCTTTCTAAATGGAAAAGCACCAGGTATAAGGTGGATTCCAGTTCAGGTGACATGATCACATGTCCTGTGAGATCCCAGGCCTCCATTCTTTCCAGCCTGACTCACAAGAACACAGGAAGGCTGACAAGTAAACAGAGCCATTTACAACCAATTGTCCTAGTTAATGGGAGCCATCAAGATTCCAAGCCACCATTAATGGCCCACACTTTGCATAGTTACAGTAGGACTTCAAAGTTATACTTCATATTTCTAGCTTCAGATACAAGAATGATACATTCATAAAAATGGGATGAACACACTCAGTAGATTAGAAGCTTTGTAATGATACCTTACAAGAGACCTTTTGCATAAAGCATATTCCAGTTACATTATATTTACACTCATAAGCATATTTCCTTAAAAAATATGGAGTGCAACATCATAGGTGGGAACCACTTCAAGCCAGGGGGTGCGGTAGCACCCCTAGTTTCAGCCCTTTGGCTGTAGGTACTGGTTACAGAAACAGCGTGCAGGTGGCAGAGGGGCTTTGATTTCCCCCCTCTCAGGAGGGTACATCTCAGCATCTGCTTCCCAGAGCTGGGTCTGTAAATGCACCATGTCCTGGTTTGCTTCTCTATCTGAAATGAGAGATTGTGCTGGTAATAGAGATGGAATTTGGTGAGATATTTTACATGCACCTCCTACAAAAGTATATAATTGCCATAAGTGGTTTTTGCATCTGCGGACCATTTTTTGGATAGTGGATTGGATGCGTATACAACTGCGCAGGTCTCCTGGTGGCACCTGTCCCATGGCATCTGGCTCAGGCAACCCGGGGGAGGGGCGGGGCATACAGTGCATTCAGGACTTGCGGCCAGCAGCAAGTGGCTGGGGCTGGGGTGGAGGCCAGGGTTGGGGCTGTCTAGCACCGGCTCACTGTGCTGCTTCCTATCCAGTGGCTCAGGCAGCGCCTGCATCCCCTCCATGGCCCAGCCCGGCAGCACCAGCTGCACTCCCAGCCCGCTGGCTCCTGGGCAGCAGGGCTCGCCCCCAGCCACTGGGATTGTAATGGGCGTGGTTCCAGCACCCCACCCCTCTGCCCAGCTGTTATGCACATGCTGCTGCCATCGCTTGCAAGTCCCCGGGAGCAGCATGCGATGTGCTGTGCCTTTCCCACACCCCATGCTGCCCCTTCTCCTTGAGACTCCAGCCCTTCCTCCCAGTCCCCTTGCTGCCCCTTCTGCTTGAGATCCGGCTCCCCGCTCACTCATCTCTGCTTCCCCACCCACCCTGCTAGCCCTTGTAAGAAGGCTTGCTGCTGTGGGTGCAGATACAGGTAAAAGACAGCTAGCGGATCGTGGGTCGGATCACAGGTTGGTTCTGTCGGATGTGGATCCACATTTTTGTATCCATGCAGGGCTCTAGTTTTAGAGTTTAAAAGACTCCCTCTCAGTGTATATATCAGCATGAAGACACCTAGTTCACAAATTTAGCTTACTTGCTCTTCTGATTGCCTGAATTGGACTGCCTTGTTCTTGTAATGCACTGAAAATACAATTTCATGCCTTTAAATTATTTACTTTTTAAAATGTTATTTTTATTACTGTTAGCACTTCATCATTTACCTTCGCTGACATTGTGCAGAGAGATGAAAAGAAAATGGAATAAACATTTGGAATTAAAAACTGTACGTTACAAAATCACAGTAAAAATAGGATGTTATACTAAAAACAATGAGATGTGACTGCTGAAGCTTCTAACAGCTATTTCTATTTTAGTAGCAGATAAATATTGAAAATATTAATGGTTGCTAGTAGCTTCAGCAATCACATCTCACAATGTTTCTAGTATAAAACTTCCTGTTCTTATTGCAATTTTGTAATTTACATTTAATTTTTTTTATAATACAAGATTGGTTCTTTTGGATCATATGATTTCAAGGCTAACTGATTTCCTGGGTTGGTGTCAAAACTTCTTCAGTTTCCTTTGATCTGCCAATGGGATTTCCTTTGTCAAGTGTTATTTTGCCTTTCTGTGCACCATGCTAGTGCTTTTTCATGTTGCCACTTGTGTATAGAACTTGATTCTCAAATATTCACTAAAGGCCACATTTTTAAAGGTTGAAAGCACCTAGATGATTTTGAAAATCCCACTAGTGACCTAAACACCTTTAGCAATCTGATCCTAAAGAGCCTTTCTTGTATGAAATAGTTTTCAAAGGTAAACTTCTACTGTAATATTTACTAATGATAGATGTACAACCCCAAGATAGATTGACCACCACTAGAATTCAAAAATGATGAATCATGTACCTGAATGTCATTAAATTAAAATACTAAATAAATACAATCTTGTTTTGTTTTATTTGTCTTTTTGTTTGAGCCTTTAGGATGCACTAGCTCCATACTTCTGCTGTTACCTTTTTCCATATACCTAAAATGGTTATACATTCCTGTAAGATTTAATACCATTTTAAACTTCAAGTAACAAGATTCCCTCCCTTTTTAATTTACATTTTATTTCAAATCCTTATTTCTGTAATCCCCCATCCTGCAAACGCTGAAGCACACAGTTTATTTTTCTGTTACTTCATTGGTTAGATACATAGTTCTTGTTTTTTATCTACTGAATTGTTTATATTTCTAATTGCATATTTTAATTTTATAGCCTTTTATGTGTGATACATGTTGTGATATAATACAGTTAAGTGATGTTCTTCATTCTGATAAGTTTACTGTTTTGTACAGCCAAAATCAAAGTTTTTTTAAAACGAATTATTCTGTTGCTCCTTTCACTGGTCGGGGGGGGAGGGAGAGGGATGGCCATAATGCTTGTTATGATACAGACATTCAGGCCTGCCTGTAAAGGCCTATACTTTAAGAATGTAGGTATATGTTTATCATTTAGCTAGTAATAGAGGTATACAAGAAAAAATCTGTGTAAGGGCCTTCTCTCACTGTGACAGTCTGAGGCCCTGTTCTTAGGGCAATGCCTTTGGCTAAGCAGCAAAGGGAGCCATAAGCTGGGAAGCGAGACAAACTAGTCAATATGGGGCTGTTAGGAAGGTGATCCGATCTATCACCTCCAGAGAAAGGGAAGAGCCTAGAAGATGTAAAAGGAAATTTAGGTTGATAGTTTTCTGTCTGGTAAGAACTCACTTATCAATAGACACAGCTGGGAAACCCTTATGTCTTTATAGATGTAGTGGTGAAATCCTCACTTCTGTATTGTTTTGTCATTATAGTTCCCACTTTGCTATTGTTTATTTGCATTGTCTCTGTCTGGTTCTGTGATTGTTTCTGTCTGCTGTATAATTAATTTTGCTGGGTGTAAACTAATTAAGGTGGTGGGATATAATTGGTTAGCTAATCATGTTACAACATGTTAGGATTGGTTAGTTAAATTTCAGTAGAATGAGTGGTTAAGGTATAGCTAAGAATATTACTATATAAATTAGGGGCAAACAGGAAGTAAGTTGGGATTCAAAAATAAGGAAAAAGGAACTTGGATTTAAGCTTGCTGGCAGTTCACCCCAATACACATCCAATTGTTTGCATCTTCCGACTTCGGGTATTGTTGCTCTCTGTGCATGCGAGACAGACCAGGGAAGTGGGAGAGTGAAGGAATAAGCTCTCTAACAGTGCTGATCTCACCTAGTTTGCCTTTTGGTGAAACCAAAGTGCCTTGTCCCCACTGTGGTTTTACAGTGGGAGAGCTAATGCATGTTAAGTGACTCCATGGTAGGGTGACCAAATAGCAAGTGTGAAAAGTCAGGACAGGGGATGAGGGGTAATAGGCGCCTATATAAGACAAAGCCTGGAATATCGGAACTCTTCCTATAAAATCGGGACATCTGGTGACCCTACACCATGGTAACAACGTACATTTTCTCAGCATTGAGGACACAGACTGTAATGCTGACTCAGATGTTAAATGCATCATAATTGTTCATGGCTCAACAAATCTGACACTGATTGTGTCAGTAACACTGTTCCTTTGCCATCACAGTTATTTGCATTTGAATCTCTGCAGCCCAACCCCACCCCCATCAATGTCCTTTATTCCCTCCCCTTTACTTACTAAGGGCTTGCCTACATAGGCACAGGAAAGGTGTGAAGTTAATGCACATAAGTTACAACTCCTGAAGCCCATGTGGATGCTCTCATTCAGAAGTAAGTGACTTAGTTTTGACCATAGAAGATTGCAGGAATCCTTTCCCAAAACACTGTAAATCATCAAGCTTTTGACCTGTCTTGAACATTTTTGTACAGTCCAAGTGTAACCCACATTTGATTTTTTTTTTAGATCCAAAGAGAAGGAAGAAAGCAATGGAGCACTCATTTTAACTCTCCTGAGTGTTGCCTGAGCAGAAAAGCCTTTACAGCATTTTACAGGTATCAATTTTGACATGACAAAATGTCAATACATGGTTTATGGTTCAAATTTGATACAGGTTTGATTTAATTTGATAACAAGAATTGTCAAATAAATAGGCCTAATCAACTTTATTAATCAAAGATTATAAGTCAAAGATTAAAACAGCAAGGAGAAAAGAAGAACAATATGTTACCACTGATCTGGGAGACAGTTGTACAGCTGGCCATTTGACTCAATCTGAGCTTCACTCTGCCTCCATATATACTAGTGTTTGAGGGTTTCACCATTTCTTTGTATTATTCCTTAACCTTCTTATCTATTACCTTTGACATATTTTGAGGACTTTTTGCTAGGCTTGCACAGTCCCTGCAGTACACAGGACAAAGTTTGTAACTAGTTTATTATCCTGTTTTTGACCATATTCTAGAAGCCAGCAAAACCTTAGAGACATCCTTCACCAGTTATAGCTTGGTACAGAGGGCATGTTAGCTAAGCATCAGCAATATTGTTTGTATTGTCCTTGATCTTTGGAATATTTTTATAACTAACACTGAGATGACAATACTTCACATCTTCCTTTGGTTAAACAATTTAATGTAAGCAAAAGCATTTTGGAAGAGCTTAACATAAATCAAATTAACAGATATACAAAAACATATGTGATATTGTATATAATATTGTATATGATATTGGCTTACACTATAAACCTTATAGACTTTATCTGGCTCCATTCATATTTGCAAGATGGAAGATCTATAGCAGCCAACCACAGCAGAATACCTAAAGGCTGGAGGGTTGAGTGTATTTCTCAAGCATTGTACTCTCCTGCAGTATACAGAGCAAGAGTTATGCAAAGGTACAGCACCTAATTATAGTATAGTTTCAGCATGAATGTAAAGAATTCTAAATACAATGTACTATACTTATCCATTACTAGTGACTGTTTTATTCTGGTTACATAACATCTCCTTTTTAAACACATTTATAGCTACAACAACCAAATTTCATGATTTGATTCATACATTTTGCTTGTGAGCTGAATGCATCTATTTTCTATTAGTTAGCATAAAGCAATTTACATTCCTTGTTAATGATTCTGTTTCTGAGAGCAGTTTTCCCAATATATTTTGTTTACATTAGTCAGTTTTACAAACCTTGATAAAGTCCATTTCTTATCTGATAACTAATCTGCAGCAGTTAATACTGTAAGAACTTTGCAGACTGAGTTTTTCCATTTTGCCTTTGGTCTGGCTACAAACATCAGAGGCTTGGTTTATTTCAGTCAAAACATTTAAGGTGATCTTACTCCTTCTCTCTGCCCTGCACTTATCAAGGCATTTTTCATGATGAAGAGAATGAAGGCCTGATAGTATCATGGTAGATCCTGCTGGGCCCATTGAGGTTGTTGGCCTTCTTGTACAATGATCCCTTCTATGAACAATGGATATAGAGTGGTGGCACTCTTGTCCCATTAGAATGAATCAACTGATCCACATTTTTGGAGCTTCAAACTATAAAGATTCCTCGAATCTCAGCTTATACTTGCTTGCTAACCACACATGATGTGAACCTTATCGTTTACTAACTATGTGCTCCCAGGAAAATTTAATTTACAAACACTGCATTGTCTCTTACACCTTTCTACATTATGATGGAAATAAGAATTAGTCCATGATTGCAATATATAGAAAGGTCTGATAGGCTGTAATAAAATTATTTTCAGCTCACTTAAGACATTGAGATGTGCAAAGTGCGGGGCTAATCACCTGATCTAGAAACATCCAGAAATAGGGTGTTGCAGTTACTAGACATGCTCTGTATTTGTTTCTAAAGCTTTCATTAAAAAGAAAAGGAGTACTTGTGGCACCTTAGAGACTAACCAATTTCATTGTAGGCAAGCCACTTGGACTGTCACATCCCATTTACTGACCTGATAGCTCTGCCAGTCAGGCCTCGGGGGGAAATTTTATCAATATATCTGCTTAAGACAGTCATGTGATATCAGTGAAAGTGCATGCACATCTGCTGTGAGGGATGGGTTTCCTGTAAACACGAGAAGTGTTTTGAATAAAGGGAGGTCACTGACATTCTTATCAAGATCTGAAGAAGCCCGGTACGTACACTACATATTAGGGCCACTTTATAGAGACTTGGACTAGATTCACAGGTACATAGGCACCTACGGATTGAGGTACCTAAATCCCAGTTTTAAGCTCCACTGGAATTCACAAAACTCCCAGTGAATCCTGTAGGTGCCTAAACTCAGTGCCTACATTTTCAGTACAAAAGTTCCCTAGGTGCCTAAATTGCTGCCTCTGAACAAGTGCACTGCTGCCTCACTCTAGGCATCTGGATGCCTATCTCCCACCTAAGCCCCAGTGTGATTAACAATCGAGGGAAGACAGGTGGACAAATGCCTATCTTGCATGCAAGGCCTAATCTGGCAGGCATGCTCAGGGGCTGCCTGCTGAATGGATCAGTTCCCATTCAAAATCTGTCCGGAAGAGGTGGTAGTGGTGGCAGTGTTATTGCCTACCGTATAATTTTTAGTGCAGTGGTTAGAGCACTCACCTGGGATTTGGGAGACCAGGGTTCATTCCCCCATTCTGGTAGAGGGAGAGAAAGAATTTGAACAGGGGTCTCCCACATCCTAGGTTAAGGCTCTAACCACTGGACTATAAGTTATAAGGTGGGCACCACACCATCACCTCTTCCTGTGGCCTCACTTATTCTCACAAGTGCAAATTTAGGCTTCTTAAGCTGCCTGACTCCAGGAGAGGGGTTCCTAGTTGTGAATTGTTAGTGGAGATAAGCACTCCTAGGCAGCTCAGATTTAGGTTGCCAATTCTGTGAGGGGGAAGGGTTTATGACATACCCCTCATATCAGCATTTCCCATTGGTTAGTTTAGGCTAGTATGCTGGTTTTTGTTAATCCCATTCTAAAGTGCCTATCTATTCCCATTCGTTGCATAGGGAGCCTAAGCCTAGGTGACTAATTTAGCCTTTGTAAATTGCAGTGGTGTTCCACTGATTTTCTAGGTCCCTGAAAGTTAGGCATTGTGATGCTTGGCACCATAATGCCTATGTCCCTTTGAGAATCTAGCCCTGAGGCCTTTTCCTCACTGCTAAAAAAGGTGATTTTTTTTTTTAACTAACGTGCAGGAGCTATTCTGAGGGGGAAAAAACACAGTGAGAATAAGGCATGTCTGTTTTAGCAATGAGGAAAAGGCCTGAGAAAATCTCTCTGAAATAAGTTTAGAGAGCAATATATTCATATATGCGTGCCAAAGTACAAAAGTGCAAATTTTGTGTTGGGAACTTGTACAATATGTGTAGCAGTAACAAAGCAGGGATGGGGTGGAGTCTGTACAAAGAACAATGGTAGATTTTTTGCCTAACAGCCTCTGAGTAAATGGTATTCATAAGTATTCCAAATACTGTTTACAATGCTTTATGCTATTTTCAATGTTTTATGTGCATTATATGTTTGTTTACTACAGAAACTGCAATTTACAAAGGAAAAAGACTAATAAAGATGTGATGGGATCCCCGGGTTGCAGCGTGGGACTGTGGGACTGCTGTGCCCCCTTAACTCTCTCCAGCCTGGGCTTTCTCTCACAATGGCTCGCTAGTGCCCAGCAGCACATGCCTCCAGGCACTGTTATCTCTCAGCATAACAGCATGTGAAGCCCCACACCCAGCTAGATTGTATTAATGCTCCCAGAGCCATTCATGAATCAAACAGAGAAAGGGACCTGAGCCAAATCACCCCCAGCTGTCCCAGCACTGTATCTCAGGAATATACCATCTTGCACTGCAAGACAAGCAATGCAGATTTATTAATTGGTTCACCACTTCATCAATGGAAAGTGGACATACTCCAGCCTTTGCAAACCTGAGCAGATTTGCCCACACTTCATCCAAAGTCTCTGGTAAAGATAAACAATTACACAAGTTTATTGACTATAAAAGGTAGATTTTAAGTGATATTAAGTGATAGGCAAAAAGTCAGAGTTAGTTACCAAAAGAAATAAAATATAACCATACAGTCTGAGCTCTCAACCATATAGACCAGGCAACAACTAGATTAAGCCGTTTTTTTTCTCACCCCACTGGATATTGCAGCCCTTTAGTGTACAGATTCCACCCTTGAAATCTGGGCCAATCGCCTCTGTTGGTGTTGTGTCTTCTTCTCAGTGTCTTAGTTGCTTGTAGCATAGGTGGAGTCAGAAGAAGGTCAAGCATGTGGCCACTCTGTTTTATGTCCTTAGTCCATGTGCTTGGAAAACAAGTCCAGGCATGTCTGGGTACATGGCTAAGTATCCAGGCAAAGTTGAGCAATTCCCCTGGTGTGGCCTCATGCAGGTGAGCCACTGTATTGTAGTTCCTTTGCGGGACAATGATTGTTGGTGGGTTGATTGACACCCCACCTAGGTGTTAGTTACTTTCTTTACTAGGGAGCTAATATCTGGCTGGTCCCCCAACCTGCAGCATGTTGACAACCATACAACACCATTCTCATAACTTCATATGCATTAATGATACACATGACTTTCAGCAGATCATACTAACCTTTCCCCTGATACCTTACAAGGCAGGCTTTATATGTAAGATCATGATTACATGAAAATGAGGAATATGGTGGTTCCAGGATGCTCCCCCAAGGTACAGAATGTCACAAAAGCGATAACTCCTTCATTCAGGGTTTTACGACCAACAACCCTCAGGTTTAACTCTGTAGAGTGATTTTTCAAATTACAAAACTGCCACTATTTGTGTCCAGATTTAAAGGCGAGGTTTCACAGCGGTACAAGATGCGATGGGGATGTCCGCACCGCTCACAACGTGCTACCCCCAGGCCAGCAGCTGAGGCAAGGCAGAGGCAGCAAATCGTGACATGGCCGCAAAGCGAATGCCTAGATGCCAACAACTGCCGCCAGCGGCAAACTGTGGCGGGAGCAGCTCGTAACGTCACGCCGGCAGCCGCGGCGCCGCGGCCACGCTCCACGCACGCGAACTCGCGCCCTTGCTCCTCCCGAGTCACGTCCCTGCTCGCGCCACTCCGCGCGCTCTGCAGAGAGCGGCCTCGAGCGCTGCTAGCCAATCCCGTCAGACGCTCCACGCGTCACCCCCGCTGCCCGCTGATTGGCCGGCGTCGGGCTCCGCGGCCTCTCCAATATGGCGGCGCCCAGCGGAGTCCGGACCTGCGAGGACTTTGCCGAGTTCCAGGTACGAGCAGGGCCCGCTGGGGCCCCTCCGTGGCCGGGCGCTGCGCCTGGTGTGAGCCGGGCCCTGGGGGTGGCCGCAGCGGTTCCTGCCTCCAGCCGGGAGGTGACGGGAGCGGGTTGGAGCAGCCGGCTCTGCCCCACGCGGAGCCGGGGGGCAAATGGCCTCTTCCCCGCCCCTCACCGGCCTCCGTCCGCGCGGGGCCGAGGGAGCGGCGGGGTCCTCCCAGGACCCTGACTGACCGTGGGGCACGAGCTCCCGCCGCCCCGCGCAGAGGAGGGGAAACAAGGCAGGCGGGCGCCCCTCCCCTGGAGCGTGGGGGACAAGGTGCCTCTCCCCTACTGGGAGCAAGGGGTGTTTCCCGAAGTTGGGGTGAGGCGGGGAGATAAGTGTCCAGTGGGGATCGGGGCCTTCTGCTTGTGGGGGAGGACTCGGGGGTGGTGAAAATTGCAGAGACTGGTCGTGGGGGAAGATTCTAAAGGAAGGTGTCTGAGGCACCAGGTGGGTGCTTGGCCATTGTCTTCACCTATCCCTCCTAGTGTAGCTGCAATGTATACCAGCAAAAAGGTCATTTTTGCTAGTACAGCGTATACCAGTCTCTTATGCAAAATAAACAATGCTGCCCAAAGCACTTTTTTGCCAGTATAAATGTATCTGTCTTAAGGGACTTCCTGGTCTAAAAATGTTGCAAACCCTGCTTCCCCTCCAGCTAACCAACTTTAATGTCCAAGCAAAACTCTTAAGTGTAGACCACTCCTGAGATGGTATCTGAGCTTTGGACAGCCCCCAGAAGATATGGAAATGTGTACTGTCTGATGTATCCACAGTAGTTGTAGCCCTGTCAGTCCCAGGATATTACAGTGACAAGGTGGGTGAGGTATTGGACCAACTTCTGTTGGTAACAGAGACAAACTTTTGAGCCACACAGAGCTCTGAGACCTGAAGATATTAGAAGAGATATTACCTCACCCACCTTGTCTCTCTAAGGCCGTGTCTTCACTACGGCGATAAGTTGACCTAAGTTATGCAACTCTAGCTATGTGAATAATGAAGCTTACTGTCGTGTCTACACAGTGCTGGGTTGATGGGAGACACTCTCCCGTTGACTTAACTTCCGCTTTTTGTTCCCATGGAGTACTGGAGTCCATGGGAGAGCGATCTGTGGTTGAATTAGCAGGTCTTCCAGTAGACCTGCTGTATTGACCCCTGGTTCTCATCAATCACAGCATCAGGGAGTGGGTGGGTAAGGGTAGACATGTCCTATCTGCCTATCAGTTCATTTAACTTCTGTGCAATTGACCCAAAAGGCCAAGATCCCTTCTTCCCGTGTTTGTCTGATGCTTGCTGTCAGTGCACAGATAGTTGTTTATCTGGCTTTATATTTTTATATCTTGTGTGCTTGCTAGGTAATATGCCCTTAAAGTCTGGTTTGGCATTCATATTCACATGCCTGGAACTAGATTTTGTATGCAAACTCTCCGTAGTTTTAAGCAAAATATTCATAATTCCCCCTTCCCTGTGTCAATTTCACTTGTTATAATTGGATATTTGAGAAGTTAAATGTGACCTAATGTTTAGATTTCAGGGGTAGGCAGGTATGATAGAAGTGCACTGATACAATAGTTTTCAGAGTAACAGCCGTGTTAGTCTGTATTCACAAAAAGAAAAGGAGTACTTGTGGCACCTTAGAGACTAACCAATTTATTAGAGCATAAGCTTTCGTGAGCCACAGCTCACTTCCTCAGATGCATATCGTGGAAACTGCAGCAGGCTTTATATATACACAGAGAATATGAAACAATACCTCCTCCCACCCCACTGTCCTGCTGGTAATAGAATACAATAGTATTACAATAAAAAAGGAAAGAATTCAGGCAACTGTATCTTTGATGTTGCTAAAGCACACAGATATCTCTCTTGAAGAAACAGTAGGCTCGCATGTGATCTCAAAGTATTTCCTAGTGGAAGAACTTCTTCTCTAGACTACAACATATTTATCTCTCCTTCAAATTATGCTATTGTGCTGCCTCTATTCTCAAAATGCTCTGTATGTTTTCCAGAAAAAAAACAAACAGCAAACATTTCCAGCAAATATGTCTAATATGATTGTCCATGGCACTGCTTTCTTCTTTGGTTGCAGTTATGAGAGTGTTTTGTTTTATTTAAATAGAGAAAACAAAGGAATAGATTCCTCACTGCCTCACTTATCTGATCTGTTGCATGTGCAACAGGTGTATCCTAGGTTAAAAGAATCACTCTTAAAATATTAGCGGCACATCATAGTACTTCCATGTTAGATTTCATGTGGGTTATTTACATTTAGAATAATTAATATAAAATACAAAATGTGACTGACTTACACCAGGTAAAGTCCAGGGGCTAAGTTCTGCATGATTCTGTGGCTATGGAATTTGCAGTTTTTCTAAGATGCTACAGAATTCAGTGGGTTTTTTTGCTGTGGGATTTGCCATTCTGCTGCACTTAGATACCCCAAATTGTGTTTACTTATTCGCATTACCATAGTGTTTAGGAGCCCCAGTCATGGACCAGGACCCCATTTTGCTAGGTACAGTGCAAATACAGAACAAGATGGCCCCTGCCCCAAAGAACTTTCTGTGCCTCTGTTCTGTGACTTTTTTGTAGCTGTCTCTTGCTCTTCAGCTTTTCTCAAAAGGGGGAGTTAGTTCGATTTCAGCATACACTGTTCTATGGAGCTAGGCAGCAGGGCTTTGAAAGCCATAGATGGGTATTCAGCTTGCAGCCAATGAGTAGGAAAACCAGAAGTGTTGGCCAGCCACCCTGAGCTTCCTCAGGGACAGCACAATAGCTGATTCTGGAAAGATGAGACGCTGCTGAAACCAGCTACGAGTACCTCTCTAGCACACAAACTGAGGGGAATGAGGGTCTTATGCAAGATACCTGCAGAGCAGGGGAGTGGAGCTGGGCAGCCTAGAGAACAAAGTGAAAATACTCAAAGGCAATCTCCCTGGACACTCAATAACAGACTTAAAAGTGGCAGATGAGGAAAGGCAGAGGCAGCAAATCGTGACATAGCAGCAAAAGAGAATGCCTAGATACCAATAACTGCCACCAGCAGCAAATTCTTAGCCTCCATGCAGGCTAACTCATGCCTTTGCTCCGAATGATGTCCCTACTCGTGCCGCACGCTCCCCAAAAAAACCTCAAAAACAAACTTCAGTGAGAAACTGCAGAACTGGAATTAATTTGCAAACTTGACTCCATCAAATTAGTCCTGAATAAAGACTGGGAGAAGAGAAGAATGAGGGGGGATTTGATAGCTGCTTTCAACTACCTGAAAGGGGGTTCCAAAGAGGATGGATCTAGACTGTTCTCAGTGGTAGCTGATGACAGAACAAGGAGTAATGGTCTCAAGTTGCAGTGGGGGAGGTTTAGGTTGGATATTAGGAAAAACTTTTTCACTAGGAGGGTGGTGAAACACTGGAATGCGTTACCTAGGGAGGTGGTGGAATCTTCTTCCTTAAATATTTTTAAGGTCAGGCTTGACAAAGCCCTGGCTGGGATGATTTAGTTGGGGCTTGGTCCTGCTTTGAGCAGGGGGTTGGACTAGATGACCTCCTGAGGTCCCTTCCAACCCTGATATTCTATGTTTCACTACAAAAAATAATTTTACCTCTGATGTTCACCCCTTCTTGTCTGTTGGAAATGGGCCACATCTACCATGACTGAATTGGCCTCGTTAGCACTCCAAAAAGTAATTTTCCCTCTGTTAATATTCACCCCCTCTTGTCAACTGTTGAAAATGGGCCACATCCACCCTAATTGAATTGGCTTTATTAGCACTGAGATCCCACCCCCAACTCGGTAAGGCAACTCCCATCTTTTCATTTGCTGTGTATTTATACCTGCCTACTGTATTTTCCACTGCATGCATCTGATGAAGTGGGTTTTAGCCCATGAAAGTTTATGCCCAAATAAATTTGTTAGTCTCGAAGGTGCCACAAGGACCCAAAACAATATTCATCCTCAAAAAATTCAGCAAAGACTGTTTCATGGATGGCACTTTTTTGGTTTTTTTGCTGTGTTCTTCAGGTAACACAGCTATTCAAATTAAAAATTGCGTAATTGTACAGTTCCTCTCTAACACGGCTGCTACTCTGAAACCTCTAATTTCCCTGTCATTCAAGTATAAGCAAGGATTTTTATTTTTACATGCAGGATTTGCTCAGGGTGATGCGGACAATTGATGACAGAATAGTCCATGAATTAAACACTACACTTCCAACAGCTTCCTTTGCAGGGAAAGTCGATGCTAACCAAACCTGTAAAGAGCTCTACCAGTCTGTAAGTGTACCTATTCCATTATAGCTTTTTTTTAACCAATTTGTGATGCTTTATTAAATGTAGTGTCCAGAAACACAAAATCACCCGTTCCCCAGCTTGTTACAAATTGCTAGCACAGCAGACACTCCAATATGCATCCACAACTGACCTACTTGACTTTTTATATAGCTAGTCTCCACTAATGGCTGCTTTACGTCAGGAACCCATGTGCAGAGTTTGTTGTTGTTTTTTTGCTCCACTCTAGCATTCTTGCAGGATATTCTGCTGACCATAGTATGTGTCAGACAGCTCATCCATTACTCCATCTAAATAGCAGGGCTAACACATTTCCGCAGTACTTTCAAAGCAGTCTACTTCTATAAAGTTAAGGTCTTCACCTTTTCCTCTGTCTGATACTATTTGTTAAATTCAGTTACTTGGTATTCTGAACAACATTGCTTGCCAGGATATAAAGACTCAAAACTGATTCTTATGGGATCACAGACAACTGATTCCAAAGATTATAACAGCAGCCACCAGATTTGAAACCTTTATATCTTAGAAACTCCTCCCTGGAGCAGTAGAGCCTATACGGTGGTAGGATGTGGGTGGGAGTCAGGCTTAGCACGAAGTAAAGGCTTGTGTACATGTACAAGTAGCACCACTGTAGTACTTTAGTGAAGACTCTACTGTGCCAATGGGAGAGCTTCTGCTGTCAGCGTAGTTAATCCACCTCCATGAGTGGCAGTAACCCTGTTGACAGGAGAAGTTCTACCGGTCGACATAGAGCTGTCTACACTGGGGGTTAGTTCAGTATAACTACATCACTCGGGTGTGGATGTATACCAGTGTAAATTTGTAGCATAGACCGGACCTAAGGAAACAACAAAGCAGTAGGGTGCGTCAAGGAGAAGCAGCGCCTCTGAAAGATTTGACCTGTCGGCTCTGTGTAATGGTGTAGCCCACCTGTCTCTTGTCCCACCCTCAATCTACTTTGTTTCAGTCACTTCCTGTAAGCACTGAGGAATTTCAGTTGTTGGTACTGAGCGGGAATATTATATCCATGAGATGTTTTCTTTTAAAAAAAAAAAAAAAGAAAAAGAAAAAAGGCAGTTGGACTCACTTTAGTATCTTTATTGTGTCTTTCCCTGCTAGTGTTGTGCTCTTCTAGCACCTGCTCCATAGCTTGCTGTGTACCCTGCAATGTGAGCCCCTGTTAGCATGGCCCCAGCACAGAAAGATCAATATAGTTATACTATTGCTATTCGATTCCCCCACCTACCTTAGAATTGGAAATAAGATCTTGTATACAGCTGTCAGTTTGTGGGGAGTGGGATCCACTTCTGAGAGAAGGAAGGGGTATTCTCTCCTTGTGATGTACGGAAATGGGGACCTATCACATAAGCAGAAGTATAGAAGAGCAGTTGTGGCAAGATTGCTCTACCAACAAGGAGAGCTGCTATTGTAGCTGTACTGTGAGACTCAGCACAGCATGTTTTGTTTTGTTTTTAAACTTGTTTTTGTAATTTAGCGGCTTTTTCTTCCCACAGGCCATTGAGCTAGATAATCTGATTATTTTTTTCTTCTCCAATTAGCTGATGGAGGCTCATGCCAGCAGAGAGAAAATAATCAAAAGCTGTATTGCTCAGACTTCCAATGTAGTAAAAACTCTTCGAGAAAAGAGGGAGAAGGCCCAGGATGACATAGCATTATTAAAGCAGCTCAGGCAAGAGCAGACAAAGGTGAGTGGTGGTACTTCCTGGAATTCATTCAGGGAGAAAGGAAGGGTTGGTGTTTCAGCTAACTGATTATTTCCATTGTGAAGATCTGTCATCCTGTACTGAATTTTAGCTCGTACAACTCAAGTTTGGCTACTTGTTGGCTTGGTTGGTGAGAGGGCTCCCTTCAGTCCACAAGACAGAACTGTGCACACTTTTAATCTATAATCTGTTATGACAACATGTAAAATAAACACAATTCATTCACCAAATCATAGACTACGGTCTTAACCAAATAACAGTCATTAACAGATAGTGAATGTCACTTAAAAAAGGAAAGAGAAGCAAACCTTTGTTAAAGATGTCCTGACAGGGCCTCATAACTAGGGCCCTACCAAATTCATGGTCCGTTTTGGTCAATTTCACAGTCACAGGATTTTAAAAATCATAAATTTCATAATTTCAGCTATTTAAATCTGACATTTCATGGTGTTGTAATTGTAGGGATCCTGACCCAAAAAGGAGCTGTGGGGAGGGGTCACAAGGTTATTGTAGGGGGGGTTGTGGTACTGCTACCCTTACTTCTGCGCTGCTGCTGGCGACGGCGCTGCCTTCAGAGCTGGGCAGCTGGAGAGTGGTGGCTGCTGGCTGGGAGTCCGGCTCTGAAGGCAGAGCCGCCACCAGCAGCAGCAGCGCAGAAGTAAGGATGGCATGGTGTAGTATTGTCACCCTTACTTCTGTGCTGCGCTGAGAGTTGCGCTCTCGGTCATCAGCCACCACTCTCCGGCCACCCAGCTCTGAAGGTAGCAGCGCAGAAGTAACAGTGGTATGGTATTGCCCCCCTTATTCTGAGCCTTCAGAGCTGGGTGCCTGGCCAACAGCTGCCACTCTTCAACTGCCCAGCTTTGAAGTCAGCGTAGAAGTAAGGGTGGAAATACTGTGACACCCCTCCCCCCAAAAAAACAACAACAAGAAACAAACAAAAAAAACAAAACCTTGCGACCCACCTGCAACTCCCTTTTGGGTCCGGACCCCCAGTTTGAGAAATGAAGTCTTCCCCCCTTGAAATCTCTATAGTATAGGGTAAAAGTACACAAAAGACTAGATTTCACATGGGGAGACCAGATTTCACGGTCTTTGTGATGCATTTTTCATGGCCGTGAATTTGGTAGGGTCCTACTCATAACCTTTCAAAACTTGTGCCTGCTGAAAATGAAGATCTTGGAGAATCAGGGAAATAAACACTAGCAAATATGGCAATACACAATTTAGTTAACATTCCAGAACCTCAACTCTGCCCCCTTGATCTCTGCCACAAGGGGTGCTTCAGAGAGGCGGCCCTACCAACCCCTCACTCAGTTTGTTAACAGGAGCTCAAACTATTGTTCTTAGTGAGGTCTGCCAACCTACGTCTAGGTCCCTGAGTCAATGGTGCTGCAAAAATACAGTGAGGATGGAAGTGTGTAAACAGGAGTGCTGATATTGGGGTTTGTGTGAGGTGTGAGAAATTGGCAGTTTTCATTAGGCTGGGTAGAGTAATGTTATATTCCTATTGCTATCACCCAAGGGGTAGAATTAAGGTGGTGTGTGGTATGGAAAGCATTACTATAACTGTACAATTCCTTCTTTTCTAATGTACTCCAAACAAAATAACACTTCCTGAATTTCGGAGGTGTCAGTTTGAAGGGTCTGCGGCACTGCCAGGCAATTGTAACTCCCCTTTAACCAAGTTTTTATTAATGTTCCTTGTTTTGTGAGGAGGTAGGGTAGTGGTGGGGTCATGATGGGAAGGCTTTGGGGCCACATATCACCACCTCTCAGGTACCGGCTGTGCCTTCCTTCAGGCACTTTATACAACCAGTAGTACTGGAGGGGCCACAGTGAGAAAAGGTTGTAGCTGATCAACTGTGAGGAACACATACACCAACTTGGAGGTTAAGCATAGGGAAGGGAAGGGGACCCCCAGAGTCCCTACTCCATTTCAGAGACTAGCATGGGGGGGAACAGGTTTTGCATACGTCTCTACAGCATATGAGGTTTACAGAGGAGTGAAGTGCCCTGTTGATCTCAATGGGTGTTCTCTTCCCCACTTGGCCCATCTCAGTGCTATGTGCCTGTGCCCTGCATGAGAGCATACCTTTCTCATTTCCCTACTCCGTTTTCAGCACAGTGTGCGTGTGGCATGCATTGAGTGTACCTATTAGTTCCTGATGCAGGCTGGATCTGTTGTTCGCAGTGGTGCCTGGCAGGAGTTCACTGAGCCTTGTTTGGCCCATAACTGATTTGTCTTGGCCAGGACTCTTACATTGACCTCACTCGTGTCCTTGTCAACGTGACAGCAAGTTCCTCCTATATTAGCCATACTGGCTTTCATATCCCAGCACAGTACTGCCACAACCTGCCAAACTATTCTAGGGCAGGACTTGGGCTGATGTGTAGATAGTGCTGGAGATACACTTCTGTGGTGTTGCACTTCCTCAAAATTCATACACCACCCATACTTCCAGAAGGAGTTCCATTGTGGCCCCAGACAGCAAGAAAGGAAGTGCTAATTGTTACACTCACAAATCTTCTGAGGAGAGGATTTGAATTCATGGTCCTTGTGTTAAAGGGCCAGCATCTGTTTCCCAAGCAACCAAATGTTACTCACTGTGCCATTGACAAAGGTGTTCCCTAGTAAACAATAGCTTGAAGAGGGGTGAATTGTCTGTAAACCTTTGTCTCTCTAAGGTAGATACTCTGTTACCAAAAGATGCTTGCCAGAACCTGGTGTACGCATCTGGAAAACCAGAATGCGAATATGATAACCAGTTTTGAAAACCAGTATTTCAAAGAAGTTATCGTTGAATAATTGATCTGAGGGACCGTCCGGTGATGCGATCCTCATTAAGACACAGCCATAACGTTTTCCCTGGCTGTGGGGGGGTGGGGAAGTTATAGGAATTGATAAATGTTAAAAGCAGCTTTTAGGGGTATACATATGTCAGAAACGCTTTGACCAAATCATCCCAAATTTGCACCACAAAAGTCTAGTCTAGGCCCCAATGGGGCCAGTTTTGAACCAAGCTGAATTTTGAAATACTGCTTATACATAAAATTTTGCTTCAGACTTTCTTCCTCCCTTTTAGGAAGCTCCCGCATGAATGCTGTTTTGTTGGTTGGACCTGCCATACATTGTACTCTTTAGAAAAGAATGAAAGTCAAATAAGTTCTGAATTATTAGGTTTTGAAGCTGGCTCTTGGCGCAGCACACTAAGGGTACATCAACACAGCAAAAAAACAAAAGCAACCCCTCACCCCTGCGTTATCCAGTATCAGAACCTGGGTCAACTGATGTGGGCTCACACTGCAGGGCTAAAAATAGAATCATAGATGTTCGGGCTCAGGCTGGAGCCTGGGTTCTGAGACCCTCCCCCCTCGGCGGGATTCACAGCCTGGGTTCCAGCTTGAGCCCAAATGTATACACTGCTATTTTTAGCCCTGCAATGCAAGCCCTGCGTGCTCGAGTTAGTTGATCCAGTCTCCAAGACTTGCTGCTGTGGGTTTGGTTTTTTCCCCCGCTGTGTAGGCATACCATAAATGAGCTCGGGGCAGTCCACTTATATAAGCTTTTTTTAAGACCAGGGGGGACCTTTGTGGTCGCATAGTTTGACCTCCTGCATAACACAGGGCATAGAACTTCCTTGAACTAAGTCCTGCTGATTTAAATAATACTGATTTAAAACACTTCCAGTAATGGGAAATCCACCACAGCCCTTGTTAAGTTGTTCCAGTGCTTAGTTGTCCTAAAAATGTGTGCCTTATTCCAAGTCTGAATTTATCTAGCTTCAATTTCTAACCACTGGATCTTGTTTTATCTTTGTCTGCTAGATTGAAGAGCCCTCTTATCAAATTTATGTTTACCATGTAGCTACTTGTAGATTGATCAAGTTATTCCTTAACTTTCTCTTTGATAAGCTAAATAGATTGAGCTCCCTGAGACATGTTTTTCAATCCTTAGATCATTTTCATGTCTCTTTTCTCAATCGTCTCCAAGTTTTCAAAATTCTTCTTGAAGTGTGGACACACTATTCCATTAGCAGTTGCATCAATGCAAAATAACAGAGATAATGTAATCTCCCTACTTCTTCTCAAGATGCCTCTGTTTTATACATCCAAGGATTACACTCGACCTCTTAGCAATGGTGACAAAATGCAGCTTATGTTCTTCTGGTTATCCACTATGACCTCCAAATCCTTCTCAGAGACACTGTTTCCCATGTTAAGAGTTCTCCATCCTGTAAGTATTGCTAGCAGTCTTTGTTCCTAGATATATAACTTCACATTTGGACCTACTGAAACACATTTTGTTTGATTGTGCCCAGATTACTAAGTGGTGCTGATTGCTCTGTGTCTGTGACCTGTGGTCCTATTTACCATTGCCCCAATTGTTGTGTCCTCTGCACACCATCATATAGATTTTGTTTTCTTCCTGGTCATTTGCTAGAAATGTTAAAAGTTTAGGACCAAGAACCAGTCCCTGCGGGACCCCGCTCAAAATGTATGTGCACGAATCTGTTTATAATTATGTTTTGAGGCTTATCAATTATTCAGGTTTTAATCCATTTAATGTATATTATGTTGATTTTGTAGCTTTCTAGTTTCTTAATCAAACTGTCTTGTAGCACCGAGTCAAATGCCTTACAGAAGTCTATTACATCAACACCATTATCATCCATACTTGTAATCTTATAATAAAAAGATATCAAGTTAGATTAATAGTCACTTTTCCATAAACCCATGTTGATTGGCATTAATTATAAACTGACTCCCATGTCAGACATTCCATTATTTTGCCTGGGGTCAATGTCAAGCTGTCAGGATTAAAATTACCCAGGTCATCCCAAGTACTCTTTTAAAATATTAACACATTAGCTTTCTTCCAGTTTTATGGAACTTCCCCAGTGTTTCAAAAATGTTGATTTTTAATAATTAGTAGTCCAAAGAACTCATTGGATAGCTCTTCTAAGACACTTGGATGCACTTCCTCCAAACTTGTTGACTTTAAACAAGTCTAGCTTTAGTAGTTGCTGTTTAACATCTTTAGTTAGTTTTTGATATCTCATGGCAATGAGGTCCACAGTTAATAATACATTATTTAAAGATTTTTCCTTTTATAATGGTTGCCTTTGTTTCACCGAATGTCTGGTTATTATTACGGTGGAGTTGTAGTGAAACCATAGTTAAGGTTGTGTGAGAGAATTGTGTTTAACAAGAAAAAAGAATTGTAAATGATTTACTCACGGGGGCGGGGAGGGAGAGTGTAGGAGAGTCCCTTCCATTTTCTTTGCAGTTAGAATTTGTAGGGAAATAAGCATCTTAAAATATTTTGGGAATAAAAACAGATGGGTTTGAATTTGGGTCCCTGATTTTTCACTGTTTCTCAAACACCTTTTGCAAAGAGTACATACGGAGACTGTACACTGTATTTCCAGTGTTGATTATTGTGTATCTGTGGGGTACACAAATATCACTTTCCTATATTTTTCATTTTGGAATTTCTATGAAAAGATTTTAATCAATAGCTGATTTGAGTGTCATCAATTTTGTATTAACTATGTATTAACTATGTATTAACAACTGTATTAACTATGACAGGTTTCAGAGTAACAGCCATGTTAGTCTGTATTCGCAAAAAGAAAAGGAGTACTTGTGGCACCTTAGAGACTAACCAATTTATTTGAGCATAAGCTTTTGTGAGCTACAGCTCACTTCATCGGATGCATACTGTGGAAACTGCAGAAGACATTATATACACAGAGACCATGAAACAATACCTCCTCCCACCCCACTCTCCTGCTTTTCCACAGTATGCATCCGATGAAGTGAGCTGTAGCTCACGAAAGCTTATGCTCAAATAAATTGGTTAGTCTCTAAGGTGCCACAAGTACTCCTTTTCTTTTTGCGTATTAACTTATAATGACTTTCTTTGCTAGGTAGCACTTTGTTCAAAAGAGCAAATCTGCCAGATTACAATGGTTGTATTTAATGTTGATGTTTTTCCATTGTCAAATGCTCAGTATAGCGGCTATGTTCACTACTGCAAAAAATGTAAGGCACTGTTTGCTTTTTATTTATCTCCAGTTTACGTAGTTTTTGAGTAACATAAGGGAATTCATATAGGAAAAACTTCATTTAAAGTTAATGTTCTGTTTTACTTGAGTAGCATTTCCTCAAATTCTGAAAAGCTAGTATATACACAGTCAGGGTCTACAATCGCGCTGTTGCTTTCTACAACAATATTTTACTTACTACTATCCTCCTTCCACATTAACATGCAAGGCTTTATAAACTGCCATGCAGCCTTAACTCCAGCATACCGTCAGAGTTTAAGGCCAGAAGGAACCACCAGATCATCTAGTCTGATTGCCTGTATATCACCGTCCACTAAACGTCATCCAGCAACCTCCATATTAAGCTCAACAACCAGAATAGATCAAAGTGTAGTACGAGCCTCAGAAGACTAAACTATTGTGTGCCACAGGCAGAGAACATGAAGGACCAGGGTGCACCAATGCCCAAGGCCTCTGCAGTGCAAAGTAATTAAGTAAGAAATACCAGATGATCCTAGCACATGATCCATGTCCCATGCTACAGAGGAAGGTGGGAGGGGAAAAAAACAAGCTCACTCGTCCTGGCCCTGAATATGGTAATCAATTAGAACCCTGAGCATGTGAGCAAGACCCACTGGCCAAGTACCTGAGAGAGAGGATTCCCTGGCTTACCCCTTCCAGTATTGTCAGACATGGTCATCTCTGATGCTTTATAGGAAGAACACCCAAATCTCCCAGAATACATTGGGGAGAAAAAATTCCCTTCCAGATCCCTTCAGTGGACTGGATGAAGCCCTGAAGCATGAGATCTTAATAACATAAGACGTGAACCTGAAGAGACATCCAGGGCTGCTGAGCCCAGTTCCACACCACCACACGCAAATCTATGATCTAATCCCACTCAAATTTATGAAGCCCTATCGTAAAACTAATTAAGTTGTTTTCCCCCACAACATCCATTGGGAGGCTGTTCCAGAACCTCACTCCTCTAATGGTTAGAAACAATCTAATTTCCAGCCTAAATTTTTGCATGACCAATTTATACCCATTTGTTCTTGTGCCAACTTTGTCCTTCAGCTTAAATAGCTCTTCATCCTCCTTGGTATATTTATACAGAGCAATCATAGCCCCTCTCAGCTTTTGTTTGTCTAGGTTGAGCAAGCCAAGCTCTTCCAGTCTCCTCTCATAAAATTGGCCCTTCATTCCCCTCGCCCACTCAATCATCTAAGTCAATCTGCCTGCTGACCACAGTGGAATGCCGCTTTTGGGCTTGGGAAACAAGCACTGAGTGGTGGGATCGAATCGTGATGCATGTCTGGGATGACGAGCAGTGGCTGCAGAATTTTCTCATGAAGAAAGCCACATTCATGGGACTGTGTGATGAGCTCACCCCAGCCCTGCAGCACAAGGACACAAGAATGAGAGCTGCCCTGTCACTGGAGAAGCACATGGCTATAGCAGTCTGGAGTAGCCAGCTTCCACGGTGCAACTGATCGGTTGCTAACCAGTTCGGAATGGGAAAGTCGACTGTTGAAGTCGTGTTGATGGAAGTGTGCAGGGCCATTAATCGCATCCTGTTTCCAAAGACCGTGACGCTGGGCAACGTGCATGAGATTGTAGATGGCTTTGCACAAATGGGCTTCCCTAACTGCGGAGGGGTGATAGATGGCATGCACATTCCAATTTTGCCACCAGGCCACCTAGCCACCAAGTACATTAATCGCAAGGGGTATTTCTCAATGTTTCTCCAGGCGCTTGTGGATCACTGTGGGCATTTCACGGACATTAACGCAGGCTGGTCCAGAAAGGTGCATGACGCACGCATCTTTCAGAACACTGGCCTGTTCAAGAAGCTGCAAGCAGGGACTTTCTTCCTGGACCAGAAGATCACCGTAGGGGAACTCGAAATGCCCATTGTGATCCTGGGAGACCCTGCCTACTTCTTAATGCCATGGCTCATGAAGCCATACATGGGGCAACTTGACAGCAGTAAGGAGCGGTTCAATAACAGGCTGAGCAAGTGCAAAATGACTGTGGAGTGTGCATTTGGCCGTTTAAATGCTCACTGGCGCTGCCTCTATGGGAAGCTTGACATGGCTGATGACAATATTTCTATGCTTATAGCCGCGTGCTGTACGCTCCGTAATGTGTGTGAAGGGAAGGGTGAAAGCTTCACTCAGGGCTGGACCACAGAGTCTCAGTGCCTAGAGGCTGAGTGTGAACAACCAGAGACCAGGGCTATTAGAGGGGCACAGTACGGGGCCATAAGGATCAGGGATGCCTTGAGGCAGCAATTTGAAGCTGAAAGTCTCTAATATTTGTTGCTATGCTCGGGATTGCAGTGCTTGTAATACTAGGAGGTGCTTGATGCATGTGATGCAAGAAGGGGCCTTAACATTATTGTATGTTGCTTTGCAGTGCTATTTTTGCTTTCACTTAATAGAATAAAGATTGCTTTCAAACAAACAATTCTTTTATTAAAAGACAACAACTGGAGGAGGAGTCAAACAAAAAAGTCAGCAGGGAGGGGAAGGAGGTATGGGGGAAGAAAAGCTCTCAAGAGGAGGAGGGGTCCCAGGACAGCTACAGATTTGTGTATGTCCAGGGATCATACCCAATCTTCTCCTTTGGAGTACAATGCACCCAGTGCTGTACTTCAGCTGGGCCAAACTGCAGATGGATGGGTGTTGAGTGCAGTGGGTAGTAGGAGCCCACACTGCTGGACTGTGAGGAGGGAGGAGTGGAATGCTGTGGGTAGAGAGTGGAGCCAGGGGGACAGTGTGTGTGTGTGTTGGGGGGGGGGTGCGTGGGAAAGAGCTTTGTGACAGCGGCTGCAGGGGAGGGCGGGTGCGGAGCTGCTCAGTTTGAAAGAGCTAGTCTCGCCTGGAGCGTGTCCACTTGGCGCTCCGTAACTGTTAGGAGCCGCTCTGTGGCTTCTTTCTTGTTTGCCGCATTCTCCTTTCAGTCCTTTTCTCGCTGTCCTACCACTCCTTCAATTCCTGTTTCTCGGTGGCCAAGTACGTTATAACCTCACGCAGAAAGTCCTCCTTAGTTCTTCATAATTTCTGTCCCCATACTTTCCACAGGAGGTGATCATTCTGGAAGATATCTCACAGCTGAGGGTGAGCAGGGAATCAAGGGAGGGTCTTCTCCAAGCCTGTGGCTTCCGCCCTGGCGCCTATGCGGCTAGCCCGTGTGCAGCAATGGTGTCCTGGTCATGGCCCCTTTCTATCCTGCATCATCTAATCTGTCCATAGGTAACATAATTCCTATGGCTGGAGCACAGCTGGACTGCACAGCTTCCTCTCCTCAAATGCCGATGAGGTCCAGCAGCTCGGCATTGCTCCAAGCGGGGGATCGCCTGGTGCGTGGAGCAGGCACATCCACCTGGAAAGATGTGCTGAGACCACTGCACGCATCACCGAGCAAAGAAGAAGGGCACCTTCAAATTTGCAAAGGAACGTATAGGGTGGGGCTGATGGTTGGTCAGCCAAGAGCAGGGCAGTAGAGTTCAAACTGATGGCCAGAGAGCTCTGTAATTGCCATGGTGTGTACACTGGCACCACAGCGCTGTAGCCCCAGTGCAGAAAGCTCTACGCCTCTCATCGAGGTGTTTGGTTTTTTTAATAGCGCTGTAAGTGCGCTGAAACTGCTCACTAAGGGGCTTGGTAGTGTGTACACCTCAGGAGTTTAGTGCACAGAAACTTGCCAGTGTAGATAGGGCCTAAGAGTCTGCTCTGTGCATTCCTACAAAACTGTTTCAATGTTTGAAATAAAACACTGTGCTTGATGTTTTAAAAAAAAAAAAAACCCAAACACCATTGTTAATGTTGCTATTGATAGTTAATCTCATTCTCTGAGGCAGAAATGTAGCAGCCTGCCTGCTAGTAACATTGTTAATGTTCCTATTGTTAGTTAACTGTCCCCATTCTCACTCAGTCCCGAGGAGTGTGAAACCTGTAAATGTTTTAAGGCTCCTTTACGTTGCCAGAATGGAAAGGAGCCTTATTGTAAATGATAGGGAATCCTCAGCTAGGAAGATATATGTGCTTTCTCAGTTTTTTTTTTTCCTGTGCCAAAGTGGCACAATGTGATTTAGATTACAGCTCAGGATTTATTTTACTTACCCATTTAAAAAAAAGACTTGGAGGGCAAATAAAACATTTATTAAGCGGTCAATAAAATGTCAGGACAATTAGAACCAAGTACTTCCCAAAGTACCCAGCCAGGTCCAGATGAAGTTACCAAAGGCAAAGGGATGTGAACGGCCTTCACATCATGCATCAAAAATGGTTACACCAGTTTCTCACGCTCGAGAATTCCTACAAAAAACTGTATTCGGATGGGGACAACTTATTTTGCACATCCTGCAATGTTGTTCTCAATTATGACTGATGGTCTGTAATTGTGGATCATTCTGCATTTTTAAAAAAACCCACATTTTTGACAAATATGCAGAATTTAAAAATCTTGTGTGCAGAATTTTTAATTTTTTGGTGCAGAATTCCCCCGGGGTAAACTCTGCACTGGAGCTGTGCCATTTTGAATTTTCCCCTCCTTGAAAGTGCATGAGCAGAATTGTACACTGTATTCCAGATGGAGTCTTAAAAGTGCCTTGTACAGTGGGACCAATACTTCTCTCTGGAAATACATTACCTCATACATCCTAAGATCATATTTGCCTTTTTCACAGTTGCATCAACTTGGTGACTCAGTCATCCTGTATCAGTAACACACTTAGCTTTCTTGTATCCTCTGTTGCTTTCAGCTGATGAGCTCACAGCCTGTAGCAGAAATTCTTATTGTTAGTTCCTAAGTGAGTGGCTGTACACTTTGCACTATTGAATTTCATCCCAATTCGATTACTTCAGACCTCAGGGTCATCCGATTCTTGTATAATATTCCAATTCCCCACTGTATTGACACTGCCTTCATTTGGTGTTATCGGCAGAGTTCATTAGGACACTCCTACTTTTTGTTCCAGCAACATTAATAAAAATATTAAATGAGTTTGCTCCCAAAACTAATTCTTGCAGAACTCCACTAATAATCTCTCTCCAGCCTTGATAGTTTGCTTGTCAGCACAACCTGCTGTCTTTTGCCCTTTTACAAGTTTCTTATTGGGCTCTTGCGCACCTTTTAATTTAATTTATTTCCCATATGACACCACATCAAATACTTTCTTAAAGTCCAACTATATTAGATCTACTACATTTCCCTTATCTAAAACATCAATAATCTTCTCAAAGTAAGATACTGGGGTAGTAGTCTGCCATGTGCTACCTTCGGTAATTCCATGTTGCATTACAGCCCATTTTCCATATACTGCGATGCATTTAGTAATCCTTTCCTTCAGAATTTATTCTGAAACCGTACATACTATTAAGGTCAGGCTAAGAGGTCTGTAGTTGCCTGGATAACTTTTTTCCCCTTTCTGAAATATAGGCTGGCTATTCTCTGCTCATAAAGTACTGATCCTAAATTGATAGATTTATTAAAAATCCTGGGTATTGGACCAGCGATCTCATCTGCCAGTTCTTTCAGTATTCAGGGATGGAAATTATTCACCCTCCCAATTTGAGCAAATTAAGATCTAAGTCTTTCGCCTGCCATGTGGTAATCTTTGCTTCTCTACGCAGTTCCATCAGCCATCCTGCCTTCATGTCTGTGTTCTGTACTTTCACTTTTATTGAAAATTGAGGCAAAGTATTCATTTAGTTTTAGGGCAATACTTAGATTATCTTTTATCTCTACCCCAGCCATACTGCATAGTGGCCCTTCCTCATCCTTCATTTCCTCTTTTTATTGTATAACTACAAACTAGAGAGATAAAAGTTTAACCGGTTAACCAATAAGCATCGGTCTTATTAGTTTCGGTTAACGATTAAACTCCGCTGCCGCATAGGGCAGCAGAACCCTACGTAAAATGTGCAGCACCCCCCGCACCCGTAGTTCCCTGTTTATGTGAACTCCTTAATGGTTAACCATTTAATGGATAGAATTTTAATAGGTTACACAGTTACTATTTATAAACCCTGTTTACATCCCTACTACAAACCTCTTACTGTTAATTTCCTTTGCAAGGTCTAGCTCAGCTTGTTTTAACAATTCTAAATTTATTCCTACGTTTTTCTGACCTCCAAGGCATATAGTTGTCTTTGATTGCTCCCTTTTTCCTTTCCCTGTATGTTCTGTGTTTATTCCTAATATTCTTTTTGCGGTGGTAATTCAAGTTAGGTGTGGAGCTCTTTCTTACAAGTGTATTCCCTTACATGGGTTTGTAAATTCCCAGATAGATTTTGTACCTTTTGACTTAAAGAAATTCCAAGTGTTCTGAGTGCTAGTCCTTGAGCACTTCGGTCCCATTGACTTCTTGAATTAATTCCCTTAATTACCCTTTTGAAACCAAAAATCCTAGTAGCCAACCTTGTTTAGATTCATTCCACTTAATTTAAACTGAACCAGTTTGTGATCACTCAATCCAAGGTTATTTCCTATGACCAGCTCCTATATAATATCCTCACTACTTAACAAAACCAAGTCTAAAATTGAATGACTTTTTGTTGGTTCAGTGACCATTTAGTGAAGAAATCTGTTGTTCTCTATGATGTCCAGATACACAGGTATAACTGGGCTGTATCATTATGAGTAGCATTTATTCTCCAGTATAAGGACACGTTAAAAGTATAACTCTTTTTGAGGTGCGTCCCTTGGAATTTTCTTTCAACTGAATGGGTCCTCTGGTCTATATGGTTGGTGATTTAGTGCACGGCAGGCTAGTGCACTGTAGATTTACAGCCTGGCTTGCTGTAAACTAAATCACATAGACAAGTCCTGTTTCACAGATAAGGCTACTCAGTAGTTTATCAAGCTTTGCAGGTGTACAGTATGGTGTAGATGGAGGATAGTAATAGATATAGGTACTCAAACTGTAAGCACAAACCTGGAAACTCTTTACTGATAAAGACTACAGGTGTGTACCTCATATTGAATAAAATGTTTAACTGTCTTAACTCTCTTAACCGTAGTTCCTTGAGATGATTGCCTGTATGAATTCATACTTTAGACAATTCCCTCAATTTTCGAGCTAGCATTGTCATTTGTGGCTGTACATTTGTACTCACAGCCTTATGTTTGAGCCCAATGGTATCAAAGGGAATGAAAGTGCAAATTTGTCACTCATTTCCTTCTGAAAAATACAATGCACAGCCTGAATAGTCCCTCAGAAACTCTGTGGCCTTGCCTAGGTTAGTATTTCAAATAGGGCTGTCAAGCGATTAACTGAGATTAATCACGGAATTAATCTCAGTTAAACAATAGAATACCAATTGAAATTTATTAAATATTTTGGATGTTTTTCTACATTTTCAAATATATTGATTTCAATTACAAACAGAATCCAAAGTGTTCAGTGCTCACTTTATTTTTATTTTTTATTACAAATATTTGCACTTTAAAAAACAAGAGAATTCTACAGAAAAATACTATGTACAAAAACCCCCTGCATTCAAAAACAAAACAATGTAAAACTGTGGAGCCTACAATTCCACTCAGAACTAAGACAAACAAGTTTGTTTACATTTACGGGAGATAATGGTGCCTGCTTCTTGTTTACAGTGTTACCTGAAAGTAAGAACAGGCATTCGCATGGCACTGTTGTAGCTGGTGTCGCAAGATATTTACCTGCCAGATGCGCTAAAGGTTCATATGCCCCTTCATGCTTCGACCACCATTCCAGAGGGTGTGCACCCATGCTGATGAAGGGTTCTGCTCGATAACAATCCAGAGCAATCCCGACCGACGCATGTTCATTTTCATCATCTGAGTCATATGCCACCAGCAGAAGGTTGTTTTTTGTTTGTTTGGTGGTTCGGATTCTGTAGTTTCTGCATTGGAGTGTTGATTTTTTAAGACTTCTGAAAGCATTCTTCCACACCCCATCCTGATCAGATTTTGGAAGGCACTTCAGATTCTTAAACCTTGGGTTGAGTGCTGTATCTATCTTGAGAAATCTCACATTGGTGCCGCCTTTGCATTTTGTCAAATCTGCAGTGAAAGTGTTCTTAAAACAAACCACATGGGTGGGTCATCATCCAAGACTAGTATAAGATGAAATATGTGGCAGAATGCAGGTAAAACAGAGCAGAAGACTACAATTCTCCCCCAAGGAGTCCAGTCATAAATTTAATTTTTAATGAGCATCATCAGCATGGAAGCATGCCCTCTGGAATGGTGGTCAAAGCATGAAGGGGCATATGAATGTTTAGCATATCTGGCACGTAAATACCTTGCAATGCCAGCTACAAAAGTGCCATGAGATTCCTGTTTTCGCTTTCAGGTGACATTGTAAACAAGAAGCAGGCAGCATGATCTCCTATAAATGTAAACAAACTTGTTTGTCTTAGGTCTGAGTAGAATTGTAGGCTCCAAAGTTTTACATAGTTTTGTTTTGCAGTGCAGTTATTTAACAAAAAAAATCTACATTTGTAAGTTGCTCTTTCATGATAAAAGAAAAGGAGTACTTGTGGCACCTTAGAGACTAACCAATTTATTTGAGCATGAGCTTTCGTGAGCTACAGCTCACTTCATCAGATGTTTACCGTGGAAACTGCAGCAGACTTTATATACACACAGAAATCATGAAACAATACCTCCTCCCACCCCACTGTCCTGCTGGTAATAGCTTATCTAAAGTGATCATCAGGTTGGGCCATTTCCAGCACAAATCCAGGTTTTCTCACCCTCCACCCCCCCACACAAATTCACTCTCCTGCTGGTGCTAGCCCATCCAAAGTGACAACTCTTTACATAATCAAGTCGGGCTATTTCCTGCATAGATCAAGGTTTTCTCACATCCCCCCCACCCCCATACACACACAAACTCACTCTCCTGACCAGCAGGAGAGTGAGTTTGTGTGTGTATGGGGGTGGGGGGGATGTGAGAAAACCTTGATCTATGCAGGAAATAGCCCGACTTGATTATGTAAAGAGTTGTCACTTTGGATGGGCTAGCACCAGCAGGAGAGTGAATTTGTGTGGGGGGGTGGAGGGTGAGAAAACCTGGATTTGTGCTGGAAATGGCCCACCTGTTGATCACTTTAGATAAGCTATTACCAGCAGGACAGTGGGGTGGGAGGAGGTATTGTTTCATGATTTCTGTGTGTATATAAAGTCTGCTGCAGTTTCCACGGTAAACATCTGATGAAGTGAGCTGTAGCTCACGAAAGCTCATGCTCAAATAAATTGGTTAGTCTCTAAGGTGCCACAAGTACTCCTTTTCTTTTTGCGAATACAGACTAACACGGCTGTTCCTCTGAAACCTTTCATGATAAAGATATTGCACTACAGTACTTGTATGAGGTGAATTGAAAAATACTATTTCTTGTCATTTTCACAGTGCAAATATTTGTAATAAACTAATGTAAAGTGAGTACTGTACACTTTGTGTTCTGTAAAAAGAAAAGGAGGACTTGTGGCACCTTAGAGACTAACAAATTTATTTGAGCATAAGCTTTTGTGAGCTACAGCTCACTTCATCGGATGCATTCAGTGGAAAATACACTGGGGAGATTCATATACATAGAGAATATGAAACAATGGGTGTTACCATATACACTGTAACGAGAGTGATCACTTAAGGTGAGCTATTACCAGCAGGAAAGTGGAGGTGAGGGGGAAAACTTTTGTAGTAATAATCAAGGTGGGCTATTTCCAGCAGTTGATAAGAACGTCTGAGGAACGGTGGGGGGGGGGGGGAATAAACATGGGGAAATAGTTTTACTTTGTGTAATGACCCATCCACTCCCAGTCTCTATTCAAGCCTAAGTTAATTGTATCCAGTTTGCAAATTCATTCCAATTCAGCAGTCTGTCGTTGGAGAGACTAAACTATCTAAACTACTAAATGCCACAAGGGGCCACAACAATGGTTCCCGTAACCCACCCAACAATATTGTTAATCTGTCCAGCTATACTCTTAGGCCAGCAGAAGAATCTGTCCTATCTCGGGGCCTCTCCTTCTGCCCCTCCACCCCCATGAACATGATACAGTTCTGTGGTGACCTAGAATCCTATTTTCAACATCTCTGACTCAAGGAATATTTCCAGCACACCTCTGAACAACATACTAACCCACAGAGACCTTCCTACCAAGACTAGAAAAAGGAGGATTCTGGGTGGACTCTTCCTGAAGGGCGAAACAACAGATTGGACTTCTACATAGAGTGCACAGGCTGAAGTTGTGGAAAAGCAGGGTCACTTGCCCCATAACCTCAGCCGTGCAGAACACAATGCCATCCACAGCCTCAGAAACAACTCTTACATCATAATCAAAAAGGCTGACAAAGGAGGTGCTGTTGTCATCATGAATAGGTTGGAATATGAACAAGAGGCTGCTAGGCAGCTCTCCAACACCACTTTCTACAAGCCATTACCCTCTGATCCCACTACGGTTTACCAAAAGAAACTACAGAATTTGCTCGAGAAACTCCCTGAAAAAGCACAAGAACAAATCTGCACAGATGCACCCCTGGAACTCCGACTTGGGGTATTCTATCTGCTACCCAAGATCCATAAACCTGGAAATCCTGGGCCCCCCATCATCTCAGGCATTGGCACCCTGACAGCAGGATTGTCTGGCTATGTAGACTCCCTCCGCAGGCCCTACGCTACCAGCACTGCCAGCTATCTTTGAGACACCACTGACTTCCTGAAGAAACTACAATCCGTCAGTGATCTTCCTGAAAACACCATCGTGGCCACTATGGATGTAGAAGCCCTTTACACCAACATTCCACACAAAGATGGACTACAAGCCGTCAGGAACAGTATCCCCAATAATGTCACGGCTAACCTGGTGGCTGAACTTTGTGACTTTGTCCTCACCCATAACTATTACACATTTGGGGACAATGTATACCTTCAAATCAGCGGCACTGCTTTGGGTACCCGCATGGCCTCACAGTGTGCCAACATTTTTATGGCTGACTTAGAACAACGCTTCCTCAGCTTTCGTCCCCTAATGCCGCTACTCTACTTGCGCTACATTGATGACATCTTCATCATCTGGACCCATGGAAAAGAAGTCCTTAAGGAATTCCACCATGGTTTCAACAGTTTCCATCCCACCATCAACCTCAGCCTGGACCAGTCCACACAAGAGATTGCTGGACACTACAGTGCTAATAAGCAATGGTCACATAAACACACCCTATACCGGAAACCTACTGACCGCTATACTTACCTACATGCCTCCAGCTTTCATCCAGACCATACCATACGATCCATTGTTTACAGCCAAGTTCTAAGGTACAACTGCATTTGCTCCAGTCACTCAGACAGAGACAAACACCTACAAGATCTCTATCAAGCATTCTTACAACTACAATACCCACCTACTGAAGTGAAGAAACAGATTGACAGAGCCAGAAGAGTACCCAGAAGTCACCTACTACAGGAGATGCCCAACAAAGAAAATAACAGAACGCCACTAGCTATCACCTTCAGCCCCCAACTAAAACCTCTCCAACGCGTCATCAAGGATCTACAACCTATCCTGAAGGACGACCCATCACTCTCACAGATCTTGGGAGACAGGCCAGTGCTTGCTTACAGAGAGCCCCCCAACCTGAAGCAAATACTCACCAGGCACCACACACCACACAACAGAACCACTAACCCAGGAACCTATCCTTGCAACAAAGCCCGTTGCCAACTGTGTCCACATATCTATTCAGGGGCACCATCATAGGGCCTAATCACATCAGCCACACTATCAGAGGCTCATTCACCTGCACATCTACCAATGTGATATATGCCATCATGTGCCAGCAATGTCCCTCTGCCATGTACATTGGTCAAACTGGACGGTCTCTACGTAAAAGAATAAATGAACATAAATCAGATGTCAAGAATTATAACATTCATAAACCAGTCGGAGAACACTTCAATATCTTTGGTCACTCAATTACAGAGGTAAAGATAATTACTCCAAAAAGCAGCTTTCACTCAATTTAAAAATAATCACACTTCTGTGAAAATGCTATGCCTGCTATTGGTTTCATTACACAAAGTGTTTATTCCCCCACCCCCACCGTTCCTCAGAGGTTCTTGTCAACTGCTGGAAATGGCCCACCTTGATTATCACTACAAAAGGTCCCGCCCCACCCCCACTCTCCTGCTGGTAATAGCTCACCTTAAGTGATCACTCTGGTTACAGTGTGTATGGTATCATATCATAGAATCATAGAATATCAGGGTTGGAAGGGACCCCAGAAGGTCATCTAGTCCAACCCCCTGCTCGAAGCAGGACCAATTCCCAGTTAAATCATCCCAGCCAGGGCTTTGTCAAGCCTGACCTTAAAAACCTTTAAGGAAGGAGATTCTACCACCTCCCTAGGTTACGCATTCCAGTGTTTCACCACCCTCTTAGTGAAAAAGTTTTTCCTAATATCCAATCTAAACCTCCCCCACTGCAACTTGAGACCATTACTCCTCGTTCTATCATCTGCTACCATTGAGAACAGTCTAGAGCCATCCTCTTTGGAACCCCCTTTCAGCTAGTTGAAAGCAGCTATCAAATCACCCCTCATTCTTTTCTGCAGACTAAACAATCCCAGCTCCCTCAGCCTCTCCTCATAAGTCATGTGTTCTAGACCCCTAATCATTTTTGTTGCCCTTCGCTGGACTCTCTCCAATTTATCCACATCCTTCTTGTAGTGTGGGGCCCAAAACTGGACACAGTACTCCAGATGAGGCCTCACCAATGTCGAATAGAGGGGAACGATCACGTCCCTCGATCTGCTCGCTATGCCCCTACTTATACATCCCAAAATGCCATTGGCCTTCTTGGCAACAAGGGCACACTGCTGACTCATATCCAGCTTCTCGTCCACTGTCACCCCTAGGTCCTTTTCCGCAGAACTGCTGCCTAGCCATTCGGCCCCTAGTCTGTAGCGGTGCATTGGATTCTTCCGTCCTAAGTGCAGGACCCTGCACTTATCCTTATTGAACCTCATCAGATTTCTTTTGGCCCAATCCTCCAATTTGTCTAGGTCCCTCTGTATCCTATCCCTGCCCTCCAGCGTATCTACCACTCCTCCCAGTTTAGTATCATCCGCAAATTTGCTGAGAGTGCAATCTACACCATCCTCCAGATCATTTATGAAGATATTGAACAAAACCGGCCCCAGGACCGACCCCTGGGGCACTCCACTTGACACCAGCTGCCAACTAGACATGGAGCCATTGATCACTACCCGTTGAGCCCGACAATCTAGCCAGCTTTCTACCCACCTTATAGTGCATTCATCCAGCCCGTACTTCCTTAACTTGCTGACAAGAATACTGTGGGAGACCGTGTCAAAAGCTTTGCTAAAGTCAAGAAACAATACATCCACTGCTTTCCATTCATCCACAGAACCAGTAATCTCATCATAGAAGGCGATTAGATTAGTCAGGCATGACCTTCCCTTGGTGAATCCATGCTGGCTGTTCCTGATCACTTTCCTCTAATGCAAGTGCTTCAGGATTGATTCTTTGAGGACCTGCTCCATGATTTTTCCGGGGACTGAGGTGAGGCTGACTGGCCTGTAGTTCCCAGGATCCTCCTTCTTCCGAATGGGTAACACCCATTGTTTCACGTTCTCTATGTGTATAAATCTCCCCACTGTATTTTCCACTGAATGCATCCGATGAAGTGAGCTGTAGCTCATGAAAGCTTATGCTCAAATAAATTGGTTCGTCTCTAAGGTGCCACAAGTACTTCTTTTTTTTTTTTTTTTTTTTGCGAATATAGACTAACACGGCTGCTACTCTGAAACCTTTGTATTCTGTGTTAAATTAAAATCAATATATTTGAAAATGTGGAAAAACATCCAAAAATATTTAATACATTTAAATTGGTATTCTATTGTTTAACAGTGCTATTAAAACTGTGATTAATTGTGATTAACTCAAAAAAAAATTAATCACCTGAGTTCCCTGCGATTAATCAATAGCCTTAATTTAAAAGTGTGATGTTAGATGGAGCTAGATAACTTGATCTCACAAACATCTTATAAGGGAGAGCCCAAGTTTTAACTCTACCCTCTTAGCACATTCAAAAGTGCAATTGTTTTATCTTGCCAAGTATCAGAAGGTGTGTTAATGAGATCAAATTAGGTTACTCTAGTATTACATCTTGTCTCGACAAGGTTTGTGATTTATCCCTTCTGCAAGAGGTGTGAGGAACGCTTACCTTTTTATCACAAACAAGAATGCAGTGTGTCAGTTCTAGGCAACTGTGCACCTCTGTTCCCTTTCTGTGATCTAGCAAGGGCACCCACTCTTAGGGTTCCATCTCCCCAGCCTTCACCTCTTTTGAGCAAAGATATGTCTCTCTCCTTCCCAACCAGAGTATTTCCAGGCTGCATGGCTCCCTGCCTACACAGTGAATTCAGGCTGCATGGCTCCCTGCCTACACAGTGAATTCCCCAGCATAGACAGACTGCCTCTCCAGGTCTACATCTGTGCTTAGCTTTTCAAAGCATTTGAAAGGTAATCAATTTGCCATAGATATTACACAGCTCCTTCTAAGCAAGTACATTTATTCTTAAGGTAAAATTATTACAGAGAAAACAATTAAACAAAACAAAACAAAACCTACATGCTTGTTTATAAGCTTACCAGAGACCACCCTTTGACTCCAACAAGGGCTCTGGCTGGTGAACAGTACTTCAAACCAAAGGGGTTTTCCTATGGTTACAAGTTCATTACCACTTTGGCTCAGAACAAGCACCCGCTGAATCTGAGGGTCACTCTTTTATCCAGTTTGGGCCTCTGGTCTGTAGGTGATCAGCAGACAAGCTTTCCCCTCAGGATGCAGCTTCAAAAGGATGGGTCCAGAGGTGAGAAGTTGCCTTCCCCACCTCCCAGGTGTTTCCTAGGAATCCCACTTAACTTTGTCTAGCACGTTGTTTCAAATAGTCTTTTGTAGCTCTTCACACTTCCCAAGGTTTACATTAGTGAGGTCTCCTCTTTAGAGACGTTATGTACAATTCTGTAATAATACACAAACTTTTGCATTTTAAATACAATGAACTAAGATGCTTAAACTTAATTCAGTGTGGTTTTTATAGGATATTGCAGGAAATTGCTGTATCTGTCTCAGAGTATCTGAAATTGTGTTCCAGAGGAAGCAGGGATCTGGATTCTGGTGGATGGCACTTCTCTGGCGTGGGGTCAGTCAATGTGCTTTTCCTCTAGTGGCTCTTATTCCCGGGATCCTCAGTAAGACTAGACCAACAGAGCTCCAGTCTTACTGATTTATGCCAACTTGGGCATGTCAATTTTAAGTTTTGGCTCTAGCATTGGAATCTCTGTTAAATGTCCTTCCTGATCTACTATCCAAGATCAAGGAGAAGTCTTCCATCTAGATCTGAAATCATTGAGCCTGTCAGCATGGATGTTGACTTGTTAAAGCAGCTTGGACAGCAGTTATTCCCTGGAAGTGCAACTTAATCCTCCTTACATAGAAGATTTATACTTTGAACTTTTGAAATGGTAAAAATTTTCTGAATGGGTGTTTTGTGAAGACTTTAATCCTTATCAGTCCGCCATGCTGTTAATTCTAGATAATTTGTTATATCTTGAACAGCCTGGAATTTTTTTGAGTAATGTGAAAGTTCATAGAATCATAGAATATAATCATAGAATATCAGGGTTGGAAGGGATTCAGGAGGTCATCTAGTCCAACACCGGCCAATCCTCAACTAAATTATCCCAGCCAGGGCTTTGTCAAGCCTGACCTTAAAAACCTCTAAGGATGGAGATTCCACCACCTCCCTAGTAACCCATTCCAGTGCTTCACCACCCTCCTAGTGAAAAAGTTTTTCCTAATATCAAACCTAAACCTCCCGTTCATCTGGCAGTCACACCAGCATTCAAGAATACCTGTATTTGTACATCCTACTTCCAAAGGCTTTTCACAGATTGAGGTCAGATCATCTAGTTTGACCCCCTCCCTCCCGTATGATACAGCCCATAGAACCTCCCCAACATAATTCCTAGTGTGTACCTTTTAGAAGAGCATCCAATATGAGCACCTGGGGAATGGAGGTTGTTCATAACTCTGAACAAAACGATATGGTGGTTCTTTCAAAAGTTTACAACTGAACATTGACTTAATACAACTTTGAAACTTTACTATGCAGAAGAAAAATGCTGCTTTTAACCATCTTAATTTAAATGAAACAGTTTCCTTTATCTTGTGAAATCTTTTTTTTTAAACTTTTTCTTTATTTCTGTAGTAGTGTATGTCTAATAGTGTACTGTGCTGTATTTGCTTCTTTTGGTCTTTGCTGCTGCCTGGGTGTGTACTTCTGGTTCCAAATGACGTGTGGGATTGATTAAGTGTGATTAATTTAGTCACACTGCCTTTCAGAGTAAGTGCACCAAATCTGTGTGGTCTAACTGCAAGAGCAAACTCCCTTCCAGAGCCAGGTATCCTGATCCCCAAGATTCCACTGTGTAGAAAACAGATGTATAAGCCAGTGGCAAAGTGTTTTCCTCTGCCTCTTGTGGCTGGCCTACTAATGTTAATGCTATTAGAGTCACTCCTTTAGCTTGAGTGGCTATGCTCTGTGCTATGGCTCTATAGGACCTAGGTTGACATGTGGAGGAGTCAGTATGGTGCCACACACTAGAAAAAAGAAAATCCTTCTAAACTGTCTAGAAATTACACACAATTAAAGAATATTACGGTTGGAGTGCTTGATCTTGTAAAGTTAGGAAACGCCAGAATTAATATGGCCTGTGCAACTTTACTTTGCTCCAGGGTGGTAAAAACTGATTTAAAAAAAAAAATAGAATTTGAGGTTTGAATTTACTAGAATCTATTAGAGACAAGGTGGGTGCACTAATATGTTTTATTGGATCAACTTCTGTTTCGAGCTACACGGAGCTGCTCTTCTTCAGTGCTGGTATGTGTGACTTGGGGTGTCCAGGACTGAGAGTCACCTTGTTACCTCACTGCATCCAGAGAGAGAGAGAGAGATGCTGGTGCTTAACTCGGTGTCAGCTCCCTGAGAACACCAGCCTAGTAGCCACCCAAACAATCTCCTCAGGGCAACGCTAGCCCTCATTGCTTTGCAGGCTAACAATGCGTGCATCTCAGTCCCTGAGCTCCTTTGAAGCATTCCCCTGTGATATCCAGCCCCTGTCTCTGGCTACTTACAGGAATACAGGTTTGCTTTCCCCAGGGGACAGTGTACACACCATGTCAAGGCTGATTCCCCACTCTGGCACTCGAGTGCAGAAGGTGGGGGCCCACAAGGATTCTAAAAATTAATACTTGCCACTCCAGGCTTGTATTAAACTTCCAAGGTTACAGCTTTTCTCTGACCTTGGATTGGTAGATGCTTCCATCACCCACGTGCAAAACCCCTTTGAGAACCCAGGAAGATGCACTTGGGAATTCCTTCCTGTGGGGTACCCTCAAACCCTTTCATCCCTCCTCTGGGGAAGAGCGGAAGGGGAGGGGGGGGAGGAGAAAGGGAAGTCGGTTGTTTCCACCAGCTAATTAAACAACATGTGCACAAACCTCTTAAGACACACAAATCCAATTCTGTTCTTAAAAAAGGTAAACATTTTTTCTTTTTTTTTAAAGAAGAAAATACATCTGGGAACTTAGGCTTTTGCTAGATTTAAAAAAACAACTACAAGGATTAAGCATCAAGAATAGCTCTTTTGAGGTCCAGCTTAAACGTTACAAGCAAAATAAAAGCACCTGGGGTTAGCACAGAGGAATCCACAAGCCATAAAGGAATAAGAGAGAAATCTAATTGCATCTTCCTAGACATTTCCTGATCTACTTACATATCTGCGGGTTTAGATGATTAGTTTCGAGGTATGATATGGATGATTTTTCATACCTGGTCCAAGCGTCTCATAGCATAACTGTTCCCTGTCTGCCTTTCCCCAAGAACAACAACTGACAGACAAAAGGGGAGTCTTGTTTCAATTTTGAAAAGTTCTAGCCTTCCCATTGGCTCTTTTGGCCAGGTGCCCACTCACTTCCTTTTACCTATGCAGAGCAGTGAGACTTTTTAACCCTTTACAGGTAGAGCAATTAGAGAACTGCTACTGGCTGGCTGAGTGTCCATAAAAGGGAGCTACCTTCCCCCCTTTCATTTATCACAATACCAGTTTGTTCGAGTCATCTGAGGATCAGTTCCCATATATCACATCACAGCACTGAGATATTTATTGTGAAAAAAATCAAATTTATTGTCAAGGATTAAGAGATAATGGAAAGAGGAAGGTTACGTATAAAAAAATCTGTACGTACTTTCTAGCGACTAAACTTAAACAGCATAACCATCTGCCTAAAAGGCATCTTATCTTGCCTGAATGTCCTTTGCAGTGCTTCAGAACCAGGATAAAGAGCTGTCTTTTGGCTTTCTCTTTGTATCCCTCAAAATGCATGTTTTGTCCCCAGAGTCAGGATGACCCCCAGGGTATTCCTTGGTGTGGACTTCATATGAAAACAGGGCTTCCATTGTGTTGGCTTCCTGTACGCTTGTACCGAGAGGCAAACAGTTGAATATGCATCCTTTGTCTGGTAGAAACCTGTTTGTCAACCTTGCCTTGATTCTGACATTTTTAGGAAGACACTTAAAATGTCTTGTTGTGTGTATTTATAGGTAGGTTTGTGGATGTGGGTACGTACACACACAGTATTGGTTAGTCTCTAAGGTGCCACAAGTACTCCTTTTCTTTTTGCGAATACAGACTAACACGGCTGTTCCTCTGAAACCAGTATTTGTACATACATCTCATGCTGATACTCATGACCAGCATGACCCCAGCTTTTATTGAAGACCTCACGTGACATTTTTTATGGATAGAAAGCAGTGTGCTAGTTTGTCAGGAGTCAAACTCCTGAGTTTGTCAGGAGTTACTGTTACAGAGCAGTGAACCCTTTACCAGTTAGCATTGAGGGGTTTTTAGGGTCACATTATGTGAATTGCCAAGACTGTGGGGGCCTGTTCTTAATATCTGACTCTGAATGCTGTCTGTCTTCTCTCATACTTCTTGCAGTTGAAGTTGATGCAGTCTGAGTTGAATGTGGAAGAAGTAGTAAACGACAGAAGCTGGAAGGTACAGAACAGTTGTTGTTTTATTAAGTTTGTGATGTTATCTGTTTAAACTGATGCATGACCATAGTGCATCGGAGTGTTATGGAGGGGGTGAGGGGAGGAAAAAAGTAGGCAGTTCTAGGGAACTGGCTCCAGATCCCTACTTTCACCTCCCCCCTCTGAAGTCATTAGTTTACAGATAAAGAACCCTTCAACGAAACTGCGAAGGAAAGATAAAAACAGGCTGAAAGGTGTGCATGAGAGAAATGGGCTTCACCTGCAGGTCACCTATTCTAAGTCTGATTCAGGTTTGTAGTGACTAAAAGTTGTTTCCCTATGTTTAATGGTTTCTGTGAGGTGAGTTGGTGTACCTCAGTGTAGCTCTTGGGGGATAAGTATCTGTTTCACAAACACCATCACATCTGGCATTATTTGGCCTTCTTGTGAGCCGTCTCAGTTGGAGATACCTAGGACTGAGTGGGCCAGGAAGACTGAACTCCCTTCTACCTCTGGAAGGAGCTTGTGCGTGTCAGGATGGAGGCACCCTTGTGCGGTGAGGCACTGTGTAGGAGGGAAATTCTGCTGCCCGTACTATACCAGTTTTGTGGAAAATAGTCCTTCAATTTCTGGGGTGGGTAATCTAGCACCAAGATCATTTTAAAGCCAAGTACTAGAACTTCTGGGCATCTCACTTCTATGAAGTGAGCTGTAGCTCACGAAAGCTTATGCTCAAATAAATTGGTTAGTCTCTAAGGTGCCACAAGTACTCCTTTTCTTTTTGTGAATACAGACTAACACGGCTGTTACTCTGAAATCTGACTCCTAAGATCCTCTTCTAGTTTCAAATAGGGTAGAAAGTTTTTGTCCAGTAATCCATATCTCATTCCAGTATTCCCTACAGAAAGGGGATTGATTCTCGAGACACTAATACTGATATCAGGCCAGGCTGTATTATACTGTCTGTTCTGGTACTGTGGAGTCAAGTCCCAGGCATCCTGTCTAAGTAAGCTCTGACCAGTAAGAGTTGTATCTCATTTTTAAATTCTGAAACCCCCAAGAGGTAAAAAAGAGGGATGCACAGCACAAGAGACAAAAAAAAAAAAAAAATGGATTTTTCTCTTGTTTGGTGCAGATGAGAGTAGGGAATAAGAAACCGGGACTCTGGGATTTTATCCCCACTTCTGCCAGTGTCTTGCTGTATGACTGAGGGCCTGGCTACACTTGCAGATGTAGAGCACTTTGAGTTAAATCAGCCTTCAGAGAGTGCAGTAGGGAAAGCGCTGCAGTCTGTCCACACTGACAGCTTCAAGCACACTGGCATGGCCACATTTGCGGCACTTGCAGCGGCATTGGGAGCGGTGCATTATGGGCAGCTATCCCAGCATGCAAGTGACTGCAGTGTGCTTTTCAAATGGGGGGGGGGTGAAGTGTGACAGGGAGTGTGTTGTGTGTATGTGGGGGGAGAGAGATGGGTTTTTGGGGGACTGAGAGCATGTCAGCATGCTGTCTTGTAAGATGAAACAGCAGCAGACACCCCCCCCCCCCCGGTCACACACAGCACTCCACACTAATGGTTGCTTTGTCTCGGAGCAGATAAGCAGCCAGCTGTTAGAAACGGAGCTTTCAAAGGGCATATCCGCATTCCTGCAGCGATTCAAAAACAATGACAAGAGCGGCCACTTGACTTAAGAGGATTATGGGACGTTTCCGGAGGCTGATCAGAGCGCAGTAATGCAACACCTCATTCACACTGGCGGCGCTCCAGCGAGGGCGCAGCAAACGTTTTTCCACTCGCCGAGGTGGAGTCCCAGCAGCGCTGTAGCCACGGAGTCAGAGCGCTCTGCGTGACTTGCCAGTGTGGATGGATAGCGAGCTAGTGCGCCGGGGGCTCCTTTATTGCGCTGTAACTCGCAAGTGTAGCCAAGCCCCAAGTAAATCTAATTTCCTTCTTCTTTAGTCTCTCTGGAACATCAGAGTACTATAGTCTTGTAAAATGCTTTGAACCCATTGGTTGAATTAGAGACTGTTAGTCTATTATGCAGTTGTGCAGCATTACAAATGGCTGCCTAATTGCCCAGTTTTGTAAGTGGCTGTTAAATTGTGTACCAGAACTGAAACTGTCATTTTTTAAAAAAAGTATGTATGGCAGAAATGTGGCATATGGCAGTATGTATGGCCTTATGGCAGAAAAATAAACTTCAAAATGCAAATTAACGCTAACCAGCACCAGAGCTGGTTGCAAAATAGGGTTGGTTTGTTTTTGTTAAAAGTGAAATTGTTTTCACTTCAAAATATTTTTTCAGAAGTGTTTCATGCTTTTGTCCAAAAAACATTACCAAAATGGTCACTGAGTTTTTGTTTCCTGCAAAGCAGGCTCTTGGTAAGTAAGCCATTTTGATAACTTTTTTTTTTATTGACCACTTTAATTTTTTTTTTTTTAAATTGCATTTGACAAACTGCATTCAAAGTATTTCAAACAGTTCTACCCAATACATTGATCTGTGTCTCAGTTAGGTGACAGCCTGAAATAGTATCTTTGAGGGAGGTATGAATTGCTCCCATCCATATCAGTGGGAAGCCATGTCAGTGGGTAGCAGCCATGTTAGTCTGTATTTGCAAAAAGAAAAGGAGTACTTGTGGCACCTTAGAGACTAACCAATTTATTTGAGTATAAGCTCACGTGAGCTACAGCTCACTTCATCGGATGCATTCAGTGGAAAATACAGTGGGGAGATTTATATACACAGAGAACATGAAACAATGGGTGTTACCATACACACTGTAAGGAGAGTGATCAGGTAAGGTGAGCTATTACCAGCAGGAGAGCTGGGAGGCGGGGGAAGGGGAAACCTTTTGTAGTGATAATCAAGGTGGGCCATTTCCAGGAGTTAAAAGGAATGTCTGAGGAACGGTGGGGGTGGGGTGGGGGAATAAACATGGGGAAATAGTTTTATTTTGTGTAATGAAACCAATAGCAGGCACAGCATTTTCACAGAAGTGTGATTATTTTTAATTGAGTGAAAGCTGCTTTTTGGACTAATTATCTTTACCTCATTCACCTCAAATTGGCAGTTACTAAGAAATGAATACTGTGTCTCTGGGGAACTTGGAAAGTAGGTGTGGCTTAGCAGAAAAAGGGTGCTGTTTTATGGGATTGTCTACTAGTAGAGGTGAATTTGGTTTATACCACCCATCTAGCCATCAAGGACTACGTTCACAAAGAAACTTAGGTGCCACTGAAAACCCCTGCTAAGCTGCCACCTAACCCTGGAGTCACCTAAAAATCACTCAGAGCCTACATTTCTGCCGTTAGGTGCATCAGGGACTTGAAGTTTCTTCCTCTGGGCATGTATACGGCTGCCTCAGTCTTGGTGCCCAGGTGCCTAGCTCATGCTGAAGCCCCAGCAGGATCCTCAAACCAGGTGAAACTAGGCATTACCCTGCCTGTCTTGCCTGCATGGCCCAATCTGGTAGGTGTTTTCAGAGCACGCTGAACTGCACACAAACTGGGAGGGGAGGAGAGGTGAGCACTCACCTGAGAGGTGGGAGATGCATGTTCAAATCTCTTGTCAGGCAGAGGGGGTATTGAACAGATCTTTGAAAGTAGAATCTGAAGCTGTGCACTATGCAAACTTACAATTTTTTGCTGAGGTTGGTGGCAGGCCCTAAAGATCCTTTCCTTTCCTTTCCTTTCCCTTCCCTTCCCTTCCCTTCCCTTCCCTTCCCTTCCCTTCTCAATCCAGAGAGCATGGGACTGTAGAAAGGGACAACTCTGGAACAGTTTTAAGTACTTCTATAAAATGAGCCATAATTGGCTGAACACTAAATACCCTACCCTTCCAGTTGGTGGTAAGAATGTGTGTGACGCATGCATTACAGCTCACGCTATTTTAGGGTATGTCTACCCTGCCCACGTTACAACCCAGCGGCAGCGCTGTGACGTGGGCAGCGTAGTCACGCTGCGTCGCCGGGGCACCGCTCTCCCAGTGATAAAAAGTAACCACCGCGAATGAGGGGTGGCAGCTTTGTGCTCCTGGCAATAAAGCACCGTCTATTCTGGCACTTTTCAGCGCTAAAACTTTTGTCGCTTGGGGGTGTTTTTTCACACCCCCGAACGACTAAAGTTTTAGCGCTGAAAGTGGCAGGGTAGAGACAGCCTTAGATCTGAAAAGGTAAGAGTCAGGTCTGGCTCTTACTTAAGAAATCTCCATGATAAACCAGGAAAAGGTATTGAGTCTGAATCAATACTGAGTCAGCACCCCAACTTGAGTCTAGGTGGTGCCCTTGCCATTTTTCAGGGCTTGTCAGCACACAGACTGGTAACGAAATAACTAACCCAGTTGTAAGTTGTCTCTCTAGTTATTTTGGTGCCGAAGCATTATTTCAGTTGAGTGTTTTATTTCAAGTTAACTTAAATTGATTTCTATAGTTGCTTATCCCAGTGAACTCCGATGGTTAATTTCTTGTATGAGCCAGTTGTATGGGGTTTGAGTCCTCCAATTAGGAGAAATGGGAAGGTCATCTGAGCTTACTAGTTCTATTTACCAGATTTTAGCCACGCATGGTGCTGAATGTGAGTGTTGCAGGTGGTAGAATGTGCAGCTGAAGGGACTGACTGCTATCAAGTAGTCAAAATTATTTTGATCCAAAAACATTGAACTGATTGCAAACAGCATACAATAACTCTACAAAGCTTTTACAGACTGGTGTGACCCATAAATGTAATTTGCATTTCACCCTCCACTGTAATGCCGCACCCCTGGTGGGCAACATGGCATCTGTTGAGCAGCACAGTGATACAACACAACAGATGAGCTCAGAAAGTAAAGAACAGCTGTATCCAGTTAAAATGCCAAAGTGAATTTATTGACTGACAGAATGTAGTACGCCAGTGTTTTTCCTCTTGTGAAATGTGCCACAGGTGAGTGACCACAAATGGTTACGATCTAAATTTTGTCTCATCTGAAAGTGAGCACCTCTAGTGCTATGCCATCTCTTAGCACCAGGCTGCAAGTGTTGGAATACTGACCTGCAGGGAAGGTGACTAGGCCCAGGGATCTGCGAGAGTGGTAATGATCATTAATGCTGCAAGGTCAGTCGTCAGTCATAGTTTTGACGTGTGCACTGTAGAAAGGGAGAATTGCCAGTTCTGGCCCCAGCTTCTGTTGTGTTGAGGATGCTTATTACAAGGTACGACTCCCTTTTTATTTTGGTCTCCTAGGTATTTAATGAGCGCTGCAGAATTCACTACAAGCCTCCAAAGAGCCAGTGATGCAAGAGTGCTGCCCGTGAAGTTGTTCTACAATCATGAGAGCAAAGCTGAAGAGACATGGGGCAAGCTGAGAGAGACCGTTCCAGAACCAGGAGAACCCTGCCTCATTTTGTTTTCAGACTCATCTAGTTAAAATCTCACATTCAGCTGATTCTCCTAATTAAGAGAAACCAACTCCTATTTTGTACAAAATGTGAAAAACTAATACATTTTATAACTATTAAAAAAAATTTCAGATGGAATGGGATACTACCGCTTTCTTGAGTTCCCCAACCCACAGCAGCCCTAGAAGGGGAAGAGATAATAGAGAATTGCTCCCTCTGTTGTTGCACCAGGGAGATCTTCCTGTATTACTGCTTTCACCTTTAGCATGGTGGATAAATGTAGTCTACCCTTAAGTGTGACCTGACATGGTCAAAAAAATATAACTTTTATAGTTTGAACGAGTTTAGTGCTCAAGCAGTGCTCAAAGTAGGAGGCTAAAGGCTTTGTCTTGAACCATTTACCACAGGTGATAGTTCAGTAGGGTTATACACAGACACTGCTTTGCCAGTACACTTCAGTCCTGACCTGCAGACCCTCTATATACCATTCCTCTCCTCCCCAACCTGGATCTATAATATCTACTAATGCAGCTCTGGGTTTCTTTTTGAGCAGACACTGCTAACTGGAATAGACTGCATGATGGCTTTGTGATGGAGACAGGAATGAGGCACCCAAATCCTTTTTCACCTGACATTTTAACAGTGATGACTGTGTTACGAATTTTAACAACTGATGAAAGTATTAATGCCAAACTTGCTTTCTGAAGTATCTTTGAAACCAGTTTGATGAGCATACCAGTGCGGTAGGAGTTGGTGAGAGAAGAACTGCATCTCTAGACTTTAAATGTGCTTATTTGTGATATCAGTGAAACTGGACATAGTGTTTCGTACCTAAACTTTTCTTGGAAGATGAGCATCCTGTATAAGCAGCTCAGAATAGGGGGTGTTGAGTGGCTTTCATTAACTCACACACAATGTAACTCCCACAAGCTAGGCTATTAGGTATTCTGGGGTGGGTGTCCGTCTTCCCTGGTGGAGCTGTTCCACTTTTTATAAATTAAATATTCATTGAAAGCGAGAGTGACTTTATAACCTGGTGGCTCAACGGGTAGTGATCAACGGTTCAATGTCTAGTTGGCAGCTGGTATCAAGCGGAGTGCCCCAGGGGTTGGTGCTGGGGCTGGTTTTGTTCAACGTCTTTATTAATGATCTGGATGATGGGATTAATTTCACCCTCAGCAAGTTCGCAGATGACACTAAGATGGGGGGAGAGGTAGATATGCTGGAGGGTAGGGATAGGGTCCAGAGTGACCTAGACAAATTGGAGGATTGGGCCAAAAGAAATCTGATGAGGTTCAACAAGGAAAAGTGCAGAGTCCTACACTTAGGAAGGAAGAATCCCATGTACCGCCACCGACTGGCTAAGCGGCAGTTCTGCAGAAAAGAACCTGGGGATTACAGTGGACAAGAAACTGGATATGAGTCAGCAGTGTGCCCTCGTTATTGGGCTGCACTAGTAGGAGCATTGCCAGCAGATCAAGGGAAGTGATTAATCCCCTCTATTCGACACTGGTGAGGCCACACCTGGAGTAATTGCGTCCAGTTTTGGTCCCCCCTCTACAGAAGGGATGTGGACAAATTTGAGAGAGTCCAGCGGAGGGCAACGAAAATGATTAGGGGGCTGGGGCACATATGGACTTATAAGAAGAGGCTGAGGGACCTGGGGTTATTTTTTCTGCAGAAGAGAAGAGTGAGGGGGGGATTTGATAGCAGCATTCAGCTGCCTGAAGGGGTGTTCCTTAGAGGATGGATCGAGGCTGTTCTCAGTGGTGGCAAGGAGCAATGGTCTCAAGTTGCAGTGGGGGAGGTCTAGGCTGGATATAGGAAACACTATTTCACTAGGAGGGTGGTGAAGCACTGGAATGGGTTACCTAGGGAGGCGGTGGAATCTCCTTCCTTAAAGGTTTTTAAGGCCTGGCTTGATAGAGCCTTGGCTGGGATGATTTAGTTGGTGTTGGTCCTACTTTGAGCAGGGGATTGGACTAGATGACCTCCTGAGGTCTCTTCCAACTCTAATATTCTATGATTCTGTAGCACTCACTGGGTTGGGGGAGACTTGGGTTCAAATCCCTGCTACAAGTCAGGGTAGTGGAGATTTAAATCTGGGTATTGAAGTTTGGTCCCCAGGTCCCTAGGCAGTCCTCAGACTGGACCACCACCCAAGTAGCTCACTGTGACCAGCAGAGCATGGGCTGGTAGAGCCTAGCTTACTGGAGGCACGGCCCATGAAGGTCTTTGTGGCAGAGTGCTGGGCAACTCTCTCTGAGCCAGCAGGCTGGTCACTGCAGCTCCAATTAAAGACCTCTTTAAGAAGAGCTGTGCCTAATCGGTAGGTGGAGGGGAGCTGGAAGGCTAATTAAGCCATTAGGCAGAGGATACAAAAGGGCACAGAAGGAAATAGGAGAAGAGAAGCAGACAGTGAGAGGGATTGCTCTTCCTTCCTTGCCTCAGGAGCTGAGGGCTCCCTATGACTGTAGGAGTATGGCTGTATAGTGTACAAGGGTGGTGGGAACCAACATTGTAAACAAATTCCACTGGGTTTTTTACCAGCATAAAGGTCTCTGAGCTGTTTGTGGACTCAAGCAGAGGCAGGAGTGGGTGGGCCCTGCCACACTCCTGATGGGAGGAGATGTTCAGCCTCTCTGATTGGCTTGAATCACTCTTTAAGCCCAAAGGAGACACAGGAAGTTATCTGGTTGCCTCCTTGAGGGTTTTCCAGGCAGACCTACCCTGGGCTGGGCTGGCAGGTGGGTGGAGAGTGGCTGTGCCCTGGAGATGGCAAAAGCAGGATGAATCACACAGAAGTTGCTGTAGAATGTGAGAGAGAAGAAGCTAGGAATGAAGAATGGATGCACATTAGACAACAAGAACAGACACATCTGAAGAAGCAGCAGGAACAAAGGGAACAAAGAGTAGGGTGGGAAACCACAATATTGGCAGTGCCAAATCGCTGAATAAGGAAGTAAAGATGGGGCGGGGGGGGGGGGGGGCAAACCATCCACAGCTGTGAAAATAACATGTAAAGCAAGGACTTTACATGTCAGGATAAAGCTAGGATATCAGTTGTTTTGGTCTAAACCATGTATTCCACCCCCTTTGAGATTTTAGGAGTGTCAAAAGTTTGGATATGTGACAAATATGTGAAGAGGTAAAACAAAATGTGGTAAATGTGGAGGGGAGCATTCATATGAAAACTGCAGAAAAAGCAGACCTAAACTGTATTGACTGTGATGATAACACAGTACAGTGTATGAAGGATACATGGTACCTAAACAGGCTAGGGATTTTCGAAGAACAAGAATTATCAACAAGATATCTGGACTTACACAGAAGCTAAAAGCTGCTAAAAAGTATTTAAAGAGACAAGTGAGGAAGGGGAAAACCAATAAGAGAAGGTACCTTTACTACAACATAATGTCACAAAAGGTATGATATATAAGAGAAATAGAGAAAGATATATTTCTTGAAAAGAGAGAAATTTGTAGTATTTATGATAGAAGTAATAAACCACTTCACAAGCAGAAAAGAGAACAGAAAGAATAAAGATTGTAATTAGGGCTGTCAAGCGATTAAAAAAATGAATCTTGATTAATCGTGTGATTAAAAAAAATTAATTGCAGCTAATTGCACTGTTAATAGTAGAATACCATTTATTTATATAGAATCATAGAATATCAGGGTTGGAAGGGACCTCAGGAGGTCATCTAGTCCAACCCCCTGCTCAAAGCAGGACCGATCCCCGAAGGGATCGGTCCTGCTTTGAGCAGGGGGTTGGACTAGATGACCTCCTGAGGTCCCTTCCAACCCTGATATTCTATGATTCTATGAAATCATCCCAGCCAGGGCTTTGTCAAGCCTGACCTTAAAAATATCTAAGGAAGGAGATTCCACCATCTCCCTAGGTAACGCATTCCAGTGCTTCACCCCTTCCTAGTGAAAAAGTTTTTCCTAATATCCAACCTAAACCTCCCCCACTGCAACTTGAGACCATTACTCCTTGTTCTGTCATCAGCTACCACTGAAAACAGTCTAGATCCATCCTCTTTGGAACCCCCTTTCAGGTAGTTGAAAGCAGCTATCAAATCCCCACTCATTCTTCTCTTCCGCAGACTAAACAATCCCAGTTCCCTCAGCTTCTCCTCATAAATCATGTGTTCCAGTCCCCTAATCATTTTTGTTGCCCTCCGCTGGATGTTTTCCAATTTTTCCACATCCTTCTTGTAGTGTGGGGCCCAAAACTGGACACAGTACTCCAGATGAGGCCTCACCAATGTTGAATAGAGGGGAACGATCACGTCCCTTGATTTGCTGGCAATGCCCCTACGTATACACCCCCAAATGCCATTGGCCTTCTTGGCAACGACGGCACACTGTTGACTCATATCCAGCTTCTCGTCCACTGTAACCCCTAGGTCCTTTTCTGCAGAACTGCTGCCGAGCCATTCGGTCCCCAGTCTGTAGCGGTGCATGGGATTCTTCCATCTTAAGTGCAGGACTCTGCACTTGTCCTTGTTGAACCTCATCAGATTTCTTTTGGCCCAATCCTCTAATTTGTCTAGGTCCCTCTGTATCCTATCCCTACTCTCCAGCATATCTACCTCTCCTCCCAGTTTAGTGTCATCTGCAAACTTGCTGAGGGTGCAATCCACACCATCCTCCAGATCATTTATGAAGATATTGAACAAAACCGGACCCAGGACTGACCCTTGGGGCACTCCACTTGATACCGGCTGCCAACTAGACATGGAGCCATTGATCACTACCCATTGAGCCCGACAATCTAGCCAGCTTTCTATCCACCTTATAGTCCATTCATCCAGCCCATACTCCTTTAACTTGCTGGCAAAAATACTGTGGGAGTAGTCTGCCATGTGCTACCTTCGGTAATTCCATGTTGCATTACAGCCCATTTTCCATATACTGCGATGCATTTAGTAATCCTTTCCTTCAGAATTTATTCTGAAACCGTACATGCTATTAAGGTCAGGCTAAGAGGTCTGTAATTGCCTGGATAACTTTTTTCCCCTTTCTGAAATATAGGTTGGCTATTCTCTGCTCATAAAGTACTGATCCTAAATTGATAGATTTATTAAAAATTCTGGGTATTGGACCAGCGGTCTCATCTGCCAGTTCTTTCAGTATTCAGGGATGGAAATTATTCACCCTCCCAATTTGAGCAAATTAAGATCTAAGTCTTTCGCCTGCCATGTGGTAATCTTTGCTTCTCTACGCATTCCACCAGCCATCCTGCCTTCATGTCTGTGTTCTGTACTTTCATCTTTATTGAAAATTGAGGCAAATTATTCATTTAGTTTTAGGGCAATACTTAGATTATCTTTTATCTCTACCCCAGCCATACTGCATAGTGGCCCTTCCTCATCCTTCATTTCCTCTTTTTATTGTATAACTACAAACTAGAGAGATAAAAGTTTAACCAGTTAACCAATAAGCATCGGTCTTATTAGTTTCGGTTAACGATTAAACTCCGCTGCCGCATAGGGCAGCAGAACCCTACGTAAAATGTGCAGCACCCCCCGCACCCGTAGTTCCCTGTTTATGTGAACTCCTTAATGGTTAACCATTTAATGGATAGAATTTTAATAGGTTACACAGTTACTATTTATAAACCCTGTTTACATCCCTACTACAAACCTCTTACTGTTAATTTCCTTTGCAAGGTCTAGCTCAGCTTGTTTTAACAATTCTAAATTTATTCCTACGTTTTTCTGACCTCCAAGGCATATAGTTGTCTTTGATTGCTCCCTTTTTCCTTTCCCTGTATGTTCTGTGTTTATTCCTAATATTCTTTTTGCGGTGGTAATTCAAGTTAGGTGTGGAGCTCTTTCTTACAAGTGTATTCCCTTACATGGGTTTGTAAATTCCCAGATAGATTTTGTACCTTTGACTTAAAGAAATTCCAAGTGTTCTGAGTGCTAGTCCTTGAGCACTTCGGTCCCATTGACTTCTTGAATTAATTCCCTTAATTACCCTTTTGAAACCAAAAATCCTAGTAGCCAACCTTGTTTAGATTCATTCCACTTAATTTAAACTGAACCAGTTTGTGATCACTCAGTCCAAGGTTATTTCCTATGACCAGCTCCTATATAATATCCTCACTATTTAACAAAACCAAGTCTAAAATTGAATGACTTTTTGTTGGTTCAGTGACCATTTAGTGAAGAAATCTGTTGTTCTCTATGATGTCCAGATACACAGGTATAACTGGGCTGTATCATTATGAGTAGCATTTATTCTCCAGTATAAGGACACGTTAAAAGTATAACTCTTTTTGAGGTGCGTCCCTTGGAATTTTCTTTCAACTGAATAGGTCCTCTGGTCTATATGGTTGGTGATTTAGTGCACGGCAGGCTAGTGCACTGTAGATTTACAGCCTGGCTTGCTGTAAACTAAATCACATAGACAAGTCCTGTTTCACAGATAAGGCTACTCAGTAGTTTATCAAGCTTTGCAGGTGTACAGTATGGTGTAGATGGAGGATAGTAATAGATATAGGTACTCAAACTGTAAGCACAAACCTGGAAACTCTTTACTGATAAAGACTACAGGTGTGTACCTCATATTGAATAAAATGTTAACTGTCTTAACTCTCTTAACCGTAGTTCCTTGAGATGATTGCCTGTATGAATTCATACTTTAGACAATTCCCTCAATTTTCGAGCTAGCATTGTCATTTGTGGCTGTACATTTGTACTCACAGCCTTATGTTTGAGCCCAATGGTATCAAAGGGAATGAAAGTGCAAATTTGTCACTCATTTCCTTCTGAAAAATACAATGCACAGCCTGAATAGTCCCTCAGAAACTCTGTGGCCTTGCCTAGGTTAGTATTTCAAATAGGGCTGTCAAGCGATTAACTGAGATTAATCACGGAATTAATCTCAGTTAAACAATAGAATACCAATTGAAATTTATTAAATATTTTGGATGTTTTTCTACATTTTCAAATATATTGATTTCAATTACAAACAGAATCCAAAGTGTTCAGTGCTCACTTTATTTTTATTTTTTATTACAAATATTTGCACTTTAAAAAACAAGAGAATTCTACAGAAAAATACTATGTACAAAAACCCCCTGCATTCAAAAACAAAACAATGTAAAACTGTGGAGCCTACAATTCCACTCAGAACTAAGACAAACAAGTTTGTTTACATTTACGGGAGATAATGGTGCCTGCTTCTTGTTTACAGTGTTACCTGAAAGTAAGAACAGGCATTCGCATGGCACTGTTGTAGCTGGTGTCGCAAGATATTTACCTGCCAGATGCGCTAAAGGTTCATATGCCCCTTCATGCTTCGACCACCATTCCAGAGGGTGTGCACCCATGCTGATGAAGGGTTCTGCTCGATAACAATCCAGAGCAATCCCGACCGACGCATGTTCATTTTCATCATCTGAGTCATATGCCACCAGCAGAAGGTTGTTTTTTGTTTGTTTGGTGGTTCGGATTCTGTAGTTTCTGCATTGGAGTGTTGATTTTTTAAGACTTCTGAAAGCATTCTTCCACACCCCATCCTGCTAATTAGAGATGTAAAGGGTCCATGTATTATATGTGGAGATTTGAATAGCCATAATGAATTATGGGGAAGTGGGAAATCTGATCACAATGGCAAATGTTTGGAAAAGTTTATTGATGAGCACCATCTGATAATACTAAGTAATGGAACACCAGTTAGGTTTAACTCAGTTACTGTTTCCTTTTCCTGTTTGGAGCTGGGAATTGCAACAAGTATAGCTAGTAAATGTAGCTGGGAAATTTACAAGGAAGAGGGAATGGGAAGTGGTTGTTTCCCTGTACTTAGTATGAACCAAGGAAAGGATGATATTGAAGACACGACTAGAGGAACTCCTACTGGGAATTCTAAAAGGGCTGATTGGAAGCTCTTGTGGAGTAAGTGTGACGAGTGCTTGAGCAACACATGTATAAGTCATGAACACAGATGGTGTACTACAAACAAATATAGGGGTAGGATTAATCTACGTGGAATCACAGACTTGTTGGGGTGGAAGAGATCTCGAGAAGTCATCAAGTCCAGTCCCTGCATTGAGGCAAGACCAAGTAAATCTAGACCATCCCTGACAAATGCTTGTCCGCTCTGTTTTTGAAAACCTCCAGTGAATGGGGATTCCACAGCTTCCCTTGGAAGCCTATTCCAGAGTTTAACTATCTTTCTATTTAGAAAGTTTTTTTCATATATCTAACCTCAATCTCCCCTGCTGCAGATTAAATTCATTACTTCCTGTTCTGCCTTCAGTGGACATGGAGAACAATTGATCACCGTCTTCTTTATAACAGCCCTTAACATATTTGAAGACTGTTATCAGTCTTGCTGGGAGCTGGAGGGGGCACCACTCACTTGGGGGGCAGGAGGATGGAATGTAACAGCAGTGACCCCAGCCCCAGGGAAGGTAGAGACTTGTATTCATTTAGGTGGAATAAAGAAGCCCAAAGAGTCAAAGGTGTTAACATGACCCTAAACCTGTCCAGCATTAAACAGTTTTAAACAAGGCTCAGGGTTTGTTATATAGAGAGATTTCAGCCTTCTTAGTACCATGGCAAACACATTTAGGAAACTCATGACAATTTATTAATTGAAACATAAGAAAGGAAAGAAATCAAAGCAAGGCAAAACCCAATGAAATTGAGTTATGCAACACAAACTTAGTCAAAACCCATCAAAGTCTTTTTAGAAAGGTTGACTATTAGTATCTTATTGTGCCAAACAGCTTTCCTTGGTGGGGAAGAAAGGATTAGTTCTGTGTTTCAGCTTGAGCTGGGAATCATAGTCACTTTCCTGCTTTTGACAAAACAGACCCATAAAGAGGGAAAAAAGATTGGATAGTAAAAGATGGGGGAAATGCAGCTTTTATTGACATTGTTGGGATACAGGGCAGCTAGTCAGTCTCAGACAGATGTTTTGCATTAGCAGGTTGGCTACAACATCTGTTGCGCCGGATTCTGGTTCACCGCCCCGGTCAGGGATGTCATGCTGCAGAACTCTTTCTGCCCACAGTGCTCATGTGCTGTTTGCAAATGTTAACTCCTTCTCTTTGCTAGGGCAAAAACTGGGTTTAGGTCGGGAATAACAAACAGGAGCTGCCTACACTCAAAACACTGAGTATACGCCACACAAACAGCCCAGACTCGCTAAATATTACTACTCCTTCACCCTTGCGCTGAAGATTCCTTCTGTGATGGTGCCTTCCCTTACCATCCCTAAGCCCTGGAGACCACTGTCATGCAGGCCACCAGACTGCTGAAAATCCCCCCGGCAAGAAGACATCCTTGTCTGTGCTGTTCAACATATTTATTAATGATCTGGAAAAGGGAGTAAACAGAGAAGTGGCAAAGTTTGCAGATAATACAAAAATGTTCAAGATAGCTAAGCCCAAAACTGACTGCGAAGAGCTACAAAGGGATCTCACAAAACTGGGTGATTGGGCAACAATATGGCAGATGAAATTCAGCATTGATAAGTGCAAAGTAGTGCCCATTGGAAAACATAATCTGAACTACACATATGTAATGATGGGGTCTAAATTAGCTATTACAACTCAAGAGAGGTCTTGGCGTCACCATGGATAGTTCTCTGAAAACTTCACCTCAGTGTGCCAGCTGTGGACAAAATGACTAACAGAATGTTAGGAATTATTAGGAAAGGGATAGATAGAAAATATCACAATGTCACTATATAAAATCCATGCTGTACCCATACCTTGCATACTGTGTCCAGTTCTGATTGCCCCATCTCAAAAAGGATATGGTGGAACGGGCAAAGATTCAGAGGAGGACAACAAAGATCTCAAGGATATGGAGTGACTTACATATGAGGAGAGACTAAAAAGATTAGAACTGTTCATCTTAGGAAAGAGATGACTGAGGGGGGATATGATAAAGGTCTGTAAAATCACAGGTAAGTATGACTGGTTTCCAGCTATACACTTGTAAGTGTTCAGTGGCGCCTGGAGCCTTGGCATGAGCTTGTGCCTAAGCCTGCCAACATCACAACCACCACCTTTTACCATCTTTTACAAAGATATAAAGCACTGGTTTTTACCTCTGGTAGCCTGAATGATATGAGACCTTGAAATTGTAACATTATCTGTGGAAAAATACCTAAAATTTAAAACAAATTTTAAAGCGTAAAAACAAAACAAAACAAAAAAAACCAACCCACCCTAGAGTGACTCATATTAAATGAGGACATTGATATAATAGGCATCACAGAAACTTGGTGGAATTAGGATAACCAATGGGACACAGTAACACCAGGATACAAAACGGGGGAGGGATAGCTCAGTGGTTTGAGCATTGGCCTGCTAAACCCAGGGTTGTGAGTTCAATCCTTGAGGGGGCTATTTAGGGATCTGGGGCAAAAATTGGGGATTGGTCCTGCTTTGAGCAAGGGGTTGGACTAGATGACCTCCTGAGGTCCCTTCCAACCCTGATCTTCTATGATTCTATGATATTGGAAGGACAGAACAGGTCATGCTGGTGGGGGAGTAGCACTATATGTGAAAGGAAGTGTAGAGTCAAATGAAGTAAAAATCTTAAATGAACCAAACTGTTCTGTTTGAATCTGTAGGGATAGTAATTTCATGCTTGAATAATACGAATATAGTAGTAGGGATATCCTACCGATCACCTGACCAGGATGCAGAGTAACAGCCGTGTTAGTCTGTATTCGCAAAAAGAAAAGGAGTACTTGTGGCACCTTAGAGACTAACCAATTTATTAGAGCATAAGCTTTCGTGAGCTACAGCTCACTTCCTCAGATGCATATCGTGGAAACCAGTCGGAGAACACTTCAATCTCTCTGGTCATGCAATCACAGACATGAAGGTCGCTATCTTAAAACAAAAAAACTTCAAATCCAGACTCCAGCGAGAAACTGCTGAATTGGAATTCATTTGCAAATTGGATATATTAATTTAGGCTTAAATAGAGACTGGGAGTGGCTAAGTCATTATGCAAGGTAGCCTGTTTCCTCTTGTTTTTCCCTACCCCCCCCCCCCCCAGATGTTCTGGTTTAACTTGGATTTAAACTTGAAGAGTGGTCAGTTTGGATGAGCTATTACCAGCAGGAGAGTGAGTTTGTGTGTGTATGGGGGGGGGGGGTGGGAGAAAACCTGGATTTGTGCAGGAAATAGCCCAACTTGATTGTCATGCACATTGTGTAAAGAGTTGTCACTTTGGATGGGCTATCACCAGCAGGAGAGTGAATTTGTGTGGGGGGGTGGAGGGTGAGAAAACCTGGATTTGTGCTGGAAATGGCCCACCTGATGATCACTTTAGATAAGCTATTACCAGCAGGACAGTGGGGTGGGAGGAGGTATTGTTTCATATTCTCTGTGTATATATAAAGCCTGCTGCAGTTTCCACGATATGCATCTGAGGAAGTGAGCTGTAGCTCACGAAAGCTTATGCTCTAATAAATTGGTTAGTCTCTAAGGTGCCACAAGTACTCCTTTTCTTTCTGACCAGGATGGTGACTGTGAAATGCTCAGGGACATTAGAGAGGGTATAAAAATAAAAAACTCAGTAATAATGGGGGATTTTAACTATCCCCATTGTGATGGGTTGGACCCCCCCTTTTGGGGTGCCACCTGATGTACTGGGGTCCCACTAAGCCCACCCATTCCACTAGCCTGGGCTCCCTCACCCTGTCCTGCTGCACACAGAGGTAGGGACATATCGAGCTGTAGAATCACACAGAGTCTGCAATCAGCTCTGTGTGGGAAGAATCACCTTGGAGATTTCCCAGCACTCAGGTGCACACACCCTCTGGAGTGTAAACCCAAAATTATATTGTCTTGTGGTGTACAGAGATCTATACAGTGTAAGCTCATGACATTCGTTCCCCCCACCCTCAATGTGGAGGAAGATATGCACAGCTTCCCCAACCCCCAGTTATGTATAGCCCAAACTGGGTTTTAGAATAAGCAAAAAAAAGTTTATTAACTACAAAAGGTAGATTTTAAGTGATTATAAGGGACAACAAACAGAACAAAGCAGATTACTGAGCAAATAAAACAAAGCACGCAAACAAAGCTTAATATACTAAAGAATACTGAGTGCAAATAATAACTTTCACCCTAAATGTTGTTTTAAGCATGTTGCAGAGTTTCTTGAAGGTGAACTGCATGGCTTGCAGCTTAAATCATAGAATCATAGAATATCAGGTTTGGAAGGGACCTCAGGAGGTCATCTAGTCCAACACCCTAATCAAAGCAGGACCAATCCCCAACTAAATCATCCCAGCCAGGGCTTTGTCAAGCCTGACCTTAAAAACTTCTAAGGAAGGAGATTCCACCATCTCCCTACGTAACGCATTCCAGTGCTTCACCACCCTCCTAGTGAAAAAGTTTTTCCTAATATCCAACCTAAACCTCCCCCACTGAAATTTGAGACCATTACTCCTTGTTCTGTCATCTGCTACCACTGAGAGCAGTTTAGATCCATCCTCTTTGGAACCCCCTTTCAGGTAGTTGAAAGCAGCTATCCAATCCCCCCTCATTCTTCTCTTCTGCAGACTAAACAATCCCAGTTCCCTCAGCCTCTCCTCACAAGTCATGTGTTCCAGACCCCTAATCATTTTTGTTGCCCTCCGCTGGACGTTTTCCAATTTTTCCACATCCTTGTTGCAGTGTGGGGCCCAAAACTGGACACAGTACTCCAGATGAGGCCTCACCAATGTCGAATAGCGGGAACAATCACGTCCCTCTATCTGCTGGCAATGCTCCTACCTATACAGCCCAAAATGCTGTTAGCCTTCTTGGCAACAAGGGCACACTGTTGACTCATATCCAGCTTCTCATCCACTGTAACCTCTAGGTCCTTTTCTGCAGAACTGCTGCCTTACTACTTGGTCCCTAGTCTGTAGCAGTGCATGGGATTCTTCCGTCCTAAGTGCAGGACTCTGCACTTATCCTTGTTGAACTTCATCAGATTTCTTTTGGCCTAATCCTCTAATTTGTCTAGGTCCCTCTGTATCCTATCCCTACCCTCCAGCCTATCTACCACTCCTCCCAGTTTAGTGTCATCTGCAAACTTGCTGACGGTGTAATCCACGCCATCCTCCAGATCATTAATGATCATTAAATCACGAAACCTCCAGGTATTCCTTTCACAGGCAAGATCTTTCTCACCTGAGTTCAGTCCCTACCCCCCCTAATGCTCCCCCACCTTAGTTGCTTTGTTTCTTCAGGTGTTTTCAGCAGTCTTCCTTCTTGGGTGGGGAGGCACTGGAGAAGAACCAAGAGTAACTCCGCAGCCTTAAATAGGATTTACATATGTTGGGAACCTTTTGTTTCCTAGTCTGATGCCCACCCCCTTCCAGTGGAAAAATACCAGCAGCTCAGGATGGTATCCTGTACCAGGTGACATGATCACATGACCTTGCAGTGTTAAAGCAGCATCCCAGGAAGATTCTCAGGAAGGTGGGAGATTACTATCTTCAAAGTCCTATTGTCTTTCCTAATGGTCCATCCAGGCTGATTGCCTATTGTCTGGTGGACGTTCCCCAGATGCAAGCACTTTTGTAATTGATACATAGTCCATATTCCTAACTTCAGATACAGAAATGATACAAAAACAACAAGGAGTCCGGTGGCACCTTAAAGACTAACAGATTTATTTGGGCATAAGATTTCATGGGTAAAAGAACACTTCTTCAGATGCAAGAAATGATACATACATTCAAATAGAACAATCACATCCAGTGAATCATAACCTTTCCAATGATACCTCACATGACCCAACTTGCATAAAACATATCTTAGTTATGCCATATTCATATCATAACAATAGGTCTCTGAAGAATATGGGGCATAATGTCACACCCATATTGACTGGGTACATGTCACCTCAGGACAGGATGTACCAAATGACTGGAGGATAGCTAATGTGATTCCAATTTTTAAAAAGGGCACCAGAGGTGATCCCGGCAATTACAGGCCAGTAAGGGTGACCAGATGTCCCGTTTTTATAGGGACAGTCCCATTTTTTGGGACATTTTCTTATATAGGTGCCTATTACCCACCACCCCCTGTCCCATTTTTTCACAGTTGCTATCTGGTCACCCTAAGTAAGTCTGACTTCAGTATCGGGCAAACTGGTTGAAAATATAGTAAAGAACAGAATGGTAAGACACAGAGATGAACATAATTTGTTGGGGAAGAGTCAACATGATTTTTGTAAAGGGAAATCATGCCTCACGAATCTATCAGAATTCTTTGAGGGGGGTCAACAAGCAGGTGGACAAGGGGGAATCCACTGGATATAGTGTCCTTGGACTTTTAGAAAGCCTTTGACAAGGTCCCTCATCAAAGGCTCTTAAGCAAAGTAAGCTGTCATGGAATAAGAGGGAAAGTGCTCTCATAGATCAGTAACTGATTAAAAGGTAGGAAACAAAGGGTAGGAATAAATGGTCAGTTTTCAGACTGGAGACAGCTAAATAGTGGTGTCCACCAGGGGTCTGTTCTGGGCCCAGTCCTATTCAGCATATTCATAAATGATCAGGAAAAAGGGGTAAACAGTGAGGTGGCAAATTTGCAGATGATACAAAACTACTCAAGAGAGTTAAGTCCAAAGCAGACTGTGAAGAGCTACAAAGGGATCTCACAAAACTGGGTAACTGCACAACAAAATGGCAGATGAAATTCAATGTTGATAAATGCAAAGTAATTGAAAAACATAAACCCAACTATACATATAAAATGATGGGGTCTAAATTAGCTGTTACCACTCAAGAAAGAGATCCTGGAGTCATTGTGGGTAGTTCTCTGAAAACATCCACTCAATGTGCAGCGGCAGGCAAAAAAGTGAACAGAATGTTGGGAATCATCAAGAAAAGGATAGATAATAAGACAGAAAATATCATATTGCCTCTATATAAACCATAGTATACCCACATCTTGAATACTGCATGCAGATGTGGCCCCATCTCAAAAAATTTATATTAGAATTGGGAAAGGTTCAGAAAAAGGCAACAGAAATGATTAGGGAGATGGAACAGCTTCCCTATGAGGACAGATTAAAAAGATTAGGACTTTTCAGCTTAGAAAAGAGCCGACTAAGGGGGGGATATAATTGAGGTCTATAAAATCATGAGTGGTATGGAGAAAGTAAATAAGGACATGTTATTTACTCCTTCTCATAACACAAGAACTAGGTGTCACCAAATGAAATTAATAGGCAGCAGATTTAAAACAAACAAAAGGAAGTATTTCTTCACACAGCACACAGTCAACCTGTGGAACTCTTTGCCAGAAGATGTTGTGAAGGTGAAAACTATAACAGTGTTCAAAAAAGAACTAGATAAATTCATGGAGGATAGGTCCATCAATGGCTATTAGCCAGGATGGGCAGGGATGGTGTCCCTAGCCTCTGTTTGCCAGAAGCTGGGAATGGACAACAGGGGATGGATCACTTGATGATTAACTGTTCTGTTCATTCCCTCTGGGGCACCTGGCATTGGCCACTGTTGGAAGACAGGATACTGGGCTAAATGGACCGTCTGACCCAGTATGGCAGTTCTTATGTTCTTACGACTGAAGATTAGGTCCAGCATGTGACCAACTGCGTGGGTTGAATTAGAGATGCCCTCTGAAAGTCCTAGGGAGCCAGGTGAGGAGATCAGTGACTGGGCTTTTGCAGCTACAGCCTTTTGACATGCATGCATGAAAATGAATATGTGTTGGTCCACACTGCTTTGGATGGTTATCCACCAGAACCTGTTATCAGCATGGATACATGTCCTCTGGAATGGTGGTGGAAGCATGAAGGGGCATATGAATCTCTAGTGCATCTGGCACATAAATATCTTGCGTTGCCGGCCACAACAGTGCCATGCGAATGCCTGTTCTCACTTTCAGGCGATACTGTAAACAAGAAGCGGGCAGCATTATCTCCTGCAAATGTAAACAAACTTGTTTGTCTGAGCAATTGGCTGAACAAGAACTAGGACCGAGTGGACTTGTAGGCTCTAAAGTTTTACATTGTTTTATTTTTGAATGCAGTTATTTTTTTGTACATAATTCAACACTTGTAAGTTCAACTTTTATGATAAAGAGATTGCACTACAGTACTTAGATGAATTGAAAAATACTATTTCTTTTGTTTTTTACTGTGCAAATATTTGTAATAAAATTAACTATAAAGTGAGCACTGTACACTTTGTATGCTGTGTGGTAATTGAAATCAGTATATCTGAAAATGTAGAAAATATCCAAAACTATTTAAATAAATGGTATTCTATTGTTTAACAGTGCGATTAATTGTGATTTTTTTTAATCACTTGACTTGGCCTAATTAATACATAATCTATAGATCAGCTACAATGGGTGATTTAACCAAGTTTACACTGTTAGATTTCCTTTAAATTCATAAATTCCAAGGCTAGAAGGGACCACTGTGATAATCTAGTCTGGCCTCCTATGTAACAAAGGCCATAAACTTCCTCAAAATAATTCCTAGAGCAGATTGTTAGAGAGCTTATTCCTTCACTCTCCCACTTCCCTGGTCCTTCTCGCATGAACAGAGAGCAACAATACCCGAAGTCCGAAGGTGCAAACAATTTGATGTTTATTGGGGTGAACTTCCAGCAAGCTTAAATACAAGTTCCTTTTTCCTTATTTTCAAATCCCAACTTACTTCCTGTTTGCCCCTAATTTATATAGTAATATTCTTAGCTATACCTTAACCAATCATTCTACTGAAATTTAACTAACTAATCCTAACATATTGTAACATGATTAGCTAACCAGTTATATCCCACCACCTTAATTAGTTTACACCCAGCAAAATTAATTATACAGCAGACAGAAACAATCACAGAACCAGACAGAGACCATGCCAATAAACAATAGCAAAGTGGGAACTATAATGACAAAACAATACAGAAGTGAGGATTTCACAACTACATCTATAAAGACATAAGAGTTTCCCAGCTGTGTCTATTGAGTTCTTAAGTGAGTTCTTACCAGACAGAAAACTATCAACCTCAATTTCCTTTTACATCTTCTAGGCACTTCCCTTTCTCTGGAGGTGATAGGCACTATCAGGACAGGATTGTATTCCTAACAGCCCAATAGCACCTTCTTTCAATGTGACTACTTTGGAATGTGAGGATGTGACCCGTCGCTTCCCAGCTTATGGCTGCCTCTGTCGCTTAGCCAAAGGCCTTAGCCTAAGAACAGGGCCTCAGACTGTCACAGTAAGAGAAGGACCTTAACACTGGCAGACAGTGATTTTGATTCTTTCTTTTATACCTCTAACTAGCCAAGTGGTAAGAATACACCTAAATTCTTAAAGTACAGGCCTTTACAGACAGGCCTGAATATCTATATCCTAACACAGATCTCTTAGGAAAATATCCAATCTTGATTTTAAAAATTGCCAGTGATGGAGAATCCACCAAGATCCTTGGTAAACTGTTGTAACGGTAAATTACTCATTGTTAAAAATGTATGCCTTATTTCCAGTCTGAATTTATCTAGTTTCAATTTCCAGCCATTGGCTCATTTTATCCTTTTCTCTGGTAGGCTGAAGAGCCAATTGTCAACTCTTTGTTCCCCATGTAGGTACTCATACACTGTAAGTTAGAGGGGTGTGTGTGTGTCTGTGAATGCTGAAAAACAAGTATAAATGTGTGCGCGCCTTTTCTATAAAACTAGCTTGAGTGTATGCTTATAGCAGTTTATCTATACAAGATGGCTTGAATGTATGCTTAATTGTTTTGGGAAGGAGGACAGATGGGTGGATGTTGGTGTTGTGTGTTGAAGGGGATGAGCAGCATCCTTATCTCAAAAGTAATCAGCTGTTTTACATAAATAGTTCAAACGAAATCTTCATTTTGTCTACGGTCGGGTGTATTAACCAATTTTACATTCTTAGATTTATAGGCTGTGTATACGTGCGTGTTTGTAGCATAAAATAATGCTGAAAAACAAGTATGAACATGTGCGTGTGTGTCGGTGACTTATCTATATAATAATATAGAATTATTTTGAATGTATCCTTACAATGGTTTATCTATAAAATAGTCTACAAGTTGGCTTGAATGTATGCTTAATTGCTTTGGGAAATAGAGCAGGGTGGGGTGTGGAGGCATGAGTGGTGCTTTGTGTGTTGTATGTTTTGCTGAAAACTTTTTAATTTATTTGTCCTTCAAACACTGTACTAAAATTAAGAGCCTCTAATACAATTTAAGCCAATAGGTGCTAATTTTCAATAAATACAAAAGGCTGTGAAGAACTACATTACTTTAAGTAGGAATAAGGGAAATTGTTCTAAAGATTAGGCATATCTTTCATTGGGGTCTATCTGCCAGTTTTTAAAGACAAATGCGAAAGGAATAATGTAGAAAAAGGAAATTTTATTCCTGGTGCAAAATTAGAAACAAGACTAATTGCTAAATGGACGTAGGTTTTGTAAAAAGTTTGATAAAGAATCTACATGCATGCTCATTTTGGAGGGTGGGTCATATTTCTTCAAATAAAAGGTAAAACACAAGGAAAAGAAGGGGTTAAGGTGGCAGCATGTGCCAGCATTCTTACCTCTGTCCTTTCAACAGTTAGAAAACCTTTCAGTTTTCTAATAAACAATAGAGAAATAAAAGAATTAAAGAGTGCTGCCTTTGCACTCTTAGGGATAAACCGGAATTGCTGCAATGAAACCAGGGGAGAATGTGTGGTAATTTTAAGGCAAATATTGGGAAATATTTGGGTGTAGCTCAGTGTTCACAATCACTTCCCTAAACACAAAGAGTCACACCCCAATTAGAGGTGTTGAAACTGGTGATGAGTCAAGAAATTGCCAGACCAGCCTGAACCAACTACCATAATTAATAGGGGTAGGGGAGTTATTTGTTTTCTGCTTTTCTGGTGTCCACAGAGCACTATTCACTGGGGGGGCAGAGGAGGAGAGTGGGTATTTCGGGGGCCCTGTAAACAAATAACCTTCTAGAAGTCCAGAAGCTAGTTGGATCCCTGGAAAATTGTGGATTTTAAGAGTGTAAGAAAGTCAGTATTTTCCTGTGATTTATAACTTTGGCCTTTCTGACAATGATTTAGGGCCCCTTGAAGGTTATTTGGGCTGGGGGGTGAGGGGGAAATGTCCTGGGCCTGCCTGGCTCTGCTGTGGACTCACTGTGAGACCCTGGTCAAATCACATGGCCTCTTTGTGCTTCAATTTCCTCAGCTGTAAAATGGAGGGGGGCAGCGGAGGATAACACTTCCCTTCCACACATGGGGACTGTTAATTCCTATTTGTAAGGCACATTGAGATTCTTCCTCGAAAGGCACTATAGAACTACAAAATATTACTGCTGTTGTGTGTATGCTCACTGTAGAAACGTAACAGATGGTCTGTGTCCAAAAAAATCTTAGAATCCAAGTTTAAATGTGCTCCCAGCATGTGTCAGAAATGAGGCCACAATTCTTAGTTTTCAGTGGATGCAAATATGGCGCAAAAGGTGAATCTTCAAGTCAGATTCTGCTTTCATTCACACGGGTCAACTGAGGTTCCAAAATTGACTCCCCTGTTAAGTGAGAGCAGAGTGTCGCCTCTGGAGGGCAGATATGTATGATTTCTGAACTACTTTCAGGAAAGTGTCATGTATTTGGAATGATTTAAAGCAGCAGTTCTCAACCTGGGGGGCTGCAAGCAGGCTTCAGGGGGTCTGCCTAAATAAACCAGAGACAGGGCTGGCATTAGACTTGCTGGGGCCCAGGGCAGAAAGCCAAAGCCCAAGCCCTGCCACCCGGGGCTGAAGCCGAAGCCTGAGCAACTTAGCTTTGCAGGGCCCCCTGCGGCCTGGGGTCCCAAGCAATTGGCCTGGTTGCCACCCTCTCCCGCTGGCCCTGGCTCTTAATCTACTGGATATGCAGACAAACAGTTGTGGCACACCGTGGGCTGTGGAATTTTTATAGCATGCTGGGGGGGCCTCAGAAAGGAAAAGGTTAACTCAACACTTCCAAAGAAGTGGGACGCCTGGGTGTAGTGTGGTGAATCAGCAGAAAGGAAAGGCTCCATGGGAACTGGGAGAATAGTTCATCAAGAGTGGGTGTATTGGGATTTTGGGAGGAGTATAGTGATTGCAGCATTTGGGTTGAGAGTGGCAGCCTGTGACGCACTGGAACAGCTGCTCCAGAGTTGACACTCAAGCAGAAGATGCTGCATCAATGTGAAAGAGCAAGGCAGGGGGGCCCCCTATGAGTCATACCACAGAACTGAACTCTGACCAACAACCTCTGCTGCGTGGATGGAGTAAGATATTCAGACAGTGAGGCCTGAGGACCCCAACTTTTTTTTTTTTTAACTTTCCCACAAAGGATAAACTGAGAACGACTCTGAGCTGTTGAGTGAGCCGAGGGTATTTGTCCTTTTCTGGCAGCCTTAGTAAATTAGTATTTCTTTTGTGCTGGGTGTCAGAGGTTTTTGGGACCCACTAGCTGTTGCAGTCCATGCTGCCTCACAGCTGATCTTGTAGGTGTTTAGATCTCCGTCAAGCTTTCTTACAACTACAATACCTACCTGCGGAAGTGAAGAAACAGATTGATAGAGCCAGAAGAGTTCCCAGAAGTTACCTACTACAGGACAGGCCTAACAAAGAAAATAACAGAACGCCACTAGCCGTCACCTTCAGCCCCCAACTAAAACCCCTCCAACGCATTATTAAGGATCTACAACCTATCCTAAAGGATGACCCAACGCTCTCACAAATCTTGGGAGACAGGCCAGTCCTTGCCTACAGACAGCCCCCCAACCTGAAGCAAATACTCACCAAGCACCACATACCACACAACAGAACCACTAACCCAGGAACTTATCCTTGCAACAAAGCCCGTTGCCAATTGTGCCCACATATCTATTCAGGGGACACCATCACAGGGCCTAATAACATCAGCCACACTATCAGAGGCTCGTTCACCTGCACATCCACCAATGTGATATATGCCATCATGTGCCAGCAATGCCCCTCTGCCATTTACATTGGTCAAACTGGACAGTCTCTACATAAAAGAATAAATGGACACAAATCAGATGTCAAGAATTATAACATTCATAAACCAGTCGGAGAACACTTCAATCTCTCTGGTCACGCAATCACAGACATGAAGGTCGCTATCTTAAAACAAAAAAACTTCAAATCCAGACTCCAGCGAGAAACTGCTGAATTGGAATTCATTTGCAAATTGGATACTATTAATTTAGGCTTAAATAGAGACTGGGAGTGGCTAAGTCATTGTGCAAGGTAGCCTATTTCCCCTTGTTTTTTCCTACCCCCCCCCCCAGATGTTCTGGTTTAACTTGGATTTAAACTTGGAGAGTGGTCAGTTTGGATGAGCTATTACCAGCAGGAGAGTGAGTTTGTGTGTGTATGGGGGTGGGGGTGTGTGTGTGAGAAAACCTGGATTTGTGCTGGAAATGGCCCACCTTGATTATCATGCACATTGTAGGGAGAGTGGTCACTTTGGATGAGCTATTACCAGCAGGATAGTGAGTTTGTGTGTGTGTTTTTTGGGAGGGAGGTGAGGGGGTGAGAGAACCTGGATTTGTGCAGGAAATGGCCCAACTTGATTATCATGCACATTGTGTAAAGAGTTGTCACTTTGGATGGGCTATCACCAGCAGGAGAGTGAATTTGTGTGGTGGGGTGGAGGGTGAGAAAACCTGGATTTGTGCTGGAAATGGCCCAACCTGATGATCACTTTAGATAAGCTATTACCAGCAGGACAGTGGGGTGGGAGGAGGTATTGTTTCATATCCTCTGTGTGTATATAAAGTCTGCTGCAGTTTCCACGGTATGCATCCGATGAAGTGAGCTGTAGCTCACGAAAGCTCATGCTCAAATAAATTGGTTAGTCTCTAAGGTGCCACAAGTACTCCTTTTCTTTTTGCGAATACAGACTAACATGGCTGTTACTCTGAAACCTATCTAATCATGTAGATTCTTAGCCCACAGTTCAGTCTTTTGCTGCACTTACTAGCCCCAAGGAGCCAGGACCCAATCTTTCATGAAGCACCCCTGCTCATGAAGGAGCCTCCTTAGTCAATGTATACAGAGCATCTTTCTCCACCCTGTTATACACCAAATCAGTCTTTTGTCTTTATTCAGCAAACAAGCCATGTCCTATTATTCCTTTTCACATTCAAGTGGTTTCAATGCTTAGTTTGTCTTTGATGTTTTTTTCAATTGATTTTTCTGGGTTGGTGCCAAGGCAGACAATGAGTAATGCAATACATAATTGGCTAGCCCAGGATGGGTGACAACTCCCTCCCGCTTGAATTGAACGTCACCGAGACATATTATTCCCTTGTCACTCATTTTCTCTCCAAGACCGCCATAAAGGCATAAGTTTCAATACAGTTACATTGTTCTTTAAATATCACCCATACACACATCTCACACTGATTATGGGTTTGATAAGTTACAAGTTTTCAACAGAGACCTCACATGCTAACCTTCATGGGTGAATACCATGAAAGCAGTGTGTTAGGTGTAGTGAGTTTGTCAGGTCTAGACAGGAGTTGCTTGTAGAGAACAGCGAACCTTTTGTCAGTTGGCAGCAATGGGCCTCTGTATCACAGTGACCAAGTATCATGTGATGGCATACTGGAGGTGGTGCCTCCTTTAAGAGGGAGCTGGGTCAGACAGACTCTGAGGTCAGTGGGTGGACAGGTGTTTTGGGGGAGATGTTTGCAGAAAACAGGAGCTTCAGGTGAGAGGTATTTCAGGTAAAGCCAGGCAGCAATCCTAGTTTTCACAGGGGTGTGAAGCCTGGTTGCAAGGAACTGTGGAGCCTAGGGAATAAGGCTGCAAGATCTGAGTTGAGTTGAATTGTTTGTTAATAAGCAAGGCCCAAAGAAGGGAAATGTTATGTGCTGCATGTCAGTCTATGTGCAAGCTGAGAAGAAGAAACTGAGGCCGTAGACATACAATGAGAAGAGGATTTGCTGACCCCATTATTCCACCTAACCCTCTTTCTTTTTTCTACAGGTGAAGCCACAGCTGGAAGAGAGAGAGAACAAGACGTATCCAGTCTTTGTAGCCATAAAATATAAAACTCAGGTGGTTGCTGGAACAAACTACTTCATTAAGGTCAGTACTCAACAAAATCCCCCACTTCTTCCATCATTGCATAAGTGTTCTAATTGAAGAAGAACATAGGTATAATTCTGAGTGCCTTAAAGCAAGATCATAGAATCATAGAATCATAGAATATCAGGGTTGGAAGGGACCCCAGAAGGTCATCTAGTCCAACCCCCTGCTCAAAGCAGGACCAATTCCCAGTTAAATCATCCCAGCCAGGGCTTTGTCAAGCCTGACCTTAAAAACCTCTAAGGAAGGAGATTCTACCACCTCCCTAGGTAACGCATTCCAGTGTTTCACCACCCTCTTAGTGAAAAAGTCTTTCCTAATATCCAATCTAAACCTCCCCCACTGCAACTTGAGACCATTACTCCTCGTTCTGTCATCTGCTACCATGAGAACAGTCTAGAGCCATCCTCTTTGGAACCCCCTTTCAGGTAGTTGAAAGCAGCTATCAAATCCCCCCTCATTCTTCTCTTCTGCAGACTAAACAATCCCAGCTCCCTCAGCCTCTCCTCATAACTCATGTGTTCCAGTCCCCTAATCATTTTTGTTGCCCTTCGCTGGACTCTCTCCAATTTATCCACATCCTTCTTGAAGTGTGGGGCCCAAAACTGGACACAGTACTCCAGATGAGGCCTCACCAATGTCGAATAGAGGGGAACGATCACGTCCCTCGATCTGCTCGCTATGCCCCTACTTATACATCCCAAAATGCCATTGGCCTTCCTGGCAACAAGGGCACACTGCTGACTCATATCCAGCTTCTCGTCCACTGTCACCCCTAGGTCCTTTTCCGCAGAACTGCTGCCTAGCCATTCGGTCCCTAGTCTGTAGCTGTGCATTAGGTTCTTCCGTCCTAAGTGCAGGACCCTGCACTTATCCTTATTGAACCTCATCAGATTTCTTTTGGCCCAATCCTCCAATTTGTCTAGGTCTTTCTGTATCCTATCCCTGCCCTCCAGCGTATCTACCACTCCTCCTAGTTGTTGATGTTCAAATAGTGAGCAAACGTTGCAGGAAAGGGTTCCAATATGACTTCTAATCAAGGTAGGGATTACTTCCTGTTGGATGCGATTTCACAACAAAAATAGAAAAGATAAACAGCTTGTTTTGTGAATCTCATTTAAATCTGATCTTAGTATTTATAAAGCATGAGTCCCACTCTTTCAGCTAAAAGAAAAGGAGGACTTGTGGCACCTTAGAGACTAACCAATTTATTTGAGCATAAGCTTTCGTGAGCTACAGCTCACCTTAGCTGTAGCTCACGTAGCTCACGAAAGCTTATGCTCAAATAAATTTGTTAGTCTCTAAGGTGCCACAAGTACTCCTTTTCTTTTTGCGGATACAGACTAACACGGCTGTTACTCTGAACTCTTTCAGCTGTATATTGTAAAATTTTAGGATTGCCAAGAGGGCGATCTCCGTTCAAGACTCTCCAACTGCTTTCTCAGCTCTCACCCTTAGAGCTGCCTTTAGCTGTTGTTTGGGCAGGCGGGCAAAACAATGGCTTTTTCATCCTGCCATCTCCAGGCCCTGAGAGGACATAGAATCCTCTTCACCATGATCAGCCCAGTAGGCACATGGCCAGCCTGGGGATTTTGGGGAGTGTTACTGAGAGGATTCTGTGGTATACACCTCAAACTCCTCTGAGCAATTTTAAAAACAGTATGTGTGTTTGTTTGAGAGTGGAACAGTGGAACAGCTTCAATAAGCGAGACAGAGAAACCGCCTCTTGAATACCTCATAGCCTACTGGTTAGAGCACTCTACTGAGAGGCAGGAGACCCCAATCAACTCCCTTCTGCACCTCAAATGAGGATTATATTGAACCCAGGTCTTCCATATCCCACCTGAGTACCCCCAACCACTTGGACTAAAAGTTATAAGGTGGGACACCACCATCTCCTCCTCTGGCCATTTTGCAAATCTCTCTCCCCCCAAAAATCAAAAATAATCAATTTGGAAATATTGCAACAGTTTGTCAGCATTTCCAAACAAATATTTTTTGATTTGAGAGGCAGTCAAAATTCACAAAAACTCACAAATAGTTTTGCTAGATTTGAAACTGCATTTTTTTGGTGAATAAAATATTTGTCTGAAAAATCTTCACCCAGCCCCTGTGAGGGTGTTGGCTTGCTTCACCCCAGCATTCAGCTTTCTTTGCCCCCTCCCCCAGTGTCTTTGCCTACAGCTCTGGCCTTCCTCGGGTGAATAGGATTAACTCTTTCACTGCCAGCCTAGGCATGGGATCTGAGTGAAGTCAATGAGACTTTGCCTTAGGAAAGAAAAACTGATAGTTAAACCCAAACGTTTTCAATCAGATTTTTGTAGAGCAAACTCTCATTTACTTCACTCAGATACCCAAGGTTATGTGCAAAAGCAGAAGATGAAGGGGTTGAGTGGGAAGGATAACTTTGAGGTATGAAGAATATGACCTAAATTCTGGCCAGGCATAAATAGGTGCAACTCCTGGAGAAACCAGTGGAAGTGACACCTTCTTATGGCAGGGCTGAATTTGGCCTTGTGAGATCAGGGATAAAATTTTGATTTCTGCTGATCACCAGGAACACCCTAATTTGGATACACAAGCCTGTTTCTGCTCACACATGTGCTATGAAATGGGATAGTCTCTACAGACCAGGTTTAGGGTATTGAATGATACCGTGTGTGATTTAATTTTTACTTTGTAGCTATTCAAAGGTTCAGCACTTCATCTCCCCAAAACATCCCTTCAAGAGAATCTGCTTAGTCCATGGCTGTCCCATTCTCCTTGTCTTTCAGGTCTCCATCAGCAACAGCACCGATGAGTGTGTACACTTGAAGGTGTTCCAAAGCCTGCCTTATCAGAACAATGGGCCCAGTCTTACCAGCTATGAGACTGGCAAAACCAAAAATGATCCACTGAGCGATTTTTAATGAGATGCTTGGGATGGGCTCTTCTGTTGCTCTTTCTGCAGACTCCCAGCTCGTACCGCCAGTGCCAATACATGGATGAAAATAAAATGAATCTGATTTTGAAAACTAAGTTTGTGTTTCCATGTTGCATGTAACAGAAGGTCTGTCTTGATTCCAGCAGTAAATAACTGCAGCTAACTTAGAAAAGGCCTCCAAGGAAATGTGCTGGATCTACCCAAATACCAATGGTTCAGCACTGCATCTCCCCAAAAAATGCTTCCATTAGCATCTGCTTAGTCCATGAGCTTGACTGTCCCATTTCTCCAGGTTTGCTGCTTTCTGCTAATGAGAGTACTAATGTAGAGAACTAGAAGAATTCTTCAGCCAACTCCACCTCAAGTAAATCTTTCACAGCAAAGACGCCACCCACACCTACCACATCCCCACTGACAGTCACAAGAAAACAAGTCATCTGAATGGACACCCTACAGTGAAGAAAAGCACCCAGTGGATCATTACATCAATTGCTTCAGGGAAAAAAATCAACTGTGAAATCCTCAGACATGCATTACATCAGGGCTGGCCAAACTTACTGACTCTCCAAGCTGCATACAACAATCTTCAGCCCCACAGGAGGTGCCTGCCAGGGCCCAGTGTTTCAGCCCCGCTCCTCTTGAAGCCCTGAGACACCTCCATCTCCCTGCTGCAAGGCAGCGGTCCCAAGGTCCCTGTCTCTCCCCTCTCCCCCTCTGGTAGGTGGAGAATGGGGGGGGGGGTGGGGGGGGGATCTGTGAGCTGCACTTTAACAGTAAAAGAGCCACATGTGACTCACAAGCCAGTTTGGCCACCCCTGCATTACGTCCACTGCAGTCTCTGTACCACCCAGGGGATAGTCCCTGAAATCCAGCCACCAGATAATGATCAAACCCATAGACGAAGGGGGCACTATTGTAGTCCTTAATCATGATAACTGTGTCAACAAGATCAACAGACAAGTCTCTGACACCACCTACAAGAAAGAACTAAAAAAAGACCCCACACCATAATTCACACAGGAACTTAAAGAAACTATCAAATCTTTTCCCAAATAACTCTTTTAATCAAATAATGTGGGGGTGCAGAGACACACAGGGACAGGGGCAGATGTGCCTGACTGAATGGGAGAGGCTTGGGGTCAGTCAGGGTCTGCATGGGAGAAGGCTCCCCAACTCTGTAACAATCCCCCCCCCCCCCACCCTCCAGAAAAGAAACTATTCCATACTTCTCCCACCCGCACCTAAAAGCACTCCAGGTTCACTCCCAGGCTCCTTCCCTTTCTCTCAGCTCATCCATTACCCCTGACTCCCCCAAGCCTTTGCACTGCTTCTGAGGGGGGCGGGAAATACGTTCCTGTAGTTTAAATGAAATACTTAAAGTTCTGTATTGATATGCTTAGTAAGGATTCTATTTGTCAAAAAAAAAATTCCTGAATCTTTTTATTTGTCTGTATTGTTACGGACATACTTGCTGACAGAAACTGGCATGATTATATTGTGATATTTTGATAATTAATATATGCAGAATTGTAAAATACTGTGTGCAGAATTTTAAATTTTCTGGCACAGAATACTCCCAGGAGCATAGTAGACAAAGCCACCATATCACCTCTAGGCAATCACTCCATATCCGATCTTTCAAAACTCATTCTCAAAGGAAACCTGCACAACACCTTCAAAGGATGAGCCTGGGAACTTACATTTATAATGCTGCTAGAAGCTAAAGACCATGGATTTAATAGGGACATTAATTTCATGTCTTATCACAACAATTTGGAACAGCACCTGCCTGCTAACTCTTTTTGGCCTACTTCAAACTCCTTTTACATAACCGTCTAACCTTTATTGCCCACTTCATTTCAAGTGGCCTCCTAAGACATGCATTACCTTTATGCTTAATAATAACGGTCCCAACTTGTATTTAGATTAGACACTCTGATTTTTTTTCTTTCCCTTGACTCATTAGCTCGAAAGCTTGTACCATCTATCAACAGAAGTTGGTCCAGTAAAATATATGACTTCACCTACTTTGTCTCTCTCATATCCTGGGAGCAACATGGCTACAACAAGGCTGCAAACACAAATTAAAAGTTGACAATGTCTCTTTTAACATACAAGCTCAAAATACAAGTGTGGGAATTGTTGCTATAGTGTAAATTTCCCGTTTGCGGGATGGAAAAATTCTCTCAATCAGTGCAGTAAATACATTCTTCTGTGATGCAAAGCAAACACACTTGCAGCTTATGTGAATGTGCAACTTGATGCTCAGAGTGACGTCAATACACCAGTATATAAACTGCACTGAGGTATTTACGATCTCCTTGATGCTTCCAGGGATACCAGCGCCACCTACACATTCAAATGTGCTGTCTTATATCCTAAGCAGCTGTCTATTTCAAGACCCTGAGCCCTTGATCTGGAATCCACATCTTGGTGTGTAGCTAAAGAATGACACATAACTTACTGTGCTGGGCTCCTTCTCCCCCGTTAGGTGAGCTGCAGTTTGGTGGGGTTTGAGAGAGACACTGGTGGAAGAGAGGGAAATATAGTGTTGATTTGAGCGGTGGCCCCTGTTGCCATCGCTCAGGGAGGCACTGTAGTGTTAGGGTCAGAGGCCCAGATCCTCAAAGGTATTTAGGAAGCCAGTGGAGGTTAGGGCCTGGATACCGTTGAGGATCTGGGCACTCAACACTGAGTTGGTTGGATTTTTAGATAATGTGGTCTTGACTCTTTCCTTTGGATACCATTGATATTAAACCCTTCTCGGAATTGTGGGATGGGGAAGACCTGAATCCCCTTGCCAGCAAAAGAAGCACGGTCCAGTGAGCAGCTGCCACAGCTATAACCAAGAAAGGCTAACATGGAGCAGGCCAGTTCACAGCCACCACCACTCTCCATCCCTGTCCCAGAAGAGCAGGGTGAGGATTGTTCCTGCTGTCTGGAATTCACGTATCAGTCAGGTGTGAGTCCTCAGGTTGTGCACACGGGGTTTCTGGTCAGGGTCAGCATCACTGAAAAGCAGCATGTCACCCAGTCACACTCTCTCCTCAGACATCGACCAACACCTCCCCTCGCCTCCAGCACAACAGAATCGGATCTGTGCCACCGTCATTTTCACAGTCGATATCTATCTCCACTTCATCATCATCCACCATGACCCTGCAAGTTTGCCTTCAGCTATCTCCCACAGGCCAGCCCCCTGCTCTATGCCCTTCTCATGGCTGGTAACAACCATAACCAGCATAGTATTCTGTTGACAGTCTCCCTCCCCCAGCACCGTCTATGCCTGTCCCTCCCCACTCCACTGATGGAGCCAGGATGCCAAGGGATCCCATCCCAGGCCCAATTCTGCTGATGAGGCAGCCCTTGACCAGAACCCCAGCATGGCTTTGTGCTCCCTGTCGACCAGAACAAGGCCATGGTGTGGGAAATACTGGGTTGAAATGGGAGCATGCAAGAGGCCTCACAAGTGTGCTGGGGCTCATGGATCGAATAGCAAGGCCCACCTGAGCAATTACTTTAAAAGTAGGGTGGACCAGACCATCTCAGCCATGGCTGTAAGGTTGGAACGGAATAGCAGATGCAGGACCTCCTCAGGGTCTGATGACACCTTCACGGACTGTTCTAGCAAGTGGAGTTTGAGCCTTGTAACTTACGACTTACTCAGTTTGCCTGTCACTTTTGCTAGGTAGCACATCCACTGTTTATGTGTGTCTCTACGCACCCAATGGCCCAGGTAAGAGATCTTTGCTGCCCCCCCCCCCCATTCTCCACTTTGACACCTTGAGTGTGAGGCCTGCCTCCCTGAGGTTTCTCAATACCTTCCCCACCTGTGCTTTGTGCTCCTCCCTGGTGTGGCTAAATCTAGTGATATCATCAACGTAGCTGATAGCAAAGTCCTCAACCCCATGTAATACCTGATTAACCAGCCTCTGGAATGTGGCTCTTGCATTAATTAATTAGAAGGGTATTACTTTAAATTAAAAAAGTACGAAATCAGTAATGGATGCAGACTTCTTCTGTGACTCTCTATCCAAGGAAATTTACCAGAATCCCTTGGTTAAATCTATAGCAGCTGTATTAGGAAGAGAGCCTGAGACATAAGCCCTTGTATGAGAGGCCTGGTATGAAGCAGGATCTACTCACAGAGTTTGGCAAGAACAGGGCTGATACTGCAGAAATACACATTCCTAAGAAGTGCTAGCCACAAAGTACTCACGCAAACACATCCCGATATGAAGTGGTACCAAAACATTTCAGAAGAGTGGTACCAGATATCGAGGGTGGTACAAAAACATTCACCAAGGATAACAGGAACACACCGACCCCTCCTAAAAGATAAGGTCAGGATGACCGTATGTAATAGAGATGTTCTGATTGAACCAACATATACAAGGTGATGGGTGATAACTAGCCACGTCAGGGGGCAGTAACTATGTCAAAGGCAGTATGTAATTTGTTTGTATCAGGAGATAAAGATGTATCTCAGAGGGAGTATCTTTGTCCAGCTGAGGGGGGGAATGGAAAGTCCTGCTATTCACTGAGCTGCGTCCTTTTTCACAGACATACTTGTCTTAGTATCCTCGTAGAGTCTGCCAGGTGCTATTACCATGCTTTGTTGACAATAGACCTGGCCTGGCGCCTTCATACCTTAACAGATCTTGTGGTTATTGGGCAGTTTGCTCGAGGTCTGCTGTGCAGACTGTCTGTGCAGAGCTGGGGCAGCATACAAGGAGAACACACACCCACAGCCGGACATCTTACAACAGTAGCTAACTGATTGTCACACCATATTTCATGTATCATTTTTGTAGTAATTTTTCTTGAGCTCAACACCCCAGATTTTAACAAAGACTTGCATGAGCAAGGGCAGATAAGGAGTATGCTACCTTGTAGAATCATTGATCCTGGAATCATTTCCTTCTCTGCATCTGGAGTATTGTGAATGCCCCATAAAACTTTTGACATGGATATTATCCAATTCTACCTGAGAGTACCTGGGGAGTATTTCCCAGAATAGAGGAGTCCTGAGGAAGTCACAGTGGATATGTCTCAAGCTACATTGTGTGTCACAATTCTTCCCACTTCATTTGCGTTATAGTCCCTTATTTTCCATAATCTTGGTATGAGGTTAAATTCTGCTTTTGCAGGAGCTAATATTAACTAACACGGTGGTTGGTACACATGGATGCCGGCATACATTGCTTTCTATATCTGTTTCCAGAATTTCTCTGATTCACTGTGTCCCATTATTTATATTGTATCAGCACAAGGGAGCACTTTCATGCCAATTTTTCAATACGTCTTAAACTAATCTATAACGGAGATCAAGTTAAGTGTCCCGAAAAAGAAATATGATGGGCTACTCACAAAGAACAGCCAAACGGACACCACTTGCCAAATAATCTCTTCTTCCTGAATGGCTCGGAAGTGATGATTTTCTCCGATCTCACTTGCAGCCAGATGGGTGACATTTACATGTGAGCTATGATTGGTGAGCATTACTCACCAATATCAAACATTAGTTAAAAACAGTCATGTGATAAATGAGCCAGTCAGGTACTAGAATTTGTCTTGTGTATGTAAAAATATTTCCTTAGCATTGAATACCATGTTTTACAGTGCATGGATGCCAGGATTATATTAACATAATTTCTCCTTTTCTCACACACATGCACACAGTGATAGATGGCCTGCATTCTTTTACTATTGTTTTCTGAAAAAGGTCTGCAGAGCAGGTGACCCAGCCTCCTTGGGTTCCTCTTAGAATACAGAACATTCCTCACTTCAGAATTTGAGCCACAAATTAGTTCCGCCTTATTCTGAAATCTCATTACACCAACAAACGAAGAAGGGCTCTTTTTTTTCTTCCTTGTGTTAATTGCATCAAATGGGGTCCACTCTACGAATCCTCTCCCTCCAAAGGGCTGTGTTCAATGCCACATCCTCTATCACACTACATGCGAACATGCCTTCCTTTATGACATCTCATCACTTCTTGTCGGGTCAGCCTCTGTCTTTTCCCCCCATCAATTTTGATCTGTTGGACTCTCTTACCCATATAGTTGTCAGGACTGTGTTGTACATGACCAAACCATCTGAGCCTCCGCTCCCTCATATTTTTCATTTATGGATGTTATTTTGAGCATGTCTCTAACACACACGTTTTTGCTTATGCCACTTGTCCATCTCAACATTTGAATTTCTGTGCATCATTTGCTCATGTTTCTTCTTTGTTGCCCAACACTGAGTGGCATACATTAAAACTGCACCCTGGTGGAGCTGCAGCATCCAGCGTCAGCCCGTTGCATCTCTATTGTTTGCAGCTGGTCCCCCGCCGTAGCAAGCGTGGAGGCCGCCTGTCCTTGCTGGGCGTCTGCTCCTATCCTGTCCCCTCTCCTCTCCACTGAGGGTACGTCCCATCGCCAGCTGCCCATGTTGCTGCAGTTTCAGCAGGTAGCGTCCCCTGTTGGAGCCCAGGTCCAGCCCTCCTCCTATTGCCAGCCCCAGCAGCTTTGCCCTTAGTAGGGACTTGGGGAGGACGGTGACCCCCACCCCAGCGGGAAGCCAGCACCAGGGGACTAGATTGGTGTTGCTGGGCAAAGCCCTGGCAGGACCCAGCCACCCCCTCCCAAGAGGCCAGGCTAGAGCAGGGCCGCTCCCTTTCCTTGTCTCTCTGCTCACAGGGTTACAGGGCCCATTCGAGCAGAGCAGCAGCCTTTTGGTACTGAGACACCCGCCCACTGCAAGCGGAAGGGGTGGGGAGGGGACCCCACCTGCTCTGGCCCAGGGCCCCGCAAAACCTTAATTCTTCTCTGGCTCCATGGCACCAACCAGAGCAGCAGCCGTTACGCACTATCTGGCTTAGGGTTCCAGCCTCTGACCTGGCCAGGAGATAGGGCCTCAGGGGAGAGTGGGGGGGACGAAGAGGAGGAGGAGGTGGGTGTGAGTGCGTGTGGCTGCCTCCAGGACTGCCCTGCTCTGGGTAAGGCACTGCAGCTTGGTGGGGCAATGTCCGCCGTGCCTCCCCAACTCCACCCATGGGCTCTGAGCTTCTGCCCCACGGGGTGGTGGGGCTTGGGGACCCCCTGAAACTGGCTCACTGCTGAGCCCCAGTTGAGAACTGCTGATGTAGAACATCCCTGGCAGGTGTTTGTCTAACCTGTTCTTAAAAGCCTCCAATGTCGGAGATTCCACCACCTCCCTAATTGGTTCCAGGTAATTTGTTCCAGTGCTTAACAACCCTGACAGTTAGGAAGTTTTCTAATGTCTAACCTAAATCTCCTGTGCTGCACTTTCAGCTAATTGCTTCTTGTCCTGTCCTCAGTGGTTAAGGAAAACAATGTATCACCTTCCTCCTTTTACATATTTGAAGTCTGTTATCATGTTCCCCCTCAGTCTTCTCTTCTCCAGACTAAAGAAACCCAGTTTTTCCAATCTTCCCTCAGAGGTCATGTTTTCTAGACTTCTAATCATTTTTGTTGCTCTCCTCTGGATTTCTCCAATTTGTCCACATCTTTCCCGAAGTGTGGTGCCCAGAACTGGACACAGTACTCCAGTTGCGGTCTTATAAGTGCCGAGTAGAGTTGAAGAATTACTTTTCATGTCTTGTGTACAACACTCTTGCTAATACATCCCCAAATGATCCCTTCCCCCCCCAACAGTATTACATTGTTGATGCATATTTAGTTTGTGATCTACTAGAACCCCCAAATCTTTTTCTGCAGTACTCCTTCCTAGGCAGTTATTTCCCATTTTGTATTTATGCAACTGATTGTTCCTTCGTAAGTATAATCCTTTGCCTTTGTCCTTATTGAATTTCATCCGATTTAATTCAGACCATTTCTCCAGTATGTCCAGATCATTTTGAATTCCAATCCTATCCTCCAAGGCGTTTGTAACCCCTCACAACCTGATATTGTCTGCAAACTTTATAAGTGTACTCTCTCTGTGATTATCCAAATTATTTTTGAGGATATTGAATAGAACCAAACCCAGAACAGGGGTCTGTGGGACCACATTCGATACGCCCTTCTAGCTTCACTGTGAACCACTGAGAGCTACTCTCTGAGGGTGGGTTTTCAGCCACTTGCGCAGACAGCTTATAGTAGGTTCATCTCGGCTACATTTCTCTAGTTTGTTTATGAGAAGGTCTTGTGAGACGGTATCAAAAGTCTTCCTGAAGTCAGCCTCCCCAGGTCAGCTGCAGGTTTTTCACTGCTGTGTAGCTGTACCCACAGAGTTTAAGGCTAGAGGGGTCCGTTATGATCCTCTGGTCTGACCTGCTGTGTGACAGAGGCCACAGAATTTCTCCCAGCAATTGCTTCAGTGGAGGGACAGTAACTTGGGGTGGAACTAACTCAGTGTTTCTCAAGCTATTCAGGGAGAAGACCCCTTTCTTCAAAGCCAGAATTCTTGGCAACCCCTCATATTTGGGAAAAGGAAGAATAAACAATGTGTCAGGGCTAATACTGATACGCTCATAGAGTTTATTTGTGTGTGTGTGTTTTGAGAGGTTGGCAGAGAATATTTCACCTTGAAATGTCAGGATGAGTGGGGAGCAAGACTGTCTTTGTTAAAGGTTGTAATAACATTTGCTATGCCCTGCAGCCATTGCCTTTTGTGGTCCCCTGGAGAAACACTGAACTAACACAGGTCTTTTGGAAAGACGTAATGGCTCAGTGGCTAATTATTCTCACTGTTAAAAAGTTGCACCGTATTTTCAATTTGAATTTAACTGTCGTTCCCCCCCACGCTTTTGGATCTCATTCTGCTTTGTGTCTGACCCAGCCGTACATGAGGCGTATGGCAAAAGGGGCTAACACAATGCCTTGCGCTGGGAGCTGGTGCACAGCTGATTATCGACAATGATGCCTGAGTCCTTCTCAGAGTTCTTGCTTTCCAGGATATAGACCCTTTAGTGGAGAAAATAACAATGTGGAATCATGTATTGATTCAAACACATAAAAACTTGGTTGCAAACAGAGTTACTCAGAACCAACATCCAGCTCAAAACTACAAAAAAAGCGAATAAAGCCATGCAACTACATGCAGAATTTGTTTTCATCACATACACCCCCCCAGTCACTCACCAGAGAGCCTACACCTACCACAAGCAATTCAACTGTTACCCGCCATAGTCACCAAGGTGACCCCCAGGCAAGCCCTTTGGGATGACAGTGGCCCTGTGTGATTTGATTTAGAACTCAATGCTAAATGAGTATACAGCTGTTCTCTATGTTAAGTATTCCAAGGAGCTGGGCCAGATTAAAGCATAAACCCTGTTGGCTTGTGCCTTGAGCCCCGGCTCCTGGAGTCACATGATAAGGTCAGGAAGCTAGAGAACAGGAGCGGCTAACAGGGGAGGTTTGGGAGGGAGTTCTCCAGGTGAAGGAGGAGCAATTATGTGACCCTGGGGGTAAGTTTGTTGTCTGTAGTGTGTGTGTTTGTGTTTGTGATGTGCTTGTTGCTTGACTGAAATATACCGTGTGGTCTGTTTGTTTGGGGGACTGTGTGCTGACCATGTGTGTGCTGAGCCTAGCGGCCTGCTAGGCATGGCTGAGAGCTTCTTAACGAGGCTTTGATCCCTAAGCCCTTTAGCACCCATCAATCCTTAACCAGCAGGCGTGGCTAATCAGGAAGACCAGGGCATTAAAAAGCCCACTCCTGATCGACCAGAGGAGCTAGCGACCAGGAGCAACTAACAGAGGAGTTTTGTGAGAGAGTTGTGAGGGGAATGTGGGGCGGGGGGCGGGCACTAGATACACGTAACGTTCTTTAAGCTTAAAGCCAAACACCACTGTCATATATAAAACAACAGCAAAGGAACGAGCTTCAGGAGTAAAAAGATAATGCAGGCAGAAGTCCAGCAACAGAGTGGGAGCTATCCAGTTTATTGCACCCAATGCAGCATGTATGATTACCTGCCCTATGGGCAGGTGGCGTATGTGTACATTCGGTGCAAGGAGCTCCTGGCTCTCAGAGACCGTGTACGGGCTTTGGAGACCAGAGTGGCTGAACTGGAGGAGCTGAGGGAGACAGAGAGGTACATAGATGAGACTTCCCAGGACACGGTAGAACGGCCCCACCCCTGGTCTGACAGCCTCTGTGCTGTTGAGGGGGATGAAAGTCTCAGGGAAGGAGAACATCCAACTGGAGCAGAGGGAAATGATCCCATAGTTGGGACCCTCCTTCCAGATGATGTTGTGACTTGCCTGCCTGGTGTGAAGGTTGCGGATCTCTCAAGACATCTAGATAGACTTATGTGTAGTGCTGGGAGGAGCCCATGGTGATGGTACATGTAGGAGAGAGGTCCTAAAGGCCTCTTCCTAAGAACTGGAGTTCCTTCCCCTGAAGAGGTATCCTCAGTGCGATAATGCAAAAATCAGCGAAGTGCTGAAAACTATTGCAGATGCAGGACATCACTCTTGGTGGAAAACACTATTAGGGTGGTCACCTTCTGCAACTGGTATGCTAAATATAATGGTTCAGCCCATTGTGGTGATCATTGGAATCCAATTGGCTTTATTAGTAAGCATAGTAGCTTTGGCTTGCTGGATGAAGAGAACTGTTCGAAGACTACAGGAAGCTGGCATGCAAAGTCAAATAAGGCCCTTGTTAATTATACCCAGGAGGCAAGCCCAAGCTCAGCAGGTCTGAGTATTGGACTCCTGGAATAGTAGAATCATAGAATCATAGAATATCAGGGTTGGAAGGGACCCCAGAAGGTCATCTAGTCCAACCTCCTGCTCAAAGCAGGACCAATTCCCAGTTAAATCATCAAATGTAATGATGGCTTTGGTAAAAGTGTCATTAAGAAGGGGACTGTAAGGATAAGGCCTTCTCCTGTAGTCATATTGTAAGGCCAAAGGCCTTCATCTGCAGCCAGATTAAAAGAGCAGCCAAGCAGCAGCCATTAGCTGAGAAGCAGGAAGTCACATCCTCACATTCCATCTACATTACATTAAACCAATGTAGTATCAGGCTGTTAAAAAGGAGACCCCCATCCTATTGGCACCCACTATCACCAGATAAAGAAACACATCTTAAGATGGTTAAAGAAAACTTAGTTTGATGGCATTCTGTCTGTCAAGAAATCACTTATCAAGAGTTGTGGTTGTGAAATCCTGATTTCTTTATTGTTTTGTCATTATGGTCCCCATTTCCCTATTGTTTATCTGTGTGGTCTCTGTCTGGTTCTTTAATTGTTCCTGTCTGTTACATAATTAATTTTGCTAGGTGTAAATTAAGGTGGTGGGGTAGGATTGGTTAAATAATTTTGTTACACTATGTTAGGATTGGTTCGTAAAATGTTAGTATAATGATTGGTTAAGGTATAGCTAAAAAGAACTCAAATTTCACAATATAAACTGGGGTCCAAAGGAAGTTCTTTGGGAACCAACTCTAGGATGCAGCCCCAAAGATCAGAGCTGCCAGACCTCAACACTCTGCCAATGATACTGTGCAGAAACTGGAGTCCCCCAGATGGACCTGATCCTGACTGGCCATCAGGAAAAGTCCATCTGTCTTACTGGGAGTGGTGAGCACTGCATGTGTAGCGAGGGCAGTCTGTTTTTGGTGATTGTTAATAAATAGAGGTTATGTAGTATCTGACTGCGTAAGGCTCTTTCACTGGTAAAAGGTCCTGCAAACCCGCAGAAGTAGTATATACCCGGAGCCCTACGTACTGGGAAAGGATGTGGGTACTTAAATTGACCAAGTTAGTTACACCCTGAGCCCTACGAATTGGGTCCGGGTGGCCCTGAGCCCTACGGATTGGGTAAGGGTAGGTGCTTTTCGCCTGGAGCCCTATGAATTGGGAAAAGGTGGGGGTGCTTAAATTAACCGGGTTACGCCTGGAGCCCAATGGACTGGGAAAAAGTGGGATGCCCTAATGTGTGCAGGTAACAGTTTTAATGCAGGAAGGACGAAATCAACAATTCCAGCCTGTTGTGTTTCTCAGCAAAAAACCTTCTGAGAGGGAAAGCCACTGGTCAGTCTCAGAAAAAGACTGTTACGCCATTGTGTGTGCTGTGGAAAAGCTACGCCCACACATTTGGGGACGGCGTTTCCACCCGCAGACTGACCATGATGCACTGAAGTGGCTTCACACAGTCAAAGAGACTAACAAAAAATGTCTTTGGTGGAGTTTAGCTCTTCAAGACTTTGATTTTGAAATACAACTCATTTCAGGAGCCTCTAACAAAGTGGTTGATGCACTCTCCCGGGAAGGTTTCCCAGAATCAGTCAGGTAAAAATGTCCCTGTATTCTAAGTCTTTGTCATCCTTGAAATGTGAAAAATACTGTTTAGTTCTTCATGTAATTATTAATAAAATTAGAGGTGCAAGTATCTTATTAACTCTGTTTCCTAAACCTCCAGGAAGAAATCCCAGCCGGTGTGGACCCGACCTGAACCAGGCTGGCCAGCACCATCTGTGATTTGGGGGGCATGTGATAAATGAAGGGAGCGGGTCGCTCCCTTTTATGGACACCCAGCCAGCCAGTTAGCTATAAAACCCCTGTTAGTAGCTGTTCTCTACTTGCTTTACCTGTAAAGGGTTAACAAGCCCACAGGTAAAAGGAAAGGAGTGGGCACCTGACCAAAAGAGCCAACGGGAGGGCTAGAACTTTTTAAAATGGGAAAAAACCTTCCCTTTGTCTGTGTGTTGTGGTTCTCCAGAGAGGGAGAGCTGAGGCACAGAGTAGCAATGCTGTAAGCAGCTTTAAAACCAGGTATGAAACAGCATCAACCTCGAACCTACTGATCTGAAACCCAGATATGTAAGTAAATCAGAAATGTCTAGAAAGGGTTAGGGTTTAGGGTTATTTCTTTTATTTTGTAAGGCTTGCGGAGTCCTCTGTGCTAACGCCAGATGCTTTTGTTTTGCTTGTAACCTTTAAGCTGAAACTCAAGAGCGCGATCTTGATGCTTAATTTTTGTAATTGTTTCTTTTAAATCCAGCAAAAAGCCGAAGTTCCAAATGTAGTCCCTTTCTTTTTGGGTTTAATAAAATTTACCTTTTTAAAGAACAGGATTGGATTTTTGTGTGCTGAAGAGGTTTGTGCATATGTTGTTTAATTAGCTGGTGGCAACAGCTGATTTCCTTTGGTTTTTTTCTCAGCTCTTTCCTGGAAGAAGGGGGTGAAAGGGCTTGAGGGTACCCCACAGGAAGGAATTCTCAAGTGTTCCTTCCTGGGTTCTCAGAAGGTGTGGGGGGGGAGGGGTTGCACTTGGGTGGTGGCAACATCTACCCATCCAAGGTCAGAGAGAAGCTGTGACCTTGGGAGTGACTTTAATTTTCCTGATATCTGCTGGGAAAGCAACACAGCGGTGCATAGACAATCCAGGAAGTTTTTGGAAAGCATTGGGGACAATTTCCTGGTGCAAGTGCTAGAGGAGCCAACTAGGGGGGGAGCTTTTCTTGACCTGCTGCTCACAAACCGGGAAGAATTAGTAGGGGAAGCAAAAGTGGATGGGAATCTGGGAGGCAGTGACCATGAGTTGGTTAAGTTCAGGATCCTGACACAGGGAAGAAAGGTAAGCAGCAGGATACGGACCCTGGACTTCAGGAAAGCAGACTTCAACTCCCTTAGGGAACGGATGGGTAGGATCCCCTGGGGGACTAACATGAAGGGGAAAGGAGTCCAGGAGAGCTGGCTGTATTTCAAGGAATCCCTGTTGAGGTTACAGGGACAAACCATCCTGATGTGTAGAAAGAATAGTAAATATGGCAGGCGACCAGCTTGGCTTAATGGTGAAATCCTAGCGGATCTTAAACATAAAAAAGAAGCTTACAAGAAGTGGAAGGTTGGACATATGACCAGGGAAGAGTCTAAAAATATTGCTCGGGCATGTAGGAATGAAATCAGGAGGGCCAAATCGCACCTGGAGCTGCAGCTAGCGAGAGATGTTAAGAGTAACAAGAAGGGTTTCTTCAGGTATGTTGGCAACAAGAAGAAAGCCAAGGAAAGTGTGGGCCCCTTACTGAATGAGGGAGGCAACCTAGTGACAGAGGATGTGGAAAAAGCTAATGTACTCAATGCTTTTTTTGCCTCTGTCTTCACGAACAAGGTCAGCTCCCAGACTGCTGCGCTGGGCATCAGAACATGGGGAATAGATGGCCAGCCCTCTGTGGAGATAGAGGTGGTTAGGGACTATTTAGAAAAGCTGGACGTGCACAAGTCCATGGGGCCGGACGAGTTGCATCCGAGAGTGCTGAAGGAATTGGCGGCTGTGATTGCAGAGCCATTGGCCATTATCTTTGAAAACTCGTGGCGAACGGGGGAAGTCCCGGATGACTGGAAAAAGGCTAATGTAGTGCCAATCTTTAAAAAAGGGAAGAAGGAGGATCCTGGGAACTACAGGCCAGTCAGTCTCACCTCAGTCCCCGGAAAAATCATGGAGCAGGTCCTCAAAGAATCAATCCTGAAGCACTTACATGAGAGGAAAGTGATCAGGAACAGTCAGCATGGATTCACCAAGGGAAGGTCATGCCTGACTAATCTAATCGCCTTCTATGATGAGATTGCTGGTTCTGTGGATGAAGGGAAAGCAGTGGATGTATTGTTTCTTGACTTTAGCAAAGCTTTTGACACGGTCTCCCATAGTATTCTTGTCAGCAAGTTAAAGAAGTATGGGCTGGATGAATGCACTATAAAGTGGATAGAAAGTTGGCTAGATTGTCGGGCTCAACGGGTAGTGATCAATGGCTCCATGTCTAGTTGGCAGCTGGTGTCAAGTGGAGTGCCCCAGGGGTTGGTCCTGGGGCCGGTTTTGTTCAATATCTTCATAAATGATCTGGAGGATGGTGTGGATTGCACTCTCAGCAAATTTGCGGATGATACTAAACTGGGAGGAGTGGTAGATACGCTGGAGGGCAGGGATAGGATACAGAGGGACCTAGACAAATTGGAGGATTGGGCCAAAAGAAATCTGATGAGGTTCAATAAGGATAAGTGCAGGGTCCTGCACTTAGGACGGAAGAACCCAATGCACAGCTACAGACTAGGGGCCGAATGGCTAGGCAGCAGTTCTGCGGAAAAGGACCTAGGGGTGACAGTGGACGAGAAGCTGGATATGAGTCAGCAGTGTGCCCTTGTTGCCAAGAAGGCCAATGGCATTTTGGGATGTATAAGTAGGGGCATAGCGAGCAGATCGAGGGACGTGATCGTCCCCCTCTATTCGACATTGGTGAGGCCTCATCTGGAGTACTGTGTCCAGTTTTGGGCCCCACACTACAAGAAGGATGTGGATAAATTGGAAAGAGTCCAGCGAAGGGCAACAAAAATGATTAGGGGTCTGGAACACATGACTTATGAGGAGAGGCTGAGGGAACTGGGATTGTTTAGTCTGCAGAAGAGAAGAATGAGGAGGGATTTGATAGCTGCTTTCAACTACCTGAGAGGTGGTTCCAGAGAGGATGGTTCTAGACTATTCTCAGTGGTAGAAGAGGACAGGACAAGTAATGGCCTCAAGTTGCAGTGGGGGAGGTTTAGGTTGGATATTAGGAAAAACTTTTTCACTAGGAGGGTGGTGAAACACTGGAATGCATTGCCTAGGGAGGTGGTGGAATCTCCTTCCTTAGAAGTTTTTAAGGTCAGGCTTGACAAAGCCCTGGCTGGGATGATTTAATTGGGGATTGGTCCTGCTTTTGAGCAGGGGGTTGGACTAGATAACCTCCTGAGGTCCCTTCCAACCCTGATATTCTATGATTCTATGATTCTATGAGTTTAATACAAGCCTGGAGTGGCCAGTATTAATTTTTAAAATCCTTGTGGGCCCCCACCTTCTGCCTTCGAAGTGCCAGAGTGGGGAATCAGCCCTGACAGGGTGTCTGGGGATGGAGGTGCAGTGAGATTCAGTCATCTTTAAAATTCTGAAAAAAAAAATCTTAAATTTGACACCCCCACCTCCGTTCATGATTACATCTTGTTCTGTGCCCCTCCGAATATCTGCAGCAGTGGGATTTATTTTTTCTGGATCGTAGGTGGTGTGAAGGAGCATGGATGTACTCCTCCCGTTCTCAGGCAGTATCGGTGGTAGTGGGGTGTAAGTTATTATATTGGGGCTCCAACTTGTTTCAAACCTAACCTTTTCAACTAAATTGATTTGACAATATTGGTTTAATTATTGTAGTTAATATTTTTGTAACACAAAATTAGTTTTTGATATACATTTTATTGAAATTTTAAAAAATAATTTAATTTTAATAAACCCTATTTGATTTAATCTAGGGATTTTTGCCCGCTGTTTCAATGTTGAGTTTATTCAGTAAGTTGCTTTTCTTCCTCCAGCAATAGTTTTCAGTGAATGGCAGATTTCTTCTCTGGTGTCTGCCTTTTGATTTTTAAAAATAATTATAATTTTGTCTTTGACTGCAGACAATTTCTCACTAACCATTACAAGAGAATCTTTAAGTCAAATGGTTACACAGACTGTGTACGGATAACCACACAACTTACTGAGTCTTGGCAGAATTTGATTTTAATTTGTTTATAATTCTGACGGATAATATTGATGTGTATTTTAACTATTTTTTTAGATTTTTATCAATTCAGTTTTCACAGATGTGTGACATTGTGAGCGAGTCAGGCAATTATTTAATGACAAGAGACGTTGAGATTCAAAAAGTTAAAGTTTTATAAACGATTAATGCAAATGATCAACTTCACCTGTCAAAGGCTACACAGTAAAAATCAAATCAACAAATTGTACTTGTCACTGTTCATTCATTCGTCCATTTGTAATGAGCCTAATTCAAAATTCAAAACCACTCGATTTTGACTCTCAGTTCTCAAGCAGCGTTTTTCTTATTTTGTTTAGCTGTATATTTCTATTATCAATGGAAATATTTTTATAGCAGTTGTGAGTGTTCGGTGAAATCAATGTTCACCGACATTCACCAATAAAAATCTAATCCTTCCAAGGTTAAACATACAGTTTGAGAGAAACAAATGGATCAAAGTTTTTATTTGATTATACAAAAATTATGGTCTGGCCATAGCAATGGAAAAAAAAAATCCTGTGATTTGTTTGACCACTGTGAAGTATTACAATTTCCTGCACAAGTCATGTATAAAAAGGAAGGTACAGTTTAATTCCTGAACAAGCTGACAATTGCCAACTCGCAGGTTGTTTTTACTGTACTTTTAAAAGAAACTCTGTATATGACAGGTAGTTTTCCATGTTTTCAGTTTTTACCGATTTTTTGCTGATAAATTACCATTTTTTCTCATTGAAGAAGTTCAGTTTTTTCTGATTTACACCCCTTTATCAATCCACTCAGTATTTTTTCAAGTACTTATTTTTGTTAAACACTAACGCTTTACGTGATTTTTGCATCCTACAGCTCTGGGATTGAAGCAGTTCCACAGTGTCAAACACAGCACACACACACACACACACACACACACACACACACGGTGGAGGTCGGAAAATCAAACAAAGTTAATATTGCGCAGTGATTGGGTCTCGAGGAGATGATATCCACCTATTTATTTGTTTCCGTTTAATGTGGCGCTGATTTGAAACAATCACTCCTCCACAGATAAAGCTATGTAATGCCCCCTATCCACCCGGTTACCTCCTTTGTGCCAATATCTTTACAATTTGGATGGACAGGCTACTCCCAGAATGGCTTCTCCTCCCTCTAGGGCTCCCAGGGAAGGGCATCTCATTCCCTGTTGGTCAGGCTTGCTCTTCTTCCCAGGCTTTCCCTTGTCAATCATTTCACTCTGTCCCTCCTCTGAGCAGGCACAACTGCAGTCCTTCCCCAGACTAAGAGGGGCCCCTGTTGTTTTACATAGTGCCTCGCTTCTTTCCCTCTTGTTTGCTGAGCAGACTTTGAGTCTGCCCTTGCCTTCCCCTTCCTACCAGGGACAGCTCTCCCTGAGCTGCCAGCACAGAGTACCAGGAACCTAGGTAAACTCCTTGAGGGTTACAGATAGATAAGGTAAACAGGTAAACATGGGGTAATCTATGCCTCGTAAACAATGAGAAAATCAGTGCATAGAAGTTTTCAAGAAAAGTAAAGACAGGAATGAAGAAGATGCAAGTACTGCAGCACTGAGGTCAGTGGAGCACCCATGGAAAAAAATTAGTGATGCTCAGCACCCACCAGCTCCTCCCTCTCACCCCCAGGGCTTCCGGCCAGCGCCTCTGCCAATCAACTACTTCCCCTCCCTCCCAGTGCCTCCCGCCCGCCGCAATCAGCTGTTCAGTGGCATGCAGGAGGCGCGGGGGGAGGGAGAGGAGCGGGGATGGGGCATACTTGGGTGAGGGGGCAGAATGGGGTGAAGTGGGGCAGGAAGAGGCAGGGTGGGGGTGGGAAGAGGCAGGGGAATGGGGTCTCGGGGGAAGGGCTGGAGTGGGGGCGGGGCCTGGGGCATAGTGGGGAGAGGAGGAAGCCGACATCTGTGCCCCTGTGATAAATGAATGGGGGTGGGGGAGCTCCCTTTTATGGACACCCAGGCAGCCAATAGCTATAAAATCCCTCTTAGTAGCTGTTCTCTAATTGCTCTACCTATAGAGGGTTAAAAAGTCACACTGCTATGCATAGGTAAAAGGAATTGAGTGGGCACCTGGTCAAAAGAGCCAATGGGAAGGCTAGAATATTTTAAAATTGAAAAACAACTCCCCTTTTGTCTGTTTGTTGTTGTTCCCCGGGGGAAGAGGCAGACAGGGCAGAGCTATGCTGTAAGAATCTTGGGCCAGATATGAAAAAATCCTCAATATCATACCTAGAAACTACTCATTTAAAAACCAGATACATAAGTAGATCAGGAAATGTTTAGGAAGATGCAATTAGGTTTATCCCTTTTATTTCTTTATGGCTTGTGGATTCCTCTGTGCTAACCCCAAATGCTTTTGTTTTGCTTGTAACCTTTAAGCTGGACCTCAAGAAAGCAATTCTTGGTGCTTAATCCTTGTAGTGCTATTTTAAAATTTAGCAATAACCTGAGTTCCCAGATGTATTTTTTTTTCTAGCTTTGTGGCAACGAACTAGCTGGGCTACAGTAGGGCAGCCCCGTGCATGAGGTTGCAGTTGGGCACCAAACCGAGAAAAGCTGTAACCTTGGGAGTTTAATACAAGCCGGGAGTGGCCAGTATTAATTTTTAGAATCCTTGCAGGCCCCCACCTTCTGCACTCTAAGTGCCAGAGTGGGGAATTAGCCTTGACATGGTGGCAGAGGTGGGAGATCCAGTTCCTGGGACCCAGCTAGAACCAGCCCAAGGATCAGAACTGGCCAAGCAGTCAGCACCAGAGTCAGGGAAGCCAGCACCAAAGGGCGCCCCAGAGCCTGTACCTGCAGCAGCAGCTAAACTGGCACAAGAAGCTCAACAAGAAGGAGCCTGAAATACAACCTAGTGTACCAGAGAAGAGTGGTCCACAGTCAACGGAAACATGCCCATCACCTGCATTGCTTCCAGTGGGACCAAGCCCCAGTCCACAACCCAGCGAGGAACTGATGTCTCCAGCATCAAGGGAGCAGTTCCAGGCAGAGCAGAAAGCAGATGAAAGCCTCAAGGGAGCTTGGACGGCAGCATGGAGTGACTCACTGCCTCTGAGCTCTTCTAATAGGTCCAGGTTTGTTGTAGAAGGAGGACTCTTATACAAGGAGACTCCTTCTGGTGGGCACAAGGAGGACTGACATCCTCAGAGATAGTTGGTCATTCCAACTAAGTATAGGGAAAAGCTCTTGAGCTCAGTCCACGATCACCCTAGTGGCCATGCTGGGGTGAATAGGAACAAAGACCGTTTGGGAAGTCATTCCACTGGGAGGGAATGGGCAAGGACATTTCTACCTGTGTCTGGACTTGCGAGGTGTGCCAGAGCGTGGGAAAGCCCCAAGACCAGGCCAAGGCCCCTCTCCAGCCAGTCCGCATCACTGAGCTTCCCTTTCAGCGAGTAGCTGTGGATATTTTGGGTCCTTTCCCTAAGACGACACCCAGAGGAAAGCTGTACATACTGACTTTCATGGATTTTGCCACCCGATGGCCGGAAGCAGTAGCTCTAAGCAACACCAGGGCTAAAAGCGTGAGCCAGGCATTGACAGACATTTTTGCCAGGGTAGGTTGGCCCTCAGACATCCTTACGGATTCGGGAACTAACTTCCTGACAGGGACCATGAGACGTCTTTGGGAAGCTCACAGGGTAAACCACTTGGTTGCCACCCCTTACCACCATCAAACAAATGGCCTAGAGGAGAAGTTTAATGGAACTCTGGGGGCCATGATACGTAAATTTGTGAATAAGCACTCCAGTGATTGGGACCTGGTGTTGCAGCAGTTGCTCTTTGCCTACAGGGCTGTACACACATCCCAGTTTGGGGTGTTCACCCTTTGAACTTGTTTATGGCCACGAAGTTAAGGGGCCATTACTGTTGGTGAAGCAGCAATGGGGGGGGGTCACATCTTCTCCAAGAACTAACATTTTGGATTTTGTAACCAACCTGCAAAACACCCTCAAAGACTCTCTAGCCCTTGCTCGAGAAAACCTACAGGATGCTCAACAAGAGCAAAAGGCCTGGTATGATGAACATGCCAGAGAGCGTTCCTTCAGAGTAGGTGACCAAGTCATGGTTCTGAAAGCACTCCAGGCCAATAAGATGGAAGCGTCATGGGAGGGGCCATTTATGGTCCGAGAGCGCCTGGGAGCTGTTAATTACCTCATAGCGTTCCCAGGTCCTACCCTAAAACCTAAAGTATTCCATGTTAATTCTCTAAAGTCCTTTTATTCCCGAGAAATCAAGGTTCTCCAGTTCACAGCCTAGGAGAGAGAGACAACGCTGAGTGGCCTGAAGGATTCTACTATGAAGGGAAAAGCAACAGTGGTGTAGAAGAGATGAGCCTTTCCATAACCCTTGGGCATAAGCAGTGACAGCAAATCCAGGAGCTGTGCACCAGCTTTCCATCAATGTTTTCAGCCACCCCAGGATGAACAGAATGGGCGTATCACTCCATTGACACAGGTGATGCTCGCCCAATTAGAGCCCAACCCCACTGGATGGCTCCTCAAGCCAAAACCATGATAAAAAGGGAGATCCAGGACATGTTACTGATGGGTGTCATCCACTCCTCTGAGAGTGCATGGACCTCTCCAGTGGTTCTGGTTCCCAAACCAGATGGGAAAATCCACTTTTGCATGGTCTACTATCGCCTAAATGCTGTAACTCACCCAGAGAACTATCCAATGCCATGCACAGAGGAGCTATTGGAGAAACTGGGACGTGCCCAATTCATCTCCACCTTAAACTTAACTAAGAGGTACTGGCAAGTGCCACTAGATGACCCAGCCAAGAAAAGGTCAGGCTTCATCACCCATGTAGGGCTGTATGAATTTAATGTGCTCCCTTTCAGACTGCAAAATGCAGCTGCCACCTTCCAGAGACTGGTAGATAACCTTCTGGCTGGTTTTGTGGAATTTGCAGCCACCTACCTTAACAATGTGGCTATATTCTCAGATTCATGGACAGAACACCTGGAACACCTCCAAGCTGTCTTCCTGCGCATAAGGGAGGCAGGATTAACTATGAAGGCCAAAAAATGTCACATAGGCCTAAACAGAGTAATGTACCTTGGACACCAGGTGCGTCAAGGAACTATCAACCCCCTACAGGCTAAAGTAAATGCTATCCAAAATTGGCCTGTCTGTAAGTCAAAGAAGCAGGTCCAATCCTTCTTGGGCTTGGCTGGGTATTACAGATGATTTGTAGCACACTACAGCCAAATTGCTACCCCACTGACCGACCTAACCAGAAAAAAACAGCCAAATGAAGTTCAGTGGACTAAAAAGTGTCAGAAAGCCTTTAACCAGCTTAAGGTGGCCCTTACGTCTGACCCCGTACTAAGAGCCCCGGACTTCAACCAACCTTTCATTGTAACCACAGATGCGTCCGAGCGTCGTGTGGGGGCAGTTTTAATGCAGGAAGGACCAGATCAACAATTCCAGCCTGTCATGTTTCTCAGCAAAAAAGCCTTCTGAGAGGGAAAGCCACTGGTCAGTCTCAGAAAAAGACTGTTACGCCATTGTGTGTGCTGTGGAGAAGCTACGCCCACACATTTGGGGACGGCATTTCCACCTGCAGACTGACCATGGTGCACTGAAGTGGCTTCACACAGTCAGAGAGACTAAAAAAAAACTTCTTCAGTGGAGTTTAGCTCTTTAAGACTTTGATTCTGAGATACAACACATTTCAGGAGCCTCAAACAAAGTGGCTGATGCACTCCCCCAGGAAGGTGTCCCAGAATCAGTCAGGTAAAAATGTCCCTGTATTCTAAGTCATTATAGTCCTTAAAATGTGGAAACTACTGTTTAGTTCTTCATGTAATTATTAACAAATTTAGAGGTGCATGTATCTTATTAACTCTGTTTTCCTAAACCTCCAGGAAGAAATCCCAGCCGGTGTAGACCTGACCTGAACCAGGCTGGCCAACACCGTCTGTGATTTGGGGTGTGTGTGATAAATGAATGGGGGTGGGGGAGCTCCCTTTTATGGACACCCAGCCAGCCAGTAGCTATAAAATGCCTCTTAGTAGCTGTTCTCTAATTGCTCTACCTATAAAGGGTTAAAAAGTCACCCTGCTATGCATAGGTAAAAGGAAGTGAGTGGGCACCTGGCCAAAAGAGCCAATGAGGTTAGAACTTTTAAAATTGAAAAACGACTCCCCTTTTGTCTGTCTGTCATTGTTCTCCGGGGGAGAGGCAGACAGGGCAGAGATATGCCATTAGAATTTTGGGCCAGGTATGAAAAAATCATCACTATCGTACCAAGAAACTACTCATTTAAAAACCAGATATGTAAGTTGATCAGGAAATGTCTAGGAAGACGCGATTAGGTTTATCCCTTTTATTTCTTTATGGCTTGTGGATTCCTCTGTGCTAACCCAAGGTGCTTTTGTTTTCCTTGTAACCTTTAAGCTGGACCTCAAAAAAGCAGTTCTTGGCGCTTAATCCTTGTAGTGCTATTTTAAAATCTAGCAATAGCCTGAGTTCCCAGATGTATTTTCTTTTTTTCTTTTTTTTTATATAAAATTTACCTTTTTTAAGAACAGGATTGGATTTTTGTGTCTTAAGAGCTCTGTGCACATGTTGTTTAATTATCTGGTGGCAACAGCTGATTTCTCTTTTTATTTCTTTCTCAGCTCTTCCCTGGAAGTGGGGGAGGGGGCAAAAGGACTTGAGGATACCCCACAGGAAGGAATTCCCAAGTGCACGGCTCTCAGAAGGGGTTCTGCACTTGGTGGTGGCAGCTTCTACCAATCCAAGGTCAGAGAAAAGCTGCAATCTTGGGAGTTTAATACACGCCTGGAGTGGCCAGTATTAATTTTTAGAATCCTTGCAGGCCCCCACCTTCTGCACTTGATGTGCCAGAGTGGGGAATTAGCCTTGATAGCCCCAAAGCATACAGAAGTTATTTTCAGGGAGTTTGGAAAAAAAGAGGATATGAATTATGCTGAGATTGCAACCCTAATGAGGGCTTACGTCAGAAGATGAGGGCTGTTTGGGAAGTTACCACAACTGATGAGTCTTACGAGTAGATTTGGGTGAATAATTGATTTTTTGGTGTGGTGGCTATGGCGTTGTATGATTGAAATATGACATGTAGATTATTGTTGCTACCACTGTTATATAATTGCAACAAATCTTGTACAAAGTATGTCATGTAAGGTATCAATGGAAAAGTTATGGTTTGCTGAATCTGATTATCCTACTTGTATGCATGTATCATTATTGCATCTGAAGTTATGAATATTGATTATGTATCTGTATTTAAAATATATTTGCTCTTGTGGTAACACCCACAAGGTAGTTTACACCCAGTCTATCCAGCACATTGTGAACGAACCCTTCTAGTTGATGGCCCAGCAACAAACTCAATGGGACACGGAAGAAGCTTATCCCCACCTAAGGGACTTTCCTGTGGATGTTCCAGCCAGAATGTGGGTAATATGATGGATTCTGCTGCTGCCATTTCTGAAAAAATCGATGTTGTTTTGAAGATGTATTCCACTACTGCTACTCTGGAAGAAAATCCTCTCTCTGCTCCTAAGACACTCCCAGCTGCACTGGGTAACGCCTCTGCTGCTGCTGCTGCTCCACAGAAGGTCCCTTGGACAATGACTATGAAGAAGATCCTCGGTGCCTCCAGGACATCACAGACCAGCAGCATGAAGGGGAAGAACGGTACCTCCTTGAAGGACTCCCCAGAGATGGTGCTCCAGAAAGATCCTGCATCCTGAGGCTGGCCTGTCAGGACATCACAACCAGAAGGAACATTCCCCCCGCTCTCCCCAGCAGCACCAGCCGCTGAGGAACAGCCCCCGCTCTCTCCAGCAGCTGCCGGGGGACAGCCCCCCCGCTCGCCAACAGCACCAGCTGCAGACAGACAGCCCCCCTGCTCTCCAGGTGCAAGATGCTCTGAGGCAACCACCTTCCACCACCCAGCTGCCCAGGACCCTGACGCTGGTGGTGCTCTCGCTGCTCTACACACCATCCAGAGAGGAATCTCCACAGACGGGACAAGCATCTCTCCAGAGACCACCCAGAGGGTCACCAGCACCTCACCGGATGCCTGCCCAGCCTCAGAAACCACCCAGAGGGACCCCAGGACCTTCCTGGATGCCCGCTCAGCTGGACCTCTCGACCCCACCCGTCCACACCAGGGAGAACCAGCCAGCGATACTGCCGATGCTGCTGAAATCCCCCCGCTGCAAAGTATTTTGCAGTATCCCCTCGCTGCGAACGTGCTCATCTGTCCCATCTGCTCCCTGCTCCAATGCTTCCATCTCCTTGGTGGCATCACCAGGCACCTGAAGAGATGCCACAGCAAGCGGGTCACCTTCAGCTGTGCCCTTTGAGACGCAAAAGTAATACAAGATGCATCAAGTCTCCTGCAAGAAATGCCTCAAGAGAACAGCACAGTCTACTGCCTCGGCTCCCAGCCCTCCTGCTGCGTGCTGGCCTGCTGCTCCTGAGCCTCAGCAAAGAAAGCCGACCTCACAAGCTGCTGTCACAAAGCCTGCCCCCGTCGCCAGGCCAGAGGAAAGGGATTCTGTGATCGAGAAGGTACCTGCTGCCTTGGGAAACATCACCCAGGTCCTCGCCAGCAGGAGGCCCATCTCACCCTCTCATTTTGTCAAGAAGATCTCCATGCGGTAAGAATGGGTAATTGATAGCAGCCTTCAACTACCTGAAGGGGGGGTTCCAAAGAGGATGGAGCTCAGCTGTTCTCAGGGGTGGCAGATGACAGAACAAGAAGCAATGGTCTCAAGTTGCAGTGGGGGAGGTCTCGGTTGGATATTAGGAAACACTATTTCACAGGAGGGTGGTGAAGCACTGGAATGGGTTACCTAGGGAGGTGGTGAAATCTCCATGCTTACAGGTTTTTAAGGCCCAGCTTGACAAAGCCTTAACTGGGATGATTTAGTTGGTGTTGGTCCTGCTTTGAGCAGGGGATTGGACTAGATGACCTCCTGAGGTCTCTTCCAACCCTAATATTCTATGATTCTATGAATGCCCCCTGCTATGACTCATTGAAGCATGCAAGGGCATGTGACCAGCTTATGTGACACTGGACTCCAGCTTGTGCCTGTACTTTCCCACAAACTGTGCTGGGAACTTTGCTTGAAACAATGAAGTTCCTGCCACATGGCAGAAGCTATAGAAGGCCCTGGAAGCATCTCCATTTTGTCTCTTTCCAGCACTGGTCTCTGGACTATGGACTTATACTAATGGGAGCATTCTAATCAAGAGACTTAGGACCTTCCAATCATTTGGAAGCAACCAGAGAGTTAACAAGCCAGCAGTTTATTCCATCACTGCTTCAAACCTGATCCAAGAACTTAGCAGTTTTTTTATGTATTTGATTCCTTTAACGACTGTTAACTCTCAGCTCTTTCTTTCTTTCTTTCTTTCTTTCTTTCTTTCTTTCTTTCTTTCTTTCTTTCTTTCTTTCTTTCTTTCTTTCTTTCTTTCTTTCTTTCTTTCTTTCTTTCTTATAAATAAACCTTTAGATATTAGGTACTAAAGAATTGGCAACAGCGAGATTATTGGGTAAGATCTGAGTTATATATTGACCTGGGTATGTGGCTGGTCCTTTGGGATCAGAAGAACCTTTTATTTGATGAGACTGTGTAGGAGCAGGATTTTATAATTGTACTATGAAAATTAATGTATGATTTGACTTCATCCTGCCAGCCACCCTTTTTGAATAGCAGAAAGGAATGACCCTCTGGGACGATGGGATTCTGTTTCCCATATGCATTACAAATTCGGCCCTTTTTAGTTCTTTGTTTTAAGGTTTAGTTAGTAAAAGACAGGATCCTGTATTGTGTTTATGTTAAGTAGATTAGAGGAACATCGAAGGCCTGGGCCTCAATGTGAATTGTTTTGGTTATAAAACTTAGCAAGGTTTAATTTACAATGTCTTTTTGCTCGATATAAAATACTGCTGTTTGTGTTCTCAAAGGTCTCTGTAAAAGACTGTTTGTGTGAATGAGGAATGCATGCATCAGGAAAAAATAAGGTGTGAAGGCCATTGTTAACCAGATGGTCAAGAAAGGAGGAGCGAAGACACTTATCCAGACTTATTGACTCCAGAGAACCATCAACGCGCATCCATGGTTGAGGAAGGGCAGACTGATGACCCTGAGGTGGAGGCTGGCAGCCTTAAAGACAATTGATTAAATCAAATCCAGGACAGGATGACCCTCTCGGAGGTGTTTTGGAATGTTTACATCAAAAGATAACACCAATTAACCGGAGTAACCGGTCATAGACTGACACAGCAAAATCCATAGACTTCAACAGAGAAAAAAGATTATAAGAACAGGGTGCTTTGCCATGGGTTCGTCTTGCCACTACTCCATGAGCATCGGATCGCGACTGACAGATCCCAGCTCCCCTCTGCGACCAATCTGGCTGGCCACTAAATTGATCCAGACTCTGGACTGGTAACTGTAAACATCGACTGGCAGGAATGTGTGTGTGTGTGACTGCAAAACGTATGCTAACTGCTGTATTCTCAATAAATGCGGCATGATGCCTTCTCCCCTATAAAAGATCTTGTGTGCTTTGTTTAAGCATAACAACTGCTTGTAAAGAACCACACACCTGGTGTGCTGAAATTGGTACTTGCAATGTTCCAATAAATCTGTCGAGATTCTATAAGCAGCTGTCATACCTGGTGGCAGCAGGTTCCAGATGACAAAGGCCCTTTTGACTGAGAAGAAATGTACTGGTCATGTGGATGAGACTGGAGTTCGTGAGCACATGGCAGACTTTCAGATGTTGCTCTCTGTGACTGAGTGGACTGGAAAGAACAGCTCAGTAACTAGCAAAAGCATTTTCTCAGGAGCCAGTGCGGAGTGTGGCTCTTACGGACAGTTACGCAAACACATACACAAGCGCTATGAGGAGGAATTGGCCTTTTTGAAAAATGGACGGAATGGTCAGCCAAGAGGTGGCAGAGAGTGGAGCCCTGGCATAGTTCTTTGTGTTCATTGAGGAGACTATTAGATAGGGCTTTCCCTGCCCCACTCTGGCTGAGCAGTGGCTTGAGTGAAGCAGGAAGTGCTGCACAGAATCTGGAACTGGGAATGCAAGGAGGGGGCCAATGCTTGGTTGGATGCTCTGAGAGAATCCTGTATGAAAAGCCAGTTTATAAATGGTTTAACAGATATCAGCTGTTAATTCCGAGCCTCAGGGGGACTCCGTTATACCTGATGCAGCAGTCCAGGAAATGATTGCTACTGTCACAGTTTCAGGGTTACCTGCACCTTTGACCCCCACCTCGCTCTCTTGGTTACAAGTTCATGTCAGGTTTCAGATCAAGAAGAATAACGTGGGACAGTTCAGTTGTTTCTTTATATAGCTTAGGTCTTTGATCTCCGGCCTGAAACAGTTTAGACCCATCAATGTCCCTCTTCTCCAGGGATGAAGCTTGAAAGGCTGCATTTTTACGTAGGAGTTGTTGGGGAATTTCCATGAACCACCCCCCAGGGGATCCTCAAGAAACCCACTCAGCAAGCCAGGACCCCCAAAATACATTTCCTACATTTTGTCACACCAGTCCATGGCTGTCTGGCACATTTCAATATCTCAGGTCCTCATGCTATAATTATTATAAGGTGGGTGCACAACTAATTGAAAGACCATTCTCAAAGACTAATTATCAAGGTTCACTGTCAAACTGGGATGGCACATCTAGTGAGCAGGTAAGTACTAATATTTTCATTAATGACTTGGATGCAGAATTTGCAGATAACACCAAGCTGGGAGGGGTTGCTAGAACTTCGGAGGACAGGATTAGAACTCAAAATGACCTTGACAAATTGGAGAATTTTTTGGTCTGAGTTCAACAAGCTGAAATTCAATAAAGTTAAGTGGAAAGTACTTCACCTAGGAAGGAAAAATCAAATGCACAACTACAAAATGGGGAATAACTGGCTAGATGGTAGTAATGCTGAAAAGGATCTGTGGGTTATAGTGAGTCAACAATGAGATGCAGTTGCAAAAAAGGCTAATATAATTCTGGGGTGTTGTGGTGCTACATAAAAGAAAGTTGACCATTTATATCAATGTTGTCACCACTGTGATAAATCTTGTACAAAGTATGTTATGTAATCTATTAATGGAAATGTTATAATCTAACTATGATTATCCTGTTTAAATCCATGTATCATCACTCTATCTGAAGTTATGAATAGTGGCTATGTGTTTGAATCTCAGATATGTTTTGCTCTGGGGTGATATCCCCAAGACAGATTTAGGTCAGGACTAGCCAGACATGTGTCGAGGGACCATTAAGGACAATCAGCTCTCACAATGGACCATTGAAGAGACTCGACTCACCCAGTGAGCTCCTCTTGGAGACGCCTCAGAAAGAATATGAAGAATGGAGGCCCAGTGACCCAGCAAGGCATGTAAGGAGATGAGATATGGACAGCTGAGCTAAGACTCCATCTTTTGCCAGTAACTTTTCATGCACATGGGCTCAAAGGAGGAGACTGTGACATCACTGCTTTGTCCTCATTCCTGCTTCACTTCTCTGGACTGTGAGTTTTAATAACAAAGCTTTGAACAAAGAACTGAATGACCCCCAATTTGTTTGGTTGATCCAGAGAGACTTTTTTGCATGCTAGCAGATTTACCATCACTGCTATGAGCCTGATCTACAGAATCAAAAATCAAATGGAAATGTATATGATTCCTTTAACCATTTAATAGGTTTTCTTTTCTTTTTATGTTATTAAACCTTTAGTTTGTAGTTACTAAAGGGTTGGCTACAAGTGTGATTTTTGGGTAAGATCTGAACTTTATACTGACCCGGGGAAATGGCTGATCTTTTGGGGTTAGAAGAACCCTGTATGTGATTAATCTGGTCATAGGCGCTGATTCTGTGGGTGTTTCGGGGCTAGAGCACCCATGGGGAAAAAAATGGTGTGTGCTAAGCCCCCAACGGCAGCCCTATCAGCCTCCTTCCATCCCCCAGCGCCTCTCATCCACTGGTGGCCCAACCGATCAATGTCTCCCCCTTCCTCCTGTGCCTCCCGCCCACTGCGATCAGCTGTTTCGCGGCGAGCAGGAGGCTCTGCGGGGGAGAAGCGAGGATGCAGTGTGCTCGGGAAAGGGGGCAGAATGGGGTAGAAAGAGGTGGGGCAGGAGTGCAGTGGGGGAGGGAAGAGGTTGGGTGGGGAAGGGGTGGAGTGGGGGTGGGGCCAGAGGCAGAGCCAGGTTTCGAGCCTCTTCCCCCTCCCAGCACATTGGAAAGTCGGTGCCTGTGACGGTTTTCAGTAACCTCTCATCATAAAGACCAGCTGTCTGGCTGATAAGCCAGGGGCTGGAATCCCAAAGGGGACTGTGGTTTGGCTTCTTGTTAACCAGTGTGGTAACACAGGATTGGCTTGGTAAAATCCTTGATGATGTGTTGGAGAGGCTTTAGGTGGGGGGCTGTAGGTGATGGCCAGTGGCATTCTGTTACTTTCTTTGTTGGACCTGTCCTGTAGTAGGTAACTTCTGGGTACCCGTCTGGCTCTGTCAATCTGTTTCTTCATTTCCCCGGGTGGGTATTGTAGTTTTAAGAATGCTTGAAAGAGATCCTGAAGGTGTCTGTCCCT